>NC_137892.1:79556453-80156453 GCF_963455335.1 Martes martes | reverse complement strand
ACAAAATAAAACAAGCTCAGAGACAACAGACTGATGGTTGCCAGAGGTTGCCAGGGGTTGGAGGGTAGGGGGTCATTACAAGAGAAGTAAGATCTGGGGATGTAATGTACAGTGTGGTGACTATAGGTAACAATACTGTATATTTGACAGTTGCTAAGAGAGTAGATCTTAAAAGTCCTCATCACAAGAAAAAAATCATAACATGTATGATGACCAATGTTAAATAGACTTATTGTGGTGGTCATTTTGCAATATATACAAACATGGAATCATTATGTTGCACATGTGAAACTAATGTTATAAATCATTATACATCAATCAATCAATAATAAATAGAGTCTATGCAAAATGGTCCCCTTAACTGGATGGACAACAAAGATGATTACACTACATGATAAAAATTTTTAAAACACTGGAAATATATACAAAATTTTTTCTTGAAAAGTATATTATTATAAGTAAATATACTACTAGTTCTTTTCGCTTCCTTTTAAGTTTAGAGACCATAAAATCACTTTCTTTGAAGGCCATTTATTAATACAACCTGGAACTGAATTGACCCCATTTAGCAAATCAGGTAAATCCGCAGGATGCCAATTTACCAAACACAACACCTGAGCCTCTAGAGTTTGCCAACATTCTGTATTATATCAGAGTGAAATGGAGACTTTGGCAGATATTCTTTCTCTCCTTGTGTTTGAACAAATTAGTCCTAAAGCCACCTGCCTTTACCTGAATTTTCACTAGGTCTCATGCGTTCTATTTAGACTTTTGCTTAGGATTTCGCTTTCATTCTCCGCCAAAGAAGAGGAGAGCAGTTTCCGCCTAAGGAAAAGGCACCAACACATTTAATTTTTAATAAATTCTTGGGGATCTGAAGATAGTTGCGAGATTCTTGAAGTTAGCCTCCACTGGAACTAAGCGTGAGCCAAACTTGTCCCAGGTGGGTGTGTGTGCGTGTGGGTGTGTGTAAATACACGAGCGAATGGAGAAAGTTAAGGGGGAGAGAGGGCTTCCCTCAGCTCTACGCACCTCTGATTCAGCCAGTGGGGACAATAAAGGAGAGGCACAGACAACACCAGCAACAGGATCCAAAGGAGTACCAGGGCCACAAAGCTCGGAACTGAAGGCGGAGACAGAGAAGGGGCGGGACGGCGTGGCTCCCGCTCCTCCCCGAGCCGGGGCGGGCCCGAGACCGCGACCCACCTCTCCGCGCTGCCCTCGTCACAGCGCCTCGGGACAGCCATGCCGGGTCGCTTCCTGCGGGGTCTGTGGCAGCGATGGCGCCGTTACAAGTACCGCTTCGTTCCTTGGATCGCGCTGAACCTAAACCACAACCCGAGGTGAGAGGGCGAGACCGGCAGACCAGGGGCGCCTTCGTTCAGCACCGCGACGCCACCCGAGCCGCTGGACCCGAGGCCGGTGAGCCTTACATGGGCGGTGCCTCCGGCGGACGGAGTCTCAGGCGGGCGGAGCTTAAGCCGGCCCCGGGACCCGAAGCTGGTGGAACCCGAAGAGGGCGGGGCCCGAAGAGAGCGAGGCCGAGGCTGGTGGAGTCCGGAGGGGAGCTGGGATACTGACCCGGGCGGGGAGCCTGTGATGGGTGAGGCCTGTGGCCTAATCTCCCATGGTGCCCCACGCTGCCAGGTCTGCAAGGCGGGCGTTGCCCACGTGCAGAGGCGCGTGTTCTCCCCGGCTTCTGTCCCGGCAGAGAGACTTTTGAAAAAGAACGAAGCTCTTACAGCCAGAGGGTGTGTGGTCTTCTCTCCGCCAAGGCATAGTTAGGAGCTTGAAAATCCTTTAAAAAGCCAAATCGAGGTTTATTTTCACAGCTCCATAGTTTACCTGGTGAAAACAGCCCAGCTTGCCCGTGAGGATAGCAGCTTGGACTGACGCGTAAAAACGAGCAAAATGCCACTAAAAGCACATTGGAGTCTTGGGTTTAAATTAGTTCATGCCTGAGACGGGGATCTAACTGAGACGGTGGCTGTGGAGTGAGTGTCATTGCGGGCTCTAGTAAGTGGCGTGCTAGTGATCTGGAAGCAGTTCAGTAATGCTCACTTAAATGGGGCACACTAGCTCCACTGAAAGCCGGTTAATAACCAAAGAGCCTTTCCAAAGTTTCTGTCGGCGAATACGTGAATTCAGGGCCATCCTTACTATAGAACTGTGAAGCGGGAATTGCTTTTTGTTAAGAAGTAAAAAGAATACCATTATGCAAATAAAAATGATGCAGCCATTGAAGAAGTCAGTACTCCCAGGAAAGAATGTGACAGTGTATAATGTTAAACTTGTCTTTAAAATTACACGCCTACAAAAAGAGCCATTGCAATATGTGGATTCTTATGTGATGTTCACATAATGGCTATGTGTGGTGAAAAAAAGAACTAGCTCTTTTCAGCTTCTGGCTCTCCCACTTAACAGCTTTTAGGATGTTGGGCAAATTCCACAGCATCTTCAAGCCTCAGTTTCCCCATCTGCAAAAAAGAGATCATGAATGTAAGGGTCCAACAGCATTTGGTACAGTTAGAGCCTTCACAAATACTAGCTATTGTTAACTTGGGTAGGTATTGTCCGGAGCTAGGTCACTAAAACTACCCCTAAACAACTCTTCCCTGAACGTCTCAGTTTTATGCTGTTCAGACACATGAGAATAATCACCATGAAGGCCAGTGACTCAGAAGGCATGAAGTGTGGCTTTTGTCAGTTGAAGGGTAGTGAACAGAAATTTTTCCCATTTTCAGGACCCTCCGATATGTTCCAGAGGAATCCAAAGACAAAGTTATCTCAGATGAAGATGTCCTAGGAACATTACTGAAAGTTTTCCAGGCTCTATTCATAAATGATTTCAATAAGCAATCAGATATCTTGACTATGCTTCCAGAAACTGTTAAATCAAAATACCACAACCTACTGTCAGTTCAACATCCAAGGGTGAAACTGCTTGAATACAGACATCAACAGCAAAATACCTTTAAACCAGAAGAAATTCTTTATAAGACATTGGGTTTCAGTGTTGCCCGAGCAACTAGCTCACTGATATCTGCTGGAAAAGGTGTCTTCGTTACCAGAGGATTGGTACCAAAAGGCGCGGTTGTATCTATGTATCCTGGTAATCACACAATTAGTGCTTTGCCAAGAGTTTCCTATTTACCCATTAATATAAGTTCAAGTAAATACATAGTACTGTAATCCTTCCAGTTAAGGGGTTAAATTGAAAACTCAAATTTCCACAGAGTCTTAATTTCTGATTTAGAAATTAACCATAAATTATTTTATGTGTTAGAAAACATCCTTGGGGGACGCCTGGGTGGCTCAGTTGGTTAAGCCGTTGCCTTTGGCTCAGGTCATGATCCCAGGATCCTGGGATCGAGTCCCATGTGGGGCTCCTTGCTCATCGGGGAGCCTGCTTCTCTCTCTGCCTCTGCCTGCTTGTGCTTTCTCTCTCTCTCTCTCTCTGACAAATAAATAAATATATAAAATCTTTAAAAAAAAAAAAAAAAGAAAACATCCTTGGGACGCCTGGGTGGCTCAGTGGGTTAAAGCCTCTGCCTTCGGCTCAGGTCATGATCCCAGGGTCCTGGGATTGAGCCCCACATCGGGCTCTCTGCTCGGCGGGGAGCCTGCTTCCTCCTCTCTCTCCCTCTGCCTGCCTCTCTGCCTACTTGTAATCTCTGTCTGTCAAATAAATAAATAAAATCTTTAAAAAAAAAAAAGAAAAGAAAACATCCTTGAGTATTTCTTTTCTTTTTTTTTTTTTTAAGATTTTAGTTATTTATTTGAGAGAGAGAGAGAATGAGAGAGAGAAAGCATGAGAAGAGAGAAGTCAGCGGGAGAAGAGGCTCCCAGGGAGCCTGCATGTGGGACTCGATCCCGGGACTCCAGGATCATGACCTGAGCCAAAGGCAGTTGCTTAACCAACTGAGCCACCCAGGCGCCCGAGTATTTCTTTTCTTTTAAGGAAATTTTTGTAGTTAATGTTTAAATGTGGAATATTTAAATGTGGGATACAGTATAGCCTACTTTGATAAGATGAATTACTTAGAAAGCACTAGAGAATAAGTCAGTTGGCTTACATAATTGGTAACTAAAGGTAAAAATAGTATGGGTTAAAACAGGAAAGATAGATTTTAAACCCATAAATCATTGAATAAAGACCTTCCTGCCATTTCTACACTTGGAAAGTAAAGCAGCTGCTTTGCAAAAAGACCATTGACTAGAATGCTCAGGAGAGTATGTTATTTGTTGAATTAAAATAATATAATTTGGTGTGGTACAAAATATGTGTGAATGCTTAAGTAGACCTATGTTTTCAAAAAGGCATTCTACTATTTTCTGATTTTATATCCTTAAGCAAGAAAGTTGGTTTCCTCCTACACAACTAACCTAACTCTGTAAAGACTAAATAGAACAAGTCAGCAACAAATGAATACTAAAACAAATTTAATAAAGTAGCATGCCTGGAACATAGGACAGGCCCAGTAAATATTTTGTCCTTTCCTCCATTGCCAATGAAAGGAGAAACAACCTGAATGTCAGACTCATTCTTTCCCATTTTTTCTGCATTATTAAATCAGTTTTTAACAAAATACATTTCTTAAAAGACTTTTTAATAGATGTCAAATCACAGCCTACTTTAAAAAGCCAAAACAAAGCAAACCCACGACTTTGCAAAACTGAACCTCAGATGTGGTGTTCACATTTTAATCAACCAGAATAGTCACATTTTATTTGGCTGTGTGAACAAATTGGTCCTCTGCTCCGCTTACTATTGAGCACTCTTCCAAGGAGGAAAGTAACCAAAGAGAATGTGATCGTCTAGACTGGAGATAAAATATTTGAAAAAGAATAGATAAATTAAGACAATTTCTTTCATGTTTTACTTATGTTTCCAGATGTTTATGATATTTACATGTTGTTATGTCTTTATCTTGTTGTATAATAGGTACAGTATATCAGAAGTATGAGCCAATCTTTTTCCAGTCCATTGGAAATCCATTTATTTTTAGATGCCTGGATGGGGTACTCATTGATGGAAATGACAAAGGAATATCAAAAGTTGTATATAGGTAAGTTGGTACCCATGTTCAAACTTAATATTGGACCACCACAAAATGATTATGACCACTAGCCTTTTTACTTTAAATAAAAATCTGTTTAAGCAGCTGCTAAGTAGCCACTCAGTTGCCCTATTGACTAGATAAAACTTTTTTAAGGAAAAAAAACTTTTTTAAGAGAACCTGGACTTGTTCAGTTTTAGGGTTACTTTTATACTTTTGGATTTTATTGTAAGATATAAAAGAACAATCCCTTAGCTAATTTTTTCACCTGTTTCAGATCTTGTAATGGGAGAGATCGACTTGGTCCTTTCAAAATGAGTGATAGTACATGGCTAACATCAGAAATTTGTAATCCACTGGCTGTAGGACAGTATGTCAACAATTGTTCAAATGGTAAGTTGGCATCGTGGGTCTGTGAGACAAGATATAAATACAGCAGTGGTAATTTTCCTCCTTTGCCCTATGACTGAGTGCCAGAGGCAGTTATATTTAACATCTCAGCTATTCAAAGCCCATTGGTAAACTATAACATTCTGGTGGCAAATATCGAAGAATCTGGGGAAGTAATGATATACATTAATTGAATAATTTATTGTTTTTTTCTGGTTTTGCAATAAATATAGGCAATTGATAACTGCTCTTTTGATCATCATTATTGTAGCATTTTTTTTAATAGTTCACTTAGAAATCATTCTTTCAGTGCCTCGGTAGAGCCTGGTAGGTTGAACTAGACTGGTATCCCTTTCTGTTGCTATGTGCATGAGTCACTTACCTTCCCATAGGGCTTGACTTCCCCAAAAGTTCCAGCGTATTTAGCATAGGTTTTGGTATTATGGAGATGTGAACTTGAAACCTGACTCTTCTACTTAACCTTTAACCTTTCTGAGCCTCTGTAAGTAATAGGGGTGCCTGCGTGGTTCAGTCCCTTGAATGTGTGACTCCTGATTTCAGCTCAGGTCATGATCTCAGGGTTGTGATATCAAGCCCCAAGTCAAGCCCCCAGTCGGTCTCTGAGCTAGGCAGGCAGTCTGCTTGAGATTCTCTCCCTCTGTCCCTCCCCCCATTCACACGTGTGCACTCTCTCTCTAAAATAAAATAAATTCTTCAAAAAGTAAATAATAAATATATATATATGTACATACATATATATGTACATATATATATGTGTATGTATATATAATCTAGTAATGCATGGAACATAATAGTGATTATTTGAGCATGTTCTTATAATTTGGAAAACCACACATCAAGTGTCATAATTCAGTACTGTTTTTCATGACCTTATAAAATGGCTGCTGATAAATATTATATACTTGTTCCTAGACAGAGGAGCTAATGTCTGCTATCAAGAATTTGATGTGCCTGCAGTCTTCCCTATAGAGCTGAAGCAATATCTTCCAAACATTGCCTATAGCTGTGACAAACAAAGGTTAGTTTTTTTTTTTCCTCTCTCCTGTCTTATGCTATACTTAAAAAACATATGTTTTCTATGGCGCCTGGGTGGCTCAGTTGGCTACTGACTCTTGGTTTTGACTCAGGTCATGATCTCAGGGTCCTGGGATGAAGCCCTGCATGGGGCTCCACACTTGGCTGCTCAGCGAGGAGTCTCCTTGTCTTTCTCCCTACCCCTCTGCTCTTCCCCTAGCTCACATGTAACCCCCCCCCCAAATAAATGAATAAATAAACTTCAAAAAAATTTTTTTTCCAAGAAAAAGCTATATAGAATTAGGGGAAATTTTTTTAGTGAAAAATTATGACTTAAATTTTGATTTTTCATCATACCTGAATGTGTTAATGTAATGTACACTTATTTGAAATTTAAAATTTTCCATTAACCTAGCTCATTCTGCTTCTTTAAGAGATTTTATTTATTTATTTGACAGAGATCACAAGTAGGCAGAGAAGCAGGCAGCGAGAGAGGGGGAAGCAGACTCCCCACCAAGCAGGGAGCCCGATGTGGGGCTCAATCCCAGGACCCTGGGACCATGAGCTGAGCAGAAGTCAGAGGTTTAACCCACTGAGCCACCCAGGCGCCCCTCATTCTGCTTCTTATTACCCATTTTTATTCTGTGTGGTACTTTAAAAGTATTAACCTTAAAATTTTTTTCAAGTGATTCTGTTATTTTTCTCCTTACAAATTCTTCAAATACATTTTTTACTTTAATCATTTTAAGGATCATGTTCTTCATCTCACTTGAGAGTACCCAGTTGAAGAAAAAAGCCAAATTACACTATTAATTCTTTTGCCCATTTCTCTATTAGGTTTGGAAACTTAACAATGAAAAAAAGATAAATATTCAGAAGATACATATTTGTAATATAAGGTTTATTTTCTATTCATGAAGTGGAAAGTCTGCTGAAAGAATTCAAGTAACAATTTCTACATATAAGTAATTCTGTAGAGTTTTTTATCAGCGATGCTATAGGAAGATGTAATCATTATATTATAACAGTGAGCTGCCAAACTCTTGTATGGACCCCATTAAATTGTCCTTTTAAGATGAATGAGATTTAAAACTTAGACTATTTTCTTTACTTAAAACTCAATAACTTCTCTGTCTCTATTCATGTGTGTTTGTATAGCTAACAGTTTGAGTATTTTAGCCATATACAGTGGAGTACAATGTCATTACTGTTCAACAAGTACAGGGGCGCCTGGGTGGCTCAGTGGGTTGAGCTGCTGCCTTCGGCTCAGGTCATGGTCTCAGGTCCTGGGATCGAGCCCCGCATCGGGCTCTTTGCTCGGCAGGAAGTCTGCTTCTCTCTCTCTCTCTCTCTCTCTCTCTGCCTGCCTCTCTGCCTACTTGTGATCTTTCTCTGTCAAATAAATAAGTAAAATACTTAAAAAAAAAAAAAAACAAGTACAGGAAATGTTAACTGAGTAGGAACATTGAAGGTTACATATGTCTTGTGGTATCCATAAAAGTATTTTTTTTAATTCTGGTTATTATTATTATTATTATTATTATTATTTTTGAGAGGGAGAGAGATAGAGGAAGGGGAGAGGGAGAGAGATAGAGGAAGGAGAGAGGGAGAGAGAGAATCCTAAGCAGACTCCATGCTCAGCACAGAGCCCAACACAGGGCTCCAACTGACAACCCTGAGATTAACACCTGAGCAGAAATCAAGAGTCAGACATTTAACCACCTGAGCCACCCAGGTGCCTCAAAATTCCAATTAATTTTAAGTAATGTTTCCAGCTTTGCAGAATACAAAGATAAAAATTAATTTTAAAATGTTAAACTACAATAAATGTCATTTTAAATTTTTTGTGATTACCAGTTTTGGGAGCCTAACACAAAAACAACATATTGGTGGTCTTTTTAAATGCTAAGGAATAGACATAGGTACTTAAACTCCATCAGAGAAAATAAGTAAATAAATAAGTTTTTAAATAAGTAAATAAGATAATAACGCCATCAGGGATAAGAGCTTTTTCCTCATGGAAGTCAAATAACTAAGACAATAGTAAGAAATTTGAGTAAAATTATAAGATCTATAATGGTTATATTAAAAATATGAGCTTGGATCTGTTAATACTTATGACTTTTGTGTATTTTTCTTTTTGTTTTCAGCCCACTTCGATGTGTCATTCTTGTAGCACTAAGGGACATCAAACAAGGAGAAGAGCTTTTTTCAAACTACTATACAATTGTCAGCTAACTAAGAGCTAGAAATAAGGTTTTCTACCCAGCTATTGAGTTCACTCTAAATGTTTTTTGCTCGTCGTATCTCTGACTTAACCTATAGAACAAATATTTTAAGGCCTAATTGGAGGGTATTTTTGTTTTTATGATAAAAGCTATGTTCTTCATTGCAATTTCAAATTTGGAATACAATTCCAATTTTAATTGGCTTTCCCTTAAATATACAGTAGCTTATTAAGTTAAAACCTACTGTCTGAACTTAAAATTCAAATTTTCTTGTATTTTGTATATCTCTGTGGTGCTTTATAAAATTCCAGCCAAGCTGTAATTTTCATTTCTTACACTGTTGATGTGTACAAACTTGTGTAAAAACTTATTTTTATGTAATAAACTAAAGCAAAAAATGTGTTGTCATGAATTTTGTGTGTGTGTATATGTGTGTGTGTGATTTAAGGATTGTTTTAGCTAGGTAAGGGGGAATTGGAATTGGAATTTACTCTTATTTGCATGTTCACACACATACACGAAGTTTAAAAGAGTGAGAAAGATGGTTTTAGCATAGAAATACAGTTAAAAGATAGTGGTGGTGGGAGGGACACCTATTCCCATTCTCTTATTTCAGTGGGGAGTGCTGACATTAGTGATGCTCCCGGCCTCTCTCTCCGTCTGTTGTAGAAAGAGTGATTTTATGAGATTCTCTTTGGAGAACTAGGCACCCATGGCCCAGACCCCTCTAGTTCCTTCTCTGTGGGCTCTCTGCCTAGCCAGTGACGAGGGAGTCTATCCAAAGGTAGAGTATTAGTGAGCTGACCTGCCCACAGCTCTGAAGCCACCTTCTCCAGTGAGTTTCACTCGTGATACTTACTTTGATCTGCATTGACCTGACTCCTGCATCTAATTCTCAGTTCCAAACATGGATGAAGAGGATGTTTTTTATTGGACTCCTTGATTTCTAACATGGAACCTGTATAACCATATTCTAACCACCTAAACTGCTACATCAACAGCTTTTCTCCCTTCATTTATTGTAATTTCAATAGTCTCCTAATTGCCTTCCCTGTTTCCACTCTTGCTGCCTTTACAGAATGGATCACCAAGAAAGGTTCTTATAAATATAACTCCCATCTTGACCAGCCTCTGCTCAAAACTCTCTGATTACTCCTCATATAGTGGAAGAAATGTCCAAGTGCTTCACATATATGACATAGCCACTCAATACCTCTTACCTCATCTCCTGCTCATTCTACCCTAGGCACATCTGTCTCCTCACCACTCCTGAAACTTGCTGGGCACACTTGCACTTCCAACTTCTAGTTTTCTGTGCCTGCAAAGGTCTTCCCTCAGAGAGTCACCTTGCCCAACCAGCCTACTGAAATTTACAGTCCCTAGCTGCCAGCCCTGAAAATTCCCATTACGCTTTCCTTCTTTTTCTCTATTAGATTTATCTCATGTAGATAGTAAATGTATATTTGTGACAGCATCCGATTCCTTTTCTCAGCCTCATTTGTCCTTTATTTGTGTCACCAAGATGCTGGGAAAACAGGGAGACTAATTTTACTTAAAAAAAAAAAAAAAGAAAGAGCCTATCTACTTGACCACTTGACCAAGAAGATCCTGTTACACAGACCCTTAAGTAAAATACAGAAATACTAACTCCTGGGGCTCCTGGGTGGCTCAAGTCAGTTGAGCAGCTGCCTTTGGCTCAGGTCATGACCCCAGGGTCCTGGGATCAAGCCCCACATTGGGCTCCCTGCTCGGTGGGGAGCTTGCTTTGCCCTCTCCTTCTGCCTGCCACGCTGTCTACTTGTACTCTCTGTCAAATAAATAAGTAAAATCTTAGAAAAAGAAAGAAATACTAACTCCTGTGGACGTATCTGGGGGGCTAAAGTATTTAGGAGTGAACTCTTACAACGTAAATTTAAAACTACTTCAGAAGGAAAAGAAAGGTATGTGATATAGAAAAAATCAAATATGATAAAATGTCAATTGCTCAATCTGGATTTGTCTTTATTCTGTTCTTTTAGCTTTTGTCTTAAGTTTTTTTCTTTTAAAGCTAGGGGCAAAGTCACCATTAGCTGAAGGGTAGACGATGTCATCAAGCTTTTAGGAAATGTCTACTACATGAAGGGCTCTGGGGGAGTCAGGATAAAATATGGTTTCTGCTCATAAAGTGCTCATGGTGGAGTATAAAGCTTGCCTCGTATAATAATTTGGTCTGCACTGGAGGAGTGAAAAAAATTTTTAATGTAACAGGCATTTTAAAACAGAAACATCTATTTTTCTCACCGAAATAATTGTTTAGACTTATAAATGGCTGGTTTCATTTCTGACATACTTCTGAAATGCTTTTATGAGTTCTAACATTTCATGAGTTCTATGAAACAACTTCATGGAAATAGAGGCTTTACCTCCGTATAACTGCCTCATCAAAACCGAGTTACCCAACAGCTGTGTCTCTCTCTAAAGTGCATGTCAACTGGTGTATTAAACCTAGAACACATGAGCACTCCTGATCTAGAATCACAAATTCAGTGCCCCTGTGCCCAGTTTTGTCAGAAAATCCCCACAGACACAGAAAGAGAGGAAAAGCATTAGAGAACACTTACTGGATGGGAAGTGGTAAATAGTCCTCCTAGGGATGAAGACAAAGTGTATATAGTGAAATATCCAACTTACAGATTCTTTGAGAAGTCAGAGAAGCAGTAAGCTCAAAGCCTATCATTGATGGAAATTATGGCCAACAAGGATAAGGTCTACAAGTCAGGAGAAATTCTCCTCCAAGACTCTCCTCCCTCCCCTAAAAGCCTGAAGTACTCTGTAGCTCTCACATGGTATGCAGGATTCGAAACACTGGTGTTCGGCCCCACCTGAAGGCACTTCTGTCTATGTGTTCCCCCCAGAGGCCCGCACATTTAAGTTTCTGTGGTGTCTGTGCTTGGAGGAATGCGGTTTTAGACATGTAATCAAAGCAAAGGAGTCAGAGTATGTGCTTTCATTTTATCCTCTTCGTGTCCTTGTACAAAATTTGAGCCTGTGTGCAATCTGATCACTGCATATTAAGAATGGACTAGATTCTCTCTCCCTTTTCCTCTGACCCCCCCCCCAAATCTCTAATAAATCTTAAAAAAAAAAGAATGGACTACATAAAGCTCCACTCGAGCAAATGAAATATGGGGACAAACTTGTGAAATTAGACTAAGACGAGATCATCAGCTTGAAAAGATGAAGGTTTAAAATATTTCTAGGGGTGCCTGGGTGGCTCAGTGGGTTAAGGCCTCTGCCTTCGGCTTGGGTCATGATCCCGGGGTCCTGGGATCGAGCCCCACATCGGGCTCTCTGCTCGGCAGGGAGCCTGCTTCCCCCTCTCTCTCTGCCTGCCTCTCTGCATACTTGTGATCTCTGTCAAATAAATAAAAAAATCCTTTAAAAAAATATTTCTAGAGTCTACTAAACTATAAAGACGAGTTTACCATAAATATATTGTCAAGTAATAACATCTGATCAAATTTCAGATACCATGTCTTCCTAAAAGACAAAGTTACCTAGAAGAGTGTTTGAAACATAACAGACATTCAGTAAATATCTCCTGAATTAAACTAGAAGTGTAATAAGCCTCACTTTGGGACGGCTGGTTTAGTATAAATGAAAATCTGTTATAGAGGATTTAAAGAAAACTTATTTTATCTACTAACTTTGTCACATACTTGTTTACAACAGCAAAATCCCAGCTGAAAAGTGGTTAAGTTTCCACCCATGTGTTATAGCTTAAGATTTATTAAATAAGTATCTACGTGCAGCAAATACTCACACGAACCAAGAAAAAAAAAAGATTTCCAGATTTTTATTTCTGGAACTGTACACCAGGTATTAAAGTACAACAAATACAAAATAATGCTCAAAAAAATCAGTGTTTATGTACAAATATTAAAATCAATGCAACAATAGCAACTTCCTCTTGAACATCTGTTACTAAAACTTGTTGTGATTGTCACTAATTAATCTCATACTCACAGGGTACTTATTTCAAACTGGGACAATTGGAATCACTGGTCATCTAAGAGGAATTTTAATATCTACCTAACAATAAAACTAATAGTTTCCTCCTTTTAGTGAAAAAATTAAGAACTTTTTAAAAAACATAGTAATGTCAATATTTTTATAAATTATTTCAATTTCCATTTGTAGACAATGTGCTTTGAAACTCTGGGCAAACAATCTCCTTGGTGGTCAGGTTTATTCATTAGTTTACATTCAAAGTTGAAATATTCACTAGAGACTTTGGTTAAATTAAATAATATCACTATGCTCTATTAGATCTGAAGTTCTCAAATATTTATGACCCTCAATTTTAAAAATTAAAAAGGAAACAATTGCACAATTCTTTGACCTAATTGTACACACTTTAGTATTGTTTAAACAGTATTCTACATCCTTCAAGTAAATTCAGCAGTTGACCATGACAAGAGGAAAACTAAACACTTAAAAAGCTAGCATGGAAAAGATGAAGTACGACTAACAAAAGTAAAGTATTGCTATAATCACAGCACCAGTTACACTTCTAAATGAATCCAGGTCCTCTTCAAATTCCCTGTACATAAAAGATACATCAGCCAACAACGCAACAGCTCACCATGGATTTTTGGTTTGTTCATAAGAAAATAATGTGGCAAAAGGAAAAAAGAATTTATCACAGTTTGTTATAAGAATTGTGCTTAACACTTGATAATAAAGGCATTATTATTTCTTCATAAAATTGCAAATCAGTAATTTTCATGCTCTCAAACGCAATTCTTCTAATAAACGGTAACAAATTCTCTGTTAAAATGCTTAACTGGAGGGGGAAAAAAACCAGTAAACCCAGCATTCAAAAGAAAATTCAATAAATAGCTATTTTACATGGATAAAGTCATAGTGGTACAATTTATGAATGTCACAACAAGCATGCACAAAAATGGTATTATACATGGCAGAAGCAGTCAGAAAATATTGAATTAGATCTAAAAAGATATGAAGAATTTACATATATATATACAAAAATCTTGCAAATTATTGCCTCATTTTAACAAGGAATTAAAAGTAAACGTTACCAGCTAGTTAGCGCTCTCTGAGAGGCTAAAATCAGATTGACATTTAAAAATCTACTAAACTAGCTGGAATTTATTTTTCTCTCATATCATTTACTGGATTTTGGTCAAAAATCTTTATTTAAATAACTAAAGTGTCCATTCAACTTGCTGATAATCAAAACTTTAGATAAGAAACACTGTTTCCATCTTATATCAAGATCCCAGCAATGCATAGATAAACTGAATATGTTACTTCATCAGCTACTGAGAATGGGCATGTTCATTTAAGTGCAACTGGTATTAGCATTCAGTCATCTTTGTGTAAGTTACTTTATACAAACCAGCCACTGTAAACCCAGAGTAAAAATCAAAGTTAAAACAATGGAAGATTATGGCCAGTATCTTACTAAATTATAAAAGGTATACTGATTTTTAACAGAAGAAATAAGGTTCAAAGTTTAGCACAACACCACAGCAATAAGAAGCTGATAACTTGGATAAAAATATCTGAAAGCAACACAGAGCCCAGGCTACCCATTATTTACCGTGTGCATACAGGAATGCTAGACTTTAGATGTATAAATTAGAGACTGATTTTAAGTTATTAATTTAACTACTTTTGTCCACTGTGCTAAACTAAATTTTATAGTAAATATGCTACTGCGTAAACACTTCAAAGCAATCTTCATTAAAATGCTGCAAAGAAAAATAAGAATACACATCATCCAAAACTAAGGATGTCATTGCAGTTCACAGTTTGTATAATAAATACCCTCCCTTTCCATCACTATTAAGGTCACTACAACCTATCTACTCCTCAGCACAACCTTGAAGCGACTTAATCTTACAAATATGAGCAATGCAGCCAAATATTAAAGGTTTTTGCAAAGCAAGACAACTAGTAGAATCTGGAAATTAAGACGGTGCGCAAAAAAAAAAAATAAGCAAAATTCTGTCTTAACTGAACTATAAAAGCAAAGCTTATTACACCCTAATACTGTATTACATACACATTGTTTGAATTCACCTTTTAACTTAGAGATGCATATCTATAGAGCAAAAATGGCCAAAGTTTAGGACAATGGCTTCTCATTCACAATGTCTGCAATAAAAATAAAAGTCTGAGATGCATCTGAACGTCTATCACTTTTGAAACTTAAAGTGGTAAAGTACCATGCTATTGCAGATAGAAACTCACATTTTTCTCACCAACTGTTCAAGCTAAACAAAAAAGTTTAAATATACTTCAAGGTTCTACTGCATGAAGTGTAAAATCTAGAAGTCCCTCCCAAATATTAACACTTTGAACTGCAGTGCTACAAACAACTTAAGAAGTGTCCCAAAACGTAAATCATTGAGTGGCAACATCCTAGACTTTGTAGACTGTGTCCTGCAAGTCAGTTGCCTCAGGATAAACTAATTATCAATGACCAGTATGATTTTTACAATTATAATCTTGACAATGGTGGACAAAACCCCATCTGAATACCACATCTTTAAATGCCAAATTTTTAGCCAATAAATGAAGGTACACAGAACTCTTCCCACAGTAAAATGACTGATTCTGTGTAAGGTAGCCTTGGTCTAGAATTTTGAAACAGGATCCAAGCAAGCGTCTTCATAATTTGCACGCAGTTCCTCGTGCTGGCTTCCATAAAGATGGACTTGCTGTTTTGTAAACTGAAGTGCTCTAGTTGAATAACATGAGAGAAGTTTCCATTTTAAAAAAATCCTTGCATGTTTGTGCAGTTTAAAGAAACCTACCCCTGCTTTTATTTAATTAAGAAAATAAAACCAAAAAATGCTACATTGAGCAGGGATTGGGATCGGTACCTGTAAACATTGTTATTCCACTGCATCCATTATGGCAAAAGGAATTTACACGAAAAGAAGCCACTCCATTCAGTTCAGAACATCTGTGCTGGTTTTGAGCTGGTGGCCTCCGTCTACAGGTTTTAAAACTGGGAGTGAGGGCAGTGGGGAACTGAAAAGAATAGAAAAAGAAGGGAGTGGAGAAGAGGTACTGGGGGATGAGGAAGAGATAAGCAGAGCTTAAAGCTGCACCACAGAGTTCAATCTTAGTTCCCAACTCTGCTGATCATAGTTCATTTCCACATTTATGGATTGAAAAATGAAAATACTCTTGATAAATCAAGATATAGTTCTATACATACTGACATCACTGATGTCATACTGAAAAATGTTCAAACTTCCAGTGAAAGACTAAGCAAACCTGATCCTTTCCTCAAGTTTACTGGTACTGCACACCCACTGTTTCTGGGCCCCTCACTCCTGTCACTCAGAGTGAAGGGCGGCATGCTGATGCAGAGCATGGGCACTGATGAAACCATTGGTCTCACTGGCAGACAGACTGCCAAAGTCAGCCACGGAGACGGCCATTTTGGCACTGGTGATGTGATGTGTGTGATTTTCAAAGTCCACACCCAAATTATTTACAGAAACCTCATTCATAAAGGATTCAGGAACAGCAATGCCCATTTTCAATCTCTTTGCTGGTCTTTCTGACTCTTCACTGCACATGTTCATGGGGTTTAGCTCCGAGTGATAAAATCCAGTCTCAAATAAATTAAAACAATCACTTTCCCCATTGCTCGGCAGGGTGAGTAACTCCTCCGTTACGACAGGCACATGATTGACTTGTCCACGGGGTGTGTTGCCCAGTGGAGGAAAGCTATCATCCAAACAATTCACATCCGTGGGGTTGCAGACCGTTGCCACACTGTTGGTCAGGGCTAAAAAGAAATGGAAAATGGTTTAAGTAAGTCCCATGTCCTGAAACGAAGATGACCTAATTTTGCGCTAAGCTAACGAACACAAAAAGATACTCATTTTACCTGTCAAGTCACTGGCAGTGAAAGAGTTGAGAATGTTCAGCTGTTGATCAGGAAGAGGCTCAGGTCGATTAGAAGTTAAGGCTGAAGAATTTACTGTCGAACCCAGAGCTTCTGTTTCATCTACTAAACGATCCATATAGTCCCTGAAAAACATACCCCAGTAACTTCAAGACTGCCTATCACAGTTAAAAACAGAAGTCTCTAAAATCAACCCCATAGTACTTACGTAACTCCAGGGTGATGGTTATATCGCTTCTTTCCAAATCTTGTCTGTTGAGCAAAGTAATCATAACGTTCAGATTTCTTCCACATATAGTAGAATGCTACACATTCAGCAACTGTTCTAGTTCTCACCTAACAAAAAAAAGTTAAAATTTTTAAACAGAAACCAACAGACTCAACCCATTTTTCAGTAACATCTTTTTTTAAAGAGTTTATTTATTTATTTGACAGAGAAAGACAGAGAGCACGCAGCTGCACAAGCAGGGGGAGAGCAGAGGTAGCGGGAGAAGCAGACTCCCCATTGAGCAGAGAGCACAACTCGGGCTTGATTCTAGGACCCTGGGATCATGACCTGAGTCACCCAGACGCCCCACCATGTTTGTTTTTTTACAACACTGTAACTTCAATCTATGGGTCTTATTTTCTATCCTCCCTATTATAAATTCTGAACATTTTACTAGTAAAATGTTGTTACGTTTAAACTATTTAATAATAAGGATACCTTCAAAAGCTCAAAGTTTGTTATTTAAATCAGAATGTATTCATTGATAAAATAAATGTGTATCCAGGAATGATTTTACACGTTTCCTGAAAATCTTAAAACAATGGCAACCTTTACTTTCTCCGCACTGAACTCTCACTGTGATTCTGACTGAAGCCAACAGTCCTTCCTAACCCTGAGGGGTCCATGAATGATATTCACTGGCATCCATTAAATTCCAAAATAATATGCAGCTGTACTTTTCTGGGGAGAAGAGCTGCAGCATCATCAGATTATCAAAGGGTTCCATAATGCAAAAGAGACACAGAACCCTTAGGAAAGGGAGTAGCACTCAACTGCATCTGCGATTTAAGATGATCCGCTAGCTAACGGCAGGGTTTTTTCCTTCAACATGGGTTTGGTTCATAGCTCCAAGAGAGTTTGGTAAAAACAACAACAATAAAAAAATATGAGCCTTGCCAACTTGGCCCCACATCCAGACTGGGGCTGGTCAAACTATATACAGCTACAGGTATGAGTTCAGGCATACAGACAAAATTCTGTATCCTTATCTAATAAGCACTTTCTCTATTACTTAATCAGCATCAACTAAAGAAGTTTCAGAGTCTCTATCCTGATTAGTGAGCATGATATAATAAGTTCATAACATAAGGAACAAGCTTTTTAAGCAAAGAAATAAAGTACATATTTCAATAAACATCATTCACTTTAAGTTTCTGTGGTGAACATAGGCTTTCTGGGGACAGAGACCTTTCCTGTCTTACTCACTGATGTATCTCTAGCAATTAAAATGCCTGGTAAATGGCAGAACTTAATTATTTATGGAATGAATGGACAGATTTCACTAGTCATTGAAAAACTTTTGTTTTATTTTGACTTAAAAAACCAAGACTTCTTGAAAAAAAAATTTTTAAGATTTTATTTATTTATTTGACAGAGATCACAAATAGGCAGAGAGGCAGGCAGAGAGAGAGAAGGAAGAAGGCTCCCTGCTGTGCAGAGAGGCCGATGCAGGGCTCGATCTCAGGACCCTGGGATCATGACCTGAGCTGAAGGCAGAGGCTTAACCCACTGAGCCACCTAGGTGCCCCCTTGAAAAACGTTTTATCTACTCAGTAAATTAAGTACTTCATCTTTAAGAAAACATTAGGTTTTCATACATACAAAAAGGCTCTCAACTATTCAACATCTTACTAGAAGGTCTAGCAAATGCAGTAAAACAAGAAAAAAATAAAAGGTATACGAGCTGAGAAGGAAGAAATAAAACTGTCTCTGTTCACAGATGACATAACTATTTACATAGAAAATTCCAAAGAATCAGCAAAACACTCATGGAACTAATAAATGATTGTAGCTAGGATGCAGGATACAAGGTTAATATCCAAAAATCAACTGCTTGCCTATAAACCAACAATAAACAACGAATATGTGAAATTTAAAAATACAATAGCATTTACATTAGCACCCCAAAAATGAAATAGTTTAGGTACACATCTAACAAACTGCATGCAAGATATTATGTGAGGAAAATTATAAAACCATGATTAAAGAAATTAGAGATCTAAATAAATGGAAAGATATTCCACATCCATGGTAGTAGGAAGACTCATGATTGTTAAGATGTCAGTTCTTCCCAACCTGACCTATAGATTCTGGACAATCCCAACCAAAACCCCAGCAAGTTACTGGGTAAATACTGACAAACTAACTCTAAAGTTTATGTGGAAAGGCAAACAAACAAACAAACAAAAAAAAAAAAAAACCAGAGTGGCCAACACAATATTGAAAGAGAAAAACAAAGTTGGGGAATGACATTACCCAACTTCAAGACTTACTACTATAAAGTTACAGTAGTCAAGACAGTGTGCTACCGGGGCAGGGGTGGGAGGGTGGGGAACAGATACAAATTAACACAAGAGAATGGAAAGCCCAGAAATAGACCCAAAGAAATGCAGTCAACTAACTTTAACAAAGAGTAAAGGCGATGCAATGAAGGATAGTCTTCTAAGCAAATGGTATTAGAACAACTGGACATCCACATGTAAAAACAAAACAAAACAACACGAAAGAAAGAAAGGAAGGAAGGAGGGAAGGAAGAAAGGAAGAAAAGATAAGAAAGAAACTAGACACAGATCTTAACAATTTTCACAAAAATAAACTAAAAATGGAATACAGACATAAATGTGAAACACTAAACTATAAAGCTCCTAGAAGATAACATAAAAGCTAGATGACCTTCGGGATAACAATGACTTTTTAGATGTAATACTAAAAGCATGATCTGTAAAAGAAAATCTGATTAGTTGAAATTCACTAAAATTAAAACCTTCTACTTTGCAAAAGACACTGTTAGGAGAATGAAAAGACAGCCATATACAGGGAGAAAATAATTGCAAAACACATATGTGATAAAGGACTATTATCCAGGGGCGCCTGCGTGGCTCAGTGGGTTAAAGCCTCTGCCTTCGGCTCAGGTCATGATCTCAGGGTCCTGGGATCGAGCCCCACATTGGGCTCTCTGCTTGGCAGGGAGCCTGCTTCCCCCTCTCTCTGCCTGCCTCTCTGCCTACTTGTGATCCTCTCTCTGTGTGTCAAATAAATAAATAAAATCTTTTTTTAAAAAAAGGACTATTATCCAAAATATCCAAAAAGAGCACTTAAAACTTTACAATAAGGCAACAAACCACTCAATTAAAAAATGGGCTAAAGGCCTTAACAGATACCTCACAAAGAAGAGACACAGATGGCAAATAAGCAAATGAAAAGATACTCCACATCTTATGTCATCAGAGAAATGCAAATGAAAACAACAAGACACATTACACACCTATTATAATGGCCAAAATCTAAAACCCTGACAACATCGAATGCTGGAAGGATGTGGAGCAAGAGGAACTCTCAGTGCTGGTGGGAATACAAAATGGTAAAGCCACTTTAGCAGACATTTTAAAGATTTTCTATGTTTCTAACCAAACATAATCTTACCATGGAATCCAGCAATCCCACTCACTAGCATTTAGCTAAAGGAGTTGAAAACTCAAGTAACATGCAAAAACCTTCACACCAGATGTTTATAGCAGCATATAACTATAAAAAACTTGAATGGGACCATGATGCGCCTCAAGGTGAATGGATAAACTGGTATATCCATACAATGGAATAAAAGAAATGTGATAAAAAGAAATGCACTATCAAGTCATGACAAGACATGAAGAAACCCTTAAATGCATACTACTAAGTCAAAGAAGCCAATCTGAAAAGGCTACATACTATATGTTTCCAACCATATGACACTCTGAAATGGCAAAAGTATAGAGAGAGTAAAAAGCCAGATGCTGGGGTAGGAGTGGAGGAAAGAAGAGAGGAATAGATTGGAATTGGTTATAGTACAAGGGATTTTAGGACAGTGAAACCATTCTGTATGACACCATAATGGTGGATATCAATATATATGTAATGGCACAAGTCATTACATACCTATCAGAACCATATAACACAAAAAGTGAACCAGTATGTAAACCATGGACTTCAGTTAATAATAATATACCAATACTGGTTCATTAACTGTAACAAATGTATCACACTAATGTAAGATATTAATAATAGTGGAAGCTGTGTTTGTGGGGATAAAGGGACATATGGGAATCCTATGTACTTTCTGACCAATTTTTCTATAAACCAAAAACTGCTCTAAAAAATAAAGTCTATTATAATGAAAATAAAAAGGAATAAAATATTGACCAACCCAGCCACTTCAAATCTTATGTTCCTTTAGGATGTAGAGCGATAATAACAAATAAACCATACTTCAATGAAACTTAATTATTCCAGATACTGGGATATACACATGCACACACACTTTTTAAAAAATTGACTTTATTTTTTAGAGCAGTTTTAGGTTCACAGCTGACATGATCATAAAGTACAGAGTTACCATAATCATCTTCTACTCCCAAACACACAGAGCTTCCTCCACTATCAATTCCCCACCACAGTGGTACATGTTACAATCAATGACTCCACACCAGCACATCTTTATTCCCGAAGTCCATCATTTACATTAGGGTTCACTCAGGACTAAACATTATATAGGTACTGACAAATATATGATGACATATATCCACCATTAGAGTATCATACAAAATAGTTCCACTACCCTAAAAATCCTCTGTACTGTGTCTATTCATCACTCCCTCTATGATAAATCTTGTAACCATTGATTTACTGTCTCCCCAGTTTTGCCTTTTCCAGAATGTCATACACTTGAAATCATACTGTAATATAGCTGTTACAGATTGGCTTATTTGACTTAATAATATGCATTTAAAGGTTCCCCCATGATTTTTTTTGTGTCTTGATAGCTCATTCCTTTTAGAAGTGAATAATATGCCATTGTCTGGATGTGTCACAATGTATTTATCCATCCACCTCAAAGGACATCTTACTTGTCTCCAAGTTCTGGCCATTATGATTAAATGTGCTATTAACATTTTGTGTGGATATAAGTTTTCAACTCTTTTGTGTAAATACTAATGAGTGTAACTGCTGGATCATATGGTAAGAGTATGGTTAGCTTTGTAAGACACCGCCAAACTGGGGCACCTGGGTGGCTCAGTGGGTTAAAGCCTCTGCCTTCGGCTCAGGTCATGATCCTGGGGTCTTGGGATCAAGCCCCGCATCAGGCTCTCTGCTCAGCGGGGAGCCTGCTTCCTCCTCTCTCTCTGCCGCCTCTCTGCCTACTTGTGATCTCTGTCTGTCAAATAAATAAATAAAATCTTAAAAAAAAAAAAAAAAAGAAACCGCCAAACTGTGTTTTTGAAAGGGGCCATACTATTTTGCATTCCCATCAGCAATGAATGAGAGTTCCTGCTGCTCCACATCCTTGCCAGCATTTGATGTTATTAAAATGTTTATAGTTGGTTTTAGTTAACCAATGTTTCTTCTTTCAGCAACTACGGTTCTGGCTGCTAAAGAGAAACATTTTTGAGGCCACAAACTTCTGAAGAGCTTAGAAAGAAATCAGAGTCAAGGCAAACAGAAGAGTAAGACTACGTAGAAAATATAGGCAATCCATTCTCCGTGAGTAGAGTGTAACAACTATGTATGTCAAAAGATAGGTGAGTCCTCTATCAGCCACCCCGCGTGAAAGCCAATCCCAGTCATGTGTAGAGCAACATAAGAAACGATGACGGCAGGAAAGCATTAACAAACTCTTCCTTTTTTTTTTTCCTACCCAAGTGACTTAAAACTTACATGCTTCTATTCATTGTCTATACTAACCAATCTATACTAATTTGCCTAACTTACCTTATTCTTCTGTATAAGATGAAAATCTTTTCCAAAAAGCATGAGTGCATGTTCAAAGCTCCGGCATTCTTCTTCCGTCCACGCAGTCATTCCTTCTAAAGAGATTTAGAAAGAAACTTTATTGGCTTCAGAGCTCTTTTACATGAATTGCTAGTTTACACTTTCAGTATGTTTCCCCTATAAAAGGCCATTAACTAACTATCCCTCTCTCTCTCATATGTACACATACACACAGTTCTGTATGCAGAAGATATCAGTTAGGATTACCAAAAGTATGCACAATACAAATCTTATTTAAAAATCAACAATGCCAAAATACAAACAATGGGTTCTTTTTCTCTACATGGGAGGATAAGAATATAATGTTTTTCTACCATTTATGCTGTTTTTTTTATTTTTTTAAACAATAAGCATGTATTTTTTCAAAATTAAAAAAAGTTATCTCCTTTATGGGGAAAAAAAAGCCTTATTTTGGGTATTATATCAAAACCACAGTGCTTTTAATTAAAGACCATAAGTAACCAATACATATTTATTTAAAGTCAGTTTGCAGAGTGCTACACTCTGGAAAGCCAATGGGAATATGGAACAGCCTATGCTCTCAAAAGACTAAATCCCATTCAACTGCTCAGAAGATGCTAATATGAGTGACCTCAAATCTGTTTGGGGCAGAGGAAACTTGAAGTTCTTCACTTGAAGACACTGGGGACCAGGTCCTCCCTAAGAGAAGTCCACCATAAAAATAAAACATAGTTTGAACTAAAGAAAAAAAACCAGTATTTAGTTTTTGAGATTAGGAAAGCTTAAAAATAATTTTCTCAAAAAAGCAACTTCTACAAGAAAACATTTCTACAGACTATCTCAACCTACAAGTTTAAATGTACTGTTTTCGGCTTTTCTATTTTTCCAAATCATTTATATAATATTACTGAGTATTATTTCATTCTATATCTACTTAATGAAAGCTATGGTGCATGCAATTATTTATATAGTGACAAAACTACTGAAATTAAAGATAACCATTTTCCCTGACACACACAAAACAAAGCCTAAGTATTGTAAAAATTTTATTACATGATTACTAAAAATACCTTCTTTGTAATAAATTCAATGGAATATATACATTTTTTTAATCTTTAATATGCTTCTCATTTCCTGTTTGGTTTAAAAAAGAAAAAACAACTTTTCTTTTCAATGAAATCATAAAATCATTCTTTTTAATTACTTTGGATATATTGTCATCTCTGGGGTCTGCTTTGTTCTGTAACTATTTCTTCAAGAAAGTGGAGGTGACAGGGGGGTAACTAATTTGTATTTGAACAACCTCTCGTATGTCTAAAAATAGAGGGCAAGAAAAGGAAAAAATTATTGGCTATGAAGATGAACAGAGATCTTACAAAAGTGTTATGGGATGGCTCCATCCTTTACAATACTTTGCTTATTCTAATCCCCAAATGAGCATCCCCTATCACTTCCCTCTCTTGATCCCAAGCGTTCCTTACCTTGAGATGCCTTTCCATTGCAGCAGTACCTTTCAATTGCTTCCTTTATATTATGATTACACTTGAGAAGTTCATATAATGCCTACAAGAGAAAGAAAAAAAAAAAACCTATTCAATAAAAACTATGAGAAATTCACACTTAAGAGCATTAAAACAAATAGACACAAAAAAAGGGGTTGGGGGGAGACTAGTAAGAGTCCTAACAAATACTGTCTGAAATGCTATCTAAATGCAGGACATTTAGGGGTATGTTCGCCCAAACATTTAGTCTACTTAACTATCCTGGTATCCCAGGAGTTTGTTCATTTTCACTCTACCCCTCAGAAGTCACCTGCCAGTATCATTATTATTATTATTTTTTTTTTTAAATTGCCGGGCCATCTGAGCTGGGCAATTTCCCTATGTTAGATGATTTTTTTCTAATTGGGAAAAATTAGAATTATGGTCTTATTTCTTGACATCACCTACTCCCTGCCTTTTAGAGCATTAATAAGAGGGAACAGCAGCAGACCTAGAAGAGAAGGATGGGTACTTGAGTGACTGGGGTTTATAATGGTCTCATGGTCTAATACGAAGGGTGTCATTTTTCTTAAAATTAGAATTTCTTCTCATTAAATCTGTTTGGAATTACAAATAAACAAAATAGCAGCAGAGAGAACTTAAATGAAAGTTAAATAATAATCCACCTTCCCAAGTAATTTCCAAGAAAGGCAAAGAGGGCCCAATATTAGTAAATCTATTAATACATCAATAGGTTAATAATTAGAACATAATCATTAAAAAACAATCCAGCTGCCAAAAAAGCATCTGACAAATCAGTATCCATTTCTAATTTTATAAAAGACAAAAACCATTATAAGTAGATGGTTACTACCTTAGTATAATAAAGACAGCCTCTATCAAACCAAGCACTGGTTATTATTCTTAATGTAAAAGCCTTAGATATATGAATTTCCATCAAAAGAATGCCTCAAATCACTATCACTACCAAGTCTCTGAGAGGAGCGTTATGGCTAATGCAGTAAGACAGTTAACAGGAATAAGAGATATAATAAATGGTTAAGGAAGGAACCAATATATAATTCAATAATGACTTTAAGACTAGAAAGCCTGATAAAAACTGAAAATTAGTTTTGAGAAAAAATACATTCTGAAAAAAACTGATTATTTCTCTATATTAACAATATATAATTATAATAGAGTTCCTATTAACAAAAGTATTAAATGCACATAAATATTTAAGATATTGTCAAATTAAGTTAATTCGATCTATATGATACCCAAACACAAACATTTGAGTGATTAAAAAAAGGTAAAATTAATGGAGAGTCAGACCATGTTCATGAACTGGAAGGTTTAGTGTTTTAAAAGTATTAATTCTTCCAAAATTAAATTATAGTTTAATAGACTATCAATACAAAAACCCAGAGGGGGGGTTCTTTTTGACAGCTGCAAAGCTACTCCGAAATTCAGCTACAACAACTTCTGTATGTTACTTGGAAGTTCAAGTCTGAGTCCAACTATCTCTGGATATTCATTTCAGTTAGGATTATTGAGGCTAAAGATACAGAGTGAAAAGTATACAAGAGGGGCAAAATGATGTCAGATGGCAAAACCAGGGGAATTAAAAAAAAAAGACCCTTACTAGACAATACTCCCAGTCCCATCCCACATACAATTAAGAGTATCCTGCAACTATAGGTACACAGTGCCTAACAAATACTCCTAAAGCATATTTACACAATCTTAATAGGTAATACTATTCAACACTTCCTGAACAGAGTTCAAGAATAATCAAAAAAATACCTTTATTATAAAATCTAAGGTCCAACCATAGAGAATGTTTAAATAAGTTATATTATAGCTACAGGATGGAAGAATATACAGTCATCAGGAAGAGATACTAAAGAATTCTCAATGGCAAGGAAAATAAGTGATTCAAAGTAAGACATGCACATACACACAGAAGAAAGGACCAGAAGAGAAAATGTGAAACAGTATGGAGTGGTTATCACTAGGTTGTGGGACTTTTTCTTAACCAGCATTTTCCAAGTTTTATTTTTTATTTTATTTTATTTTTTTAAGGTTTTTTTTATTTATTTGACAGACAGAGATCACAAGTAGGCAGAGAGGCAGGCAGAGAGAGGGGTGGAGGCAGGCTCCCCGCTGAGCAGAGAGCCCGATGTGGGGCTCGATCCCAGGACCCTGGGATCATGACCCGAGCTGAAGGCAGAGGCTTAACCCACTGAGCCACCCAGGCGCCCCAGCATTTTCCAAGTTTTAAAAATCTATAGCGAAAGAGATACCCAGTTCACATGTAAGAAATACTTGAATCATATATAAGAAAGTCAAGAAGGTGGCGTAGTCGGTCAAGCTTCTGACTCCTGATTTCAGCTCAGGTCATGATCTTAGGGTTGTAAGATCGAGCCCCGCATCCCGCTCCGGCCTGGGTGAGGAGCCTGCTTAAAATTCTCTGACCTCCACCCCTGTCCCCCTTCTTTAAAAAAAAAAAAAAAAAAAGAGAGAGAAAGAAAAAAAAAGAAAGAAAACCAAGAAGAGATTAATTAGCTGCTGTTTCAATAGAAGTGGAAGTATACCTGTTCATTGTCCCTTGTGTGTGTTCCTGCAGATATCCTATCCATTATTTTTTCATTTCCAGTTCTTAATGAGGTCTCAACAAGGTACTCCTTAACTTTGCTCTCCAAAACCACACCAGGACGCCAAAGTAACTGGTCTTCATTTTCATACACTAATAAAGAAAATTCCATTAACACATTAAAAATAGTGAACATACTCCTAGATATATATTAATTGTCCTTCCTCTTCTTTGATAGGCTACACACTACACACAACTAACTTTGAGGACAGCAGCAATTTGACTGTCTCACAAGGTGACTCTTTAATTGGTAAAGGTATAAAAAAATTTTTTTAACTTTATTGAGGGCCGAGTGTTTCAATGCCTAGACCAAGTAGCTTTCTCACTGATAGGATTCACTATCCAATCAGAAGGCATTCTATGCCTAGTGAAATCTAATGTAAAACTCAGAAGGGTGTTTTATATTCTCCTAATGAGGGGGGAAAAATAACCTGTATAAATTCTGTAATAGCCTCACTAGAGTTTTTCTTGAACTATATGCCTCTATGATGTGAATACAGGTTAAATACTGCAAACAAATAAAACAAACAAAAATAAGTAAAAACCAAAATATCTGCCAAAAACAAAATACCTAAGAAAGGTAGCTATTTACTTTACTAATTTCCTCCCAAAGAGTGAATTTTACTTAAAGGAGAATACACATCAATCAAAAATGGAAAAGAATGATTAACAGTAAGAGAACTAAACTTTCCAAAATCTCTTAAAAAGATTGATCTATTAATAACCGGAATGTCACTAAAACAAGGTGTATATTCTATTAATGCACATTGCCACCATACTTAAAGCTTCTACTTCACACAATAAAGTAACACAGATGGCACAAATATTTATCCCATTGCTTCAAGTGCAATGCACTCTTCAAGTGTATGGTAGTACTAAATATAGCTAATAAAATGATTTACTGAGAGATCACTATGTACCATGGACCAGGATAAGTGCTTTATATTCAGAACTATGTGAGGCAGGCATTATCGCTCCCGGTGAGCAGGAAAGTTAAAAATAAAATATGCCTATGAACCAGTAAGACTGACTTTTGATGTACATTCCTTTCCTCTTTGTCGAAACTGAAATAGGTAAAGCAGTTTGGGTTTATTCCCTCCAAGGATAGAGAAGGTATACCTTCCCTTCTGAATGTGTACAACTGAGAGATGACTACCTCTGTTATGTTTAATCTAAGAACTGACAGTGGCTGAACATGTTCTTAACTTCAAGGGTGTGTGTCATTTGGGTGGGGGAATGGAGAGGCTGGGCCATCTCAAGATTAACTACTGTTTTTGCTTCCCTGAGACAACAGCATTTTGAGAGCAATTTAGAAAAACGTTGTTGCTGAAGTTGCCAATGCTAACAACCTTAGGGTAGCCCGTCTTCCCTTCCTTTAAATGGAGGATGACCTAACAGAGCAAAGGGAAAAAGAAAAACTCAGGAAGAGTTGTGTCGCTGTGCTGCTCTGGCCCCATGATGTCACATGGACAAACTGACTCCTTAGGGAAAGTCAAATGTACATGGTCAAATCTCCAGGCTTCCCAAGTTCAGCTAGGGAAATGTACCTGTATTTTTATTTTCCGCCATATTTTCAGAACCAACTATAACTGGGATCTACCAAAAATGTGAAGAAAAACCAATTACACTTAAGTAGGGGTATACAAAAAAAGAAACAGAATCGTGTTCTATCACCTTCTCTTTCAGGGCTCATACAGGAGAATTTCTTCTAGAGTCTTTATTCATCAAGAGTTTTCTTTGCAAGAGCATTTTATCTCTAACGTGCTCATTA
Source organism: Martes martes (assembly GCF_963455335.1). NCBI lineage: Eukaryota > Metazoa > Chordata > Mammalia > Carnivora > Mustelidae > Martes > Martes martes. Next base: position 80,127,865 of record NC_137892.1, on the reverse strand, counting down.
TCTCAGGTTATAAGATTCTACCCACTTCTACTAGAGTGGGATGTAGGTCAAACAGATGCACCTGCAGAGGCATTCCATAACTTTACCTGGTGCCTTAGCATACCCATAGGGCTAAGAAGCACTGTATAGAGACAGAAGTGGTTCTCTGAGTCTATTAATTGTGATATATTATTCCTGAGTCAGGCCTAAACTTTTGCTGACTCCAAATCTATCTTTACACTGCCAAGGTTGAGGACACCTCGGTTGCTCAGTTGGTTAAGAATCTGTCTTTGGCTTCGGTCATGATCCCAGCATCCTGGGATTGAGCCCCACAATGGCCTCTCTGCTCGGTGGGGAGTCTGCTTCTCCCTTTCCCTCTGCAGTTCCCCTGCTTACACATTCTTTCTCTAATAAATAAATAAAATCTTCCCAAAAAATTGATGTATACTCCCTAGGTTGATATATAATCAAATAAACAAACACATTAAGGGATAGCTTGGCCTACCAAATAGTATCAAAATCAAAACCAAAAATCTTACCTTTCTCATCACCATCATACTCTCCAAGGTAAGGGGGAATCTCTGCCTGATACTGTAAACCAATCATTATTTCCTACAAGAAAATTCAGAAGTAAAAACAACTTATAAAAATACACTGAAAAACCAGTTCCAACTCATTAATGAGTTACTACAAGTTGAAAGAACTTTCATCTCGCAACAGCAAAATTATCTTAAGTTACTTTAGAAATGTTTTTAAAAGCTACTTTAGTCCAAACTATCCACTAAGTTATTATGATGGTAACTCAACTTACTTTCCTCAAATCTTCAGGTGAGTTACCACTGTCTGTTTCAACATCTTCAACTTCTGATTCCTTATCTCCATCACATGTAGTATTTGCTAAAAAAAAATTTTTTTTTAATTAAATTTTAAAAAGGTTTTTACTGCCTGTTTTTGTAGCACATGTCCCTGGCACATGGTATTTTATAAAAAATCTGTTGAATGAATGAGATCAGCACAAATATACTCAACTTATTGTACTATTTACATTTTAACACTAGTCAAAACAAAACACTGAAAATACTAAGAAAGTGTATAGTATCCTTAAGATTTTTTTGGTCTACTGTCAAATAGTTTCCGAAGGCAAAGGAAAACCACTATGTTCACCTTTTAAAAAAACAGAAAGCACTAGAGTTCTTTTATGCTAACCCAGAATGGGACACAGACAAAGAGGTGCATATTAGGTCCATTAAAACTGTTTTTGCACACATACACCTGTATGTGTATTTGCATTTATTTGTTAAGTGAACAGTTCTTCTATGATCAAAATACCTAAAGAAATAAGCAAGACTGTAGGTAAGAAATTATTTCACTTCAAAGACGTTTTAAATATTACTGATATACATTAAAGGGTAACACCAAGAACTAAAAAGAAGAAAAAAGAATTAAATAAATCACTAAAAAGATAAAAAATACTTATTGACCATCTGACGGTTTTCAAAACCAGGAGAGTAAAGGGCCTTCTAAAACAAGTCCAAAAAATGTCCATAAAATTTCATGGTTGAAGAACTACAATTGGTTACCATAGCAGCAGATGAATCTTGGGAAAGAAAATAGACAGCTTTGCAAAACTAACCAAATGTTTAAGGTTTTAAAACAACATGTTAGTTCAACTCTACCCCAATAAAAAGTTACAATCGTATTTGGATTGTAACAGAATTATATTTCCATTAAGTAAAACACTTAGAATATTCTGACGACCTCTTCTGTTGTTTTGTTTTATGTCTGACAAACTAGTGAATGCCATAAAACATACTTGAGCCAGAGCATCAGTGCTACTATTAATCAGTAACAACTGAGTTTCTTACATCGTAAAGGCCTAGGGAAGAAATCGGAAGTTTCATGGGAAGTCACAGATGGTGTCAGGTCATCTGCAGAAGACTGAGTTTCCTCATCATCACCTGACAATAGGTCTTTTGCTATTTCCTCCTATAAGAATAAGAATGCAGTGCTGGAGTTAGAAATTACTACATCTCATAAAAAATTTTTTTTCACTTAAAAAAAGAAATTATACTTCATCAATTTCATATTATTTATAAACATATTATGTATTATGATACAATTAAAAACTTGTTAAAGGCCCCTTAGTTTTGAGAAAAGTAAATCTGAAATGCTCCTATAATTTACTTCATGTATATAAATACTTAATAACACTTGGTATTTAACTACATATAATATTTATTAACTATATTATTATAGACTTAAACAACCTGTCTAACTCATGGAGAAGCAGAAAGCTTATCCGAACCTGCAGGCTAATTTTTAGTGAATTTACAACAAAAATAATCTTTTTTTAAAAAGATGTTATTTATTTATTTGATAGAGAGAGACACAACGAGAGAGGGAACACAAGTAGGGGGAGTGGGGAGGGAGAAGCAGGCTTCCTGCTTAGCAGGAAGCCTGATGCAGGGCTCAATCCCAGGACCCCGGGATCATGACCTGAGCCAAAGGCAGACACTTAATGACTGAGCCACCCAGGCACCCCAAAAATCATCTTATTTCTATGTGAGTAAAAATTAAACTCACTTTCTACCAATATAAATAAATAAAACCAAAAAATTCTCCAAACTCTTATTCTCTAATAATTAAAAAAAAAATCTAACCAATGAAAAACTCTGACTAGTGATATAATTTTAAAAGAAACAGGTTTGAATTAACTTTTATCTAAGGATATAGTCATCTGTATTCTGGTACGTAGTAGGCACTCAATATTTCCTGGGTGACTATAGTCATTAAGGTGTGGTACATTAATACCACATTTGACTGAAAAAGGGGAACAACAAAACTCACAGGAAGAGGTTCCAAGATGTGGATTCCTCTCCCTGTCTGAGATCTGAAAGGCAAGGAAAGCTTTCCAGAGACCATAGAAAGTTAGCAGAGACCGTGGCTGTATGAACTTTCCTCAGCAGGGACTATGCCTTCCCTGCAACCAACAATGTTACAGATATATCACCAAGACCTTGGCTGCTGTGGCTGCTGCCACTCACAGAGCCCAAGAAAACAGAACTTCTCTCCAACCATGCCACATCTAAGCCAGCTTGGTTTGAAGGCTTCTGGGGGATTTATTAATCAATGGATTCAAGAGTTCAGAAGATCAAAAACAGGGCAAAATCTAAGTTTAGATACAATATGTCAACATAGGAAAGATAAACTTTATGGGAGAACACTCAAACATACAAAGTATTAAGAAGCTACTAACACTTTTAAAGCAGTGTAATCAAAGCCAAACAATATTTAAATTGGTCACCATAATGATAAAGAGCAATGGGTCAATAAGAAATTTACATTTCAGAAATATAAAATGCTTTCAATTAAAAGGAAACTAATAAAAACACCCAATGGTAATGGATCTGGAATTTTTCTTCTTTTTTTAAAATTTTATATTTTTTTTTCAATGTTCCAAAAATTCATTGTTTATGCACCACACCCAGTGCTCTATGCAATACATGCCCTCCATAATACCCACCACCAGGCTCACCCACCCCCCACCACCCCTAAGACCCTCAGTTTGTTTCTCAGAGTCCATAGTCTCTCATAGTTTGTCTCCCCCTCCAATTTCCCCCAACTCACTAAATGCCTGTACTCACTTTGTCTAGTGTCATGTCTGGTAGTTCATCAGCAAGTTCACTTGGGGAGCTATTTGCACTGGAATTTGCCACTGCTGGAATTGTAGGTTCATAGCCATAGAATGCCAGTAAATCTTCTAGAGGCATGTTTCCTTCCTATTCAAGACAGGACACAAACATAAGCTCAGTAGATGTCACAATACAGAAGCACAGATAAACTGTGATGCCATTAATGTTCATAAAACACATTTTCAAAAAAACAGCAGTTATCATATCAAAGCCAAATTTTAGTTGTTCTTTTTGTACTATTGCTAGAAAACAGGCTCAAACACTTAGAGTATTATTAATACATTAACAAAAAACCTAATGATTAATATCTTCATTTTTATTTCCAGCAGCACTTTACTCTTTAAAAAATTCCTCAAATATTTGCTTTAGTGATTTTTTTTTAAAGCATTCACATTAGCATAAAGATTTACCTTGAAAGAACTCACAATTAATCAATCAATAACTTCATATAATATTCAGCTTGTTTCCTTGGACTTAACAATTGGCCACTTGGTTTATTCTTCATGTTAATTAGATGATAGCTCAAGGGCAACCACTGCTAAGCAATCACTAATACTAGTAATACTTATATATTACTATTCAAAATTATCCTTTTATATTACTAACACTTTATCTGCACTCTGTACAACTGTTTTAAGTTTCTCTCCTATAAACACCTAATGAAGTTAGTATCATTACCACCATCTTAGAGGTGACAAAACGGAGGCTTAGTTCTGGGTTCAAATCCCAGTGCCAGTTCACTTACCTGCAGCAATGCTTTGATAAAAGTACATACTTTGCTGCAATGCTTCCTGTGTTATGAATACCTATGCAATGCCACATTTTGGTACACTTTTCCCCCCAACTAATCCATCTGAAAATAAGTGGTGTATCACCTTTTCAAAAATATCTTAATTCAACTACTAAAGTGTATACAACTATTTATAATTATTCAAATACATAAATAACAAAAAAATATATCTATAGATTAGTTAGTTAATCTGCTCAACATTTTGAGATGTTTATGCTCATCTATTAAGAAATTCATTAAGCTTGCTTATAGGTTTAGTTTTCCCTTTAAGGCAAAATGCCAAAGTCATGAAGCAAAAGCATGAAAATGCTAAAGCTGAGTACGTAAAACATGTCCTCAGCTGTTCACAAAGTGAGTTGAAATGAGCCACTTGTGATTTCTAGAAACACACTGCCTGCCAGGCTCGGGGAGGTGCCCAAGAATCTGACTTTCACCTTTACAGGTCTAGAACTTGTATTTTTCACTGTGCCTGATTCAAACAGATTCATGCTAAATGAACTTAGAATAAGGTTTATAACAGAATTTGACTTTGTAAATTTGCAGTAGGAGACCCATGCCTTTCCAGTGACCATACCAATCATATCACTCGTGAAATCCTTTCAGCTTGGGATTGAAATCAGTTAAAAAGCTGCTTTAGTAGCATGGAGTCAGCAGAAATGGAGTTGGAAGTTCATCCATGTCATGGGGAAACCTCATCAATTATTCTTCTCTCAAATCAAAGAACAGAACCCCTCAAATGTGCCCAGAACCAGATTCAGTCTCTCTAACCCTGCTCCTTGCAGATTCCATGCAGCCCATTCCCTTTGGCTCATATCGGTTCTAAGAGGAGATTGCGTTGCAGCTTTTGTAAACCACCTGTCTGTAGTACTTCTTCAAAACCTCATAGTTTCTATGTCAATTTTCATGCATCATACACCTTTCCATCAATAAATCATTTACTGGGTTCTAGGTGCTATGCAGAGGTTGCTAGCTGTGGATACAGAAATTTATAGAAAATCCCTGCTCTCAATGAGTTCAGTCTTGATGGAAGAAACTGGTAAGTTAACAATTACAATACAATGTGGTGACTGCAATAATCAATTCCAGAAATGGTAGTATACATTGATAGATAAGAGAAGGGAAGAACTAAACTCTAGGAATAATGGCATGCATGAGATTAGGGAGGTGCTACATAGGGTGCAAAGACCGAGCTAAGCAACATTAGACAGATGAGAACTATGTACTAGGGCCTTCTGGTGTGTCATAAGAAACACTGACTAAGCAGTTACTGGGTACCAGTAAGCCACTCTGCCAAGTGCTGGTATGAAAAAGAGGTCTTGCCCTTCTACAATGCACAGTCTGGGGGACCAGGGTGGTAAGGGAAGAGGGTGGAGGAGGATAATAACAATACCCAAATACAAAACTGTCAATTATGATGAATCCAAAGAAAATAAATAGGGTCCTAAAATACAGAATAATGAAGAGTGTACTTTTACAGGGTCAAAGGGAAGACAGAGAGTGCCCTTTACTCCCAGGGCAATGGGAAGTGAATGAAAACTAAAAAAAAAAAGGGGGGGGGATGAAGGGGGAGTGCCATGACTTTATTTTTTCTTAAATGTTGGGCAGTTACATAAAGAAAAGGCTGAGGAGATGGAGAGCTAAGAGAAAAGCAGGGAGACCACCTAAGGGTTCCATGCTGGATTAAGGTAGTGATATAAACATGGAGAAAAGTAAATAGATGATATATATATTCTAAGGTGGAATCAAATGGGTTCCTGGATGTGGGAGTGAAAACAATGTCTCTCCAGATTTCTATTTAAGCAACTCTATTTGAGTAAAAGTGGTAACTTTTATTGAGATAGAAAGGACTAAAGAAGGGGTGCGTGGGTGGCTCAGTCGGTTAAACCGAGCCTTCAGCTCAGATCATGATCCCAGAGTCCTGGGATCGAGTCCTGCATTGGGCTTCCTGCTCAAAGGAGAGCCCTTCTCCTTCTCCCTCTGCCTGCTGCTCCCCCTGCTTGTGCTCTCTCTCTCTGTCAAATAACAGAACCTTTAAAAAAATATAAAAAAAAACAAAGGACTGAAGGAAGGGTTTCTGAAGGAAACAAGAGTTCTGCAGAAGACAAAAGTTAAGTTGGAGAGGACTGTGAAACATCTAAGTAGAAGAGTCAAGTTGGCCAGCAGCCTAGTGTTCACAGGAGCAGGCTGGGCTAGAGAGATAAATCTGGCATTTGTTAGCATCTAGATGATACCTAAAGCCAAAGGTGAGAGGACAGACAGAAAAGAGAAGGGAATATTAGAAGAACTTCCAGATATATTACCCTACAAGATGATGCGCTGTGTCTGGAAAATTTTAAGTACAATATACATTTTGAAAATAACATTCTAGGGGAGAGTAGAAGAATGAGAGCCTCAACTAAGGAAGGGAATTATCTGAGTGAAATTAAGAGAAAATAATTTATTTCTTGACCTACTTGATAAAATGAATCAAAGTGACAGAGGAGTCTAAATGGATTGCCGGTTTCTGACCTGCGAAGGCTAAATACCTATAGCATTGTTATGAGACAGAAACATCAGACAAACTTGAAGGTGGACAATGGGGTGGTAAATGATAATTCAAGGCAAAGGTGAAGCAATGGGCTTGAATGAGGTCACCCAGAAAAGGCATATAGAGTGAGAAGACAAAAGCTAGAACTCTGGGAAATGCCATCATTTAAATTGCGGGCAAAGAAAGAATGGCCCATAAATACAGAAGAGGGAGATACCAGAGAGGAGAACTAAGAGAAAGCAGAATTACATAAGCTAAGGAAGAAGTAAGTGTGGAGAGACCAGAGATAGTCACTTAGGCCAAATATCAAAGAAAAATCAAGTGAAATAAAGAGAGACAGGAATTCTCTGTACCTGTCAAGCAGGAATTATTGGTGACCCTACAGCCTGTTGGGAGAAACAAAGCTGAATTGATGGAGGGGAGAAGGTACTCTGAATGGACTGAATGGAGGGAAGAAAGTATACACACTATAAAATAAGAATCACTAAAGGCAACACAGGGTTAAAAAATTTTTTTTCTCCCAAATTTAGGAAACATATGAGTAGGATTTTCTATACTGAAATAAAAGAATAAGTGTGAAGAACAGGCTCAGGGCGGGAGGGATGGAATTACGAGTTAGCCTAGGATGTGGCATATACTCTTGGGACAGTAGGGGGAGAAGAAAGAATGAGTTTAAAAGTTAAGTTTGGGGACGCCTGGGTGGCTCAGTTGGTTGAGCGGCTGCCTTCGGCTCAGGTCATGATCCCAGCGTCCTGGGATCGAGTCCCACATCGGGCTCCTTGCTCCGCAGGGAGCCTGCTTCTCCCTCTGCCACTCTGTCTGCCTGTGCTCGCTCTCTCTCTCTCTGACAAATAAATAAATAAAATCTTTAAAAAAAAAAATAATTAAAAAAAAAAAAATAATAAAATAAAAGTTAAGTTTGTATGTGTGGGGTACACAGGAGATTCCAGGTAGTGACTCATGAAAACCCTACTTTCTCTATAAAAACAAAAGTATGATCATCCATTGAGGAAGACGGTGACTATCTTAGTGGAACTTCACCAACACATTCAAGGAATGACAATAGTTACCTAAGGGAGCTGATGCTAGAATATAGAAATTACTTGTACTAACACTTGTGTAGCAAAACTAGGAAAGGTGAATCCAATCTCTGAAACACTTCACAAATGAGATTTCTATTAGACCTATTAATAAAGGACTTAACCCTCTGAAGCACAGAAGTTTTTTTTAAAAAATGGAATGAGTAAATCTCCATCTCTGAGATCTCTGTGGCTAGATCTAACAGCTTAGAAGTTTGATCCAGCACCTCATCCCAGGTAGAAGATTTTTCTCCTTTTTCTCAGGCATTTCATTGACCCTAAACTTTAAGGGGCGTATTTGAGTCTAGTCATCCTTATATATGAACTATTTTCTAACTCAAAGGTTTTCTATCAGGAAGAACATAAAATCAAGAGGCAGAGGACTAACTGCTAACCATTACTGTAGGCAAATCACCTAACTCCTCTCACCTACATCTCTTCATCTGTAAACAGAAAAGTATCATAATTTCCTTGATCCTATGATGCATAACCTCACATACCAGAAATCAGGATGCATCCCACTACCAATGTACACATCTCCCATAGTATTGTTCCTCCCTGCCCCCATCTATATTATTTCTACATCTGTGGTAGATTTCACAATCAACAAGGACTCTTAACCAAGGAAATAATGCTAATACTTACCTGATACACCTGATGGTGTTCCTGGATTGATCAAAAGAAATTGTCTAAGTGAAGTGTGGGACAATTTTCATATAACGCCAGTCTAATAACTTAAAATGTGCATTGCAAAAACAGTATACCTATAGTTTTAAAAACTTAATTAAAAAAAACCCCACAAAACAGGAAGGATCTATACAAAGGGTAAGTGGAAAAAAAGGTGATTTTTACTTTCTCGTTTCACAAGAATATCAAGTGAGAAATCTACAAATTATTTTAAAGAAATTCTCTAAAAGTTATAGCTGGAGACTATTAAATTAAAACCTCACAAGGGGCGCCTGGGTGGCTCAGTGGGTTAAGCCTCTGCCTTCGGCTCGGGTCATGATCTCAGGGTCCTGGGATCGAGCCCCGCATAGGGCTCTCTGCTCGGCAGGGAGCCTGCTTTCCCCCTCTCTCTCTGCCTGCCTTTCTGTCTACTTGTGATCTCTCTCTCTCTCTCTACCCCACCCCCGTGTCAAATAAATAAATAAATCTTTAAAAAAAAAAAAAAAAAAAAACCTCACAAAACAGTAACATGAATAAACTATAGTAAGACACAATGTAAGCCTTACTTTATATGTTTCATAACATATATCTAGTCACAAAATGTATTCTCTATACTAAAGTTCTACTATACAAAAACTGTTTTTATCTCTTATTTTTAATACATACTGTACCAAAAATCTGTAAGCACTAAAATACAGCCATATTTATACTCTATAAACTATCAAGTTTAGAACGAATATAAAAATTTCTTGTAATTTCTAAAAACAAACATTAACATCAAGGCCCTAAGACTGTGAACAGGTAAGAATACCTAAATCAGTATTCCAATAATAAAAAATTAACAAGAGTACTTTAAATGATATAGAAATAATTTTAAATTTCTTCTATAAATGATCTTTACTCTTTATATTTGTGACTCTATCTGCTGTTTATTCAATTTCTCGTTTCATTAAACATCAACATAGAATAGAGACCACATCTACATAGTTACGCTTTACCACAGATAAGAGTTATAGCTCAGAGGAAGTGGGCAGTCACTCTTAGAAATAGCTCCTCGGGACACCTGGGTGGCTCAGTTGGTTAAACGGCTGCCTTCGGCTCAGGTCATGATCCCAGCGTCCTGGGATCGAGTCCCACATCGGGCTCCTTGCTCGGCGGGGAGCCTGCTTCTCCCTCTGCCTCTGCCTACCACTCTGTCTGCCTGTGCTCGCTCGCTCTCTCTCTCTCTCTAACAAATTAAAAAAAAAAAAAAATTGAAAAAAAAAAAAAAAGAAATAGCTCCTCTTGGGGCGCCTGGGTGGCTCAGTGGGCTAAAGCCTCTGCCTTCGGCTCGGGTCATGATCCCGGGGTCCTGGGATCGAGCCCCACATCGGGCTCTCTGCTGCTCAGCAGGGAGCCTGCTTCCTCCTCTCTCTCTCTGCCTGCCTCTCTGCCTACTTGTGATCTCTATCTGTCAAATAAATAAATAAAATCTTTAAAAAAAAAAAGAAATAGCTCCTCTTGTCCATTGTTCCATGAGAGAATGATTAGGCTTCTAAGTGGAGACATAGTTCTTAGGTCTTCACTAGAATCTGTCTAAAGATCACCTGTAGTGGGGCACCTGGGTGGCTCAGTGGGTTAAGCCTCTGCCTTTGGCTCAGGTCATGATCCCAGGGTCCTGGGATCGAGCCCCACATCGAGCTCTCTGCTCGGCGGGGAGCCTGCTTCCCCCTCTCTCTGCCTGCCTCTCTGCCTACTTGTAATCTCTCTCTCTCTGTCTCTCTCTCTCTGTCAAATAAATAAATAAATAAATAAAATCTTCTAAAAAAAAAAATCACCTATAGTTTTCTGCAATTTCCAAGAATGTTATAAAATGCCAAGAAGCAAAACTGTCCAAGTACAGAAAAGTTGAAATAAAGACCTAATTTTTCTGAATTATCAAATTCAGTGATAGACACCACTACAAAGCAAAAAATTAATTACTAGTGTTTATTTCTTTAAGATTTTTATTTATTTGACAGAGAGATAATGTTTTGTTTTAAGATTTTATTTATTTATTTGACAGAGAGAGATCACAAGCAGGCAGAGAGGCAGGCAGGGGCAGGGGGAAGCAGGCTCCCCACTGAGCAGAGAGCCCAATACGGGGCTCAATCCCAGGACCCTGGGACCATGACCTGAGCCGAAGGCAGAGGCTTTAACCCACTGAGCCACCCAGGCGCCCCGACAGAGAGATAATGTTAGCTGGATTATAATTCTGTTATTCTAGGCTACCTATCATAAGAGCTGGGAAGGAAGTGCCTGAATAAAGCCAACGCAGAGCTCAAGACTCTTGGACATCTTTTCTTATCAAAGGACAACATTTTATCATCACCCCTGAAAGGAGCAGCAATACCCAAAGCTTTTCTTAATTATTTCCCAACCATTTTATCTCTATATTCTCAAATCTGTTTAGCTGTAAATTGGTTTTTTTTTTTTAATGATTAAATCTAACAGCAATTTTCTTGGGTTAATTTGTCAAGTGAATGAACACGTTCAGAAATTTTCAGGTCCACCAGAGCAAGCCTGGGATCTAGATCCTCAAGACTGCCTCTATTTCCCTGTATACGAACATGAAGGAAGACATGCAATAAGAATTCATCTCTGCCTTACAAAGACAGCAGAAGAGATTATATAAGAATGTGTCTTGTCCCTGTACCCCTGGGGCTAATAATACATTATATGTTTATAAAAAAATTTTTAAAAAAACAAAAAAAAATTGGTTATATTAAACCACCTCTTTTGATATTGATAGAATAAATAAGATTTAAAAAACAGGGAAAAAAAAAAAGAATGTGTCTTGTCTTCTTGAAGAAAAAGAGGTATAAAAACTCAAAGGATTGGGCGCCTGGGTGGCTCAGTGGGTTAAACCTCTGCCTGCGGCTCAGGTCATAATCTCAGGATCCTGGGATCGGGTCCCGAATCGGGCTCTCTGCTCAGCAGGGAGCCTCCTTCCCCCCCCCTTTCTCTGCCTGCCTCTCTGCCTACTTGTGATCTGTCAAATAAATAAATAAAATCTTAAAAAACAAAAACAAAAATATTATTATATTATTCCTGAAAGCTTTTGTTATTCTGAGCTGATCAGAAATGTGCAAATAAGAATAATTTATAGATAACTATAATCCTACATTTTTTCAAATGACCCCTATGGAGACCTCTCTCTTTAATCCTGGTATAAATATGTGTTTAAAATCCAGTTCAGGGGCACCTGGGTGGCTCACTGGGTTAAAGCCTCTGCCTTCAGCTCAGGTCATGGTCCCAGGGTCCTGGAATCGAGCCTCACATCAGGCTCTGCTCCGTGGGGAGCCTGCTTCCTCCTCTCTCTCTCTGCCTGCCTCTCTGCCTACTTCTGATCTCTGTCAAATTAATAAATAAAATCTTTTAAAAAAATAAAATAAATAAAATCCAGTTCATTTCCATCTCTATTGATTTTAGGTTTAAGAAGTTACAAACTACATTTATTATTGCCAACTTTTTAAAAGATGACTGAGAGGTGGAAAATGGGACATTATTATTTCACAATTAAAAACAGAGTAGGGGCACCTGGGTGGCTCAGGCGCCCCTACTCTATTTTTTAATCAGTCATTAAGCATCAGCCTTCAGCTCAGGTCATGATCCCACAGGGTCCTGTGACCAAGCTCCACATCAGGCACCCCTCTCAATGGGAAGCCTGCTTCTCCCTCCCATTCCCCCGGCTTGTGTTCCCTCTCTTGCTGTCTCTCTCTCAAAAAATCGTAAAAAAAAAAAGAGTAAAACTTTTTCTCTTTCAACATTCTTTTAGTATTCTACCAGATTACAAGTTATTTAAAGGAAGAGACTTCTCCCTGTATCTACTGCGGTGTTTAATTAAACTCAAGTGTGACCTTCAGTAGAATAATGTGGTTTAATGCACTGGGCTGGACTACAATTCAGCAACAAGTCTAGGACCCAAAGTTCTCTATATCTCATTATGTAAGATTCTCATCTGTAAGATGACCACGTGTACTTACTTCACGGTGCCTCAAATACTTAAAAATTAGATTAAGAGCTACAAAATAATTTTGAAAGATTAAGTGAAAATCTATTTATTAGGCTTTCCTTCAAAATAATGAGAAAATCAGTGACAGTCCATAAAAGATAGGTCAAAAACAAAGACGCTGATCCTGTTCTTATTTCAGGTAGATGGTAAAATAATATATAATACAATATCAAAATCTTTACTATAAGTTTGTTATTAAAATATGAAAGTAAAATCCTTTACCTTTTCCAAGTCTTCAATTTCAGAACTGAAGTTTTTACCCTCATCCATCATTTCCTCTTCTTCAAGAGTTCTTTCATCATCATAGTCATGGACCAACATCTCAGCAGTAGGGTCAAAATCATGATCCTCAGAAGACAAAGACCCAACTGGAATGAAACAAACTGAATCACCTTACATATTCATAACGCTACTTACAAGAAAAAATAATTTGTGTTCTTCTGCCAGTTCCTTTTAATGTTTATATGTGAGCTTTATTAAATGCATTTACTATATACTTAACAGGTTATAAAGACCATAGAGTTCTGAAAAGATATCTAAATCAGCAAAAGAACAAGGCAGAGTAATTTAAAAACACTTTAATAAGAAGTCCAGTCCATGAGAACAGAACCTATACTGGCAGCAAAGTGATTTAAACAGAGGAGTCCTAAAAAAAAATGTTCTAAAAGTCAAACTTGTCAGTTTAATGAATTTGTCTAAAAGCAACAGAAAAGGGGCGCCTGGGTGGCTCAGTGGGTTAAAGCCTCTGCCTTCGGCTCAGGTCATGATCCCAGGGTCCTGGGATCAAGCCCCGCATCGGGCTCTCTGCTCGGCGGGAAGCCTGCTTCCTCCTCTCTCTGCCTGCTTCTCTGCCTACTTGTGACCTCTGCCAAATAAATAAATAAAATCTTTAAAAAAATAAAATAAAATAAAATAAAAGCAACAGAAAAATGACAAGATTTATTAATGGAAGATTTCAAAAGAAACTGTTATACACTAAAGCTCAACACTTCAGGCAAAGAGAATATATATGTTACCCTACTTAACAACCCTCAAAGGTACAAAACACAATAGAAATCGGGTTCATAGGAAAAAATTCAAGTTTTTGTGAAGCAACTATACAGCTAATCAGTCTCTAAAAGTAGTATGTCACTTTTCATGTCCAGAACTGTATTTCAAACTCTCCACACAGGCATTAAATTATAAGAGTATGTTTTCCTTTGGACAACTAATAAGGTAATTAGTTTTTAAGATTATGTGAAGGAAGTATAGAAAAATCATATCTATAGGTTTTTGAAAGATGCAATTTGTTCTGGCCAATTCATACTGGTTTATGAAATTGTAATGCTTTTCTAAGGCAAATGTGAAGTCTACAGGATACTCTGAAAATGAAGTTGAGAAATGAGTAAGATTCACAATCCCAAGAGAATGAAACTGAATCTATGAAAAACAGAGTTTTTTTCTGGTTTTCTCTAGTATCTAATTCAATTAGACCAGTAACATGGGAGCAGGGAAGCAAAGAAGTACCAGAATCTTGCGGTAGAGGAAGGGGAAAGTGGAAGGAAATACATCTAACATAAAAAGTTTGGTCTGTTTTTAATAAAGCTATTTAATATTTTTAATTTCAAACATTTAAGGACAGTATGAGATCATACCAAAATACTGACCTACTGCAAAGATTTTTCACTATGAGGAAAAATACAGACATAATTCCATGATTTTGTTTCTAAGTTTGGAGAACTCTAATCATTAGTCCTAAAAACAACACAATTTCTGTGGAACTCAATTATTTAGAAAGCTAACATTATGATGTTATTTTTTTAATGTTGAAAGATATTATCAGTTCATTTTCAAACCTGTTGAAATACAGATGGTTTAACTTAATTTTAAGGAGAAAAATGAGTAGTTATTGAAGAGCTCAAAAGCAGATCATCCACCATTATCAATTTCCTATTTTAAGGAATTTCTGGAAACCCCTGTGGTACACAAAGTGTCAGGGATGAAACAGATGGTAACTCTTCTACCTCTTTAAGGCAGAGCCCTGTCCTCTTTTGTAATCCCCATATCACTGGTCACTGTGCTCTTCCCTCTTAAAGTGGAAGGTATTCAGTTAAGGGCCAGAAATCAAAGGGCCTAAGGATCTACTCCTGGCTTTGTCCCTGGCCTGCTGAGACCTGAGGCAAGACATTTAAACTTTCTGGGCCCAGGTCCAGTTTTTCATTTGTGAAATGCATAGTGTTGGCTTAGATGACCTCAAGAGCCTCTTCTAAGTTCTAAAATTTTCTTGAAAATTGGCTAAGTGATTAAAAACAGGTTATAAAAGTTTGTTTAAACACCAAAGCCACAATGTCTTCTTGCTCTTTATTTGGATTGCAACTTCTTAAAAGCAGACAGTGATGCAAAATGGAAAAATTCCATTATCATCCAGATGTTTGGCATCATGTATATAAATACTCTGTTCCTGAAATCAGTTATGACAAAGAAATGTTTGTCTAAAAATTAGAAAAACTTTTTAAAACAATTTTTTAAATGTAAAGATGTAGAGAGCTATTTAAAAAATAACCACAAATTTCTTCTACTCTGTGACTAATTATTTTCTAATAGCTTGAAAGATAATTAAGTGAGACCTTAAAAGTCAACTAAATGTACAAAGTAATACGCAAGGAAATGGGCTGTTCACCAAGGCAACATGCTGCAAGGGAAGATTTGGGAGCTTTTCCAGGCTCTATTAACTAGGTGACTCTCAGTAGAGTTATTTAAAAGTCTTCTCAAGTGTAAAGTAAGGGACTTGGAGTAGTTCAGAGGTACTTTTCCTGGAGACTAGTAGAGGGAAAAGAGACGGCCAAAAAGGCTAGAAAGGGGGTGAGAAACTGAAACAAAACTGTCCTCTCCATTATGGTATTCAAGGGAGCCAGAAACCCCAAAGTGTATGCAATAATGCTACGTGGAGAGTTCAGGAGAACCTGACAATGTTTCCCATTTCTAAAAGGTTAAACACTACTAAATCGTCTAAGGTTGTCTCACTTCAAAAATTCTGTATTACCACTTTCACGTGACAAACTTGTAATTCTATGTTTATTTTAAGGTGGGTAGCTTTACCTAACTCTCAAGTTCCAATTTCAATAAATCTATAGTCATTTCTCAATTATGAAAAATTTAGGAGACAAAATAAGGCGAGATGGGGAGTCATGGTTAGTTAATAACCAATGTAAGCAATCCCAAAGTGTCAACAAATTAAAGAGTTGATTTCTTGAAAAAAATTAAAACCTAAACTCATCTGGAAAAGTTAGTGGAAAGTTAATTCGGGATTAACTGTTTCAGGCTTGGAGAAAAAACCGGTATGTGATAACTAAAGATATATTACTAAAAAGAATACTTGTCTGTTAGTTAGCAGCTTTGTAACAAGTTATTTTTTTAAACATGCAAAAAAAGAGAGAAAAGTGTAACTGCTCTGTCCTCAAACAGCTTAATTACCAAAATGTACGCTGAAACTCTAAAAAAAAAAAAATGAAAAAACTCGCAGGACAATTTTTTGTGCAAAAACCTTTAGTAATATATCTCTGAGCCACACCCCCCCCCATTACCCTTTGGGACCCATCAAGAGGTAAGAAAATAGGACAAACCTGGGCTCGAACTTCCAAAAGAAGCCTAGGAGAGAGAAGAAAACGTGCGGTTAGATCGCGCAGCCGAGGGGGGGAAAGGCAGCGCCGGCAACAGGGCGCAGAGGAGGCGGAGCCCAGAGCTCCTCCGCAGCTGCCAAAAGTACAAGACGTAGCTTCGCTCCAATCGCTCCCAGCCCCTTTCGGGCCCCTCTTGGCTGCCTCGCCTTCCTCCCCGAGTCCCCAGTGTGCAAACTCGCAGACCCGGGACGAAGCCCAGAGTCTAAGAGGCAACTCCAAGCCGCTCCTTGGAGCTCAGCAAGTTACAAAGCGGAGAAGCAAAACGCAGAGCAGTCGCCTCACGGCATCGGTCCCCACTCCCCGGCATCTCGGAGTCCCCCAGATCCTACTCGGCTCTTCACGGACCCAAACACCACCTTCTAAAGCCAGACCCTTTCCTGGAAGGGAATCGTCCTCCGATCACCTAGTCTACCCCTGAGGCCCGAGAGCCCCAATTTCGAGGCTGTCCTCGGACCTGTGCGTAGGCCAGCTCGAAACTGGACACCCGCCCCCAAACCAAAGCGCAAACCCCCATTCTCTCTCCCGAAACTGAAGACGCGGCCCCTCAGTCCCAGAGATGCTATTTCCTTCCAGGGTATTCAGTCTCTCCTTAGGCCCGCCAGCGAGCCCCTCGCCCCAGCGAGCTCCAGCCGAAGGGGCTCCTGCTGCGCCACCCCCTCCCCCCAGATCACCAGTCCCGGGGGACACGGCCGGGGCAGCTTTGCTCGCCCTGCCTCCCTCCTTCAGGCCAGAAGAAAGTGGGGTTACCGAGAGTCCCTAGATATAACATCGAGAGTCTTGGACTGCCCCCTTCACACCCAGGGGTTCCCGCACCTCCAGGGCTGCGGGGCGAGGAGTCCCGCTCGCCTACCGCGAAGCCCGGCGGCCGTACATCCCGCTTTCCTCGGTGCCCGGAGCAAAGTGGAGCGAGAGGCTCCTTGGCGCCGCAGCCCGGACCCAGTGGGCCGGGGGCACAGCGCACTCCTCCCGCAGGACAGTGGCGCAGCCCGCTCCCCGCTTTGCAATCCGGCCGCGGAGTGGGGGGGAGCTCGGCCGGTTTCCACCCACCCTGGCCCTAGAAAGCGGCGCGGAGGCTCCGGCGGCCCGCGTCAGCTACCCCGGAGCACGGCACGGCGCCGTCCCCAGGCCGGGGCTAGCTGCCGCCGGTCGCCACCTCCGGTCCGGCCCCGTCGCGCAGCCGGCTCGGGGCCGGAGCCGCCGCGGCCTAGTCCCGGAGGCAGACCGCTCCCGCGCCCGCTCCCGCCCCCCGGCCGGCCCCGCCACGGCCCGTTGCCGCCCCGCAGCCCCCGTCCCGCCGCGCCGCCCCCCGTGGAGCCGCGGGAAGGGCCCCGGGTCTCCCAAGCCGGCTCCGGAGGCGCGGGGGGCCGCCGGGCGCCCGCTGTAGCCCAGCCGCTCCTGCCCGGTTTCTCTGCTCACCTCCGCCATATTGGTACCTTTAGGGCGAACGAGCAGCGCCGAGCCCAGTCCCCGGATGGGGCGCCTGAGCCAATCGCAGCCTCCGCCGCCGCCGCCGCGGTCCGCCCGGCACCCGCCCGGCGGCGGAGGCGGCTCGGCCCCTTATAGGGCAGGGCGGCCCGCGACGCCCCCGGCCCGCTCGCACGCCCACCCCGCCCGGAGCCCCACGCCGCACCCCGCGCCCCCTGCGGACCGCCCGATGCGCACCGGCGCTCACCCGCGCTTCGCCTTTCGGCTGGCGTAAAGTTCCTGCCGAAGTGGAGGCAAGTGGGGGACGAATGGAAACTCGGACATGGGACGGACCCACGTCCAGGCAATCGAGGCCGAAAAGCCGGCCGGGGCAGCGGAGAACCGATGGACAGACACTCTAGTCCGGTAGGACGTGGAGGAGGCGGGCTGGAGACGTGGAGGGACAACTCGACGGACGTCCCCAAGTGAAAAAGAAAGGAGGTGATCGATGCAGTAGACTGACGGACAAGAGAAATCCCCGGAAAATGGGAGAAGTGACTGATGGATGGCAGGGTCAGTCCAGAATGAGAGGACAGCGACCACGCACTTTGCGGTTTCCCCGAAAAGACCTGAGGAATGGAAGGTGCAGACCGGCATATCCTGGCTCTTGGAGTGGCTGGTGGAAGTGGTCATTTGCCATACAGGCTTTCAGAGATAGTGACATATAGAAGAACAGACAAAAGATCATCAAGGCAAAGGATTTGAAGAGACTTGCACAATTCAGAGGAGACATTCGTAAAATATAAACCGTGCATGTACCCCCCAAATTAGAACAATCCTAAGGGTGGTTAATTACGAAATAGTCCAGGGGATGACCCAGGGTACACACTTGATAGACCTGTGGAAGAGCAAAATAGTATATCAGAAGCCCTGAACCGAGTCTCAGAAACACTACTCCCACCCCAAAAGGCCAAACTTTTGCTTATGGTCAAAAAGAAAACTAGTCCTGTGGGCAAGTGGATGGGTGGAGAAGGGAGGACAAGGCTTAACAGATATACCTACTCTTAACACGTGCCTTCTGGGCATTCGCTCTTCATTGGGAGAAGTCAGTCTAACTCCTGACAGATCCATATCCACGCTGAACTACTTTAAGCAAAGTACACAGAAATATTCACTAACAAGTCATGGGTAGCCCACAGAAGTAAATCCTGCATGTTCAAGTCATTATGCCAAGTGGTACAGGATTGTCTTGAGGCAGGAAGCCAGAAATAACAACATGTATGGAAAATAAAGTTTAAAAAATGTGGAAGAGGGGCGCCTGGATGGCTCAGAGGGTTAAGCCTCTGCCTTTGGCTCAGGTCATGATCTCAGGGTCCTGGGGTCGAGCCCCACATCGGGCTCTCTGCTCAGCAGGGAGCCTGCTTGTGATATCTCTCTCTCTCTCTCTCTCTCTGTCAAATAAATAGAATCTTCTTTAAAAAACATGGAAGAGAAAAGTCTCTTGTAAGCTCCATGGATAAGGCAGATGCAAATACTCAAAAAAGTATGTCAGGACCCTATAGAGACTTGCTGAGGACAGTGATCTCAGACATCAGAGTTCTTCCAATTGTTGCTAAAACATGGCATGTTAAATGACAGAGCTGAGGATTTTGCTCACAAGTTGAGAACCTCCCATACATTTAGTCCACACATGACTGGTCTGCTTTTATGCTGGGGTCACCTATGATTCTCCCCTCCAAGAGCACATATGGAGGCTGAGGCTGAAGACCGGATTATGAATAGCAGGGGAAAGAATTACTTTCAACATTTCGGCCAAGGCATCTTAAAAATTAAAGTTACTCCACTGGTAAACTTTATTTATTTATGGAAATTTTAGGGAAAAATCACTTCAACCATTTCAAAACATCGTAAAGACATGGAAAATTACACTTTCCCTGCTGTGAAAGATATCTTTCGACCTTTTGTCCAGCCAAAGCTGAACTTTGAAACCAGAGGCTTGGCACATGTTGTATGTACTGTCCTCAATGAGGCGTTTAGAGTTTTCAAAGTTAAAAAAAAAAAAAGGCTTGAAATTAAGTGCAAGTGATTAACTTTAGAAATGCAGTGAGCATGTCCAGTGGACAGAGCCATTAAACAGTTCCCTGATCTGCTTGACCACAACATGAGCCACCACAGAACCAAGTCATGGTTCAGACCATGAAGAAAGTGTCTCCAACAGCCTGCCTTGTACTTAATACGAGGAAAAATATTTAGTTCGTCGCAAAACTTGGCTAATCCAAACTATAAATGTAGTCTTAAATGCCATTTTGCCATGTCCAAGAAGTATAGAGACTCATGCATTTGCATGAACTTAGTAGAGTTTCTGCAGATTCTTTTTTTTTTTTTTAAAGATTTTATTTTATTTATTTGTCAGAGAGAGATAGAGAGAGTGAGCACTGGCAGACGGAGGCAGAGGGAGAAGCAGGCTCCCTGCCCAGCAAGGAGCCCGATGCGGGACTCGATCCCAGGACGCTGGGATCATGACCTGAGCCAAAGGCAGCTGCTTAACCAACTGAGCCACCCAGGCGTCCCTCTTTTTCTTTTTTTTTTTTTTTAATAAACTGTGAAGATTCCATGTAGGCATTTGTAATTTTGACTGCTTATATTCTCATAGTTTATGTAGTCTGTGTCCAGGGTACTAAATAAGGATTCATAGAAAAATAGTGAAGCTAAATAAATTTTCAGTTTAAGGAAGCAGAGCTATTTTCTCGCCTTCTAATTAGTAGAGGAAAAGTTTACTGCCCAGTCTTACATAACACATTCCTTTTATGATAGAATGTGTAAAGTCTACCTATGTACATGGATCTCTTATTCTTTTTGATGACAAGATTTCCTGGAGTTGGTACAGACAAAAAGTCTCCTCGTTCCAGTGAGTGGAATAAAAAATTGCTTTTTACCATTGTTTTTGTTATTCTGTCACTACACAACATATGGCATTATGTAGAGAACAAGTCCTATGCTGGACACTGTGCACTATAGGATCACCATAAGATTCCTTGTCTCTCAAAAGCTTATAACGTAACTAACTGTATTCTTGTATGTGGTGGATGGGAACAAGAGGAAGGAAAACTCAAAACTGAAACCATGGTGACCCTTCAAGGAGAACCAAAATGTAATAGATTCTCCAGCCATCTTTAGAAATGAAATAAATGAGCCTGGGTGGCTCAGTGGGTTGAGCATCCAGCCTTGGTTTCAACTCGGGTCATTATCTCAGGGTTATGAGATCGCACCTCTCCTTCCCCTCAACCCCAGCTGTTGTGGGGCTCCTTGCTTGCTCAGCGAGGAGTCTGCTTGAGATTCTCCTCTCCCTCTGCTCCTCCCCCAATGTGTGCACACGAACTCTCATTAAAAAAAAATTAAAAAGAAATGAAATAATCAAGAAAAGTTTATAAATGTGTACTTTGAGACATTTTACAAAAAATAGGTAAAATAGGGCACCTGGGTGGCTCAGTTATTAAGCATCTGCCTTCGGCTCAGTTCATGATCCCAGAGTCCTAGGATCGAGCCCTGCATCAGGCTCCCTGCTCAGTAGGAAGCCTGCTTTTCCCTCTCCCACTCTTCCTGCTTGTGTTCCCCTTCTCACTGTGTCTCTCTCTGTCTAATAAAATAAAATAAAATCTTTCAAAAATAGGTAAAATAAAAGAAGGAAATGTAAATATAAAAAATGAGGACCAGGAGGTTAACACCAGAGAAAAAGTTACAAGACTATTCAGGTAATGAGATGTAATACAATACAAGAGTTAAGTCATAAATATGGCTTGCAGCTTTCTGAAGAAAAAGCAAATAAATAAATAAATAAATAAATGCAATTAGTTGTTTGATTCTCATCTTATTTGAAAAGAAATATATAAATTCTTCAAGGGCAACAGAGCTTTTCAGCACACTTTAAAAGAAATGTCTTGCCTGAGCTACATAGTAAAGTAGAGGGACATACCCTCTACCAGATTCTCAAAAGCATTAGCACGTTTTACAACACTGTTTCTTTCAGTGACCA
The DNA here is from genome assembly GCF_963455335.1 of Martes martes. NCBI lineage: Eukaryota > Metazoa > Chordata > Mammalia > Carnivora > Mustelidae > Martes > Martes martes. Next base: position 80,106,003 of record NC_137892.1, on the reverse strand, counting down.
TCTATGAAAGATGAGAGTACTATATGGCCATAGGACCTACTGAAAGCAGTTTTATTAGGGCCATGGTAATGCAACACAAATATTTAGCTTTCTACAGATTCCATCTAACCCGAGGGAAAATAATAGGCCATCGAATGTTAATGTCTATGGTAGTTAGGCAAGCGTAATGAATGGGTGAAGTAGGCTAATATGAAGGCAAAAATGGGGGCAATAGCAAACGAATAGATAATAATCCTGCCTAAATGGGGCAGCCACAAACTTAATCTCAGACTGGCTCTTGCCTTGTAAGGATGTGGGCCCACTGCTTCCAGACATTTCAATTTTCCAAAAACAACTAGAAAGTTGGATCTTTATGAAGACTCTTTAAAAACTTGTCAATTAATTAAATTTTTAAACACAGTCTAGGCCAAGTAAGTCACATTAAGTAAATCATGCTGCGAGCTTCCAGTTTGCAGACCCTAACCTAGAGTATCCAATTAATATTACCTCTCAAAATGATTTCAGATAAGACTGTAATGCTAACAATTCAGCTCTGTTGGATCAAACTACTTGCATTTTTTCTAAATATATCCACTTCTGTGAGATAGTAAATTTTTTTTTTGTTGTTAGAATGAATGACGAGTCTCTGAGCAGGCTAATTCATTATAATACTTTTTTAATGAAGATTTTATTTATTTATTTGACAGAGAGAGACACAGTGAGAGAGGGAACACAGGCAGGGGGAGTAAGAGAGGCAGAAGCAGGCTCCCCACTGAGTAGGGAGCCCAATTCGGGGCTCAATCCCAGGATCCCAGGATCACGACCTGAGCTGAAGGCAGATGCCTAATGACTGAGCCAGTCAGGGGCCCCTATAATACGTTTTGACTAAGCCAAAATTATTAACGAAAGGGAGATTCTCTTCAAAAAAAAAAAAAAAAGAAAGAAAAAGAAAAAGAAAAGAGTACTCACAGAGATGAAAAGAGAGTGAATCCTTAGTTCATTACAAAGAAGAGAACCTGGTCTACAGACATGAGAATCTATCTGACCCATGAGTCAAGGCTGTCCTTAAAATATGATCAATGCATCAGGCTAACACACCTTTGTAAGGTGATCCAAATTAGATCTTCAACTCAGCGACTTTAAATTTAAGGGATATTCTCAAAAGCATTGTAAGTATTTATAACCCTTTGCACATATCCAACTTGCCATCTAATTTTTCCATTATAAGTTTAAAGAGTTGCAAAGGATATACTTCCCAATGTATCGTAATGGTGGTCATTTAAAAATAAAGTCTTTATTTAACACTTTAAAATGTATGCAGTGGTGGATGGCACCTGGGAGGTGTGGTCGGTTGAGCATCTGACTCCTGGTTGCAGCTCAGGTCGTGATCTCAGGGTCATGGAATCAAGCCTGGAGTGGAGTCTGGTTGGGATTTTCTCTTCTTCTCCCTCTGCCACCCCCCCATAAATAAATAAATCTTTTAAAAAATAAAGTAGAATGTATGCAATGGAATCTAAATACCATAGCAATTTGATATGTCCATCATTCTCTTCTATAAATAGAGAATATAGGGGCACCTGGGTGGCTCAGTGGATTAAAGCCTCTGCCTTTGTCTCAGGTCATGATCCCAGTGTCCTGGGATCGAGCCCCGCATCTACTCTCTGCTCAGCGGGGAGCCTGCTTCCCCTCCCCCCCACCTCTCTGCCTGCCTCTCTGCCTACTTGTAATCTGTCTGTCAAATAAATAAATAAATAATCTTAAAAAAATAAAGAATATATTTCTTCTTTAACAGCTGGAAAATTTTTAATTCCTTTTTCTCTCTGATCTCATATTCCCATCCTATTTCATCCAAAGAATTTTATCCCAGTGTAATATGCTTAAGCCTAAAAGTCTTTTGGTGATGCCCCACTATCTTTTTCTGCAACAAAAATATCTCAATAAATTGACACTCAAAGTTAATAATTTCTCTCTAGATTAAGTTATCAGTCCAATTATTCTTAGTCCTATTATTAATCCACAACTGATCAAAACAATATACATGTATCACAAATTTTGATTAAAGCTTATTGATCAGAAATCAAAACTGCACTGAAATCAATCTCTTATTAAGATGAATGGGATCTTAAAAAAATTAGATCACGTACTGTGGACAAATTTTACAGAATACTAGAATGAGAACGAGTTTAACATTGGTTCCATTCTTATTCTTTATGTGTATAGAAGTAAACTCTGAGAAACTATATTCATACAATAAGGGTTTTGTTGTCAACCATCACTGAACTCTTTGAACCCTTAGTAATATATCATGTGTGATCTCCATCAAACATTATTGCTAATCTTACACTGTTATTTTGATTGTCTTCAATTTTGTTGAAAGCAAAGACTTAAAAGCTACCTGATTGCAAAAGGAGTTGTTACCCAGTCCTTATGGTCCTTCACTATAATTCACTTCAATCTTGATGAATACCAAAACAGACTTTGCCAAGACTTATCAACTGATTGATTGTACTGGTTACTTTTTTTTTTCTCCTAGAGGCATGTGTTTAAGCCAACATACTCAGAAAAGGGAGGGAAAATGGAAATATTCTTAATTTTCATACTTTCTTGTCAGTACAGTATTTTAAAATAAAATCCTTTTTATCTTGTCACACGTTTTAAATATATTTTTGTCAAAACCATGAGCCTGTAGATTCAGCCCATTCAGTTTGTGGAAAATATTTGCCAGACAACCCAACTAGCAAAGACTGTCCCTTTTGTCAAACCAAACTGCCAGGTCAGATTTGCTTTCAGAAAAAGTCTGACTTCATTTTCCAATTCTAATGAGTGTGTTAAATCTTATCTTGAGGCATATTAAAAACCATTGGGAAATAAATTACAAAACATGTTACTATAAAATAGGTTACTAAAAGCAGGCAATTCAATATTAAAATGATGTAACATCTAATAGAATTTATTCATTGTATCATAAGTTATAAAAACAAGAGTAATCAATATGCAGTTCCTCATTACTTCATTTATTTTCATTCAATGTAATGTGTAGCTAAAATTGATAAGTGATTTATATTGCAAAGGATGTGGTAAAAGGCATAGTAATCCTTTGGCAAATGTGTACATGTATGTATTGAACTTTGGTATTTGCTTTGGAAATAAAAGAATTATGAGTAAAAAATCAGAAATATTCCACTAATTTCATTTGTGTTCAAATGTAATATTTGATGATAGAAAAAGATATGTGCTGCTAAAAATAACCATCTAGAAGTTAGCTTTTCTTTTATTTTTTAATAGGAAGTAGGAAAGTATCATAAGATGAAGTAACATAAGGATTTTTATCTGTGAGTTTTATCTAGTGTTATAGAAATGTAGAAATCTGAAAAAAATTCAGTTTCCTCTTGGAGATATGGCCTACAATATGTATTGAAACTAGTTGAAAATACTTGTTTAAATAGTGATTACTATTGCCTATCAATGCTGGCTTCTTTATTTTGTTCTTTCCAGAACCCTCCTTCAAGAGCAATGCATTTTTTGACAATGGTCAGGAGAGAAAAGAAAGAAAGTCATTAAATGAAAATTATTCTGCCTCTCACTATCTACACTCCACAATGTACTGTCTGGTACCAAAAAATCCCAACAAGGACCAAAATACTCCATTCTTCATACCATGCTTAACTTAAAAAATATATGAGACAGGAAGATTAAACACGCATTTAGTAAGTTCTATTAGCTTATTATATATCCTTCATTTTAATGTGTATTTCTAAAAGTACACTGTGAAGAATTCTTCTTATATCTTAGTAACTCTAACTGCAACGGAATGCACAAGGCATGGATAAACAGGGTCTTCTCTAGATGGAGGATCATTATCGTCTCCCAGGATATTAGCAGAACTAGACTTATAAATTATCTTAAGGAAAAATGCACAATTTAAGGAATGCCAGTGACTTTGCTCTCCATCCCCTCAATGACTATATTCTGGGGTTAGCTTGAGACAGAAGACTTGCATCTTCTATACTCTTGCTTGGCTTTTCACAATGTGAACATCTTGCTGTACTGAGTGCAATTCTGGTTTTTAAAGGTACAATCTTGGGGACAGGGCTACAGCATGGCCCCCAAATACAAGCCAACTCCTTCACTTGGTGTTCATCTAAAGAGATATCTAGTACTGAAAGAAAATTGACTCCATTGGACTTTTTTTTTTTTTAAGATTTTATTTATTTATTTGACAGGCAGAGATCACAAGTAGGCAGAGAGGCAGGCAGAGAGAGAGAGGAGGAAACAGGCTCCCTGCTGAGCAGAGAGCCCAATGCTGGGCTCAATCCCAGGACCCTGAGATCATGACCTGAGCCAAAGGCAGAGGCTTTAACCCACTGAGCCACCCAGGCGCCCCTCCACTGGACTTTTTGAAAGGCTTTATGCCTACTTTCAAAGTGGTAGTTTTCTTTTCTTTCTTTTTTTTTTTTTTAGATTTTCTTTTTTTTTATTTTATTCATTTGATAGTGAGCGAGAGATCACAAGCAGGCAGGCAGAGAGAGAGGGGGAAGCAGGCAGAGAGCCCAATACGGGGCTCGATCCCAGGACCCTGAGATCACGACCCAAGCTGAAGGCAGAGGCCCAATCCACTGAGCCACCCAGGTGCCCCTCAATGTGGTAGTTTTCTAATTCTTCTTTTCTCAGTTCAATTTTTTTTTTTTTAATTATTATAGGGGCACCTGGGTGGTTTGGTCAGTTAAGCATCCAACTCTTGGTTTCAGCTCAGATCATGATCGCAGGGCTGTGAGAACAATCCCCAGGTTTTCAGGCTCCAAGCTCAGCAGGGAGTCTGCTTAAGATTCTCTCCCTCTTCCTCTGCCCCTCTCCCTGTGCTCACTCTCTCTTAAGAAAATAAAAAGTAAATAAATTTAAAAAAATGTAAAGTCATTATTAAGTGGATGCCTGGCTGGCTCAGTCAGTGGAGCACATGACTCTTGATCTTGGGTTGTGAGTCTGAGCTCCATGTTGGGTGTAGAGATTAATTCAGAATAAAGAAAATCTTTAAATAAATAAATATGAAGTGTTTCAGGAATATCAAAAACTATGCCATTTAAATAGCTTCTTATCTTCCTTTTTCTTCATTTAGTTTCCACATCTGAATGTAAATGCAGTATGATTCCACATTTAAGCATTTATTGAGTACCTTAAGTACATATTATTTCATATAATCCTCTCAGCCACCTTGGAGGTGGGTATTTTATCTATATCATAGATATAGAAACTAACAGAAATTAAAACGTACCCAGTTTGCAAATGATAGAGCTAAATTTGGGCACAAATCTGCCTGAGCTCTTTTCCTCATAACAAGATGTTATTGAGGAAACCAAGAACTACTTTAAAAAAAAAAAAAGGCATTTGGTTGAAATCTTGGTAATTATGAATGAGACTAAGCAAACTCTTTTTGGAGCAAAAAACATGCTAAACTAAGGGACCCCTTCGGGATTAACCCTTGTAACTGGATAAAAGAAAAAATGTGTATCATATCAACTTATTGTAATGATCATTCAGTTAGGTAAAATAATCTGAGTTATATGGTGTTTAAGAGATAGTAAGCCGAGAGAGCACAGACCGTGTCCCCCTGAGTCCCTCTTTGCATACACTTGGCCTAGCACACTGCTTGGCACATAGTGCGCACACACACGGTAAATATGTGCTGAATGAATGAATCAGGATCTAGTTCCGCTATAGCCACTTCCAAATGACCTAAGGTATACAATATGACGATAATAGGCAATATGTCCTAATGCATCATTTGGAAGGGTGTTTTAGGGGCAGCAGTCATTCACTTGTTAATCCATTTACAAATCACATCCGTGCCTGGCCTTTGGTTGGACTGGACCCACCCATGTCATGCACAGTAATGCACGTACCAGAAAGTCCCACCCGGGGTTTGGGCCCTCTGACTTCACTGTGCATTCAGGCAGCCCTATTGCTCACCTGTTCTGACTTGTTGTGGTCCATCTCCCTCCCCCACCTCAGACACCTAACTCCCCGTGATGTCACAGCACAGAGTCACGTTCCTCAAGGTCCCCTTACTTGATGATTCAGTGGAACATGCTTCTTTGGCTTTCACCCTCTGTGTTCCCTTTGCAAACTCCACTCACCCATAACTGCAAGTTTTTCCTCGTTCACACAAGCCACCTCAGCTCTACCTGGCCTTCCATCTGGGAGAGGAAGGGACATACTGAGCTCACTGTGCTGGAATCTGTAAGGGGACTCACTATAAAACTACAATGCAAAACAGCTCTCCTCACTCACCAACTTGTATTACAGCTTTTGAAATACTTATACCCTAACCCTTTTCTTTACACACAAATGAATCCTCCCCACCACTGAGTGGATTTCAAGCCAAAATGACCATGTTAGAGTTGTGCAAGGACAAGTCTATTCTTTAATTTTTTTTAAGATTGATTGATCGATTGATTGATTTTAGAGAGAGAGAGTGCAGAAGCACGGGGGGAAAGGGGAGCAGAGGGAGAGAGAGATTGTCAAGCAACTCCTCATTGAGCACACAGCCTCATATGGGGCTCGATATCCTGACCCTGAGATCACGACCTGAGCCAAAATCAAGACTTGGACCCTTAATTAACTAAGCCACCCAGGTGCCCTGAGAACAAACTTATTCTTTGGCAGAACTTTTAGATGTAGAAAGAAGGACTTTCTGGAACTGTTCGTATCAGAAGCATTATGTGCTGTATTAGTCTTCTAGGGATGCCGTAACAAAGACTGGGTGAATTCAACAGCAGAAATTTATTTTCTCACAGTTCTGAAGAGTGAAAGTTCAAGACCAAGATGTTGGCAGGTCTAGTTTCTCCTGAAGCCTTTTCCCTTAGCTTCTAAGAGATGGCTACTTTCTTGGCCTGTCCTCACATGGTCTTCCCTCTGTGTGTACATATCCTTGATGTCTCTTTGTATATCTAAAAGTCCTTTTATAAGGACATCAATCAGATGGGATTAGAGCCTACCCTAATGGCCTCATTTTAACTTAATCACATCTTTTTTAAAAGGCCTGATCTCCAAATACAGTCACATGAGAGAAACTGCAGAATTAGAAATTCAACATATGAGTTTGGGGGGTTGACACAATTCAAGCCATAACATGTGCCCCGCTCTGATTCTTTCCACCCAATCTGCCTCTCAGACTCACAGTTTCTGCCATGGATGACCAACTCTGTGTAGGGAACTGCATGCTGGTATCTGGTTCTCCTGCCCCTTCTGTACTCGGACAATACACCAGCTGCAGAGCATGAAATCTAGCTTCTTGAGTAAACTACTGGAGGATCTGGATGGTGTAAGGCAGAAACATGGATGTTTTGATTCTATATGAAGCAACTTTTGATGAATGCAGATACAGGAGACTGAAGGGTGTCAGGCAGTTAGACTTCCTCTCTTCCTTCCTTTGGATGCATGACTCTGGGGTACTAGTTCTCCAAGAAACCTGTCCTGAGATGTCCAGCGTAGTTGAGTAGATGCACCTGCTCAGCCAACCTGCTGGGCCTCCCCGTTATTTTGTCATGAAACAATGACCAACATAATTATGCACTACCTTGCATTGCTTCCTGTCCTTCCCTATCTGACTTCCCTTTTTCCTCACTCTTGTTGCCATGGCTTTGCATTGCCCAATTATTCCCAAATACATTATCACTTAATCCTTGCCTTAGGCTCTGTTTTCTAGAGAACCTGGGCTAGAACACTGGCACACTTGACAAATGGAAAATGAGACCAAAAAAAAAAAAAATCGTGGTAATTAGAGACAAACATTGACAAGGAATCTTGGGCCTGATCCTGAATGCAGTATCAGTTAATCAGTAACATGGTCCTGCATTACGTAGGTTGAGTTCAGAAGACTCACCATCACTCTTAATGAAATATAAGATTAGAAAGTACATCAGTTCCAAATAGTAAAACAGAAACCACTCTAAGATTTGAAGAGAGGAAATCCAAATAAATAAATAAAAATAAAATAGAGGAAATTAAACCGTGAATTGGTTATGGAGGTCCTGAAAGAGCTGAGATTCCAAATGGAGGGCTGTCAAGTTATCTGGAGATTTTCAAAAGCAGAAAGTGCTACCACTCCTAAGCTGGAAAGACAAAGAATAATCAATGTCACCACAGTCCAGGGGCCAGTAAGTGGGGGAAGCTGGAACTATGGCGTGCTTGCCTAACTCGAGCTGTGCTGGAGATGTAACCTGAGACAGAGAAAGAGGGAAGAGTATCCTGGTATCTCTCTTCTTCTGCTAGTGCCTCCCATTACCTGAAGCCAAGAAGAAGCCAGCTGACCTAAGAGCCTGGGAAATGGAGCTTATAGGAATTGCTGCCCCTGCCATATGGAGGAGTTCAAGGGAATTAATGGCACAGGTTCAGGACTGGCCCAGAAAACAAAGTAGGTTAACTTGGAGAAATTGTTAGAAGCCAATAACTTTATGGAGCAGGGAAGTGTACCTTTGGAGAAAAAGTACAACACAGATATAGCATAGTGGACATCGGAATAAAACAGACCTGAGTCTAAAAGTCACCGGCATGTGACATTGGGTAAGTCATTTAATTTACCTGAGCCTCAGTTTCCTCTTTTCAGTCTGTGTTGTAACTCTCTTAGAAGGAGTATATAATACTTTAGAATTGTCCCATTGAGGGATGAGGAGGCTGGAATTATATCCACCAACTCCCATCCCCATTTGAAGCTAATTAGTGGCATTACCTCTCAGGGACTTTTGTCCTGACCTTCCCGAGGGCCCAGCCCATTGTCTCAACAAGATAACATTCTTAGGCAGAGAAACGCAGGAACCAGGTGTGTAAGGTGCTGTCTGAAAGTGACTTCAGAACAGACTGAGGAATATGGATCAAGCATAGGCAGTATCTACTGCTGATAGGTCACTGAAAAAGCTCTGAAGATCATATTAGACCACAATCCAGCCTTAAATCAGCATAGCTGCACCTTCATATTTTCCTAGACCAGTACTTTTTTCAACTTTACTGACCAATCCCCACACTTAGAAATATATTATTTGACATTGTGACTCAGTACACATGTGTGCATTTATATATACAAGTATACAACCAAAACAAAAGATTCATAAAATTTTACTTATTCTAAATAGCATATACACTGATATTTTTCCATTTCATTAGATTTTTTTTAAACAAAGTTTGCAAGTCTTGAATTGATTTCATGACCTTCTAAAGACCCTTGGTTCATAACCTAGCTATGCATAGTGTGGACTGCTGCCACGACAAGTTAAAGAACTGGAGCCAGAATGTAAATAAACGATGTCACTATACACTACAGTCATCAAGCACTAAATTCAGTTGACATTTTTTCATAGGAAGATACTCTCAGTGAAGGAAGCAGTATGTTGATTGATAGGTTGTAAAAGTCAAAAAGACGTTTTCTAACATTTGCCCTTTTCTGTTGTTAAAAGATCCCTAGCCCTCCAAAGTCTTGTTCAGTTATTTCTTGGGGTCCCTGAGGAACATCTCTGATGCTGTCATCAAACTACATTTACAAAATGTTCCCCACTCTCTCCTCAGTGCTGATGGCTAGAAGCAAGGGCGAAAACCATTGCCCACTCCCTCCCCTCATCCCTATAAGAAGGACCACTTGGCCCATACTCCTGGATTTCCTCCTTCTGCTGCCATCTAGCCTAGTGGAAACGAGATTGAAGTTCCCCTTCTGCAAAATAAAAAGAGAAGGAAAACTGGGTCCCCACTACGACTCTGGTATCCAGGTTGCAGATGAGTTGTGTGAAGCTACCATCTTCCAGGATAGCAGTCCTCAAATGGGACCTTAAGGCAGTGGTTCTCAACCATGGGTATTTTGTTCCCCAGGGGCATGTGTGCCAACATCTGAAGACCTTTTTGGTTGTCACAGAGCATGGGAGGGGTATGCTACTAGGATTTGGTAAATATCATACAATGCACAGGACAGCCTGCCATAACAGAGTGAAATGACCCAACATGTCAAGAGTGGTTCTAGGGAGAAATTGCACCCAAACAGTACGTATGGTCTCTTCCCTGCGGTGAGTGGGCAAGGACTGTTGGCAGAAGACTAGTGAGTGGACTGGTTACTGGCTAGTTTCCATCTGTACTCTTTTCCTAACTTTGCAACAGCCAGCCAGGTCTCCTTTCCAGCCTGTTCTTGGTGATCCTTCTCCCCAAATATGCATCACCACCAGGTCTAAATACTTAGGAGGTACCTAAGAAAAGGACAGCTGGAAAATGTGTGGCTTTCTCCTGCGTGGAGAAGCAGTGAGGCAGTCTCTGGGGGCAAAAAGAGCTTCATAAGAATATGAAAGCATCAGTGTTTTGTTTCATGCAGGTAACAACCGTCTGGCATGTCTCTGAGTTTTATGCCCCCATCTGTATAGAAATAGAATCCAAAAGTAAGATAAATCCATCACAGGGAGACATAGAAATACATTTATATGAATTGATGAATGAAGTCCAACTTCTGACTGCAAATTCAATCTGGCTAATTGGTTTGACAATGAAGACTGGCTTTGCCATTTAGATTATACAGCAGACATTTCCATAAATGAAACTGGTTAAGTCTGTGGGCCAAGGTACGCTACTATAAAAAAATGCCAAAAATGACATTCTTTGCAATTCTTTAGATTTATAATAGAACAATTTTCACATTAAGTTAAAAATGTGAGAGGATGGTGATATAAGTCAGAATAGTGGCTATCTACAGGAGGGAGAGGGCAGGTTATCTCTAAGAAGGGAGCAGGAGGGAGCCTGCTAGGTACTGGAAATGTTCTACATCTCCATCTTTGTGGTGATAACGAGAGTGTGTATAAATATAGGAAAGTTCACTGAGCCAGTACACTTAAGATTTGTGCATCTTAGAAAAGTTACATTTTAGGGGCACCTGGGTGACTCAGTTGTTAAGTGTCTGCCTTCAGCTCAGGTTGTGATCCCAGGGTCTTGGGATCGAGCCCCGAATTGGGCTCCCTTCTCAGCAGGAAGCTTGCTTCTCCCTCTCCCCCTGCTTTTGTTCCCTCTCTCACTGTGTCTCTCTCTGTCAAATAAACAAATAAAATCTTTAAAAGGTTATATTTTAATAAAAACAACAGCAACAAAAGTAAAGGGTGTTTTCAAAATTCTTTTGGAAGACTATTCAAGCAAAAAATTTGAAGACCACAGCTGTAGGAAACTGAGAGGACTAAATTTGCCTAAAGCCATGTTCCAAAATATCTTTCTTGTCCTCTATCCTCAGGACCTCTCCTTCCTAACATGTCTCACTTTCCTCCCAAAATCCTTCTTAAAAAATTAATTAATTAATTAATTTTTATTACCCATTAGTTGCCTACAACACCCAGAGCTCATCCCACACATCCCCTCCTTAGTCCTCCCAAAATCTTGCAGCAAGCCCCCGGAAGTCTTACTCTGTAACCTCACACCCCTTACATCCTGAACCAGTTCCCTGGGCATTTCCCTGGTCCACCTGCCTTCACTGAGATCTGCTCCCCTCCTTGATTCTCCCTGCCCTGCCCACCCAGGACACCACCCTTCAGACTGCACAAACCTAGGATCAGGAAGTGAGGTCCATGTCCTTGATGCTCTGATAGAAAACCAGGATGCTCCAAACTCTGAGAATCCTAATATTCATTATACTGTATTAATTCCTGGTCACTGTCATTTACTGACTACCTGGTCACTGTTCTTCACCAGCGGAGGATCAAGTGTACATACACACCGCCTTCTCTACCCTGCTATTCTCTTGGTTGCATTTATACTTGAAGAACAGAAGATTTTAATTTTGATGAAGTCCAATGTATCCATTTTTTTCTCTTATGATTGGTATTTATTGTAGCCTTGTAATTTTTTGTCTTCTCCAAGTTTTCCAAGATTTTCTCTGGATCTTTTTTTTTTTTTTTCAAAATATGTTATAGTGTCAGCTTTAACATTTAGATCTATGACCCATTTTGAGTTAATTTTTATATATGGTGTGAGCTAAGGGTCAAGGTTATTTTTTTAAATAGAAATACCAGTTTGTTGTATTTCAACAAACACTATTTGTTGAAAAGCTTTCCCCCAATGAAACAATTTGGCACATTTGTAAAAAAAAAAATCACCTGAATATAGATAGAGATATAGATAGATTTTTGATGGTTCATATATGTATATGTCACAAAATCTATTTTTTATTCATATATATATGAAAATTATGTATATAATGCCTATTACTATGTTCCATTCTTTGTTTCATTATTCTATATGTGTGTCATAAGATAATTCTTGATGACTTATAATATTTATAATGAATCTTGAAATCAGACAATTTAAACCCCTCATCTTTGTCCTTTTTCAAAATTATTTTGCCTATTCAATATTCTTTATTTCCCTAAGAATTTCAGAATCAGTTCATCCATTTCTACAAAATGCCTGCTAATATTTTGCTTGAGATTGTTTTGAATCTATAGATCAATTTGGAGAGAAATGACATCTGAGCAACAGTGAGTCTTCCCATCCAATGAACATGACATATCATTCTATTTACTTAGGTCTTATTTACTTTCTCCTAGCAATGTCTTATAGTTTTCAATGTACATGTCTTACATACCTTTTACTAAACTTATGCTTAAATATTTTATATATTTTTGATACTATTTTAAATGGCACTTCAAATTCTCATTTTACCATTGATTATTGCTAGTATATAAAAATTAATTAAATTTTGTATATTGACCTTGTTATCATAAAACTTTGCTAAATTTATTTATATTTTAGTAGCTTTTGTGTCGATTCCTTTAAATTTTCTATGTTCACAAATATGTCACCTGCAAATAAAGACAGTTTTACTTCTGCCTTTCTGATCCATATGCCTTGTTCTTTTACTTGAAGTATTGCGATGACTAGGACCTCCAGGACAGTGCTGAATAAAAATGTTGAGAGTATTTATTCTTCCTTGTTCCTGATATCCCTGGAGCAAAGCATTTCATCTTTTACCTTTGTGGTGGTTTTGAAATATATTCACAATTTCTCTTACACTCCTCTCCTCAGAGAGTGCAGTCTTTTCCCCTCTCCCCGAATGCAAGCAGTAGTTAGTGACTTGCTTCTAATGGAGATGCTGGTGGAAAGGACTGTGACTTTCAGAAGATCAGATCATAAATAATGGCATTGTGGCTTCCTCCTTGCTTTCTATTTTTCTTGGATCATTTACTCTGGGGGAAGCCATTTGCCAAGCCATGGGGAAACACAAGAAGAGTTCCATATGGTGAGGACCTAAGGCTTCCATCAAATAAAGAGTAAGGAGGTGAAGTTTTGTTCCAATAGCTTTGTGTATGAGCTATTTTGGAAGCAAAATCTTTTGGCTCTAATCAAAGCTTTAATTGACTTCAAATGACGAGATGATATCTTTTTTTTTTAAGATTTTATTTATCTATTTGACAGACAGAGATCACAAGTAGGCAGAGAGGCAGGCAGAGAGAATGGGGGAAGCAGGCTCCCTGACGAGCAGAGAGCCCAATGTGGGGCTCGATCCCAGGACCCTGAGATCATGACCTGAGCCGAAGGGAGAGGCTTAACCCACTGAGCCACCCAGGCGCCCCACAAGCTGGTATCTTGAATGGAACCTCATGAAAGAATCTCAGTCAGAACCATTCTACTAACCTTCTCTCCACTCCCTAGCCCTCAGAAATAGTAAGATGATAAGTGTTTATTGTTTAAGCTGCTAAGTTTGGAGGTAATTTTTTATACAACAATAGATAACCAATACAGCTGTTAAGTATCATGTTTCCTGTTTATGTCCTTTATCAAGTTAGGATATTTTCCTTCTATAATGAGTGTGCTGGGAGTATTCGTTGTGAACGGGTATCGAATTTTGTCAAGTACTTTTTCTGCATATATTGAGATGATCATATTCTTTTTTACCTTTATTCCGGTAATATGGTGATTTCCAATGTCTTTTCAACCTTTCATTCCTAGGATAAACTTTAATTTATCACTTCGGTGCATCCATACACTGAGAAATATCAAGCAGCAAAAAGGCAAGAGCAACTGATACACGCAGCAGCATGAATGAATCTCAAAAACACTCTGGTTCTATTTATGTAAAATTCACAGAATGGCAGAACTAATCTAGTGACAGAAACTATATTAGTGTTTGCCTGGGGCCAGAGAGTGGGTAGGAATCTACAGCAAAGGACAGGAGGAAAGGCTGATGGAGATGCTCTTTATCTTGAGCAAAGTAGTGGTTACCAAAATGTGTAACTCATTGATCAGTACCATTAAAATGGGTGAACTTAGATGTAAATACATTATATCTCAAGAAAGTTGATGTTTAAAAGTTTATCCTTGAGAGGCGCCTGAGTGATTAGGCTGTTAAGAATCTGACTCTTGTGGGGCACCTGGGTGGCTCAGTGGGTTAAAGCCTCTGCCTTCAGCTCGAGTCATGATCCCAGGGTCCTAGGATCGAGCCCCACATTGGGGTCTCTGCTCAAGCAGGGAGCCTGCTTCCCCCTCTCTCTCTGCCTGCCTCTCTGCCTACTTATGATCTCTGTCTGTCAAATAAATAAATAAAATCTTAAAAAAAAAGAAGAATCTGACTTTTGATGTCAGCTCAGGTCATGATCTCTGAGTCATGAGATCGAGCCCCGCAATGGGCTCTGCACTCAGTGTGGAGCCTGCTTGAGATTCTCTCTCTCTCTCTGCCTCTGCCCCTCCCCACAGCACATTCTCTCTCTCCCTTAAACAAATAAAATAAAAGTTTATACTTGAGTTCTATGAAACTATATAGGTTGAGAATTAATTACCTAATCATGACCATTAAAATAAAAATGCCAAGAGAGTAGGTCTGGGTTATCTTTAAACATGGTTATTTGTGTTACAACTAACCAAGCAATTTGGTTAATAACCACAGTGATGGAGAAAACACTGGCCCAGTTAATGGATTTAATCTATTCGTGAATCTAAATGGTTGTTAAGTAAAGGCTTCTGCTGGGTATAGAATTGTTACTGAAATTAAGTGCATTCACTGAACCTGGTTTCCTAGGGTAAAATTCAAGTATGCTTGAGAAATCCAAACTCAAGTCAATTTTCCAAGACAGAAAACACTACTTAAGCTATCCAGCCTAAGTAAAGGGGGTTAAACAGAAACACAATCCATGACTTTTCTAATGGATTTTCTCTTTGTGCTGACAGCATCTTCTCCTTTAACTGTGATAATGCTGAAATCTGTCTTACCCTGAACTAGGACTCTTCAGCCTGGAACACATAGAAATGGTACAAATGCCAACAGTTGTTTCCAAATAAACCAGTCATAAAAGAGAAGTCACTGATAAGAGAAATGATTAACATTGTCAATGGTAAGTTACTATCAGTAAAACAGTTTTCTATTATTACCATATGTAGTGCAGAGACTCCTCTCCATTATCTTTCCCTTTGCAGAAAATAAAAAGAACAAAGGAAATGAGAGATTACCTCTAAAATGATAATTGCACTGGCCATACCATCATCCTTGGCACATTCAGGTTGGAATTCCAAAATGACTGATGTCCCCAGGTCAGACCCTCCTCAGCCCCTCAGCTGGTCAGTCCAACAACTGGAGTATGAAAGAAAGAAAAGCATTACTGTCAGTCACATTCAAGCTTCCTCTTTCTATATTCTTTTATTTGGGGGGTAGCACTTGAGAACCCCAATATCTGTAAGCCTTTTCCCTTAGTGGGGGAAGTCAAGGGCTAATTCTGCCAGTGTATTGGAGAATACCTTTTACAAGAAACCAAAAAAAATCCCTGAGATCAAGGAAATGCAGGACACCTCAGGTCAGTGAGCCAAACAGGAGCCAGGAACCAATAGTGAGAATGAGGGGACCCTAATCAAAAAGACAGAGATGAGAGCACCTGGGTGGCTCAGTTGGTTAAGTGTCTGCCTTCTGCTAAGGTCATGATCCCAGGGTCCTGGGATCGAGCCCCAAGTCAGGCTCCCTGCTTGTCAGGCTCCCTGCTCAATGGTGAGCCTGCTTCTCCCTCTCCTGACTGCTTGTGCTCTCTCCCACTATCTCTGACACTATCTCTCTCTCTCTCTCTCTCTCTCTCTGTCTCATAAATAAATAAGTAAATAACTTAAGAAAAGAGAGAGATGATAATGTTGACAGAGATGTGGAAAACTGGGGTCCTCAAACACTGCTGGTGAGAATGGAAAATGTTGCAGCTGCTTTGAAAACCAGTCTGGCAGTTGCTCGTAGGCTGACTAGAGAGTTACCATATGACCCAGCAATTCCACTCCAAGATGGACACCTAAGAGAAACGAACACGTATGTCCACACAGCAACTTAGACACAAATGTGATAGCAGCATTACATATAAGTGCCCAAAACTGGAAACAACGCAAGTGTTCATCATCTGAAGGAAAAAGCAAATCAAATGTGGTATATTCATATGACAGGATATAATTCTGCAATAAAAAGAAACACTGAAACATGCTACAATGTGGATGAATCTTGAAAACATTATGCTATGTGAAAGAAGCCAGTCACAGAAGAGCACATATTGTATAATTCCATTTGTATGAAATCTCCAGAATGGGCAAATCTATCCATTCAGAAAGTCAGATAGTGGTTGCCTAGAGCGGGGAAGAGGTGGCCCTGCAACTTGCTGTGTTTCTTTTTGGGGTGATAAAAATATTCTAAAATTGACCGTGGTGATGGCTGCCCAATTCTGTGAATATACTAAAAGCCATTGAATTGTACATTTTGAATGGGTGAATTGTATGGCAGGTAAATTACATTTCAATAAAGTTATTTAAGGGGGAAAGAAAAAAAGAACCATGGGACCAGGGCAGGAATGGAAAGCCCAGGAGCTAGCCAGAGGGAGGGTTGAAAGAGAGTAGGCAGGCCGGGGAGCCTAAGTCAGCTCTCCTAGGCTGGTGCTGGGAATTGTTGTTGCTGGTGGTCTGTATTTGCGGCAACACAAAGGCAATGATAGGTTGAGCTGAATTTGAAGGACCAGGAGTGGGCTGGGCATCTACTGTTTTTAAAACAGAAAACTGCTTCTACACTTGCTATTCAAGAACTCCAAAGAGGCTGCTTCTGTGTTCAGGGGTTTTTTTAGGGGGCAGGTGGTGGATACTACGTTAATCTGTTTACTTAGGTCTTCAGAGTCTGGAATCTGAGTTAAACATACCCAGTTTGAGACACTTATCTTCACTGATTCCATGTAAGGCCTTTTTTCCTATGTTCCTTTATGTTTATTCCTTTTTACCCCTATAACCTACCCAAGCAACCTTTCTGATGGGCATGATGAACACCTTTTGGTTTGTATGTATACGCTTGCATATGGAGTCTTACTGCTTTCTATGCGTACGTTCTCACATTTAGTAAATATTGTTGTGATAGATGTTTGAGTAGGGTCTGCTGACAAGTTTCCACTGCTGGCTACTTTTGGCTAGTTGTGCTGTACACTGAACACAGTACCTAGTAAGAGCTCAGTAATTGTTAATCATTAATAATACTAGACCAGTGGTTCTTAGCCCCAAATAATCTACACCCCCTCCTCCCCTTTCCCCTAAAAAAAACATTTGGCAATGGCTGGAGGCCTTTTTGGATGTCTCAGCTGGACAGGTGGTACTAGGATTTACTGGGGAAAAGCCAGATATGCTGATAAACATGCTACAGTGTTCAGGACAGTCCCAAAACAAAATGTCAAAAATACCCAGGTGAAGAACTCTTCACAAGAACAGGAACCATACAGGTGTTCATTCACTATTGTATCTCTAGCACCTAACACACCTCATGGTCTAGAGTAAATATTCGATAAATATGTGTTGTGACATTCATGCAAACTGGCTACATGGGTGAAAGGCTTTTGAGATGAGTGTGGGCACACCCTCATAGTCGGGCTCCAAGACTTCCAGAAAATTAATCCAGACCACTTATGCAACTTAAGTGTCCATCAACAGATGAATCAATAAAGAAGATGTGGTATATACATATATATACACCATAAATACCATATATATATATATATATATATATATATATATAGCCATTAAAAAAAATGAAATCCTGCCATTTGCAACAACATGGGTAGACCTAGAGGGTTTTATGCTAAGGGAAATAAGTCAGTCAGAGAGAGACAAATACCATATGATTTCACTCATATGTGGAATTTAAAAACAAAACAAATGAAGAAACAAAACAAAACAGAAACAGACTCATAGATACAGGAAAAAAACTGTTGGTTACTAGAGGGAGGAGGGGTTGAGTGGGTGAAATAGGTAAAGGGGATGAAGAGGTACAAACTTCCAGCTGTGAAATAATTGAGTCATGGGGATGTTATGTACAGCATAGGGAATATGGTCAATAATATTGTCATAACTTTGTATCGTGACAGTAACTAGACTTGTGGGGATCATTTCATAATGTATAAAAACATAGAATCACCATGCTGTATATCTGAAACTAATAAGATATTGTCTTTCAATTACACTTCAATAAAAACGAAATGGAATAAAACACAAATAGCTAGTATGTTCCAGAGAGGCTGGACCAGAATACAGGCCAGCACTGTTTCCACTAGGACACCCTGCTACTGAGCAGGTTCTCTGAAGACACATGAAAATGATTTTGATAAAGTCGTACAAAATAATCACACTATAAAGAGGGTTGGCATGAAAGGGAGCTGCACAGCACACATCCTAAAGACATTCTTATGCTCACATTCCAGAAAGTAAAACTGGGAAATCATCAAAGTATACAACAAGTTGTCTTTTCTTTGCTTGGAGACATGTCACAGAGAGAAGTTTTGTATGTGGTCCTAAAATTTCTCTGTTCATCAAGTTTTGGCTCTTCTTTTTATGGCACCAATCTACACAATAGCAAAATGCCATAAACTTGAGTTCACGCATGACTGTCGCCTGTGTCACTCCGTGGGATTCAACCAGGCTTGGCAATACTCACGGATGGGTGGAAGGGGAAAGGCAGCAGGCCTTCATGCATCTCGGTTGGTCTCCAGGGGTCAAACACAAGGGAGGGAGAGGAAACGAAGCAGCTGCAGCTGCAGTGAATTCCGGTTTACGTGGGGGCAGGCAAGCACAACTGCAGACAGCCTGAGCAGGCAGTGGAGAGGGAACAGGAGCCCAGCAGGTATGTGAAGCACAGGAATGGAGCATTCAAAGTGGATCACCCTTAAAAGTTCAGGACGGCAAACCAGCAGTCTGTCAGCCTGCGGGATATCTTTGATTCTGATCCCTGGGAGCTGGACTGGCATGGCCAAGGAAGGCTCCTGTTCTAAGAGATGGAACATCAGCCAGGTTATTGACAATGGGCCCAAATCCAGAAGCCCACATCCAAGAAATGGAGCCTTTGAAAGTAGATGGAGAATTCAGAAACCAAGTAGGTGCTGCTGAAGGATCCCTAGGTGGGTCAGTCCTAGCTCAGCTGGAGTAGGAAGACTACACAGTAGGGAGAGGAAAATGAAGAAACCAGGCTTCAGACTGGACAAAAGGAGATGGGGGATTACCAACTGTCGGGAGTCTGTGGGATCTCTGATGGTTTCTGTTGCCCCATTGTGAGCACAGTAGCAAGCACACTGGAGTCTCTGTGTTCCAGAACCTTCCATTCCCACAGGCTGCCCTGCAACAGATTCACAGGTCATACCACAGAGCTATTACTAAAGAGAGAAAGGAAAACTTGGGAAATTCTCTCAGTTGAGATTTTTAAATATTTATAGTATTTTTTGCAGTTGATTATTAGTCAATATCTTCCATTCCCTTGTGCCACCTTGTACCTGCACCAATGCATGGAGCTCTTTCTACACACCCAGCTCTGACTTCCTAAACGTGTGAGCAATCTCCTTGAACAAAGCCCATCAAAGATGTCTAAATAGAGAGAGGTTGAGACGAACAGAAGGAGGAAGAGAAAAGGACCAACTCTAAATGAGGTCTGAGATGGAAGGACACTAAAAAGGAATTTGTATAAAGAGAATTCAGGTGTGCTCCAAAGCATTTTGTGGTAGGATTGAGTCACCCTATGCATAAATCTTTTCAATGCTCGTCTAAAGAGAAACAAATAAATGAATGGCAAAATGAATAAATCAGTGAATGAATCGAAGAATCAATGAACTGATGAATGAATCGATGATAGGAAAATGGCAATGAGCAACCATCATTACACAGGTAGGGGTGTGTGTGTGTGTGTGTGTGTATGTATGCAGAGGGAAAAGATCCAAGAGTTAATGGGTATAATCAGTACACGAAGGGGCTACTCAGGCCCTGACAGAAGAATTGGTGACAAGTTACAGGAGATTGACAAGCCCCAAAGTTCCTTGGAAACCCTTACCTCCTAGGATGGTGACAGACGTGTGTGGCAGGTGCACTCTCATAGTTGGCAGCTGTCATGTTCAACGCTCCCCTTCCCCCATCCAACCATAGCGTGTGGAACAGAGGGGCCCAAATCAAAGGACTCACCACTCACCCAGTCCTTCCTCTGACAGTCCCTAATATTAACTCCCTGACAATACGAGAGAAACAGAATCACTCACACAGCATGTAAACAATGCTTTCATGCAAAAGAAATCCTGTGCTTCTGAAAGACCAGCTACCTACCATTGGCTACACTGATATTCTACACTGTGCTACATGATGGATGGTGAAATTGAGGCTATACAGAGTGGGGTGACCTCCAGCTGGATTTTACCTAGCAAATCCATAGGGGAATAATGTGTCTTAATGACCTATTGTGGCTGACCTTTTCAGAGTGAATATGGAGTTCTAAACTGATAGAGGGGGTGAGTACCAGCATCATTTGGGGAGCTTTGTCAAACTGCACATGCCCCAGGAGTCCTAGCCCTGACTCTGTTACTCCCTGCCTGAGACAACAGCTACTAGATAGAAGGCAAGGAACTAGATCTGAAGTTGTTTGTGTCCAATACAATGCCTACCACTCAGTCTCGGCTCAATATGTAGTTCCTGAATAAATGGATAGATAAATCAATTTAGTTATTTTTATAACCACAGAATCTGGAGTTTGGAGAGACCTTAGAGTTCAGCCAGACATCTTATTTAATGACAGAAATAAGGTCCAGAGTCGTGAACTGACTTGCCCAATATTACACATTTAAATACTTAGCATGGCTACAAAAATTACAAGAGTATTCCAAGTAGTTAGTATAAAAGACAAACATAACTGTTTTCTGCAAAAGGCAAAGCACTAGTTTGAGAGAACTAGTCAGGTGGTCTGACTGACAGGGAAAAAAAGCATACTAGGATCACACATCAAATGTGGGTTGTAGGGGCCATGGAGCTGTCCTATCTTTAGGTTCTTCACCTCCACAGTCTGAAAAGCCCTCTGCCAACCAAGCCTTATCCTACAACTCTAAGCCTACAAAGTACGGCAGATGGGCATGGTTTATCAGAGAAGTATCTCCTTTAGCAAGAGAAAGGAACCAATGTCACAGGCCAATTCAGTGCTTCAAAGAAGAGTCTTAAAGAGATGTTCATTAATTGGGAGTGATTTAGATGAGATTCCATTTCAAGACATATGATCTCTATTATGAAAATCCTCAGCACCATTGAAATGTCTTTTCCTGAAGAAACAGCAAAGTGTTAAGAACATGGCTATCGATTTCAGAGGAAAGGCTACTTATGTCTACTGTGATGAGCCAAGAAATCACTCAACACTGAAACAACCACATTTTCTTTCATTGTGCAAAGGCCAAAATAAAAACCACAGCTTCTGCTTGCCGGTTAAATTCTTTTCAATACTTAACTGTCCAAGGATCTATACATAAGTCTACTTGGCTTTAGGTTGTCAGAGAACGGAATGTTATTTTAAACAAAAACACCACTGAGAGCGACACTTTCCGTGGGTCTACTAAGACACCACCTAGAGAAGGTAATGATGAGGCACAATCATCTTCTTGGACTGTGCTTTGGTGATTGAGGAACCAGAAGGAAACAGTGATGTAAAGGGAGTACAACTGTGTAAAACAAATGGCCCAGTCCGTTGATAGTAGGAGCACTTAATGAAACTGAACTCCAAAAAGAAGTTCCATCAACTGTCTTTGGATTTTATTCATCCAATCCAAATGGTTTAAGCCAAAATCAAGCATTGCCATACAAAATATTTTAAAAATATGTGCATGATCCTGATTAAAAATGTTTAGGGCAGCATGCTCTTAACCTCTATATTTCTAAAAATATCTCTCACATATGCCAACAATGCACCCACAACCTGTGTTATCTGTGCCTTCGACCACTTGCACTGTTCTTCATCTTTGAAGCCAGCTGTTAAAGGGCATTAAGAGCGAGGTCACTTAGCCTCCAAAGAGGATCATTTGACAATGCCACACAAAGTTATCTGCAGATACAAGATAATAGTCTTTGTAACCATGTGTGGTCTTGCACCATTGCACAGTATCATTGAGAGCAGAGAAGCCACCACGGATCCTTTCTGAAATTAAAAAATGCATTCTACTGCCTTGTTTTCCCTGAGAGAACTGATTTTGAAATTCACCAGTTTTTAAGATTTTAAAAACCTTCAGATGGCTAGACTTGCAATATATATATATAACATTCTATGAGTTTATCTTAAGATAAAATCATCCCTCATCCCTCATATTTTCATCTAACGCTGGTGTTAATAGTTAAAATAATCAAATTTTAATGAAGTTTTAAAAAATCATTTAAGTACTTAAGCAAATTTAAAAATAAAAAGTTTCTTGACCAGAATGATTTCCACAAAATGTTAAATGCAACACTTAGGTTAACATAGGTCCATGTGACTTAGGTTAATATGTATTTAACTGCATCCTTCCACACAGACCTTGACACAGGAATATGTGGAAGAATGGCTAGAAGCTTGTCCTAGGCTCACATCTCATTTTCCAAGGAATTTCCATTGTAGTAAACTCTCTCTAAAAATATTTTGTGGTGAGAGATTGTAATTCTTTTTTTTTTTTTGAGATTTTTTTATTTATTAATTTGACAGACAGGAATCACAAGTAGGCAGAGAGGCAAGCAGAGAGAGAGGAGGAAGCAGGCTCCCCACTGACCAGAGAGCCCAATGTGGGGCTCAATCCCAGGACCCTGGGATCATGACCCAAGCCGAAGGCAGAGGTTTTAACCCACTGAGCCACCCAGGCGTTCCAAGAGATTGTAATTCTAAGTAATGAGACATTTTCTTCTATAGCCCATGATATAACAGTTAAAGCTGGTAAACCCTCCCTTGGTCACACAATCTATGACATTAAAATATGGCTGTGGTTTTGTCAAGGCCAATGAAATCAGGCAACCTTGCACTAGCTGTAAGAAGGAAAAGTTAAAATTAGCAATTCCACTTTAATGAATTTATGTTAAGAAAATAAAGATAAGAGCAAAGATTAATATACAAAGATATTCATGGCAGGATTTGTCTTATAAGGAAAAACTTGAGGCGAATTTTAATATGCTCAATATTAGGTCACTAAGTAGACCATGATACTGCCTAAAAAATGATGATTGAGGGGAACCTGGGTGACTCAGTCAGTTACATGTCTACCTTCAGCTCAAGTCATGATCTTAGGGTCCTGAGATCCAGCCCCTTGTCCAGCTCTCTGCTCAGCGGAGAGTCTGCATCTCCTCCCTCTGCCCCTCCCCTCCATGCTCTCTCTCTCTCTCTGTCTGTCTCAAATAAATAAAAAAAAAAGTAATAAAAAATGATTGAAATGTAACAATGTTTACATTAAACATTGAACAATGGAAACAGTTGTAAAATACTAAGGACAGATGAACTTATTTTGAGAAAAAAAATCCATATACAGAGAAAATAGTCCAGAAGAATATATGGTATAATTATGGGTTATGCTAACTTTCTTCCTTCTTTCTAAGTTTTCTAGAACAAATATGCAAAGACTTACATAAATTTATTTTTAAAAACCCATTTTATAGAAAAGAATAACAATGTCAGAGGCCAAAAATGCTATTTGCCAGATGTTTGTCATAGACACCCACAAGCCCTCCTTCCTACATGAAAAGTCAGGATGACCTAGCAGGATGAAACAGATAGTCCCACAACTCAGTGACTAAATGCAAAGAGAGGTTAGTTTTTATAAATGTAATGGTCCAATACACCTGTCCCTAGAGAGCTCCTTTAAGCAATTCTTCTCTGAGTAGTGATCCAGGAACCGAGTCTCTTTCAATCTGTTGGCTTCACCGGATCCTTTACATTAAGTCAAGAGGGGAGGGAAGAGAGAATTTGTAGGGTTGCACAGGTTTTCCTAGCCAGTCCCAGATATAACACATAATTCCATTGTCCAGAACTCAGTCATATTACCATGTCTAACAGGGAGGAAGACTGAGAAAAATCTAGTTATGTGACTGGAAGAAAAAGGGAAATAATGTGATAATAAGCCAGTTGCAGCACACTACCATCACCAAGATGGGCACAACTTCTAAATGGTAACCTACTCGGCATATGGAGGTGAGAGTGAGGCATCCCTCCAAGAAGTAGAAAATGAAGAAATGAAAATTAACCTATTGACACCAACCCAAATTCATGAAATATATCAAATTCCCACCTATTTGAGCAATGAACAGAAGTGAATGAAATGGACGTTAAAAAGGAGGGCATTCTGGGGCGCCGGGGTGGCTCAGTGGGTTAAAGCCTCTGCCTTCAGCTCAGGTCATGATCTCGGGGTCCAGAAATCGAGCCCCCCATCAGGCTCTCTGCTCAGCAGGGAGCCTGCTTCCTCCCTCTCTCTCTGCCTGCCTCTCTGCCTACTTGTGATCTCTGTCTGTCAAATAAATAAATGAGAGATAGATAGATAGATCGATAGATAGATAGGCGGGCATTCCCAGCTATGCCCTCTATCCCAGGACTTATTTTTTTCAACTGCCAACTCATGATCATGATGCCAGAATGGAATGTTTTGTGTGATCCCTGACAGAGATCTAATTGATTGTCTAGATACAGGTGACTGACGATCTGATAACACCCAGAACGAGTGGGGTTCTTTCGTCCACCCTTCAGAAACATGATTGAACCAACACACCTGAAATTGTGACACCATCAAACAGTAATATAGTCCAACATTTTTTTAATGTTCTTTTTTTTTTTAAAGATTTTATTTATTTATTTGACAGACAGAGATCACAAGTAGGCAGAGAGGCAGGCAGAGAGAGAGGAGGGGGAAGCAGGCTCCCTGCTGAGCAGAGACCCCGATGTGGGGCTCGATCCCAGGACCCTGAGACCATGGCCTGAGCTGAAGGCAGAGGCTTTAACCCACTGAGCCACCCAGGTGCCCCTAGTCCAACATTTTAACCTAAAACCTAACAAGATGAAGCACTCTATCTGAAGAAAGAGTGTGTTCATACAAAATGATCTTCAGAGAATTCAGTAAAAGAGAGAGCTAGAAAACAGGAAGAGTTGGGCAGTTTCTGCATCACTATTCAGGAAGAGACATTAGATCAGATTCATTGGACCCTGTGGCTCTCATATTTCTAAATATTTCAGGCATATTGTATCATTTAATTCCATAACAACTCTAAGAAATAGCTTCTGTTGTTGTAGCCTTCCGACAAATGAGGAAACAGATGGTCAGGGAGTGCAAATGACCTGCTTTAAGTTTTCAGTTTCTAAGCCTCAGGGTCAGAGGTGACCAATGGTTTCTGACACCAGAAGCTGAGAGTCAGTGAGCTCATTGCATCACAGGGGATGAGATCCAGCCCCTCGCTGCATCACACGGGACATGAAAACCAGGGTTACTCGAGAGGTGCAAGGCAGGAATAATTCATCAAGTCCCACCCTGACCTGAATGAAGTATTTCCCCAATCACTTGTTCCTAAACATGGCTGGTATTATCTGTGAGCCTGTAAAACTCTAGTTCCCAAACCCTATCCCAACACCTACCAAAGAATACCTCTAGGAGTAGGGTTTCCAGATCTATATTCTTACAAATCTCCTACGGTGCTTCTGATATATAGTAATATTCCAAAATTCATATTCCAGAATTTCCCTCCCTTGGCACTGATTCATACACTTGAAATGTTCTATTTAAAAATTCAGCCATGTTAAAAAAATAATAATAAAAATAAATAAAAATAAAAATAAAAATAAAAATTCAGCCATGTTGATGATGGGACAGGGTATTCTCAATGCTTTGCATAAAATTCCACTCACAGTAAAATTTCTACTCTTTTGTAAATTAAAAGGTTAGCTTTTAATTTTGTAAATTCATCTTTTAGAAACTTGATCAACATGAGTAGATCCCTCCAAATCTGTCCATTTTCACTTTGAGGTTTTTATAGGGTGGCCAATAGTCCAAAAGCTTTCCTGGTATTAACCCTGGAAGTCCCACATCCCAGGAGTTTCCTCCAGTCAAACTGGTATAGTTGGTAGAGTGACCAGATCATCCGAGTTTGCCTGAGAATGCACCCTGTTTTAAGATTGAAAGTCCCAGGGGTGCCTGGGTGGCTCAGTGGGTTAAGCCTCTGCCTTCGGCTCAGGTCATGATCCCAGGGTTCAGGGATCGAGCCCTGCATTGGGCTCTCTGCTCAGCAGGGAGCCTGCTTCGCTCCCCCCCTCGCCCGTCTGCCTCCCTGCCTACTTGTGATTTCTGTCAAATAAATAAATAAAATCTTAAAAAAAAAAAATTGAAGGTCCCACCTCTTGGGAATCCCCTAAGTCCCAGGCAAACTGTTTCAGCTGGTTACCCTAATTGGTCACAAACCACTGCCTCCCTATGAGACTCTGCATAGTCTGATAACCTCAGACAAATTCTCTATTTTATCATTTACTAAAATATATCTTCCCAAGATTCAATGATATCCAGAGTTTGTAGGAAATGAGGATTTTGTCCCTAATGAGATCTCATAAATATTAAAACATATAACTTACGGGGCACTGTGGAGACTTACTCAGAAAGAAGAAAATCGTCATTTAGGATTTCCCAGAGATGGAATGCTCTATAATTTCCTTGCATCCTTTCATAAATAGGATTGAAAAAGTAAACCAAAGAATTGTTGCTACATAGGTCCAAAAATGGATAGGAAGGGATCCAAGAGTCACACCAGAAATGTGATCACAGAAACTCCAAGGTCCCTGGAACATGCAAAACATTTAATGTCACCAAGTGGCGACCATTGGTGCCCCAATTCCTCCCTCTTTGATCCAATGCCTCTCTGACTTGGGGTTCAGGCTTCATTACCCATCTCTCACACTGGCTGATTATGTTTCAAGTGAGTGACCCAAGACAGTGAGTTTGCCTAACAGATTCCTACTTTGTTTTTGAGACCTTATCTTTATGCAAAAATTGGTGAATGCTGGGTCAGTCGTTCATACATTAACACATTTGAATATTCATAAACAGTATCTGTTTTAGTGTTCCCAAACTCTGTTTCATGAATAATTCACATGTTTGACAGCAACCTATGTTATTCAATTTATTTAAAGACTACAATCAATATAGCATGCTGCTCCAAAACATAGCAACCAGTCCTTTAACTGTAGTGTGCTTTAAAATTTCTTTCCAGTTATTTCTCCATCACACTGAACTACAAATATAGGGTAATTACTAATAATTCTATCTCCATTTTGCATGTCACCACAATCAACATATTGATTGCTTTTTGATTATAATAAACGGTTGGTTAAATTGAAGGTTTGCGATTAAGAATGTTAAGCTCTGATATTTATTTAATTCAGCTGCACCAATTTAGGCTCTACATGGTAATTTCATAAAAGCTATTGAGAATCAGAGTAGTTATTTGAATCAAGTTATAAAGAGAGCCCAGTTTCCCCAGGAGAATCTGGCATTTGAGTAAATTACACCAAGTAGGGGTTTGGTTTTGCCTCTTAGAGCATACAAATCACGCTAGCATTATGCTCATTTTGATATGTAAATATCAAAGCAGAGAAAAACAGGAAATTTCTTAGGCTAATTTCTTACTTTAAGATTTAAAGAAGAAAGGTTCAGAGAAATACTAAATGAAACCTTATTTACAAAAAACTTTGTCCTGGTCCCCAACTGGCTGGGTGAAGAGAAAAACAAGCATTAAAGAAGAAATATGACATAGAGCAGTCAACTTGGATAGAGAATTTGAGAGACTACCAAGATTTTGGCTTAAGTTGGGATACCCATTTCAAAGGACTGTAAACCCTCCATGTTTTAGAATCCCTTAGGAGGAAATACCAAATTTTTGTATAAAAACAGTGCTGTAATTACAAAGAGCAGCCCAAACTAGAATGTTCAGTGACAGGAGATTCTGGCTAACATGCAGACTTCACTTTCACCTCTTTTCCTCTTATTTTCTTTGAATGGCCATTTTTCAACAACTTCCTCATTTTTTAACATAAGAAGCAAAGTATGTTCTTTTGAAACCTGTGCCTCCTACCTCCACCAACCAGGAACGTGACAAAGTTATACAGAACCAGCTTTCATATTTTTTTTAACTCTAAGGCATGCGTGTTTTATACGTAACATTTCCTGAAATTAGGATATGTGATTAATAGATTCTTTCCTTATACCCCCCCTTAAAAGCTGTTATTCATTGCTTGGTCTCATGATTTGTATTGTCTTAAAATGAAACTATGGTACTGTGACTGCTCATGGAGTCCTCTAAACTAGAGTTCCCCTGAAACTATAATCAACCTGGGTCATGCCTGACTTGGTACAGAAAACCAAGTCCCTCCTATTCATAAAGTCACTATGGGGACAAAGTCTTCCAGATACCCTACTTTTAGTACAACATGGTTCACTTCCATATCAACTATTTTGTCATCCCTTCTCTCCTAGACTTTTCCCCATACTATTTTGTCTTTCCTTTCTCATTTTGAATTCCCACTGTATGTTCTTGACTCTTGTTTCTTCATCCTCTCTGTATTCCCTTTTATATCTAATCTAGACCCCATAACCCATCACTTCTACCATTCTCCATCCAGTTTCCTCTACTGCCTTTCTCTTTGATCCTTCCACCACATATGCCCAACAAATCTCCATGTCTAGAGAATGCAACCACCTGCCTTTGTGCCCCATACCTTGTCTGTTGGGCATGATGGGAAAAAAAAGAAAGAAAGAAAGAAAGAAAGAAAGAAAACCCCAACTATACAAATTCATCTAGTCAAGCCACAATGAATACATGTCCTCCAAACAGGTCCTTAGGGGCTGTATGGTAATCCTTCTATTGTCTGAGTAGCTCTTTACTCCTACTCTCTACAGAAATCATTTGAAACTTCTCCCTCCTTTTCTCAGCCTATATCCCATCACTTCTTACTCTCTGTAGGAGACTTCATCTCAACAAAAGTAGAATTCATCATTTAGGAACTCCCTCAACTTTGTTCTACTCAATGCACAAATTTACTTTTGTCTGTACTTTCTCCTTCTTCTTTTTCCCATTGCCAAACTAGAAAAGATGGCCTGCCTTTTTATCTAAATCTATTTTCTCTACCTGTAATTTGATCTCATTTGGTTCTAGCACCTCTCAATATTGTGTCTTCATTCTTGGCCTCACACTACCTCCTTCCTGAAAGCATTTAAATGGGCCCTAGTATTTTACATCTTAAAAAAATAAACCCATTTTTGGGGCGCCTGGGTGGCTCAGTGGGTTAAAGCCTCTGCCTTCGGCTCGGGTCGTGATCCCAGGGTCCTGGGATCAAGCTCCGCATCGGGCTCTCCGCTCAGCGGGGAGCCTGCTTCCTCCTCTCTCTCTCTGCCTGCCTCTCTGCCTACTTGTGATCTCTCTCTCTCTCTGTCAAATGAAATGGAATCTTTAAAAAATAAAAAAAATAAAAAAATAAACCCATTTTCAACTCCACATCCACCCAGGCTCTCCCTTCCATAGACAAGTTTCTTTAAAGAGGTGTCTGCTCAATATCTCCCCTTCCTCACCTGTCATTTACTCCTGGGCTGCTGCAATCTTGGCTTTTCACTGGACTTTTCACTGAGATGTCCAATCCATATTGGCAAATACAGTGAACACTTGCAAGTCTGTATTAGAGCTCTGTAGCGTTTGACTATATTAACCATGTCATCCTTTCGAAGATCTCTTTCTTGCTTTTCTGTGAGGCCATGGTCTCTTGGTTTCCATTCTGCTTCTTTGGCCACTTGTTATCGGTCTCTTTCTCTAGGCATCTTTTCCTCTGCCCAGCCTGTGAATATAGGTGATCCTCAGAGCTCTCTTTGGGTCCTCTTCTCTTCTCTTCTGGATGACCTCTACTATTTCTAAGCCTACAGTTATCATCCAAACAGTGTCAGTTTGAGTTTTCCAAGAAGCATTCATCAAGATGTGATTAGATGTGTAAGAGACTTACTGAGGGAAACATCTGTGAAGGATAAAGGGGAGACAGCAGTAGTAGGTTAGGAAAAGCAGTTAGATCATGATGTCATTTTGACACCTGCAACAGAAGTGGGTGAAGGAAAGATGAGTTGGAAGAGTCTCAGTCTGCCATGGAGTTCTAAGACAGTTTCATTCAGGGGAATCCTGGAACCAAAGTTGCCTATTAAGTAGTCCTGTAGCTAGCTGGGGAGTGTGGCCTTGGCATGAACCCAAGGTAAGATTCAAATGGGGGGAGTCAACTGGGGCTATCAGTCAAGTATGCTTCTCATAGCACAATCTCTTGAGGGAGGTCTGAGCAGTGCACTTGCATGGCCATTATCCATGTCAGTAAATTTCAACCTTGGCAGGGCCACCTGCCAGAATCCTGATGGAGCTCTTTAAACACAAATGTATCTAGATCTTGCCTTCTGAGAATTTTGATTTAGTTAGTCTTAGATGAAGTCAAACATGTTCTTTGCAAAAAGCTCCATGGGCAATTCTGATTCTTAGCCAAGTCTGGAAACAAAGATCTTCAAGTCGATGTCTTGAATTGCTCTATTTAGTCTAGGTTTTCACCTTGAGGTCCAGATTCATATAATCAACAGCATACTAGGTCTTCCCATTTGGATGTCCCAAATTAAAGTCAATATAATCTGCCCCAAACCTGTTTCTTTTCTTGCATTCCCTAAGTCAGTGAATCCAATTACTGCCACCTTTCAGTGGTCCAAACCAAAAGCCATCGCATCATGATTGACTCCTTTTTCCCTTACTCCTCACCATCTCTTAGGCACCAGGTCCTGTTGATTCTGTCCTCTTGATACTTCTTGACTATCTCTCTCTTCCCTAGTGTCACTCTGTTATTTCAAGCCATCATTCTTGCCCTCATTCTTGTTCCCTCCAATTCATTCTTTACACCACAGCTAAGTGATTCTTACATAACACACATATGGATCCTTCCATAACACACATCCTTCCGTAACATATACAATGTCACTCTGTCGTCTCTTCATAGCTCACAAAATAAAGTACAGAATCCACTAGATATTACACAAGGCCATACACATTTGGACCCTTGTTTATCAGCCCCTGTCTTAAGTGTTGTCAGCATCCTACCTCCTGCTGAGCTACTTGCAATTCTGGGAGATCTCTAGGCATTTGTATCAGCTCTGAGTTCTTCCTGGAATATACTGCCTACTTCTTTTCCTTGTTAATCCCCAGTCTCTCAAGGCACCATTTGAATTAACTTCCTTTGTACACCTTCCTTAAGGTCAATGTCTCTTTCCACTTCCACCAATTCCATCACATCCTACCATTGCATGTTCACAAAGATTAATGTGCTCCTTCAGGGTATGAATGTGCCTTCGTCACTGGAATATCCCCAGAACTTAGCACATTGGAGCTCTCAGCTAAGTACCTCACAGCCTATGAACAGTGTACAGGCTTTGAATTTTACCAAGGCCTTTTTCTAGATAATCTTGGGCAAGTACTTAACCTCCAGTTTTCTCATTTGTAAACTGAAAAAAAAAAAAGTCCCTCTGGATTGCTGTAAATATCGAGTGGATCATTATCTAAAACACAGTGCCTAAAATTCCAGTTTTTTTTTATTCTCTTCACTTTTGCCAGATCTCTGCTTAACACTTCATCTAATTGAATCTGATATGCCATCTTCATTGTTTCCCCCTTACAGCTGTTTCCTTCCTGCATATTAGACCATCTTCCCACAACTCATCCACGTAGCTACCTTCCTCTTTTCTTTGATTTCTTCCATGAGCCAATTCCTGTACATCATTGCTGAGGCAGACACCACTAATGGTTTTTGCAGAAACTGTGGCGTCAGACACAGCAGCAGATCCATAAGTTACTGCACATCCATGTGAGCGAAGGCTAGGGCTTGAATCCCCAGGTGGGAAATGATAAATATAATTGCTGAAGTGGATACCATTAATGGTTTTTGCAGAAATCATACTATAAGATCCTCCATCATATGGACACATGAGCTCCCCAAGAGCAAACAAGATAATAAATTCTGGTGTATCAGAAGTTCTTAGCCAGATCTTGGGCATTAAAATACAATCTTGTGTAAGCTTTTGCTAGGGACAAAGCAAAAGCTAGGTAACAAATCCTTCTCACCCAGACATTCTAAAAAAATTTAAAAATGACTTAGGACTTCTGTCCTACATAACTAACTAGCTAACTAACTAACTAAATCCTCTAGTATTTACTGAGTACCTTATATGTACCAGGCATTGTGAATGGTCTAGGGATAAATACAGTTTGGAACTGAAAGCAGTTTAGCACAGTAGTTAAGAGCATGGGCTCCAGCTCCTATCCACCTGAACTCAAATGTAGGCCCCACCACTCGTTACTTAATATGACCTTGATCAGGGACCTGTGGTGTTCCTCTGTTTTCTTGTCTGTAACTTGGGTTTAATGATAGTACATTTCTGATAAGTTTGCAAATAATAAATGTGTTAACACATGTTAAGGCTTACTTAGAACAGTGTCTGCCACTATATAAATTTAAATATGTTAACCATGATTATTGTGGAACCCAGAGGAGGGGTATCCAGCCTGGCCTTGGGGACCAAGAAGGACTTCCTAGGGGAAATGATGTCTGAACTGATACTGGAAGGATGATGGTAGGTGAAAGAAAGGATGTTTAGACAGGAATTGTGTGTGCAAAGCTCCACAGCACAGTTGACAATGATCCACGGTGGAAAAGTTAGAGTTGCTGGGTTGTAGTGTGTGTGTGTGTGTGTGTGTATTTGTGTGTGTTGGAAATAGGAAGGCTATGGAGAGAGATGATAAAGGTAAGCAGGTGTGCCACCTGTCTTCCATTTGTCCCTCCTATTTATACTCTCCTCCATTCTGCTCTTTGTCCAGAGGCTAACTTCTATGGACTGTTTTTGTGGCCTCCTTGCTTACTGGCTTCCAGTTGTTATTTGGCCACTGAGAAGCTCTAGAAGGCCATCGAAGGGAGATAGGAGAGTGAGGGTGACCTTACTCCCTGGTTCTGTTTCCAGTGAGCCACAGCTTCTTCCAATCACCCCTTCTTATCCCACAATCTTTCCCAGGTGTGAGGAAAGAATCCCAGCCCAAAAAAGTGCCTGGGAAAGGAGCTCGCCAAGCCTGATATTCTTTGGATAACAGGATATTCTTAACACTCACTGGATGTTTGTAACCCTATCCCAAGTGTCAGCCCTGAGGAGCAAAGAGAAAAAAACTATTTCTCTCTCTTTTAAAAAAAAAATTAATTTTTTTTAAAGAAGGCTCCATGCCCAGCATGTAGGGCTTCAACCCACAACCCTGAAATTAAGACCTGAGCTAAGATCAAGAATCGGATGCTCCACTGACTGAGCATCTGACTGGAAATGGGGTCCATAAAGTGAGTTAGCTCCATACGTTACCTGTGACAAAAATACATTGGTTCAATATGCTCACGATATTTTACTGTTACACAAAGATTAGCAATAATGTATTTATAATGCATGACACAAATCCTGGTACACAAAAAAAGCACTTATACAGTACTTATTATTTTGTAAGTCAGAGATGATGGCTGATATGATTGTTCTAAATTCTTTTTTTTAATAAGATTTTATTTATTTATTTGACAGAGAGAGAGAGAGATCACAAGTAGGCAGAGAGGCCAGCAGAGAGAGGGGGAAGCAGGCTCCCCGCTGAGCAGAGAGCCCGATGTGGGGCTTGATCCTAGGACCCCAAGATCATAACCTGAGCTGAAGGCAGAGGCTTAACCCACTGAGCCACCCAGGCGCCCCGATTGTTCTAAATTCTTAAGCAGTGATTCTGAAGGGCTTTCTCTACTGCTTCCAGATGACTAGAGCCCTACTTTCACAGCCTTTCTTCTTTCTCATTTTACGTTTTTACTCTGTATCTGGGTTCCTCTGTGTGGAGCTGTGGTAAGAGTTGTCTCAATCCTATTATCACCTGCCAAGATAATCTGTTGACTATTCTGGTTTCCAATATTCTTCTGCTCTGTCCTTGAGAAACACATATCCAAGCAGGAATGGGCCAACCATTGCAGCTGTCCCTGATTCAAACCTGCAATCTCTCACCAACATAAATTCCTTAGGGCCACCTGAACTTAAACCTTTAGCAGGCCTGAGAGCGGCTGGCACTACCAGGCATGGCCTCTAGGGGCACTCAGGTCTCTCTAGCCACTAGAACTGAAGCAGTCAGGTACAGGTCACAGGAATGGGCTCTTTTACACAGATCAAGTTTTTGATCTTAATATAATTAGAAAAGCAGTAGACTGATTTATTTGCACAGTTTCCAGGTTCTGTGGAGTAGGATAAAATATTTGCAAGCTTTACAAATGAATAATATCTAGGATCTATAAGGAGCTCTCAAAACTCAACAGTGAAAACAAACAATGCAATTAAAAAATGAGCAAAAGACATAAAGAGACATTTCCCTGAGAAAAATACACAGATGGAAAATAAGCACAAGAAAAGATGCTCAACATCATTAACCATTAGAGAAATGCAAATTAAAACCACAATGAAATATCACTACACACAGCTAAAATCCAAAACACTGACAGTACCAAATGTTGTCAAGGATATGGAGAAACCCAATCAGTCATATGATACTGGTGGAAAATGTAAAATGGTACAACCATTCTGGAAAAGAATCTGGCAGTTTCTTTAAAAATGAAAACATTTTTAAAGTGGCTCAGTCAGTTGGGTGACCAACTGTTGGTTTAACTTGGGTCCTGATCTCAGGGGCAGGGGTATTTCAATCCCCCCTCAGCTCCACCATCATCATGGAGTCTGCTTGTTCCTCTCCCTTTGCTCCTCCCTCCACCTCCTCAACCCCCCTCCACCTCCATTCACGCATGCACTTGTGAGCTCTCTTTCTCTGTCCCTCTTTCTCTAAAACAAACAAACAATCTTAAAAAAATAAAATAAAATAAAAACAAAAGATGCAACCACCCTGCTACCCAGCAGTTGCAGTCCTGGGTATGTACACCAGAGAAATGAAAAATTATATTCACATAAAATGTGTACACAAATGTTTACAGTAGTTTTATTCATAATAGCCCCAAACTGGTAATAGTTCAGATGTCCTTCAAAGACTAAATCGTTAAACAAACTGTGGTACCTCCATATCATATAATACCACTCTACAACAAAAGAAAGCAAACTAGTGATGCACACGACTTGGATAAATTTCTGGGAAATTATGCTGAGTGGAAACAACAATCCAAAAGGTTACAGAATATGTGCTTCCATTTATCTAACATTTTTGAAAGACAAATTAGAGAAACAAAGAATAGTAGTAGGCAGGAGTCGAGGAACAGGATAGAGGGTAAGAGGTCAGTTTGGCTACTCGAGAGCAACATGAGAGATCTTTGTGGTGATGGAAATGTTTTTTTCTGTATCTTGACTGTATCAATGTCCATATCCTGGTGGTAATAGTTCTATAAGATATTACCAGTAGGGAATATTGGGTTAAAGGATTATGGAATCTCTGCATTATTTCTTACAACTGAATGTAGATCTCTAATCTCAAAATAAAAAGTTTAATTTAATAATGGAAAAGTACTAGTTAAAATTCACCAATTGTTCAATACTGGAAAAATTTACGAGTATTGATCATTAGTTACTTTGAATTTACCTGTTATGCCTTTATTAAAGTCATTTTACTGAGCTAAAAGTATAACCAAGCTCCCTACCTTCACCCCACATACATATACACATATGTGTTCACACATTTACCTAGATATTAAATACTCCTCCTCTGCAGGTCTAGTGTGGTGCCTAGAAATCTATATTTCTAGCAATGAGCTAATTCTGATACACACTAAAATACTTCTTTAGGTGAAATTTGGTATCTTTCCCTATCAATCTAAAGGTCACCTCTAAGCGACCACGCGGTGACAGTGGTAGGAGAGAAAAGTCCTTGAGCTTTTCTAGGCAAACATCTTCCCAGGAAGCCTGGCTCCTGCTATTTCATAGGACACCCCGCCTACTGGAACACATATCCTCCTGCTTCCTGTGCGCCTAACACCTTCATCTCTGCTCACCTCTCCAGACTGTACCTAGTAACCCATGCAGTTTCATATGGAGGGAAAACCCGGCGTTGAGAGTCTTAGGGTAAAAATGAAGGTCTTTTGAAAAGTACAGATGTTCTGATTTTAAAATAAAACTCTCACTGTTACAGTTCTGTCTCCTGCAAATGGTAAAGAATGAGAAGAAAGTGCCCTGTCAAAACAAAAGCTCTGGACTCCATGTAATCACACATTCTTGTCTTGGGGTAAAGGTTCACAGCTAAGCTAAGGGAGAGCATTTCCTCCTAAAAATCTATTTAAGGCAAACAGGGATTTAAAAAAGACACACAAGTTACCTCTGGTACCAAATAGAAAGAATTAAAACCTGCACTAGACAGCTGCTCGCTTCCCAAAATGTCTTGGCAGGATCACAGCTGCAAGTTTTCTGAAATCTGAGGAATCAGATTCAGAGAGAAAGTTGGGGGCTAAAGAATCAAGACTTTAGAATACCAAAGCATTAGAAAGTTGAGAGGAATTTTGATTGAGTAGGCAAGTAATTCACACTAAATAAATCTATGTCAAGACAGGGGAGCAGGGTGCCTGGGTGGCTCAGTTTGTTAAGCAACTACCTTCGGCTTGGGTCATGATCCTGGAGTCCTGGGATCAAGTCCCACATCAGGCTCCCTGCTCAGCAGGGAGACTGCT
Organism: Martes martes; assembly: GCF_963455335.1. Taxonomy (NCBI): domain Eukaryota; kingdom Metazoa; phylum Chordata; class Mammalia; order Carnivora; family Mustelidae; genus Martes; species Martes martes. The sequence goes on along the minus strand of NC_137892.1, from coordinate 80,069,054 downwards.
TCTCCTGCTGACCTCTCTCCTCTCTCTCTCTCTCTATCTCTCATTCTCTCTCTCTCTCAAATAAATAAATAAAATCTTTAAAAAACAAATGGACAAACAAACAAACAAAAAGGGGAGCAATGCAATGGCTTTGGGAAAGGGGAGTGGGTATACTTTTACATCCTAGCACTTGAAGACCTTTTCCAGCATATTTCAAGGCCAAGTGTAGACTCTTCTATCAGGCCATTAGACACTCTCCCAGGGGACAATGAGATAAACTCTATGTGTTCTTCTCTCTGTTAGAGGCAGGTGATGAAGAATGAACAGGGACTGAACATTCCAAAAAACTTCATTTGGTTTTTGTACTAGCCAGAGGATTTGGTCTTACATGATGAAGATTTGGGGTAATTAAGCGTAATAGGAATTTATCACCAGGAAACTTAAAGAATCTAGCAGAAGAGGAACGTGAACAATGGTGGGCCAAACAGCTAGGCCCACTGCTAAGGTCATGCCAACCTGGTTGGGTGCCATTGCTGCTGCAGCTACCACTGCTATAAACTGAACTCTGCCAATGGCTCAACTACCACTGAACCCTGAGGGTTTTCACTGCTGTCCACATCACTAGAGAAGCTGTCTATCCTGAGAACAGGATGAATCAGAATGAAAGGTCCTAATGATTCAGGACCTCCAGAAGTGTAGCCTATAATCTTGTATTTTAAAATATAACCCCCAAGGTGATTTTAAAGATCCCCTGATTTGGGTAACAATTACTTAAATATGTAATGTTAATTGTGTTATGCTTTGCTCAAAACTTTCCTGTTTGTTTCATGCTCAAAATTACTCAATGGCTATTTATTACCTATGGAAAATTAAGTTCAGATTCCTTAGACTAGCATTCAGTACCGCAGGTTCTCTGGCCCTATCCCATTTTTTCCGGACATGTCTTCCTTTCTCTTCTATGTAACCAACACAGCAGTCCCATTGAACTGCCTTGATCATTCCATGGCTCTGCTGATATGCCTCTTGGCTCTGCTCCCATCTTTATCTGCTGAAATATTCTTCATTATTCAGGGCACCTCTACCACAAATTTTCCTTAATTACTTCTCAGCTTTCTCTGACACATTTCTCTTTTGACACACAATATTAGGACTCTGATATAGATTTTTGTCATATATGGTATTTATAGTAATAGATAACAATCTTTGCATCGCCTATTGTGTAGAGAATAGTACCTGATTCATAGTAGATATTCAATAAATATATAAACAAAACCCACCTAAGAAATTTTTCCAGCCAGATCTGTAAAGTACCTTAACCCTGAACAATGCTTCCAACTGGGGCAGAGCTTGCCACAAATTCTGTTATCCCAAACAGTAGTCTCTTTTTCAGGTTTATAGATCATGAATCTTTAAAAGGAATGGATGACCACACTAAATCTCCTCAACTACAAATGTTGCTTACCTTAACAATGAATTGAATACCAATGAAACTATGTTATACCTAGATCTCACCCTGCGCTCAAAAGCTAAAATTAAGAATGTCTATTAACTTATAACAAATATTACATAAAGATCAATACCGTTGATGGTAGCCAGGAGATAAATACTGTATTATAAATACATAGCAGTAAATTTTAGATAGAAAATTCCAAAAACCAAGTATCTATTTTTTAACAGGTTGAACACAAAGAAAGGGTTGTTCCTTTACCTCTCAGGTCAAAGTCTAAAGGCCTGGAGTGATTGATTGGCACAATGTTGTGTGGTCAAAAAGTAGGGAATATGAGCTTGTGTAGCCACTCTAGCAAACGGAATGGAGGTTCCTCAAAAAGTTGAAAATAGAGCTACCCTACGACCCAGCAATTGCACGACTAGGGGTTTACCCCAAGGAGACAAATGTAGTGATCCAAAGGGGCACCTGTACCCCAATGTTTATAGCAGCAATGTCCACAACAGCAAAACTATGGGAAGAGCCCAGATGTCCATCGACAGATGAATGGATAAAGAAGATGTGGTATATATCTACAATGGAATACTATTCAGCCATCAAAAATTAAATCTTCCATTTGCCGTGACATGGATGGAACTAGAGGGTGTTATGCTAAGTGAAATAACTCAGTCAGAGAAAGATAATTATCATATGATCTCATTGACATGCAGAATTTAAGAAACAAGGCAGAGGATCATAGGGAAGAGAGGAGAAAAAGTGAAACAAGATGAAACCAGATCAGGAGACAAACCCTAAGACTCTTAATCTTAGGAAAGAAACTGAGGGTTGCTGGAGAGAAGGGGTGGGGGGATGGGGTGGCTGAGTGATGGACATTGGGGAAGGTATGTGTTGCAGTGAGCTCTGGGTGTTATGTAAGACTGTTGAATCACAGACCTGTACCCCTGAAACAAATAATACATTATATGTTAATTAATTGAATTTTAATTTTAAAAAAGTAAAAAAAAAAGGAAGAAGGATTAAGTTTTGGAATTTTCTGTGGTTACCTTATGTTAGACAGCCAGTGTGGTCAAATTATAAATAAAGTAGTGTTTGCTTTCATTTTTCTCTCTATCTTGAATGTTTCCTGCCCCTTTTGTTTGGAAGTTATAAGACCAAGTCAAACCAAAATGAAAATAGAAAAATAAAACAGAGAGCTTAACTCCTTTACTTTGACTTGGCAGCAGATCAGAACTACATAAACACAGAGGTGAAATAAGTGTGGGGAAGCCCTTTATTAATAGAATTGTGAGGTGATCAGTGTGTTTGGAGATTCCATCCAGAATTCAATCCAGATTCAGGAAAGGATTGTGAAAGAACATTCCACATAGGATGATTGCAAGACTAATTCATTTATTCAACAAGTAGTTACTACATGTCTGGCACTGTAGGTCTTGGGATAAGTAAGACATAGTCGGTCTCCTCATAGAATTTATTGTTCAGTAAAGGAAATAAGTAACAAATCGTTGTACAGATGATTACCCTGCTGTGGTGGAAACAGTCACTACAAAGGAGATGCACACAGTGTAGTCTGAGATTGTATAACAGGAGTCCCAACCCCAACTCACCTATTGGCCTTCAGACTTTCAGTATATACCTCTACTGTTAGTCCCCAGCTTGCTTCGCTCTTCCTTTTACTCATTATGTCAGTTTTATGTATTTCAGCTCTCCCTTCTCCAGAGTTCTGGCAATCGTTGCACTTGTGTCACTTCTATGCATCCAAAATTTGGAAAAAACAATATTTATTTTCTGCATAGTATCCTAGTCTAGACAGAGCTAATCAGAAAAATTATCACCATGGATGATCCCAGACAAGATTCTTCAGATTCCTATCATTCTGAAACAGAATCTTCATTCTCCACACAATGTAGTGTGAGAGGCCCACATTAAGTGAGAGTAATCCATGGCTCACCCTTCCAAGAGCCCTCTCTTGGGAGTGTCACGATAGCCTCTGTGAGATGATACTTCATGTGAAATGCTCACAGTCAGATTCTGTGTCTGCTGTCTCTTGGGGGTTGGAAGAACTGGTACTGCTCAGGCATATTTACTCATCAGTATCTCTAATCTTGACCAGCTAAGACAATGCCCACAAACTGGGAAAGTTCTTGATTTTTATATTAGTTTCTCATTTCCTGTTAGATCATGAACAAGGAGACCTGGTATGACCAAAGATGTTATGATTGTGGACATCAGTCTGTGGCGAAGCAAAACTTGGGATGAGGGGATCACCAGAGTTCTTTACAACCCATTTATTCAGACATGCAACATTTGTTCACCTCTTCTGCATACTTTTCTGGGTTACATGCTAAAGAAGACTCAATGTGGAAAGGATGTAGCTCCAATTTCTAGACAATAGGTTGAATTGAGCTGAAATAAAAAGATCACCCTCAAACAACAATAGTGCTGGTAAAAAAAAAAAAAAAAGTCTAACAAGAAATTTTAATACATAGCTAAACTTGAAAGAAAGTGAAGGAAATTCCCAGGTGTAGGGACATGAAACAGGAATTGGAGCCAAGCCTCTTGCAAAAATATTGATAAGTCAATATTAGCCTCAAAGCTCAAGGACTGTAATATTCGTGGTTTCACTGAGATGAGAAATGAGGATTTGGGCTTCCCACAAAAACCAGGCTCACAAGACTGCTCTGCTTGTGATGAAGAAATGCAAGGACATTGCCTGCTGTCCAGGAAAGGGTCAATGAAGCTATTAATCCACTAATAGAAAGTGGCATCTATCAGAAACCAGGACCCCAAATATGCATCATGAGTGTGGGAGACTACAAATTCAGACTACCCTGTGGAAGTGTGAAAACCAAGCCAAAAGATTAATCTGGAAACTTTTCCAGAACCAATGAAACCTTTAGGGCTCTAGAAGAGGCATCATAAAGCTATCTTGAAGAGATTTCTTCCATGTTGAGAATCCCCAACACCATGCCCAGGTTCAATGATTTCCTAGAAGGATACACAGGACTTAGCATATACTCACGTTCATGGCTAGGATTTATTACCCTGAAAGAATACAAAGCGTAACTGGCAAAGAGAAAAAGCACATGGGGAAAATTCACAGGAAACTAGTCACAATTCTCCAAGAGTCTGCTCCCAGTGAAGTCACATAGAACACACTTACTTCCCCCAGAAAGGATTTGTTACAATATGTGAAATTTTGTGTACTAGGGAAGCTCATTAGAGACTCGGAGTCTAGGATATTAATTAGGCACTTGGTCAGGAAGGTATCCTCTGCCTATCCAATACACAGATCCCAGACTCTCGAAAAGAAAAGGAAAGTAAGTGTTCATCATAAACCAAATTGTATAATTTAAGGAGAGAGAGCCACTCTGATCACTATCAATAATAGTGGGACCACTTCTGAAATCTAAGTATGAGGTATAGAACCAGAGAGACCTTAAATATTCTCGTTACACACCAAAAAGCTAACTATGTGATGGGATGGATATGTTACATAACTTGATTGTGAGGATCACATCTATCAAACACCACATTGTACAGATGCCTGGGTGGCTCAGTTGGTTAAGCGTCTGCCTTCTGGTCAGGTCATGATCCCAGCGTCCTGGGATCAAGTTCCAAATCCAGCTCCTTACTCATCCAGGAGCCTGCTTCTTCCTCTGACTGCCACTCCCCCTGTTTGTGTTCTCTCTCTCTCTGACAAATAAATAAATAAAATCTTTTAAAAAGGAATCAGTTTGTACACTTTAAATACATTAAAATTTTGCTTGTCAGTTATACCACAATAAAGCTGAGGGTGAGGGAGGGGAAGTAAAAACAAACAAACCAACAAACAAAACCTGAATCCATTTCTGTTGGTTACAACCAAGAACCCTGACGTATATAAGAACAGTCTGAAAGAGGGGCACCTGGGTGGCTCAGTCGGTTGAGCAACAGACTCTGGGTTTCCACTCTGGTAGTGATCTTGGGATCATGGGATCAAGCCCCACGTGGGGTTCTGTGCTCAGCACAAAGTCTGCTTTATATTCTCTCTCCCTCTGCCCCTCCCCCCACATGCACATGCGCTCTCTCTCTCTAAAATAAACAAGTAAATCTTTAAAAAAAAAAAAAAAAAAGGAAGAAGTCTGAAAGATACTTTAAAATAATATATAGGCTCCAGAGCCTCAAGATTTTGGCACCTGGTGGGAGAAACATTCACATAGAGACCTGACTATATATAACACAGAAGGTGTTGTAACAGACACACCTACAAAGCACTCTGAGCACCCAGTGGGGGGTATCTTTTTCCTCTTGAGTGGAGCCAGGGTCCAGGTCAGACTTCACAAGGAACCAACAAAACATGAACTGAATTTTTAAAGGTCAGTAAGATTTCATCACACAAAGAACAGAGGACAAGAATTGTATTTAAAGGAAGAGACATGATCAAATGTATGGCAGGAGGAAGCTAAGCCTGAAGATAAACTAATTAGGATATGAGCACCATTACATGTAAGGTTGAAGATAAAATAGGGAGAGTATCTGAAGGCGGCTATGGGAAATTAAGGTGGGTAAGTAGATAGAACCATGTTCTAAAACAAAACAAAATGAAGAAAAACCTTAAATTGACATTCCAAAATGCTTGCATTATCCTTGTCATATTTCTGTCACTTTTAAAGCCAGGACATATTGAACCATCACCTGTGTGAGCTGGGGGGAGAAAAGTGGGTAACTGAGATGAGGAATGGATTAGAGCTAGAGAGTCATATTCCAGACCCAAGGCTGGTCACTGAAAATAGGGCAAAACCCAGTAAATCCTTTTAGGCTCAAAAAAAACCACAACATGGGACGCCTGGGTGGCTCAGTTGGTTAAGCCGCTGACTTTGGCTCAGGTCATGATCCCTGCCGAGCAAGGAGCCTGCTTCTCTCGCTGCCTCTGCCTGCCTCTCTGCCTGCTTGTGTGTTCTCTCTCTCTCTCTCTCTCTCTGGCAAATAAAATCTTAAAAAAAACAAAAACAAAAACAAAACACATTATTCAGATAAAAGAGCAAAGAGGAAACAAAAGACATACAAGACAAATACAAAACAATTAGCAAGATGATAAATTTAAATCTACCTATATCAATAATCACAATTGTAAATGGGTTAAACACCTTAATTAAAAGACAGAGATGATAATGTATCAATTTTGACTCATCAGTTGTGTTATGGACTGAATTTTGTCGCCTCCCCCCAAATTCCTTTGTTAAAGTGCTTATCCAGAGTGACTATATCTGGAGATAGGTTCTTAAGAGCTAATTAAGGTTAAATGAGGTCATATGGGTGGGACTCTAGTTCAATAGAACTGTGGCCCTATAAGGAGAGGAAGAGGAAATAATATCTGTCACTGTCTTTCTCTCTCCCTGTGTGTGTGTGTGTGTGTGTATGTGAGAGAGAGAGAGAGAGAGAGAGAGAGTGTGTGTGTGTGTGTGTGTGTGTGTGTGACTGCACCCAAAAAAGCAAGAAAGCAACATCTGCAAGCCAGGAAGAGGGCCCTCATCAGAGACTGAATAGATTGGGTCCTTGGTCTTGGATGTCTCAGTTTTCAGAACTGTGAAAAATAAATTTCTGTCATTTAAGCCACCCAGTCTATGTCATTTTGTTATGGAAGCCACAGTAGAGGAAGAAAAATTGTAACAATTAACAATCATCAGCCTACCAAAAGACACAACAGTCTTCAACATTTATGCAGTAACAGAACTTCAAAATAAATGTAAAGCAAAAATTGATGGAATTGCAAGGAACAGTAGATGAATCCATAATTATAGTCAGAGATTTCAATAACTGTCTCTCAATAATTAATAGAACACATAAAGAAAAATCCAGTAAGTCTACAGAGAAGACTTGAACACTTGTCAACCAACACGATCTAATGTATATAGAAGACTCCAACCAAAACATACACAAAATATACCAAAATACATCATATTTGAATCATAAAACAAGTCTTGATAAATTTTAAATGATTTAAGTAATAAAAGTATATTTTCTGAACTCTGGAATTTTTAAATTTTAATTAAAAATCAATAATAGAAAGATCTTTGGGAAATCTCCATATATAATTGGCCCTTGGATAACATGGTGGGGATGTCGGATAACATCCGTGGACCCACCACGCAGTCAAAAATCCACATATAACTTTTGACTCCCCCAAAACCTATTGTTGACTGGAAACCTTACCGATAGCATAAACAGCCAATTAACACATGTTTTGTATGTTATATGCACTATGTACTGTATTCTCATAATAAAATAAGCTAGAAAAAAGAAAATGTTATTAAGGAAATTGCCAGAAAGAAAATACACTTACAGTACTATTCTGTATTTATTTTTAAAAAATCTTTATTAAAGTGTACTGGCTCAGTTCAAACTTCTGTTGTTTCCAATTTATTTAACTATAACTGGAAACTAACACACTTTTAAACAATAAAGGGGACAAAGAAAAATAATTAAAATATTTTGAACTGAGTACAAATGAAAACATGACATACCAAACTGTACAGGATACCTAACTAGTAGTCTAAAAAATGGCTCTCCAAATGTCTACATCTCAGTCTCTAGAACCTGTGAATGTTACCTTATACCACAAATGAGATTTTGCAGATGTGATAAGTTAAGAACTTGAAGACAGGGAGATTATCCTCCATCATCAGAGTAGGCCAACGCGATCACAGTAATCCTTATATGAGAACCAAGAGGGGTCAGAATCTGAGGAGAGGACAAGCGGGAAAAGAAGTACCTGGCTGGCTCAGTGGATGGAGCATGTGATTCTTGACCTTGGAGTTGTGAGTTTGAGTCCCACATTGTGTGTAAAGATTACTTAAAACAAACAAACAAACAAAAAACTGAAAAGGGCAAAGAAATATAGTCTCTCCTCAAAGATTCCAGAAGGAACCAGCCCTGTCAACACTTGGACTTTAAGCTCAATAAATATGAGTTTGAACTTTTAACCTTCAAAATTGTAAAAGGACAATTTTGTATTGTTTTAAGTCATTAAATTTGGGGAAATTTGTTACAAAGTCAACAGGACTCACGCAGCCCTTAAAATACAACTTAGAAGGAAATTTAGAGGAATAAATGCCTAACTTTTGCTTTATGAAACTAGGAAAAAAGAAGCAAATTCAAAGTGGCAGAAGAAAACAAAGATAAAAATCAGAGCAGAAAGCAATGAAATAGAAAATAGAAAAACAACAGCAAAAAATAGTGAAACTAAAAGCTAGTTCTTTAAAATCATGAAAACCTGATAAACCTCTAGCCAGACTGATTAGAAAAAGAAAAAGAAGACACAAATTACCAATATCAGGAATGAGAGAAGTGATATCCTTACAAATACAACTAATGTTAACATAGTAATAAGAAAGTATTATGAATAATTTGTGCTAATAATTTCAACAACTTAAATGAGAGAGGGGACAGATTCTGCAAATTACAAATGCTTATTCAAGAAGAAATAGATAACTTGAACAGTGTTCTCTCTAATAAAGAAATTGAATTTAGAGTTAACCTCCCTTCTCCAAAGAAAACTCCAGAACCAGTGGCTTTACCAAATTCCTCCAAATATTTAAGGAAGCAATAATACCAATTATGTACAAACTCTTCTGGTAAATTGAAGCAGATGGAACACTTCCCAATTCATTCTATGAGGCCAGCATAACCCTGATACCAAAACCAGACAGAAAAGAAAACCACAGACCAATATCCATCATGAACACCCATGCAAATATTCCAGATAATATTGTAAGTGTAAACTGTATCTAACAATACATAAAAATAAAACATTATGATTTAATGGTGTTTATCCTCATGTATTCTGCATAACATGGGACTTAAAGAATACAGAGAATACCTTAGTTTACTATTCAAATATCAATCAACATCATTCACCATACATTTTTTAGCTAAAATATTAAAACAACAACAACCCTGTGTAAACATGTAAATACATCCAGAAAAAAAGTTTCCTAATAAATTAACATACAAACAAAAAACTAAGAAAACTGGGAATAGAAGGGAACTTTCTTAGTGTAGCTACAAAAAAAAAAAAAAAAAACCCAAACAAATAAAAAACCAAAAACCCATGACTAACATCATCATATTAATGGAGGAAATTAAATATTCATCCTCCATAAATTCAGGAATAAGATGAGAACAGGCACTTTTCCATTTCTATTCAACACTACATTGGTGAGCCTAACCAGTGTAGTAAGGCTAAAATAATAGATAGCAGCCAGATTAGGAAGAAAGAAATAAAACTGTCTTTATTTACAGAAGACATGATTATCTATACAGAAAAGGAGATGGAATATGCTTAAAAGCTACTAGAATTAATAAAGGAGTTCAGCAGTGTTGCAGGATTCAAGGTAAATACATAAAAATCAATTGTATTTCTATACACTAGCAGTGAACAATTGTAAATTGAAATTAAAATGACATTTAAAATAGCATCCAAAAAAATCTGAAATACTGGGACACCTTGGTGGCTCAGTCAGTTAAGTGTCCAACTCTTGCTTTTGACTCAGGTCGTGATCTCAGGGTTGTGAAATCAATTCCTGCCTCTGGCTCTGCACTCAGTTCAGAGTCAGCTTGGGATTCTCTCCCTCTTCCTCTGCCCCTCCCCCACTCTTTCTCCCTCTCTCCTTCTCTAAAATAAATAAATAAATCTTTAAAAAATATATATGAAATAGGATTAAATCTGACAAAAGATATGCAAGATATACTGAAAACTACAAAATATTGGTGAGAAAAAACAAGGAAGACTAATAAATGGAAGAGATGTAGTGTTCATGGAACATTCAGTGTTGTAAAGAGGTCAGTTCTCTCAAACTTCATCTACAGCTTCAACACAATCCCGATAAAACACCCAGCAGGACTTTTTGTAGAAATAGATAAGTCAATTCTAAAATTCATATGGCAAAAAAAATAAAATAAAATAAAAGTAAAATTCACATGACAGTGCAAAGGACTTAATGTTCCATGAACACTGTCTTTGAAAAAAAGAAGAGCAAAACTGCAAGACTTACACTACCTCATGTCAAGACTTTTTGTAAAGCTACAATAATCAAGATAGTGTGGTACTGAGAGAGACAAATAGATCGAGGAGTCATACTACAAAGTCCAGAAAGGAACTACACATATATGAACAGCTGATTTTTAATTTTTGGTGCAAAACCAATGTAGTGAAGAAAAGAGCTTTTTTTCACAAGTAGTGCTCGTGCAAGTGGATATTCATACACAGCAAAATGAATTCTGATCAATATCTTGGGTCATTAATAAATTAACTCAAAATGGATTATAGATAGAATTGTAAAACCTTAAACTATAAAATTGATATGCTAATAGGAGAAATTCCCAAATTGTTGTGACCTCAGGTTAAGCAAAATTTCTTAGATATAAAGCCAAGAAGAAAAAAATATAGATAAATTGTATTAAACCAAAATTAAAAATTTCTGGTCTCCAAAGACATTTTTCAGAAAATGAAGATGGAAAGCCACAGATGGGGCCCCTGGCTGGCTCATTTGAGGGAACGTACAACTCTTGATCTCAGGGTTGTGAGTTCAACCCCCACATTGCTTGCGGAGATTAGTTAAAAATAAAATCTTAGGGGTGCCTGGGTGGCTCAGTGGGTTAAAGCCTCTGCCTTTGGCTCAGGTCATGATCCCAGGGTCCTGGGCTCGAGCCCCAAATCAGGCTCTCTGCTCAGCAGGGAGCCTGCTTCCCTCTCTCTCTGTCTGCCTCTCTGCCTAGTTGTGATCTCTCTCTGTCAAATAAATAAATAAAATCTTTAAAAAATAAATAAATAAAATAAAATCTTAAAAAAAAAAAAGAAGAAGAAGAAGAAAGAAAAGCCACAGACTGGGAGAAAATGTTTGTGAATCCTATTCCTGATAAATGTCTTATATTGATTACTATAAAGAACTCTCAGAACCCAGTAATGAGATTAAAATCAGGGACTCAAGGACACCTGGGTGGCTGGTTGGTTAAATGTCTGCCTTCAGCTCAGGTTATGATCCCGGGGTCCTAGGATCAAGTTCCATGTTGGGCTCCCTGCTCAGCGGGGAGTCTGCTTCTCCCTCTATCCTCCCCTTGCTTGTGCTCATGCTCTCTCTCTCTTTCGGTGTCAAAGATAAATAAAATGAAAGCAAGGACTCAGATATTTATGCACCCTTGTTCATTGCAGCATTATTCACAATAAACTGAAAGGTGAAAGCATCCCATTTATGAAAGAATGGATTAAAAAAAAGTGTTATGTGCACACAATGAAATATTTGGCCTTAAAAAGGAAAGAAATCCTGACATAAACTACAGGTTGGCGGAATCTTGAGGAAATGATGCTAAATTAAATAAGCCAGTCACAAACAAACTAATACCATGAGATTCCACTGATAATGAGATACCTGAGTGTAGTCAAATTCATAGGGACAGAATATAGAATGGTAGTTGCCATAGCTGGGGGTGAGGGAAAATTAACAGTTATTGTTTAAAAGATACAGAGTTCCAGTTTATCAGGATGAAAGGGTTCTGGAAAAGGACGGTGGTGAGAGTAACACAACAGTACTTAATGCCATTGAATTTTAAACAAAAAAAGCGGTTAAGATGGTAAAATTTGTATTAAATGTATTTTATCACAATTTTAAGCAAACTCAATAAATAGAGGAAAAACCAGTTTTTTAAATTGGGCAAAATGTTTGAATGTACATTCCCCAAAGGAGATATACAGATGGAAAATAAACATATGAAAAGATGCTCAACATTGTTAGTCACTGGGGAAATGCAAATTAAAACCACAATGAGAGATCCCTACATACCTATTAGATGACAAAAATTTAAAATGCTGACCGTACTAACTTCTGGCAAGGATACGGAAAATTTGGATTATTCATATAATGCTGATGGGAACGTAAACAGTACAACTGCTTCAGAAAACAGTTGGGTAGCTTCCAAAGAAAGGAAATATCCATTTACCATATATGATCTAGCCTTTCAACTTCTAAGTATTTACACGAGAGAAATGAAAGCATATGACCATACAAAGTCCTATAAAAAAATATTTACAGCAATTTTATCTGTAATGGCTAAAACCCTGGAAACAACTCAAACGTCCATCAACAAGTAAATGTGTAAACAAATGCGGTATATCCATGTGATAGACTGTTACCTCCCTCCTTTTATTATTCCTTTTTATTAACAAAACGAACATGAATAGCTCTCAAAATAATTACGCCGAGTGAAAGAAGGCAGACAAAACGATAGTACATATTTTATGATTTCATTTACACACCATACTAGGAATTACAAACTAGTCTACAATGACAGAAAGCAAACTGGTGGTTGCCTGGGCATGGAAAGAAAGAACAAGGTGGAACAGGAGAGGAAGGAATTAATTATAAAGGGGCATGAACAAACATCAGGGGGTGTTGGATATATTCCTTATCTTGGTGGGTTGGTTTCATGGGTGTATGCATATGTCAAAACTTATCAAATTGTCTACTTTAAATATATACAGTTTATTGTACGTCAATTTCACTTCAATAAAGCTGTTAACAAAATAAATAAAGGAGTTTTATAAGCTCAGACTTGATCTGCCTCAGTGAATTCCATCTGTTAGTGGAGGCAGAGATTGAGGGGCGTAACAATTTGGAATTTTCACTTTGGGAAACGACCAAGGAAGACAATGTGTGATGAAAAAAAAAATATATTGCTGAGCAATGTGGAAAGTTTTGAAGAGGTCAAAAAGTGTTCATTTTCTCTACATTTAATCAACATAGAAGGCCTCAAAGTCAAAAGATATTGGAGCCAGGAAGGATCTTAGAGAAAGAAAATGCAGTTAAGTTTTTGTACTTTTCAGATGAGGAAATAAATCCAAGAGAAATAAAGGGCCTTGCGTTAAGTCACATAGCTTGCAGAGCTAAGCATAAAATATGAGCCCTCCGAAGCCTACCCTAATGCTGGTGTTTTTTGTTTTGTTTTGTTTTGTTTTCTATACCTAGATATCCTAAACCCTTGGGTATTTGTTAATCTAGGTTAGTCTAAGAAAATATGGGAAAACGTAACAGCTATGAGACTCTGAGATAATACCTATGAGAATCTTTCATGGTCATGTGGACAGCCGAGAAGGTAGAAGGGAACAGCACAACCTCTAATCCTCATATTTTCAGTCCCTAACCCTTCTTAGACAGACACCATTCCTTGTAGGCCAGTAATGTCCTCCTGGTTACTCTCAGAGTCAGGCAACTTGAAACTATTACTTCTGAGGTGAATTCCTTACAGGCAGTGTCCATTCTGTAGTAATGCTTATATTAGAAACACAAATTTGGCCCAGTTGTGACTGATACATTAGAAAACAATATAAGTACCAGGCACATTTACCTTTGCTGTGTGAGGTGAGCTCTTATGAGTGAGAAACTGGATGAAAGCAGAGCACTGCACTCAGCTGAACTGAGGGGCCTGGGATACCCAAAACGCACTTGCGCGCACACACACCATCCCAAGTACCTACCACCTAACTCAGTTCATGCAGGTGTTACGTCGTGCCCATCCACATCTGCTCTTACACTCTTTCCTCTGAGCTTAGATAACCTACCTTCCCACCACTTTACAGTAAATCACAAGCTGCAACCCTTTCAACACCTATGTCCTCAAATTTGAAGTATTTTTAAGGCCATGTTTATTGGGTTACTTGTGAATTTCCTTTTTTTTTTTTTTCCAACTTGAAATCGGTCACTGTTTATTAACTAACCAGATTATAGTCATGGTAGACACCTTAGCTCAATCTTCTAACAAGACAACTGATCTGGTCTTCCCTGCTGGCAGCATCTCCACCTTCTACAAAATCTGTAATCTTTCTCTTCATTCTACCTCGTGGAGAAGATAATTAGAAAGGCCACAGAAAGTTCGTTCCCTCTCTGAAGCATTGTCCAGCATTACAGATGTCATGAATAAGATCCTCCATGCAGGTGGTGCCCTATTTACCAAGAGCTGGAGCAATCAGAGTGTTATCTGTCAGGACAATTGACTGTTTCATTGATCTTGCTGTGACCACGCTGGGAGGGAATTCATTTACTGATTTCAGGCTTGGGTACCCCACGCAGGTTAAGGCTCCACCATCCTAAAGATGTTAACAGAAGCATTACTGAGCTTCACAGAGGTGCCCCTGAAGAACTGACGCAGGTGAAGACCTTTTGGATCTTTGGGCTCACACCACTGATACCTCTGATCCTGAAAACAAATGCCCATTTGGGTCCCACTGTTACACAGAAGTTGCTCATTTTACAGGGCACCTGGGTGGCTCAGTCGGTTAAGCATCTGCCCTTGGCTCAGGTCATAATCTTGGCTCCCTGCTCAGTGGGGAGACTGCTTCTCCCTCTCCCTCTGCCCCGCCCCTGCTCACTCTCTCTCTCTTTCTCCTTGAGAGAAAGCACAAACAGGGGGAGGGGCAGAGGGAGAAGCAGGCTCCCTGCTGAACAGTGGGGCTTGATCCCAGATCCTCGAGATCATAACTAGAGCTGAAGGCAGACACTTAACCAAATGAGCCACCCAGGCACCCCATAAATAGAATCTTTAAAAAAAAAAAAAAAAAAGACGTTGCTCACTTTTCTTGCCATCCTCACAATTCAAATCTTTCTTCTGTGCATGCTCCAATTTTCCCTATTTCGGTGCTTAGCTTTTTCATAGATAAGCTTCCTCTTGCCTTTTGAGGCATCTTTTGGGCAAATTTCTCAGGTGCTTGATCTTCAGCTCTGCAATATTCCTTTTCTTCATCTTAATGATTTCTGGTACAGCGGGAATCTTCTTTTTCTCCAGTTCTATACCCTTTTTTCTGGCTGCTTATGAATTTCTTAAGTTATGAGGCTACTTATGAATTTCTTGACCATTTAACATGTGTAAAACTGTGCTAGAATTTTTATTAGGTTCCTATACCTTTTTCTTTAATGTGTCACTGTTAAAGTTTTGGAGTATTGTCTCTCTGCTCCCATCTTTTCCCATAAACCCTGTGGTTTTTCTTGCACTGTTGTGCATAGCATGATGATTTTTGTGAGTGCGTATGTCACATTGTAGCTGAACTTTGTCAGAAGTGTGGGGTAGTCCCTTGAAATACTAACCTTGGGTCTAATAGCTATGCCCATGCACGTGTGCATACACACACACACACACACACACACACAGAGTTTTGTTTAAACACTACTGTCATATAAGTTTGTTTCAGAGCTGACAGGGGAACAAAGTCTCCTTTTCAGAGTCAGCCCACACAATGACTGTTATTTACAGCATACCAGTCCTTTGTTCCTTCTGAGCAGTGACTGATCTGGGATGCAATGAGGACCATTAGCCCTGGTCAACCAACAAAGACAAGTATTAAGTCAGCTTACGTATAATGGATCGGGCTTAGCTGTGACCCATCCTCTTGGCATCTTAGGTGCCAGTAACAATATAAGTCAAAGCATGTTCCATCACGGCCTGCATCAGAATCACCTGGGGAACTGAACAGAACGTAGGTTCCTGGGCTCCACTCCTGATCTGCCAAATCAGAGCCTCTAAGATCCGGATCAAGAAATAAACATGTTTGCAGGCACACTGTCATCCTTGGGCACCCTGAGCTTTGAGAACCACTGGACTAGAATGTCTGCCTATGTGAATTGCCACAGGACACACAGGTTCCCGGGGACTTGACACATAGTTTAACTACTTTTTACCTAAAACAGCTGGGTCTCACTGTTTTATAGACCATTATTATCCAATTACAATAGCTTTTGTCCAATTTTAGACCAATATTGTTGAGGCTTTGTCATGGGTGCCACACATTGACCTGTTGTGAGGGAGAGGAGGTTGATAAGAAGGAAAAGTGCCAGAGAGTACTTTGACATATTCAAGAGTGTTGTTTATAGCTGGTTCATTACGTTTATATCCCATCTATCTGTCTAAATTTTTTTTGTTTTTTTTTAAAGATTTTATTATTTTTTTGACAGAGAGAGAGACACAGCAATAGTAGGAACATGAGCAGGGGAACTGGGAGAGGGAAAGCAGGCCTCCCACCAAGCAGGGAGCCTGATGCGGGGCTTGATCCCAGGACCCCAGGATAATGACCTGAGCCATCCAGGTGTCCCATCTGTCAAAAATTTTTTATAACTATTTTTATTTTTAGAACTTTGAATTAAATTCTCTGGTTTGTTCTGAAACAAATGCAGGACATCTATAGCTTTCTAATGAATAATTTCTATAATCTATAATCTAGCCACTGATTAACTGGTATAAAGATTTGCACTTGTGTACAAGATGGGCTGGGAACAAAACAGCAGTTAAAAATTGCAGAGATATTATTTTTTTTTTTAAAGATTTTATTTATTTGACAGAGAGATCACAAGTAGGCAGAGAGACAGACAGAGAGAGAGGGGGAAAGCAGGATCCCTGCTAAGCAGAGAGCCCGACGCGGGGCTCGATCCCAGGACCCTGAGATCATGACCCGAGCCGAAGGCAGAGGCTTTAACCCACTGAGCCACCCAGGCGCCCCAAAAATTGCAGAGATATTATGAGTACATTAAAGGAATATAATTATTTTTCTGCAGAAGGTAACCAGTATTGTGAAGTAGCATATACATTAATGTCTCATAATCACCAGCAAGTATTAATGTGATGTTTAACATCCTCCACCTTGCAAGGTGATTCGAGTCCCAGGCAAAATAAGGAAAAATCTTAAAGGAGATCTTAACTCAGTTAAAGAGATCTCTTAAAGAGACCCTAACTTTCTCCTTAGCACACCCAAATACATATTACAAAATAATTCTAGTACTTCCTATATTGGGAGGAAAAAAAGCAAGTTCTATCTTCTAGTGTGTGCAAGAGAACATTGTAACCGAGATGTGTTTTTGAAGGAAACAATGAAGAAAATGGACATAAAGGTACAGAATTAAAGTGGATTTGCTTTGTCTCTTGAAATTATTGAAACCAGAACTACCAAGATGGAATTTATTATGCGTGGTTCATAAAATGGCAGCATGTATGAGAAAATCAATGTGAGAATTAGCTAAGTGCTAGAAACCTCCATTACCAGAAGCTATGCTGACAATTCCTCTTGCCCATCTTTTCTAAACAAAACTTGGCTTTACCTGTTCAAAAATTCTCATTCTCTAATGTCATGACAAAGTGTCAAGCTTGGTGAAGTATTTAGGAGCAAAATATCATGATAACTACAACTTAATTTCAAAGGTTATAAATATATATAATGTCCAGAGAAAGAAAAAGCAAATAAAGCAAAATATTAACTATTACTGAATCTAAAAAGCAGATATATGAGTGTTTATTGGAGGAGTCCTTCACCTTTTCTGATGTTTGCAAATTTTTTTTTTTAAGATTTTATTTATTTATTTCGACAGAGAGACACAGCGAGAGGGAACACAAGCAGGGGCAGAGGGAGAGGGAGAAGCAGGCTTCCCGCTGAGCAGGGAGCCCGATGTGGGGCTCGATCCCAGGACCCTGGGATCATGACCTGAGCCGAAGGCAGATGCTTAACAACTGAGCCACCCAGGTGTCCCTGCAAATTTTTATTATATAAATGTGAAGGAAAAAAAAGAAATACACAATTTAGCCACTTAATGAAAATATTTAGTCACTCCAGAAACCTCTGTAATCATACCCAAGTCTGTGAGTACAATTTAGTGTGTAATTCTGATTTTATGACTTAGCATGGCACTCCTCAAAAATTATGGCTGAAGAAGATGGAAGTAAAACCCAAAACTGCCCTACCCTCTGCAATTCTTTTTTTTTTTTTCTTTTCAGCGTAACAGAATTCATTGTTTTTGCACCACACCCAGTGCTCCATGCAATACGTGCCCTCCTTAATACCCACCACCTGGCTCCCCCAACCTCCCATCCCCCACCCCTTCAAAACCCTCAGATTGTTTTTCAGAATGCATAGTCTCTCATGGTTCACCTCCCCTCCCAATTTCCGTCAACTCCCTTCTCCTCTCCATCTCCCTATGTCCTCCATGTTATTTGTTATGCTCCACAAATAAGTGAAACCATATGATAATTGACTCTCTCTGTTTGACTTATTTCACTCAGCATAATCTCTTCCAGTCCCGTCCATGTTGCTACAAAAGTTGGGTATTCATCCTTTCTGATGGAGGCATAATACTCCATAGTGTATATGGACCACATCTTCCTTATCCATTCGTCCGTTGAAGGGCATCTTGTTTCTTTCCACAGTTTGGCGACCATGGCCATTGCTGCTATAAACATTGGGATACAGATGGCCCTTCTTTTCACTACATCTGTATCCTTGGGGTAAATACCCAGTAGTCTGCAATTCTTTTGATGCTGAGTATATTCCCCTGCAGAAGTACGACCAGTATACTAAAGGTTACGATGGTTTAGGCACATTCTCAAAAGATTTTCCCTCTTTGCATGATTGACTAGCAACTGAACTGTCATAATGTGGAGATCAAAATGAGAAGCTTCTACAGAGAACAGGTTTTATGTTGTCTTCAAATCCATGAGATTGTAAAATAGTAAAAGGTTTCTAAATAGACTTGAGTCCATGAATAACATTTTATTCATCAAAATAAATGACAAAGTGGATTTATTCATGGAGTGAAATCATGGAATTGGAATTTTCTCCTGGAAGGGTCACAGATGTTTAAATGTATATGTTTATGTGTACTTCTGTTTCAGGAACTCAAAGAAATTAGCTCATCTCAGATTCTCTCTTCCTCTCTCCCTGTCATCATCCTCCTTCTCCAAACCCCACTGTGTCTGTCTCAGCCTTTCACACTTGAAAGGTAGCTCTGGGCAAAGGACCACATCTCAACAGCAGAATGAGGCAAAGGGCTAAAGCTAGCTTCCCAGTCCTTCTGTATCCCACAACAGTGTAGCTGCATTTTCTTTTGCCAGCAAATTGTCTTATTTACTCTCCTCACCCCCTGGGAACCCACCAGCCTCAGGATCTCTTCAATCAATACTTTAAATGGCCCCTTTCCTGAAATATATCAATGAGATATTTTTCTCTCTGTCTCGCTGCCTCTCGTTCTTTCCTTCTTTCTTTTTCCTACCAGCTTCTATTTCTGTAAGTCCAACAGATGATCACCTTCAGAGTTTCTAATATTAGCCCTTAGGTCACCTGACCTATTAACCCTTTCACAGCTGGCTCCCCTCTACACCTGCTGGACCATTATAGTTCTAAATTCCATGGAAACCAAAAGATTCTTAAAACATGCTTAGTAAACGCTGGTTTCCATTCTCCTAGAAGTGCAAGTTCGTGACAGGTGAGGTGTCCAAGGTGGTTAGCTGGGGCAGGTTAAACTCTCCGCTAGACCTCTTAAGTATAACCCCATGACTTCCCAGTTACTAAATATGTCCGTCTATGTCACCATGCGAAGAAAGTTCCAGATGTAATGTTAACATTATGATCAGACACAGAAATGGCAGCGCATAATTTTCTAAAGCACCTCCAAGATTACAGGTATTGTGTATGTTCCTCCGCTGCTATTATTAGAAGCACTTCATACTGACTAATCTGTCACTGAGGATGGAGTGGATTAAGACTGATGGAGCCTGAATGGTAAACACATGACTCAGAGCTTGGGTGGGGGGGGGGGCCTAGGTGTGCGCAGTTTTATTCTGCACCACACCTCAAATGCTCAGCAGGGAAGCCTACATTCCAGGCACTTTCTAAGCAGCAGCAAGGCAATTCATATATTTGAATATTTGACTCATCTAAACCGACCTTCCACAGCAGCCCAACTAACCTCAAGGGATGGGCAAATTGGCAGCATAATGCCATGGCAGAAAGCACTGGAGGAGAAGTAAGGGAACCACAGATGCTCATCAACTAGGCAGATGAATCGCCATGTCCCTCCATGCCTCTGTTTCCCCATGAAGTTCAGGGACAGGAGAATCTGACTCCTAGCTGCCTTGTAAAGTTTTTTTGGAGGACAGTAGGAAATGCTGGCCAAGTGCTTAGAATGGGGAGTGATGCTGGAGAGCAAGCACAAATGGGTTGTCAAGTCCCAGCAGACACTGAGCCCTAGAGAGACAGAGGGGCATCGTTTCCAACACTTTTTAATCCAGATGTCTTTATTTCATTTCATTTCATTTCATTTCATTCCACTTCATTTTTGAGAGAGAGTGTGTGTGTATGTGGGTGGGGGGAGAGGGTGAGCCGGGGCACAGGGAGGGGGGAGGGAGAATCCCAAGCAGGTTCCATGCCCAGCACAGAGCCCAATGTGGGGCTGGGTCCCAGGACCCTAAGATCATGAACCTAGCTGGAACCAAGAGTCCAACGCTTAACTGACTGAGCCACCCAGGCAATCCAATGCAAATGTCTTTATATGATGATCTAATTAGAGATCCATTTGACATAAAGCTCAGCTAAGCTGTGATGTGACTGCCCCTCAAGGAGAGTTCTAAGGTGAGGGCAGAGAAAGAACAGGAGCCTTTGAGAACTGCATGCTTGAGATGATAATCTTTGAAGAACCACATCTGTTCAGAGGGTGTGATGGCCAACAAATGGAACATCCTGTCACCTTCTAGCAGACGCATCTGGGGGAAGACTCCTTGGACTGGCCAGAGCAGCATGCATCCACCAGCCATTTGCTGTAGCCACCCAAGTGTCCCAAGGGCTTTTTCATAGTAGAAAATAAGTGTTCACCACTAGGGAATTACTGAAATAAATTATGGTATCGATATATCATAATATTAAAATGAACATAGCATTGGGTGCCTATATAGTTTATTATTTATTATTCCCAGATTACCATTTTACAAAAAGTTTTTAATGGCATTGCAAAATGATCATGGTATAACCTTGAGTAAAAAAGCATGATAGAAAATTTAAAAGTATACTCACAATATATCCTAAAACGTAAAATGCATAGAGAAAGGTCTAGAACATTTATCAAAATGTTAACAATGGTACCACTTAGGTGTACGGTTATGGATATTTTTCCTTTTTTTTTTTTTAAGATTTTATTTACTTACTTGTCAGAGAGAGAGAGAGAGAGAGCACAAATAGGGGGAGCAGCAGCAGAGAGAGAAGCAGGCTCCTCACTGAGTAAGGAGATTGGTGCGGGATTCTATCCCAAGACCCTGGGATCATGATCCGAGCTGAAGGCAGATGCTTAACCAACTGAGCCAACCAGCATCCTGGATATTTTTCTATTTTACTAAAATTCCTAAATTTTCTATAATTAAACAAAATTACTTTTTGTTTTTAGAAAGAGAGTGAGCTGGGGGAGCGGAAGAGGGGAGAGAATCTCCAGCAGATCCCCACTAAGCACAGAGCCCCATGTGGGGCTTAGTCTCACAACCTGAGCTGAAATCATGAGTCCAATGCTTAACTCACTGAGCCACCCAGGTACCCCTAAAAGAAATTAACTGTTAATGAAAAAGTGTTTTGAAAATGACATTTTTAAAAAGATCTTATTTATTTATTTGATAGAGAGAGAGATGGTGAGGGAGGGAACACAAGCAAGGGGAGTATAAGAGGGAGAAGCAGGCCTCCTGCTGAGCATCGAGCCCAACACGGGGCTCGATTCTAGGATCCTGGGATCATGCCCTGAGCTGAAGGGCTCAGGAGCCCTTAAAATGACATTTAAAAGGACTCTTGACTATAGGGAACAAACTGAGGGTTGCTGGAGGGAAGGTGGGCTGGGGATGGCTAGATGGGGGATGGACATTAAGGAGGGCACTTGTGATAAGCCCTGGGTGTTGTATGGAAGTGATGACTCACTAAATTCTATTCCTGGAACCAATAATACACTATATGTTAACTAAGTAGAATTTACATGAAAACTTGAAAAGGAACATAATAATAAAATAAAATGCCATTTAAAAGAAAGCTAAGCATCAATGCCTAAAAGAGTCCCAGAACCAACAGTGACAGTGAGCCACACATGGAGAATGATTAACTTGGTTCTCTGTATTTGAAATCTAATCATAGGCAAATCATTTTGGCTAGAAAACAATGGTGAACTTGTTCATCTACTTATACAAAAGAATTGAGAAAAACGTCAGTAACAGTGCAAGTTCCACATACTCCAACACAATTTGCTCAAACCTCTATATTTTGGAGTTCCTGGACACTGGCCAGCTGCTAGGAAAGCTTCTGCTGTTTCTTTAGCTACATCCAACTGACTGGGACTCCTAATGCAGGAGTGACAGATGGCTCTGCTCTAACCTTCACCAGCAAGGCCAGGTGGATGTGAGGAAGAGAATCTCCTGGGACACAAAGATGAGACACTTCTTGTTGAGGCCAGCCCACCTGGGTGTCCCCTGGAAGTGAATGCCTCACCCTAGACCCAGCTCTCCTTGACAGAACTCGTCTCACTCTTCTTTACCAGAACCCAAATACTCTCCAATTATGGCTTGCATGCTCGGAGGGCTAACAGTGTCCTAGTCAAGGTTCCCAGAAAAAAGAGCCTGAGGCCACAGATTTATTTGTGGGCATTTTACCAGGGAATTCAGTCCCAGGGAGCAGGAGTGAGCCTCAAAGACAGCGAGGCAGAGAAAGAGAAAGAACCAACATGAAGAAGATCTAGCAAGCTGGCCACCAATAACTGATCACTCAAAACCATGAGATTGTGCTCCTGAGAAACCACATAAATGTCATCTCAGCATCATCGTGGGAAAAGCAGGGGGGGAAAGGGAAGGATTTATCCATAGGTTCCCATCTTTCATTGGTCAAAATTTCTCCCTGCGAGGCATTAGTTCCCCCACACTGCCAGCGTACCCTTGAGGAGTACTATTCTTAAATCCAGAAAAGAAGAACTTCTGCCTTGGACTTGAGGCTCTCGACTTGCCCTGCACAACACAAACCCTGCATCACACACACACACACACACACACACACACACACACACACATTAGAGAGCGTGTCTGCCACTTGGGATCCTACCATCAGCCCTGGCACAGCACAACCTGTAACCCTAAACATCTGCTCCTGTTCAGACCCCAGGGGAATCCTTCTTCACATGGCTTGCCCTATATCCTCAAAACAAAAGGCAACTGTGTCAAAACACCATGAAAATTTGTGGGTTGTTCTGCCGCCAATATTGGAGGCCAACACCCTTTTGGAGCTCAGGGCAGATTTGAAAAGCAGAAGTGCTTAGGTTAGAAAAAGACAAATTTGTTAACTTGTCAAATTCTTCTCAGAAAGCAGGAAGGCAACAGATTCTTTCACAGTGAAGTATTTCCCAGTAGTGCCAAGCATTCTTGTTTGTTTTTGTGTTCCAATTCGTGGCTCCCGAGGAAGCGACAAATTGATGTTGTATTCACAACAGTTGCATATGGTAGCAAAGGAACATTTATAACATCACACAAATTGTTGTACTCTTAAATTTGTATTGTCTCTCAGATACTAAACCACCTTCTGTATTTTGCTCTGAGGCAGTTACTAAATTCCTGCAAACTACATTTCTATTTTCTGCCAACAGAGAACACTATGGGGAGAGGGGTGCAGCTGCAAGGCTGGAGATGGGGGGGCTTGCTCTTCCTTCCTGTTTGCTGGGTGTCCCTGTCAGCTCAGCAGTGATACCTGGTTTGTGTCCAGCTTTTTGTGGTGGTCCCAGAACCAGAATCACAGCATCCACTAGCCAGGAAGCTCTCCCTGTCCAGAAGTTTTCACCCCAGTTCTGTACTGCCCTCCTCCAAACTTCTAGTTTCTTCTTCCTTCTCCCCACCCTAGGCATGGTGTCTTCTACCAATACTATCTTCAATGTTACCTCTCTGACCTCTTTCAGTGTTTTAGTTCTCTGATACCGATTTGACCAAGTCCTTAAATATTTGCTGTTAAATTCAATTGGTGTGATTTCTCTTTTCCTAACTGACCCTAACCAACACAAGAGATTGGAATGAAGCATAACAATTCTTTACAAGGCAATTGGATGGACATTGAGTGCTGGAATTTTAATAAACTTTCAAAAATTGAAGTACAATTTATTTAAATACTTTGAGTTTTGATTTTTGTGTTAATGAATTATGATGTATATTGGACATTTTAATTTTAATAAACAATCTTGAATATTTTAGAAGGTAAAATATCTTACTTTTCAAACATAATGTATTAGTTAGGATTAGAGAGAAAGAGAGAGAGAGAGAGACTTAACTTCAGTGAAATCGATTGGGTGATTGATGAGGCTGGTAAGTGAAATCTGCTGGATTTCGGGTAAGTGAAATCTACTGGACAGACCAGCAAGGCTGAAGTTCATGGGCAGGAATTGATGTGTTCTTGAGGCAGAAATTTTTCTTGTTGGGGAAACCCTAGTTTTTGCTCTGAAAGCCTTTCAACGGTAATCTCTATTTAAAGTCAACTGATGATAAGGGTTAATTACATTCACAAAATACATCCAGAGCTCTTTTTCCGGCCGCGCTCGGCAGCAGATCGCCATGGGCCGTGTCATCCGTGGGCAGAGAAAGGGCGCCGGCTCGGTGTTCCGCGCGCACGTGAAGCACCGCAAGGGCGCCGCGCGTCTGCGCGCCGTGGACTTCGCCGAGCTGCACGGCTACATCAAGGGCATCGTGAAGGACATCATCCACGACCCGGGCCGCGGCGCACCCCTCGCCAAGGTGGTCTTCCGGGATCCGTACCGGTTTAAGAAGCGGACGGAGCTCTTCATCGCCGCCGAGGGCATCCACACGGGCCAGTTCGTGTACTGCGGCAAGAAGGCCCAGCTCAACATCGGCAACGTGCTCCCGGTGGGCACCATGCCCGAGGGCACCATCGTGTGCTGTCTGGAGGAGAAGCCCGGGGACCGGGGCAAGCTGGCCCGAGCCTCGGGGAACTATGCCACCGTCATCTCCCACAACCCGGAGACCAAGAAGACCCGCGTGAAGCTGCCCTCGGGCTCAAAGAAGGTCATTTCTTCAGCCAACAGAGCTGTGGTCGGTGTGGTGGCTGGAGGCGGCCGCATTGACAAGCCCATTCTGAAGGCTGGCCGTGCCTACCACAAGTACAAGGCAAAGAGGAATTGCTGGCCACGTGTGCGGGGTGTGGCCATGAACCCTGTGGAGCATCCTTTTGGAGGTGGCAACCACCAGCACATTGGCAAACCTTCCACTATCCGCAGAGATGCCCCTGCTGGCCGCAAAGTGGGTCTTATTGCTGCCCGCCGGACTGGGCGTCTCCGGGGAACCAAGACTGTGCAGGAGAAGGAGAACTAGGGTTGAGGGGCTCAATAAAGCGTGTCCTTCTGCCACTAAAAAAAAAAAAAAAAAAAAAAAAAAAACATCCAGAGCCCCACCTAGATTAGTGTGATTTACTAACTGAGTAGTATAACCTAGCTAAGCTGACACATTAAGACAAACCATTATTTTTATACATAAAATACATAAATTTGTATAAAATACAAAAAATGTTTTATTTTAACATTTCTATTAATTTATATTTTTGTAAATATATTTAAGGTTTGCGCTCCTTGAATATTATTATATTTGATTTAGAAATGAAAAATGCAAAAGTAGAGCTTAGTAAATTAAAAAAAACAGACCCTCCACCACTGAAATGCTGACCCGCTGTTTAATGTCTTCCTTTCAACACACCTTCTCTGCCCTCACAGGTCCATCCCTGACATCTGCAGAGACTAGGACAAGAGTACAAATGGAGTCTACCTATATTTTCATTTTTTTAATCAATAGTTAAAATCTCCATTTGTTACAAAAGTTGAAGTTGCAGAAATTTCATCTATTCGTTCAAGTTGTATATTTGATGAGAATATGTTTCTTGCTCCTTTTAATTGTTTCTGATGTGTAATTAAAATAGAATTTGTAATGTAATATCCTGTTTGCTAAATTTATGATGGTCATACCCAATTGAAGGCTACTTATTTTTTTTTAAATTTATTTATTTGTTAGAGAGAGAGAGCGAGCGAGCACAGGCAGACAGAAGCAGATGGAGAAGCAGGCTCCCCGCCGAGCAAGGAGCCCGATGTGGGACTCGATCCCAGGACGCTGGGATCATGACCTGAGCCAAAGGCAGCCGCCTAACCAACTGAGCCACCCAGGCGTCCCTATTTTTTTTTATTTTTGACTTCCAAATTTTGAGCAGACCACCTCTTTCCAAAATTAGAAATCTTGAATACCTCTGCAGAAGATGCTCTAATTTGGCAATGTCCTTAAAACATGTTACTATCAGGGTCATTGATATTCTCTGTCAAATTACTTTATGAAGAACTTTGTAACAACTTACTAATGTAAATGTTTTCATTTATTAATTTTTGGGGGCTAATGTGGTAAGCCAAACTGATGGTAGGCCAAAAGTGATACCTTGTTTTCATTTTAATTATTGCTGAGCTGAAACAGTTTCCCACGTATGTATTTGAATCAACACTGTATATCATAAGGTATAAAATTATTTATAGTTACTGACCAAGCAATTCTATTTGTTAATTTATTCTCAAGAAATAATCCATTCTAGGTATAAAAATATTTTTTCTGGAGTTACTATAATGCTGGAAAATTGTAATGAAGTTCAGTTGGTGGGAACCTACAGTTTAATTATAATAAGTTTATTTGTCAAATTTATGCAGCCCCCCCAAATGGCTGCTGTATTAAGGCTAGATGCCATATGGGGTGGCAGGGCAGAAGGAAGGGGTGGGGAGACTCATGAGAAAAGAAAAACCTAAAACCAAAACTTCAAGATACTAATTACTTGCACACTTCAAGCACTTGAGATTTCTTTTTAATGCATTAAAACGACCAGAAGAAAATTCATCAAAATGCTAATGGTGGTTATATTAGGGTCATAAGACCACAAGTATTTTTTTCTTCTTTAATTGCCTTAAAATTTTCTATAAAGGGGCTATATAACTTTTTAATTAGAAGGTTAAAAAAAAGAATTCTATATACTCCACTAAAACTTTGACCTCATTTAAAAATCTTCATTATTCAGAGGTAAATGAAATATTCAATTTTTCACTTCTTTTGGATCACCTTGCTTCATGACTTATTGTGAAGGTAGGAACCATGGGAAGAGGAGTCCATCAGGTTTTCTTTTATCACCTGCAAACATGTTTGCATACTGGATTGCCTTTTCCTATTGTCTTAAAGAAATATCCTGCCTGCTTCCCCAAAGCAAATCCTCTAGTCATGTCCTTGGTTCAAAATCCTTCTTTCTCTCAAAACGTTGCCTCATTCATTGTAAACTCTCCTATGTGGATTTGCCTCCACTTTCATTGGATCCTCCCCCAAAGGCTAACGATGCTTAACATCTTTTCATGTGCTCACCATTTGTACATCTTCTTTAGAGACATGCCTATTTGAGTCCTTTGTCCATGTTCTCAATAGGGTTATTTGCCTTCTAATATTTGAATTGTAAGAGTTCTTTATCCATTCTGGATACAAGTTCCTTATCAAATATATGATTTGCAAGTATTTTTCCCTCATTCTGTGGGTTGTCTTTTCACTTTCTTGATGATATCATTTTCAGCACAAAATCTATTACTCTGGATGAAATCAAATTTAGTCCAATGAAAGCTGTTTTTTTTTTCTTTTGTTGCAGATGGTGGGTGTTACATCTCAGAAGGCTTTGCCTAATCTGAATCCATGAAGATTTATCCTTAAGTTTTCTTCTTTTAAAGAAAAAAAAAAGATTTATTATTTGAGAGAGAGAGTATGAGTGAGAGGAGCAGAGGGAGAGAGAATCTCAAGCAGACTCCATGCTGAGCATGGAGTCTGATGCAGGACTCCATTCCAGGACCCTGAGATCATGACCTGAGCCAAAACTAAGAGTTGGACACTTAACTGACTGTGCTACTCAGGGGCCCTCGCTTAGTTTTCTTCTAAAAAATTGTAGAGTGTTAGCTTTTACATTTGGGTCTATATTCCATTTTTGAATTAATTTTTTGTATGGTATCTCAGCAAGTTCATTCTTTTGCACATGGCTATCCAGCTGTTTCACCATTCACTGAAAAGACCATTCTTTCCCCCAATGAGTTGTTTCAACATCCTGTCAAAAATCAATTGGCCATAGACGTAAAGGGTATATTTTTGGACTGTCCATTCTGTTACATTGATTTATATGTTTTTCCTTGGCCAGTACCACACTGCCTTGATTACCTGTAGCTTTGTAACAAGTTTTAAAATCTGGAAATGTGAATCTTGTCCCTGCTACTTTGACCTTGGACAAGTTACTAAACTTCTACTTTTAGTTTTCTTTTTCTGTTCAATGATGGTAAAAAAGAGTAGCTCCTTGAGATTATAAAAATAAGTTTCTACAGTCCTGGCAGGGGGAAAACCCTGATTTTTCTGTAGCCATAGAATTGTGTAGCCATGATTATCATATTTCTACAAGTTTAATCAATCAAAGACAACTTGCCTCAGCGAATGCACTTCTGCAAGCCAATCTATCAGTGCCAGCCCCACACTTCTGAAAGCCAGCCAGTCAGGAACACTCCCACTCCACATGATGCTCTAGGAAAAGGATTCCATGGTCAAATAAATTTGGTAAAAGGCTGCATATTTAATCTCCTTTTTAGAGGTTCACAGTGGCTCTATCCTCAATCCAGTTCCCTAGGAAACAGACGGAAATGGAAATTTGTGTGCAGGTATCGTACTTGGGGTGCCTTTTGAAATATCACCTGTGAGGGAGTGAGGGAAGTAATACTGGGCAGGAGGCGAAGTTTCACTGCAGTGCACTGGCCATAGAGCCCATGGCTGATGCCACAGGGAGCTTTGGAGCTGGGATACCTGGTCAGAGTTGTCATGCATTGGGGCAAGAGGGGTCAGGCTTCTCTAGTTGTTGGATGCAGGC
The DNA here is from genome assembly GCF_963455335.1 of Martes martes. Classification (NCBI taxonomy): domain Eukaryota; kingdom Metazoa; phylum Chordata; class Mammalia; order Carnivora; family Mustelidae; genus Martes; species Martes martes. The sequence continues at coordinate 80,039,883 of NC_137892.1, read as the reverse complement.
TGTGCCAAGGATGAAGAAGAATAACCATGGGCAAGTCATCTCTCTTTTGCCAGAGGACATCTCTCAGGGAGGGAGAGAGGTGTAAGCCATCAGCAACTAGCTGTTTTGATCCTTCAGCTGCAAGAATGAGCACTTCAGTGCTGAAGGGGGACCCTGGGCTGGGTGGCACAACAAAGTATCTACTACAGTTCAACTATTCTGACACAAATTCTCTGACACCGCTTGAGTGTCCTACAGTTAGATTTGAATCCAGTACTAACGAGCTGGAGTTAGTGAAGACCCCACAATTTACAGTCCTCCTCAAGACTGTCTCCCCTTCAAATACATATCAAAACCACAGTGAGATACCACCTCACACCAGTCAGAATGACTAAAATTAATGAGTCAGGAAATGACAAATGTTGGCAAGGATGTGGAGAAAGGGGAACCCTCCTACACTGTTGGTGGGAATGCAAGCTGGGGCAGACACTCTGGAAAATAGTATGGAGGTTCCTCAAAAAGTTGAAAATAGAGCTACCCAACAACCCAATCGCACTACTGGGTATTTACCCTGAAGATACCAATGTAGTGATCCTAAGGGACACATGCACCCAAATGTTTATAGCAGCAATGTCCACAACAGCCAAACTATGGAAAGAGCCCAGATGTCCCTCAACAGATGAATGGATAAAGAAGAGGTGGTGTATATATATACAATGGAATACTATGCAGCCATCAAAAGAAATGAAATTTTGCCATTTGCAATGATGTGGATGGAACTAGAGAGTATTATGAGGAGTTAAATAAGTCAATCAGAGAAAGACAATTATCATATGATCTCTCTGATATGAGGAATTTGAGAGGCAGGGTGGGGAGTGGTGGGGGGTAGGGAAGGAAAAAATGAAACAGGATGGGACCAGGGAGGGAGAAAAACCATAAGAGACTCTTCATCTTAGGAAACAAACTGAGGGTTGCTGGAGGGCGGGTAGGTAGGTGTGGGTGGTTGGGTTGGGTTAGGTTGGGTTATGGACATTGAGGAGGGTATGTGCTATGGTGAGTGCCGTGAAATTATGTGAGTGCTGTAACACCGATGATTCACAACCTGTACCCCTGAAGCAAATAATACATTATATATTAATTAAAAAAAAAAAAAAGACTGTCTCCCCTTCAGACACCAGCTGCAAATCTCAGGGACTACTGTACTTCTGACTGATTATAAACTTAGGAGTTCCCATGATCCCTTCAGTTTCAATAATTCGCTTAAACAACTCACAGAACTCACTAAGCATGCTATGCTTATGATTATAGTTTTATTCTCAAAGACAGAACTCAGGAAGAGCCAAAGGAAGAAACACACAAGGTAAGGTAGAGGGTGTTGGGGGTGTGGCGAACAGAACTCCCATGCCCTCTCCTTGTGGAATCTGAGCATGATATCCTTCCAGTACATGAGTGTGTTCACTGACCAGGAAGCTCTATAGACCCTTTCGGTTGTCATTGGGGTTTCATTACATGATGGATTCAATCACTAGCCATGTGATTGAACCTCATCTCTAGGCCCTTCTCTCCTCTTCAGAGGTCAGGTGCCTGAAATTTCCAACTCTCTAATAACATGTTTGGTCTTTCTGGTGATCATTCAGCCCCCATCCTGAGGTCAGCTGGGTATCCCCACCTCCAGATTATGTCATTAGCATGGCCAGGATACTCCTACAACTCAGGAAATTCCAAAGGTTGATGAAGGTCTGCACCAGGACTGGGGACAAAGACCAGATATTCTGTATTACACCATAGTTAACATATTAATAATTCTGGGAAATTCTGTACTTTAAAAAAATGATTTAACTTGCTTCACCTGGTATTTCCTCAATTTACTTGGCCATGAAGCCCCATTTCATGGACCCTACATTTTCCCCACACATACCTTTTAGCACACTTGGGAAACACACTTTGGGAACACTACTCAAATGTTTATTTCTCTGAGCCGCATTGCTGCATTTCCAAATGCTTGATGGCTGAACCAACTACATATTTTGTGGGGCCTAGTATAAAACTTAAGTGTGGAGTTCCTTGTTCAAAAATTATTAGGAGCAGGGACACCTGGGTGACTCAGTCGGTCACATCTGCCTTCCAGCTCAGGTCATGATCTCAAGGTCCTGGGATGGAGCCTGGTGTCAGGCTCCCCTGTTCAGTGGGGAGTCTGCTTCTCCCTCTGTTCCTCTCCCTACCCCCACCCCCCACTTGTGTTTTCCCTCTGTCCTCCAAAAATAAATAAACAAAAAATCTTAAAAAAAAAATTATTGGGAGCAGCATTAGCAGAGCACTAGGCCAATCATGGGGCCCTTCTGATCACAGGGCCTGTGTGTCACACAGCTCTGAAGCCGATCCTACCTACCTGATGGACTCTTTCCTACTGTCATATTTCAATAACTGGCCACACTGACCCAGTTTCACAGATTATCACTATTGACTTTTCCTTCCCTCATCTTGAATTCTCCTACTTAAATATCTCTCAGACTTGTCCACACCTCTTTATCCCCCCTGCCTACCTCCCTGACTCAGGCTATCATCACTGCTCACCCAAGTCTGCTTTGGCCTCCCACCACTCACACTGGGTCTTATCTCACTCCTCCACAAAGGCAGCCAGGATAATCATCCTAAAAATGTGGATATCAGGGCGTCTGGCTGGCTCAGTAGGTAGAATATGGGATACTTGATCTTGGGGTTGTGAGTTTGAGCCCCAAGTTGGGCAGAGAGATTACTTAAAAATAAACACGTGGTTCTCATCTTGATCCTCCCCCTGCTCTCCCTGCTTATGACACCTCAATGATACCCCCTGCTTTTAGGAAAAGATCTTACACCTTAAAATGGCTTAAAGGCCCTTTCTGATGAGGTCCCTGCTTGCTTGTAAAGTTTCAACTCACTACTCCTCCTCTTCGTCTCCTGGTGGGGGTTCGTTCTCCTCCGTCTTTGTTTGATAGCAGATAGGATCCTCAGGCATAGAGCCAGACTTCATTTAAAAACAAAACAAACAAACAAACAAAAGCCCAACAGGGGCACCTGGTTGGCTCAGTCAGTTAAGTGTCTGCCTTAGGCTCAGGTCAGGAATCCAGGGTAGTGGGATCCAGTCCCACATAGGGCTCCCTGCTCAGCGGGGAGTTTGCTTCTCCTTTTCCTCCCCATTCATGCTCTCTCTTTCTCTCTCTCTCTCAAGTAAATAAATAAAACCTTTAAAAACAAAGAACAAAGAACAAAAAACAAAGCAAAAAAAAAAAAAAAAAAGAAAACAAGGGGTGCCTGGGTGGCTCAGTGGGTTAAGCCTCTGCCTTCGGCTCAGGTCATGATCTCAGGGTCCTGGGATTGAGCCTGCTTCTCCCTCTCTCTCTGCCTGCCTCTCTGCCTACTTGTGATCTCTCTCTGTCAAATAAATAAATAAAATCTTTAAAAAACAAAAACAAAACAAAACAGAAACCAGGACAAGTTGCATAAGAAGATATTAATGGGAAAAATAGGACCAGCTTGGAGCTGGGCCTGACCCCTCTTCCACCCAGCACAGGGAATGCCTGAGCAGCTCAGCCACCCTCTCCTGCAGGGCCATCTAGTAGGGCAGCACAACATGGTGGCAGAAAGCAGAGCCCCTGGAACCAGACTGCCAAGACATTTACTGCTTTTCTGCCTTAGTTTCCTTGTCTGTAAAACTGAGAATAATAAAACTATCTACCTTAAAATGATGATTAGATGAGTTAGTGCCTGTGAAACACTTAGGACATTGCCAGGCAAGCAGGAAGCATTACATAAGCATTATCAACAGAGCTCAAATTCATTTCTGCTTCTTCCCTCTCCTGTCAACCAACTACCTGCGATCCTTTCTCATGCTCATCCTTTCTGCTCACTGAGGGCTTTGGCCTACTCATGGCTTCCACTCCCTTAGGGCATCTGCATGTTGTTTCTTCCTGTGTGAGTTTGGCTTCCACTACAATCTTCCAGCTGCTCAGCTACCTCTTGAAACGTGCCAAAGTCCCCACGATAGAGATTCTGATTGGTGCAGGAAAAACAGCGCAATCCCTCTGAGACAACTTATTGCAGTCCCTTGAGTCAAGAGTGCCCCTCTGGGGGCTGCTCCCCTCTGTGGGGGTTCAAGGAAGGAACTCATCAGAGGGACGTGTGGGTAAAGCTAACACTGTGGGCAATGGTCCGTGAAGTGTACATTTGTTCACTCAGGCTTAAAGCGTAGCACTATCTCAGGATGCTTGGATGGCTCAGTCTGTTAAGCGTCTATCTTCGGTTCAGGCCATGATACCAGGGTCCTGGGATCGAGTCCTGCATTGGGCTCCTTGTTCAGTGTGGAGCCTGTTTCTCCCTCTGCCTGCTGCTCCCCCTGCTTGTGCTCTTTCTCTCTCTCTCCCTTGGACAAATAAATAAACAAAAAGAAATTAAAAGCTCGGTACTATCTCTGACTGTATTGGTGCCTTATCCCCTACAGATGACTTGTAATCTTTTTTTTTTTTTTTTTTAGGTTGTGGGTGGGGCAGAGGGAGAAGGAGAGAGAATCTTAAGCAGGTTCCATGCCCAGTTTGATCTCACATCCCTGAGATCATGACCTGAGCTGAAATCAAGAGTTGGACATTCAACTGACTGAACAACTTAGGCACCCACCAATTCGTATTATTATCTTTTAAAAAAATGGGGGGGGGGGTGCCTGGATGGCTCAGTCAGTTAAGCCCCTGCCTTCAGCTTGGGTCATGATTCCAGGGTCTTGGGATCCAGCCCCACGTTTGGCTTCGTGCTCAATGGGGAGTCGACTTCTCCCTCTCTCCCCACCCCCTGCTCATGCTTTCTCTTGCCATCTCTCTCTCTCTAAAATAAATAAAATCTTCAAAAAATTTTTCCAACTTAAATAGCAAAGAAGTATATCCAAATTACTGCTGATTGTAGTTATTTCTATATTTTCCATGTTTTTAAAACAGCTATCTTATTTGGTGACAGGCACTGAAAGAGGAATTATAAGAAAGTCAGGCAATTCTGTATACCTCTAAAAGTCTCATTGCAAACATTGTGTTGGCATAGGATCACTATAGGTGCAGCTGTAATAACAGGATGTACATATGTTTCTTTTTTCTTTTACACTATATTGACAAAATAAGATTCATGATTTATTAGAATACATACACTAGGGGCGCCTGGGTGGCTCAGTGGGTTAAGCCTCTGCCTTCGGCTCAGGTCATGATCCCGGGGTCCCGGGATCGAGCCCCGCATCGGGCTCTCTGCTCAGCAGGGAGCCTGCTTCCTCCTCTCTCTCTGCCTGCCTCTCTGCCTACTTGTGATCTCTGTCTGTCAAATAAATAAAATTAAAAAAAAAAAAGAATACATACACTAAGTGTAAAAATACCCAGATATGCTATATAAAACATAAAATAGAAATGAAAGTTCATAAATTCATTCCAAATCTAAACACCCAGGGATAATTAAACAGCATATTTGGTACTTCGCTGTGTTTCTTTTCTGTACCTTCCTGACCAAAAATCTTATTATAAAAAAATTTCAAAATATAGAAAAGTTTAAAGGATTGTCCAGAGATCATCCAAACACACACAGTTTATCCATTCTTCTGTTGATGGACACTTGGGACCTTTCCATTTTGGCTACTAGGAGTAAAATTGCTATAAATATTGTAGAACAACTCTCTTTGTAGATAAATAATTTTATTTTGCTCTCTTAATGGTACTCTTGATGAACAGAAGTTTTTGATTTTGATGAAGTATTATTTGTGGACTTTTTAAATGGTTAATTAATTTGTGTCCTAGTTACAAATTTTTTACCTACCCTAATTCCATGAATATATTATGTTATGTAATTTTCTGTAAGTATAATAGTTTTATCTTTCACATTTAAATCTATGATTTAATCTCAAATTAATATTTGTGCATGTTATAAGGTGAAGCATATTACTAAGGTCTTTTTATTCCATGTCAATATTCAATTTTTCCTATACCATTCATTGAAAAACATCATCATTTTCCCAATGAATTGCATGGGTGACTTTGTTGTACATCAAGTAACCATATAAATATGGGTCTTTTTCTGGACTCAATGATCTGTTTGTCCGTCCTTACGCTAACAGAAAAGTGTCTTAATTTTTTTTTTTTTAAGATTTTTATTTATTTATTTGACAGACAAAGATCACAAGTAGGCAGAGAGGCAGGCAGAGAGAGAGGAGGAAGCAGGCTCCCCACCAAGCAGAGAGCCGGTTGCGGGACTCGACCCCAGGACCCTGGGACCATGACCCGAGCCGAAGGCAGAGGCTTTAACGCACTGAGCCACCCAGGCGCCCTTTAATTATTCTTTTAGACTGTTTAAAAATTAATTCTTGGCATCTGGTAGGTTAGTCCTTCAAATGCATTCTTCAAGATTGACTATCTCAGACCTTTATGTTTTTCCACATAATTTTTAAAATCAGCTCATTAGTTTCAATTTTTAAAAATCCACTAAGATTTTTAAGGAATTAATTAAATTCATAGATCATTTCCGGGAAACTAAACATCTTAACCATATCAAGTCTTCCAAATCCTGAAATGATATATATCTTTCTATTTAATTAAGTCTTCAACTTTTCTTGGCAATGTTTGGTAGTTCTCATGATAGAAGTCTTATGTAACCTTTAATTCATTCTGTGGTATCTGATGCCATTCTGTGCTCTTATAAATGCAGTTTTAACATTTTTATTTTCTAGTTGGCTGTTGTTAATATATAAAAATATATTTCCTATTGACCTTATATCTAGATACCATTGCTAAATTCAATTTATTATTCTAGAAACTTAACTGTAGACTCAATGGGATTTTCTAACTATAAAATCAAGTCACTTGTGAATAAAATAAATTTTTTATCTCTTCTTTTCCAATTGCATGCCTTTTATTTCCTTTTATCATTTTATTACACTGGCTAGGTTCCTCGGTACACTGTGAATAGAAGTCGTAGAATAGATATCATTGTCTTGTTCCCAACTTAGTGGAGAAACATTCAAATAGTTCACCATTAAAGTGACATTACTGATGAAGATCCCTTCCTAGTTTTCCCTGAATGACATAAGCTTCTCTCAGCTTCTTTGATTCTTGTATTTGTATCCCTTCTCTTGTGCAACAAATACTGATACCTAATCATGTGAAGATGATTATTTTTTTTTGTTTTATGCTGTGATGTAGATGCAATGTTTTCAAAATTATGTTCTCAATACCAAAGTTGCTACTAAGTAAAGCACAGGATTTGCCTTTTTTTTTTCAACTCTTATGATATATTGCCCTAAGACTATACAGGCATAGTCCTATCTTGTAGACAAGTGAAATATTTCTTTCTTCTTTTTGGTTGTATCACCAATTTGGTACACAGTTAGATTGAACTGTGTCACTTTACTTTCAATTTTGGAGGGTTTTTTTCTTTTTTTTTTTTCAGGTTAACTATCACATCTGGGAAGAACGGCACTTGTGCCTCTTCCTTTTCCATTTTTAATCTTCTAATTGTTTTCCACCAAGTGTTTACATAGGCTAAAGCCTCACAGAGTTAATCTGTTGTGAAGAGCAAGAGTGTCTACAGTGTTTTCCCAGTGATATCCTGCTTTAGAGGGGACTATGTATATCTTTTACAAGTTCTCTCTCCTCCATATTCCTCTAAGTACAATCCTAAATCTGACCTTCATTACCTCTTTCTGTGCCTTAATCTTCTTTCCACTCTATCTACCCTTCGTGACTGATAACATTGTTCGAATCACTTCTGTGTATATCCTGTAAAATACAAACAGCTTTGCTTGGCATGTGACACCTTGTGCATAAGGTGTAGTTGTTACAAGTATTAATAAGACATAAATGGATTGGCATTGGGTTTTGGAGAGACTATAGGTGTGATGCAAAAGCAGAGATAAGAGGGGCGCCTGGGTGGCTCGGTCAGTTAAGTGTGTGCCTTCAGTTCAGGTTATGGTCCGGGGGTCCTAGGATTGAGTTTTATGTTGAGCTCCCTGCTCAGCAGGGAGTCTACTTGTCTCTCTCCTTCTCTCTCTGCCCCTCCCTGCTGCTTGTGCTCTCTCTCTTACTTGTGCTCTTTCTCTCTCAAGTAAATAAATACTTTTTTTTTAAAAAGCAGAGGGGCACCTGGGTGGCTCAGTGGGTTAAAGCCTCTGCCTTTGGCTCAGGTCGTGATCCCAGGGTTCTGGGATCAAGCCCCACATCAGGATCTCCACTCAGTGGGGGAGCCTGCTTCCCTTCCCTTCTCTCTGCCTGCCTCTCTGCCTATCTGTGATCTCTGTCAAATAAATAAATAAAATCTTTAAAAAAATTTTTTTAGGGGCGCCTGGGTGGCTCAGTGGGTTAAGCCTCTGCCTTCAGCTCAGGTCATGATCTCAGGGTCCTGGGATCGAGCCCCGCATCGGGCTCTCTGCTCAGCGGGGAGCCTGCTTCCTCCTCTCTCTCTCTGCCTGCCTGTCTACTTGTGATCCCTCTCTCTGTCAAATTAAAAAAAAAAAAAAAAAAAAAAAAAATTAAAAAAAAAAAATTTTTTTAAAAAGCAGAGATAAGGGAAATCAGAGTCATACAGAGATCTGTATAGCAGGAGACATCAGATCCCCAGTGGGCGGAGTTGGAGAATAATGATCCAGGGTTAAGACTGTGATAGTCAGAGAATAGAGGCAAAACTGAGAAGTGTAACTCTTGTTTCAAAGAAAAGGACCTCTTTGAGATCCTGAAGTCCTTTCTCACTGATATTAATAAAGCACAATTATCAGGCTCCAATTTACCTTTCCCATCTTATCCTTGACAAAGTTCATCAGATTTAACTTTCTGTACCATTTCTGTACTTGGGATTTCAAATTTTTTGTATTTTGCAAATGTTTTGCATCTGACCCTTTAAGTTGGTCCTCTGCAGCCATGAGCCAAATATCTGCTGGCCATAGACACCAAGATCCCTACAAGACTCATATACCAAACAAGAGATCTGACAATGTTCTCTACTCTAATTCCCTCTGCTCGATGTGCATTTCTTTCTTTCTTTTTTTTTTTTTTAAGATTTTATTTATTTATTTGTCAGAGAGAGTGAGCACAGGCAGAGAGGCAGGCAGAGGCAGAGGGAGAAGCAGGCTCCCCGCTGAGCAAGGAGCCCAATGTGGGACTCAATCCCAGGACCCCGGGATCATGACCCGAGCCAAAGGGAGCCGCTTAACCAACTGAGCCACCCAGGTGTCCCTTGATGTGCATTTCTTGATCCCTACTCCAAGAAGTAATTCCTGGCTCCTCCAAATTTACACATGACTTTACCTACACTTCCTACCTTCTGCTATAGTTATCAAAAACTTATCTAATGAATAAACATCCTTAAGCAACCCAGACTGACCCATCTTTGAATTTCAGTAAGTTCTAAAATGATGTCCTGATCCACGGTAATAAATTCTCATGAATGATTGTGGTCTGATCATTACAGAAAACACTGGGCTCTTCTTTTGCTGTCCTTTTATTAATAGAACCTAAGTTTGCACTTGCTTTTTCTTATTGGTAAACCACTAAGTAACATATACTTAAAATCAGCAAAAGCCTTTTGCATTGGGGTACCTGGCTGGCCCATTTGGTGAAGCATTTGACTTTTGATTTCAGGGTTGTGGGTTCAAGCCCTCTGATGGGTGTGGAGATTACTTAAAAATAAAATCTTAAAAACAAACAAACAAACAAACAAAAAACCCCTTCATTCTTTTTAAGAAGGTTCTTTTCTATGCTAGGTCTCCATTGACTTCTATTTGTGAAGCTGATCTGTAAAATTTAAGTAGACTTGTTAACCCAGGACAAATTTTCTCTTAAGAGTCTATAATGGAGGGGTGCCTGGGTGGCTCAGTGGGTTAAAACCTCTGCCTTTGGCTCAGGTCATGATCCCAGGGTCCTGGGATCGAGCCCCCACATCGGGCTCTCTGCTCAGCAGGGAGCCTGCTTCCTCCTCTCTCTCTGCCTGCCTCTCTGCCTACTTGTGATCTCTGTCTGTCAAATAAATAAATAAAATCTTAAAAAAAAAAAGAGTCTATAATGGAGGGGAGGAGCAATATGGCAGAGGAGTAGGAGACCTAAATATCAGCAGGTCCCAGGATTTCCACCAGATAGTTATCAAACCATTCTGAACATCTAAAAACTCAACAGGAGATTAAAGAGAAGAAGAGCAGCAATTCTACAAACAGAAAAGTGACTACTTGCTAGAAGGTAGGACATGTGGAGAAATGAATTAGAGGTGATATACGGGAAGGTCGACCACAGGGGGAGAGGCTGGCTCCTGGCAAGCAGTAGAGCAGCAGAGCATAAAACTGGAACTTTTAGAAGTCTGCTCCACTGAGGGATGTCGCCCCAGGGGCTAAGCAGGGGGTGGAGCCCTCACAGGGACAGTGTGGTCTCAGGACATGTGGGGACACAGAAAGACCAGGGGTGCCTGAAAGTGGCAGAGCTCCCAGGTATCAGAGCAGGGAAGCTGGCAGCAGAGATGGAGCTGAGGAGTGAGCTTTCAGCTCAGAGTTACCTTAAACCATGATCTGAGGCACAGTCGGGCCACTGATCTTTGAGCTGGGACTCCACAAGTGGCAGATCTGGGGAGACCCCCTCCTTCCTCCTCAGGAGGAGAGGCACGGAAGCACACTACAGGAATCTGCTGGGCCATGCACCAGAGATAGAAACGCTTGGTCACGGGTCACAGGTCAAGTGAGCACAGAGTGCACCGGAGACCAGGAGGACGGGAGGGATTGACTGCTTTTCTCTGAGGGTGCACTGAAGAGTGGGGCCCCGAGCTCTCAACTCCTCTGCTCATATTATGAGCAACTATATGCCAGAAAATTTGACAATCTGGGGGCGCCTGGGTGGCTCAGTGGGTTAAAGCCTCTGCTTTCAGCTCAGGTCATGATCCTAGGGTCCTGGGATCGAGCCCCGCATCGGGCTCTCTGCTCAGCAGGGAACCTGCTTCCTCCTCTCTCTCTGCCTGCCTCTCTGCCTGCTTGTGATCTCTGCCTGTCAAATAAATAAATAAATAATCTTTAAAAAAAAAAAAAGAAAATTTGACAATCTGGAAGAAATGAATGCATTCCTAGAAACATATAAACTACCAAAACTGAACCAAGAAGACATAGAAAACCTGAACAGACCCATTACCAGTAAGGAGATTGAAGCAGTCATCAAAAATTCCCCAACAAACCAGAGCCCAGGGCCAGATGGCTTCCCAGGGAAATTCTACCAAACATTTAAAGAAGAATTAATATCTATTCTCCCAAAACTGTTCCAAAAAATAGAAATGGATGGAAAACTTCCAAACTCATTTTATGAGCCCAGCTTTACCTTGATCCCAAAACCAGACAAAGACCCCATCAAAAAGAACTACAGAGGGGCACCTGGGTGGCTCAGTGGGTTAGGCCACTGCCTTCGGCTCAGGTCATGATCTCAGGGTCCTGGGATCGAGTCCCACATCGGGCTCTCTGCTCAGCGGGGAGCCTGCTTCCCTCTCACTCTCTCTGCCTATTTGTGATCTCTCTCTGTCAAATAAATAAATAAAATCTTAAAATCTTAAAAAAAAAAAAAAAAAAAAAAAGAACTACAGACTAACGTCCTTGATGAACACAGATGCAAAAAATCTCACCAAAATTCTAGCCAATAGGATCCAACAGTACATTAAAAGGATTATTCACCATGACCAAGTGGGATTTATTCCTGAGCTGCAAGGTTGGCTCAACATCCACAAATCATTCAATGTGATACAATACATTAATAATAGAGAAAACAAGAATCATATGATACTTTCAATAGATGCTGAAATAGCATTTGACAAAGTAGAGCATCTTTTCTTGATCAAACTCTTCCCAGTGTAGGTATAGAGGGCACATACCTCAATATCATCAAAGCTACCTATGAAAAACCCACAACGAATATCATTCTCATTGGGGAAAAACTGAGAGCTTTTCTCCTAACGTCAGGAACCCAGCAGGGCTGTCCACTATCACCACTGCTATTCAACATAGTACTAGAAGTCCTAGCCTCAGCAATCAAACAACAAAAAGAAATAAAAGGCATCTGAATCAACAAAGAAGAAGTCAAACTCTCATACCTTGCATGATATGATACTTTCTGTGGAAAACCCACAAGAGTCCACTCCAAAACTGCTAGAACTCAAAAAGGAATTCAGTAAAGTGTCAGGATATAAAATCAATGCACAGAAATCAGTTGCATTTCTATACACCAACAGCAAGACAGAAGAAAGAGAAATTAAGAACTCAATCCCATTTACTATTGTATCCAAAACCGTAAGATACCTAGGAACCAATGAGGCAAAGAATCTGTACTCAGAAAACTATAAATTACTCATGAAAGAAACTGAGGAAGACACAAAGAAATGGAAAAACGTTCCATGCTCATGGATTAGAAGAACAAATATTGTGAAAATGTCTATGCTACCTAAAACAATCTACACATTTATTGCAATCCCTATCAAAAATACCATCAATTTTTTCAATGATATGGAAGAAATAATCCTAAAATTTATATGGAACTAGAAAAGACCTCGATTAGCCAGAGGAGTGTTGAAAAAGAAAGCCAAAGTTGGTGGCATCACAATTCCAGACTTCAAGCTCTATTACAAAGCTGTAATCATCAAGACAGTATCGTACTGGCACAAAAACAGACACATAATCAATGGAACAGAACAGAGAGCCCAGAAATGGAGCCTCAACTCTATGGTCAAGTAATCTTTAGCAAAGCAGGAAAGAATGTCCAATGGAAAAAAGACAGTCTCTTCAACAAATGGTATTGGGAAAATTGGACAGCCACATGCAGAAGAATAAAACTGGACCATTTCCTTACACCACACACAAAAATAGAAGCAAAATGGATGAAAGACCTCAATGTGAGACAGAAATCCATTCAAATCCTTGAGAAGAACACAGGCCACAACCTCTTTGACCTCAGCCACAGCAACTTCTTCCTAGAAATATCGCCAAAGGCAAGGAAGCGAGGGCAAAAATGGACAATTGGGACTTCATCAAGATCAAAAGCTTTTGAACAGCAAAGGAAACAGTCAAGAAAACCAAAAGACACCTGACAAATGTCACAAATGACATATCATAAAGGGCTAGTATCCAAAATCTATAAAGAACTTACAAACTCAACAGCCAAAGAACAAATAATCCAATCAAGAAATGGGCAGAAGACATGAACAGATATTTCCACAAAGAAGACATCCAAATGGCCAACATGAAAAAGTGCTCCACATCACTTGGCATCAAGGAAATACTAATCAAAACCACAGTGAGATACCACCACACACTAGTCAGAATGACTAAAATTAATGAGTCAGGAAACCACAGATGTTGGCGAGGATGAGGAGAAAGGGGAACCCTCCTACACTTTTGGTGGAAATGCAAGGTGGTGCAGACACTCTGGAAAACAGTATGGAGATTCCTCAAACAATTGAAAATATAGCTACTCTATGACCCAGCAATCACACTAATGGGTATTTACCCTAAAGATACCAATGTAGTGATCTGAAGGGACACATGCACCCGAATATTTATAGCAGCAATGTCCACAATAGCCAAACTATGGAAAGAACCTAGATGTCCATCAACAGATGAATGGATAAAGAAGACGTGGCATATTTATACAATGGAATACTATGCAGCCATCAAAAACCCTGAAATCTTGCCATTTGCAACAACGTGGATGGAATTAGAGGTTATTATGCTAAGCAAAATTAGTCAATCAGAGAAAGACAATTATCTTATGATCTCTCTGATATGAGGAATTTGAGAGGCAAGGTGGGGGGTTGTAATGGGTAGAAAAAAATGAAACAAGATGGGACTAGGAGGGAGATTAAACCATAAGAGACTCTTAATCTCAGGAAACAAACTGAGGGTGGCTGGGGGGTGGGGGGTAGGGATACGGTGGCTGGGTTATGGACATTGGGGAGGGTATGTGTTATGGTGAATGCTGTGAATTGTGTAAGACTGATGATTCACAGACCTGTACCCCTGGAGCAAATAATACATTATATGTCAATTTTTTAAAAAAAGAAAAAAATAAAAATTCAATAGTGATCTATAGCAAACTATAAAGGTTATATATGGTATATAATATGAATATAATAATATATAATGTATATTACATGCATACATATATACATGTATGTGTGTACATTCATGTGTGTATATATATATAAAATTTATATTACATGTGAATATATGTATATATAGTTGTCACCATAAGAAAATATATTTTACTAAAAAAAAAGAAAAAAGAAAAAAGAGTCTATCATGTAGTCTGTGGAGATCTTGATTCTATTATTCAACCTGTAATCCATTCCTCCAGCTTTTAGTCATCTATTTGGTAAGCATCTCTTCTAGGTCTTCATGAAGGTAGATAATAAAAATATGAGTATTTCACGAATCCTCATAAAAAAAACAAAAAACAAAAACAAAAACAAAAAAGCGCCCCTCCAAGCCAACATGGGTTGATTAATCAGAGAAGTTTGACCACTGTTATTAAATTACCTAAGAATTTGGGGTACCTGGGTGGCTCAGTGGGTTAAGCCTCTGCCTTCAGCTCAGGTCATGATCTCATGGTCGGGGATGGAGTCCCTCATCAGTCTCTCTGCTCAGTGGGGTGCCTGCTTCCCCCCCTCTCTCTGCCTGCCTCTCTGCCTACTTGTGATCTCTCTCTCTCTGTCAAATAAATAAATAAAATTAAAATAAATAAATAAATAAATAACCCAAGAATCTAACCCATATAATCCACTGTATTATTTTCCACATCACATTTCCTGGACTCATCCAGAAGAATATCATGATTATCTTTGTCACATCTCATTAAACCAAAAATCACTATCAATAGCTTCCCTCTCTTCTACCAATCTCCTGGAAGGCTGAAAATGAGTTTACTTTGGCCTGCCAAGCTCCTGATGAACCCAAGCTGGCACTTACTGCCATATAAAAGGATTCGGATTTGTTTAACAAAGCCGAGCATTCACACTCACCTGGCTCTCCCCCAGTCAAAGGGAAGGTTAGTTACTCCTTCAGGAACAATTAAACTTGGTGACTCACCCCTGGGAGGGATGTTCCTCCTCTTGACAGCTAATCACAACCTGGCAGCATGACGGTAAAGTAAACCAAACTGACATAACTTATCTTCCTAGACTGCCCAATGCTGAGAAATTCAGAAACAAGTGTAGACTCTCACTCCTATTGTTTCCGGCTCCCAAACATAGTTCCCAGAACTTCATAACACAAGACCAGTCTTTAAATAAGGTTGCCTTCTCTGTTCACTATCTAATCACCAGTTCTGACTGAGAAAAAGTTCACAATCAATTGTGTAATAGTCATTCCTAAAGGTGTCCCTAAAATACAGGACTTTATGGCATAGCTTTTAATAATATTTTTCTCTGCCAGGAATTATTCTGGGAGATGGTAGCCAAAAAATACTTGATTTTGTTCCTTACCTAAATCTATTAGTTTTTGTGGTGGGGGGGGGGGGTTAAATTTCAATTTGGAAATAGATTTTATCTATTCTGATTAAAAAGGTAATTTTTGAAAACATAATTATAATAGATCTGAGTATTCCATAGCTCTCCTTCCAGGCAGAGTTCATAATTCTATTAATTAATTGGGCATATCAGAGGAATCTTTTTATTCAGGGGACTATCGTACATTCCAAAAAATTCCTAGAAATTCTAGGTTAAATTGGATTTTGTCCTTGCCGTCTATACTTCCTAGAAGGAAAAATAATACCAAACAATCCTATTTAATAACAGTTTGTGGGTGCGGCATGAAAAAGGAACAAAAATAAAGTTTGTAAATAAAACTGAGCTTCTGTTAGGATGATTTCCAACATAAAATGGCATTTAACTAGCAGATCCTGGCATAAACGTTTTCAACTTCCAAATGAAATACTTAAGAAGAAAGAAGATGAATACCAAGATCAAAATAAGAAACTGATAATTAACCTATGGGCAGAAGCAAGGGGAAAACTCCCCTAAGTATAAGTCCGTTGAAAACGGGAAAATTTAATCAATTGCTCCCTTCTATGACACCGGGGAAAGAGTGTCACTTGTGGGCAAGAAGTCAGGCAATAAAAACCCTTCCTCGTGTCCTGAATGAAGAAAGAAAAGACTGCAGCAATAAGAAACTTTAGCCAGGCTTCTGCCTCATGGGTTAAGGAAGCCAGAATCTTCTCTCCTAGTCCTGCCTTCCTTCTCTTTCTAAAAACATTCAAATTCCGGGCAACCCTCTTGGGTCACCCCTCCCCAACTTTGGGAGTTTTGTATTCTCTATAAACATTGCTTTTGCTGCCCTTCCCCCCCAGCAATAAATAAAAACATTCAAATTCCAGGATAAAAACTAGGCAGGAACTGGGGGTAATACTGGAGGTTTCATGGTCTCCTGTGTAAACACTGTAGAGACACCAAGACAGGAAGAGCTGTGAAAATAGAGGTCTGGCAATTGTAGTTTTTCACAGAGCCCACCAAAGTCAGAGGGCGATAGAGATAGTGGGGGCCAGGAAAAATACTTTCTCAGGCCAGGGGAGTCTCACTAGATGCAAACTTGCAAGAAGCTGGGAATGGGCTAGGAGCTGCCCAGCAGATCAGCTTCAGACCTGAGAAGGGAAAACATGAGTTGAAAACCAAGGGCAGTCGCATGCTGGTAAATGGACTCTGACTCCCCCACCACTACCATCACCATCCCTCCCCCACTCTGTAAGTATGTGCCAATTGTCATGGTATGAACACTCCCGTGATGGTGGATCTCAGCCATCAACATCACTGAACCACAAGCGAGGAAGAGCAGCGTACAAGCCTGAGTTGGAATAAGTTGGATCCATCACATGCCTTGGCAAGCGCTAGATGTGGATGGATTTCTCTTCATTCTCGAATGAGGAAAGAGGAGCCTGTGAGAAAAATGCTTCAGGGCAGAGGAAGGAGAAGAATGGTAATAATAGCCAGCCGAAATGGAACACTGATTATTCTCAGTACTTAATACTTTACAAGAAACCTCTCGTTTAATCTTCACAGCCACTCTGTGCAGTAGGAAGTATTATCTTAACTTTAAGACAACAATCTCAAGTTTCGTGAGGTAAAGTAATATTTGTCTTGCTCATGTGGCTATTAAGTGGCAGGTTTGGTCTTTGGACTGCTGAACTGCAAAGCCCAAACATTTAAACTCTAAGCTAAGCACAAAGTAAACCTGCAATAAATGTCCCGATTTCTTGACTCATGATGATACACTATTCGTCTTCCTTATAAATTATTGTCATTTTCACTTATTTCTCTTCTGAATATATGAGAGATTAACATCAGGACCTTTCAATTGCTCTTTCCTAATTTAGAATGACAAGAGGCCTCTTGGGGGAGGACTTTTCTTATGGATTGGGGGGGCATGGGGGAGTAGGTGTGGTGGGAAATACTCAGAGAACAGGCGAACATGTTGCCAGAACGCAACAGATAGAGAGTAGAGGCTGGGACCCATACTCCCAAACAAAAGCAGCCAGTCATCTGTCAACATTTCAGTATTCTCCGAAATTCATGCCAGTCTTTTTCTTTGCTGTCATCAGTGTTAACAACCATATGGATTAGTCATCCCACACTCTAGCTTCATGGTGGCTTGATATATACAATGACCTTTATCCCATAACAACTACCTCCTCCCAGAGCCACACCTGGGGATCTTTGCACGTCTATGTGGCTCCACCTCTGATACACAGAATTCCAGTAAATTGCTCACTGGCCAAAACCTTCTAGCTCTCCCACATCGTAGTCCTTCACTTGACCTTTGATCTAGTTAAGCCCCCAAGGATTGCCTCTGTGTTTCCCACTAACTTTCCTACCCTTCCATCTTCTCTCCTTTTTTAACTCAGCCTAGATCCTGTGTTCTATCTGTTCACTCACTGTCTCATCAGTGATCTCAGCACCTTTGCCCCTTTGCCTCCCATCATCCCTCAGTCTTCCTCCATCCATCCTCTCAGTCCTTGAATGCAAGTTGCTGAGACTATCAGGCAAAATTCTCTAACCTCAACTTATTCTTCCTCATAGCCCCACAGTCCTCTGGTAAATGCTCTGTCACATTTTCCCCCTACTCCTCACAGAAGCTATTTCAAACTTTTACCACTTTCCTTGATTCTCCTGCACTATAGATGTCTCTTGAACCTCAGAAGACCTTCACTATTTTTCACAAATGCATTTTGCATACTTGGGGCATCAGGACACTACAGAGCCCACAGTCCATAGGCCTTTTTAGCAGGAACTTCAGTACCTCTTTCTTGAAGACTCCCTCCATATTCCTGAATTGTCTGAAAACTTCACAGTCTGCCTTCCACACCCAAGTAGAGATGGCTCTGGAGTTTGATCGGAACACACTTCTTACTGGCACACGTATTATTGACACGAAATCTCACTGCTGCCAGCTCTCCTGATGATCCTGCAGGGGCTGTGTGGAATATTCAAGAGAGGGAAACTTCTCTCACCTAGTATTAATCTCTTCCAAGCCTTCCCCCTCTTAGGTTCTCCAAGTTACATACTTAGAGCAGAGAAAATAGAAAAATGTGTAAAAGGTCAGGGGTGCCTGGGTGGCTCAGTGGGTTAAGCCTCTGCCTTCGGCTCAGGTCATGATCCTAGGGTCCTGGGATTGAGCCCCACATCGGGCTCTCTGCTCAGCGGGGAGCCTGCTTCCTCCTCTCTCTCTCTCTCTCTCTCTCTCTCTGCCTGCCTCTCTGCCTACTTGCGATCTCTGTCAGTCAAATAAATAAATAAAATATTTTTTAAAAATTTAAAAAAAATAGGAATCTTGGGCAGATGAGATGTTGACATAGACATTTTAAGGTTTTAAAACTCTGAGCTGGCCATTGCAGCTTGTTACAGAGATAAAGATCAAAGATGGACTCCATTAAGCAATCAGATATGTTGAGGACACTAAAAATGTAAACATTAGCCAGGTTGGGGTGAATGTCCTTCTTGACAGATCATTTCTTATCATGACGAAATTGATTCCTGGCTAGTAGGCATTTAAGAAGTTCAACAGTTACATCTTGACTTTTAACTATAATGGTCTATTGCTATATTACCCTTAATTTTGAGACAGTGATGCTTATTTTGCTTGTTTGTTTTGAGAAATTTTATTTCCTCATTGTTTGTTACAGGAAGTTCAATTTGAATTTCTTCTTCAACACTGTAACTGATCTTATTGCAATTAATCCAAACAAACATAAAGGGATTGTCAGATCCTCTCAGAGTTAGGAAAAATACATCTATTTTCTTCTTTTCATGGCTGCAGTTGTAAAATAAGCTATGAATATAACAGAATCTTTTTTTTTTTTTAGTATTTATTGTGAAAAAAGCACCAACTACACAAAAGTAAAGTGAACAATAAAATGAATTGCCATGTGCCCATCATTCTGATTTGACAATCATCAAGAAGCTGTCACAGGGGCGGCTGGGTGGCTCAGTGGGTTAAGCCTCTGCCTTCGGCTCAGGTCATGATCTCAGGATCCTGGGATCGAGCCCCACATCAGGCTCTCAGCTCAGCAGGAAGTCTGCTTGCCTCTCTCTCTCTGCCTGCCTCTCTGCATACTTGTGATCCCTCTCTGTCAAATAAATATATAAAATCTTTAAAGAAAAAAAAAGAAGAAGCTGTCACAATTGTAGAAATGCTTTTAAAAGCCAGTCCAAGCACACAGGGATGGATTGATGGCGGGCCTTTCTCTGGGGATCTCTCATAGTATACCCATGCCAGGGGAGTATGCAGCCCTGACCCACTGCCCAGCCTCCTCACTGGTGGGCTGGAGCACTGAAGGGGGCTCAGGGTAAAAGCGAAATAAAACAAACAAACAAAAAACAATATATACATTTAGCTATATATTTAACAGTGCAAACTGGTCCCCTGAGCAGCTATCTCTTAGGTCCAAGGGTACTACAGCTCAGGCATCTACCACTGCGCAGTGACAGAGCTGTTATCTCCCCAGGGCACACCTCAGGGTAATTATTTCTACTTCAGATTTAAACTTTCTATTCTTGGGGCGCCTGGGTGGCTAATTCGGTTAAACATCTGCCTTCAGCTCATGTCATGATTCCAGGGTCCTGGGATCAAGCCCCTCATGGGGCTCCCTGCTCAGCCCGAAGCCTTCTTCTCTGTCCCCCACTCCCCCTGCTTGTGTTCCCTCTCTCACTGTCTCTCTCTGTGTCAAATAAATAAATAAAATTGTCAAAAAAAAAAAGCTCTTTATTCTTATGCTTCATTGGTTCTGTAGGGGGTTTTTTGTTTTGTTTTTGTTTTCTAAGATTGATTTATTTCATTTGCGACCAGGGGCGGGGGGTGGGGAGTTGTAGGGGGGGCAGATGGAGAGAGAGTCCTAAGCAAACTCTGCTGACTGCAAAACCCAAGCCAGAGGTGGGGCTCTGTGCGGGTTTAAAAATTATTACGTAAATAGGGCGCCTGGGTGGCTCAGTGGGTTAAAGCCTCTGCCTTCGGCTCAGGTCATGATCCCAGGGTCCTGGGATCGAGCCCCGCATCGGGCTCTCCGCTCCGTGGAGAGCCTGCTTTCTCCTCTCTCTCTGCCTGCCTCTCTGCCTACTTGTGAGCTCTGTCAAATAAATAAATAAAATCTTTAAAAAAAAAAAAAAAATTATTACGTAAATAGTATGCACACATTGTATTCCATCAAACACTACATGGAAATTGTTACTATTTTTTTCTTTTTTGAAGGATCTCGGTCTCTTAATTCTGAGGTGACTGTTGTTCACATGAACAAGTTCATTTGAATCATTCAAAGCTTTTCTTCAAATCTGCATAATTATATGCAAACATACGGTGCTAGTTAGTAGGTGCTTGTCTCTTAGCTCCAGACTGCTCCCTGTTTTGTGATGGTGGGATTGTAACTTTGCTCTCTGGCTTCCTGTTAGGACCCTGGTTGTTTCCAGTTTGCTAACTGACTGGATGCAGTTCTCTCACATCACCCCGGAAAGCATTTTCACTCCTGCAGCTGCTCCTGTGACCCCAGGCAGTGGCTGAATAAGGCTTGCTGTTTTTTTCAACAGTTTAGAAACAGAAACATTGCAGAAACAGATTCATCACACCCTCTCACTTAGAGATCTTCAAGTTCTCTCTTAGCTATCTAGTTGGCCCATTCTAGTTAACTGATTGATACCTAGTTCATCGTTATTTTATATTTAGCTTTCTCCACTTCATAAATCTGATACAATTTCTCTCTTCCTACTAGTCATGGACACAGAAATAGTCATATGTTGGAATTTTTTCATCTTCCGTATTTACGTATGTATTTTTTTTACAATAAATAGGATAATGCCCATTACTTTGCAACTTGCATTTTTCACTTAATGTTTCAGGGACAGCATTTCCAGGTCAGTATATATAACTCTAATTTTCTCAATAGCTGCATAATATTCCATCAAATGGACAGATTGTAATTTATTCAACCATTCTGTTGATAGATGTACAAGTCAAGTCCTAATTTTTTGCTACTACAAAAAAAAGTTTCAATAAACATTCTTGTTCATAGATCCTCTATACTAATACACTCGTTTCTATTAAAAAATTACTGACAGTGGGATTGCTGTGTCAAAGAATGAGGTATTTATATTTCTGTGACACCAAGTATACTGAATTGAACTGGTCATACTCCTCAGATTATGACACTATATCATAGATTCCCCCTAGAGCTTCTAGAAAACACAGCCTAACCAATGCCTTGATTAAATTCACAAGACCCATTTCAGATTTGTGACCTTAAGAACTACAAGATAATAGGTCTGGTTGTTCTCAGCTGCTAAGTTTATGGTAATTTATCACAGTAGCAATAGGAAGCCAATACACTGTTCTTATTAAGTTTAGGTATTAATGTTATATATTATTTCACAAAGTTCAATAACTTCCCACTCACCTAATCCCACTACTTAATTTTTTTTTCTGAGTCAACTTGTTAAGATAGATGTTACTAGATTGTTGTCCAGAGTATGAAATTCATGTTTCTCCAACAATGCATGAAACATTAACCACTAATTCCCATAAGTAAAGAACACTATTGATTCTTTTAATGTTTAATGTTTCACTCATCACATGAGTGAAAAGTGATACCTTATTGTTTAATTTGCATTTCATATCAATAATCAAAACACTTTATTTGTTGGTTATTTGGATTTATGATGTTTTACAAATGTTTCCAGATTTACTATTTTTTCATTTATTTATGCTACCTTCTTGCTACAAAATGTTTTTTATTTGTTTACCTTTTCTGTTTCTATTTTTGTGTTTCTGGGCTTGGTTAAAGTCCCTCATGCCCTTCAATGGCTCATGTAAACTCCTATCTTTTCTTATAAGATTTTATTTATTTATTTTTATTAACATATAATGTATTATTAGCTTCTTATAAGATTTTTAACTTTTACAATTATGCCTTTAATCCAACCAGAATTTATTTTTTTAAAAATTATAAAATATAGAATTCATTCTAGTTTCTTCCCAATTACACCAACAGTATTTATTTAAAAATTCAGACTTTCCTCGGTAAATTGAATTATCACCTTTGCCATGTGTTAAATTTTCATTTATACTGTATCTATTTCTAAATTTTTGAATTTTGTTCCTTCACTGGTACAATTTGGATTTACTTTTATGTTAGCTTTGTAATGTATTCCAATATTGAGTAGGTGAGTTTTCCCATTGGGCAGTCCCTGGACGGACATGGCATATAACATGTAACAACAGTTCTCTCTCTCTCTCTCTCTCTCTCAATGCTTTTTATGGTTATTTCCTTATATTTATTCTTCGTACAAATTTTAGTATCTAATTAAAAAAATTGTATTGAATTAAATTTACAAAATAATTTTAGGAAATTTGACACTTGATACATTATCTACTGAGGAAAATTTTTTCATTTGTTACATTATGTCTTATATTTTTAAAAATTGCCTTGGGGCGCCTGGGTGACTCAGTGGGTTAAAGCCTCTGCCTTTGGCTCGGGTTGTGATCCCAAGGTCCTGGGATCAAGCCCCACATCAGGCTCTCTGCTCGGCAGGGAGCCTGCTCCCCCACCCCCATCTCTGCCTGCCTCTCTGCCTACTTGTGATCTCTGTCTGTCAAATAAATAAATAAAATCTTTTAAAAAAATAAAATAAAATAAAAATTGCCTTCCAGGGCTGCCTGGGTCACTCAGTTGATTAAGTGTCTGCCTTTGGCTCAGGTCATGATCCCAGGGTCCCAGGATCAACCCCTCCATCTGGCTCCCTGTTCAGTGGAAATCCTGCTTCTCCCTCTTGCTCTGCCACTATCTCTCTCCCTCTCTCTCAGTCTCACTCTATCTCAAATAAATAAACCTTTTTTTTTAAATTGCCTTGCCAAATTTGATTAACTAGCATTTTATTTAAATTTTCTGAACCTATAAAATGAAATTACTCTATTGTTTCACTTTTTGTGTTTGTATGACTATGCTGAATTTGTAAAACTATTGTGAAGAGTTTCATGTTTTTATGTATTCCGGAATAGTTTGGCAAGCAAAGGAATTATCTGGATTTGAAAGTTAGAAAGAATTTAGTTGTAACATTGCCCATACTTGTTGCTTTTTTTCATTATCTGAAAACAATTTTATTATGAAAAATTCCAAATATATATATACAAGTAGAGAAAATAGTATAATGAATCCTATGTAACTGCCACCCAGCTTTGACAATTACCACAAGAATTTTCCATTCTTGTTTCATCCATCTTTCTACTTTTATTTTGCTGGAATATTCTAAAGCAAATCTCAGGGGAGGAGGTGGCCATGTGGTTAAGGTGATGGACTGCTAAAGGAATCTCAGATTTCTTATCATTTCAACTCAACGTAGCTCACTCTATTTCTCTAATGGATAAGGTCCATTTTTTTTTTTTTTTAAATACAGTCACCTCATCATACCTAAAAACAATTTTCCTGATTGTTTAAAAAATATTCTTTTGGGGCGCCTGGGTGGCTCAGTTGGTTAAGCATCTGCATTCCACTCTGGTCATGATCCCAGGGTCCTGGGATTGAGCCCCACATTGGGCTTCCTGCTCAGCGGGGAGTCTACTTCTTCTCTCTCTCCTCTGCCCCTCCATCTGCTCATTCTCTCTCTCTCTCTCTCTCTCATGCAAGCATGCACTCTCAAATAAATAAATAAAATCTTAAAAGATACCCTTTTACTTCTGGTTTGTTTAAATCAGGATCCAAACATCTAGTGTATTGTTTTTTTGTTGTTCTGTCTCCCTATTCTCTTAATTTATAAAAGTACTCTCTTATCTCCTCCCACTCTGCCCTCCCCATGCTATTTATATGTTGAAAATCAGGTTGGGGTGGTGGGGTTATGGACATTGGGGAGGGTATGTGCTATGGTGAGCGCTGTGAAGTGTGTAAACCTGGTGATTCACAGACCTGTACCCCTGGGGCTAATAATACATTATATATTTATTTAAAAAATTAAAAAATTATATTTAAAAAATCAGGTTGTTTGTCCTACAGTATATTCTAGATCAGGATTTGGTTATTTCTTTCCTCGCAGTGTTACTTAACTTGTTCCTCCTTTCTGTCTTTTTTTTTTTTTTTTAATAGGCTGAAAGTTAGATAAAATCTTGATTATGTTTAAGTTAAATTATTTTGGGGGTGCCTGGTTGGCTCAGTCAGTTAAGCATCTGACTCTTGGTTTCCACTCAGGTGGTGATCTGGTGGTGGTGAGACAGACCACCTTGTTGGGCTCCACACTCAGCCAGGAGTCTGCTTGAGATTCTCTGTCCCTCTCCCGCTCCCAGTCCCACTCAGTCTCTTTATCTCTCTCTGAAAATAAATAAATAACTCTTTTTAAAAAAGAAGATGAATTACTTTTTGGCTGAGGATTCTTCATAGATGGTGTGGTATATACTTCATACTGCACCCAGGTCATTCTTTTGCCCGTAAGGTCTGATTGTCCCACTAGTAATGATACTAAGATTGATGGTTGAATTCAGGTATTACCAGGCTAATCTATTCATTATAAAATTCACCATCAGCCTTTCACCTAATCATTTTAGCAGCCATTAATAAACTTTGCTTACAGCCATGGTTTCATGAGGATTTATTAAAATGGGTATTTTTTTTTCTACCATTCTTTCTGCCTTTGTTAGCTGAAATTCCTCAACAAAGAAGAATCTTCCCTTATCAGCTATTTAGAAACACTGAAATACAGCTCATATAGGAAAGGCAAGCTGCTGTCCTTTTATAAATAGTAGATTTAACTTCTCCAATATTTTCAATGATATTTGTCTTTGAGGTTTTAAGAAAACTTTTAGTCATTTATATTTAAAAATTTTTTTTTCCTTCTAGATTTTCACTTTATTACTCTAGAATGCACAAAGCATTCTTGTATAATTCTTTTGACATCTATCATATCTCCCTTTCCTTTTTTAAAAATATTTTATTTATTGGGGTACCTGTGTGGCTCAGTGGGTTAAGTCCCTGCCTTTGGCTCAGGTCATGATCTTAGGTCCTGGGATCGAGCCCCATACCTGGTTCTCTGCTCAGCAGGGAGCCTGCTCCCCACCCCCCACCCCGCTCTCTCTGCCTGCCTCTCTGCCTACTTGGATCTCTGTCTGTCAAATAAATAAATAAAATATTTTTAAAAAAATATTTTAAAAAATATTTTTATTAAAAAAAAAAATCTCCCACAGAGAAGAGTGGGCAAAGAAGCAGGAAGAGCAGGAGAGGGAGAAGCAGTCTCCCTGCTCAGCAGGAAGCCAAGCGTGGGCCTCGATCCCAGGACCCTGAGATCATGACCTGAGCAGAAGTCAGACACTTAGAGGACTGAGCACTCAGGCGCCCCTCATATCTCCTTTTTCAAACCTGAAGTGCATGTATATTTATACACATATGTATACACACACATATATGTGTACATGTATGTGTGTACTCTTATGTCTGTTTATTACCTAGGGTGTTTGTATCTTATTTATATTTACAAACAAACAGTTTTAGGTTTTATTTATCCTTCTGATTTTCCCTTCTATGAGTCACTTCCTAAGTGATTCCAATACTCACACCTGTTTCACATTCAGAGTGAGTCTGGGGTTGGGGGTAGTTTCTTAAGTAATTTATAATTCCAAATCACCTTACTGTTACATTTCTCCAGTTAACACAAATTTAATATCTGGTGCTTCATTGTACTACAAAGAAGCAAGTTAGGACTCCTCAGGAAAATATTTCTCCATTTTTTACTTCTCTTGTCAACCTACAGATTTATTTGCATTCTTGCCTTTTTTTTTTTTTTTTTTTACCATATCCCTTCTTGCCACAGTGAGAGAAGGTGATTACTCAACTTAGTACTGCATCTATCTCTCCCACATTCCTAGAGATTCCAACTCATCAATTAATGTTTCTCAAGGGTCTTTAAATTTTAGCAACTGATTTTCTTCCCTAGTTGGTAAACAGGCTTGTGTCTCTCCCATCTTAGTTAAATAGACATATATTCCCTTTCAGTTACCTCTATGTCTTTTCTTTCCATTACAGCCAAACCCCTGAAATAGAAGCTATGGTTTCTGCCCAAAGCCTTTTCTCTACTGTCATTACTTCTCCAAATCTCTCTTGCCAAAGTTACCAGGGCTTCTTCCTTAATAAAAACCAAGGGACTCACCACAGCATTGGATGCTCCTGACCTCCCTGTAATGCGTTCCTTTCTTAGTATCTTGGACTTCCCCCCACCCTTGTCCCCTAATTCCTCTATTCCTTCTTATTCTCCTCTGCAGGTTCTTCTTTCTTTCTAAAAAAGAGAAGACCTTCAAATATCAAACTTCCCACTGTTCTTCACTCTCTTTTCCCTCTTACCCTGGAAGAAAATGGCATAAATTAATCTTTACTGGGACGCCTGGGTGACTCAGTCAGTTGAGCAGCTGCCTTAGGCTCAGGTCATGATCCTGAGGTCCTGGAAATGAGTCCCACATCAGGCTCTTTGCTCAGCAGAGAGCTTGCTTCTCCCTCTGCTTGCTGTTCTCTCTGCTTGTGCTCTCTCTCTCTGACAAATAAATAAATAAAATCTTTCTAAAATAAATTAATCTTTACAGAGAGATGCCTTCTGGAGCTTAACTCTCATCCAAAACATTCTAGTAGAGTCTTCTGTGTCTACATTGGACTTGCCTAGATGTCCTCTTTGCCTTTGCCAAAAGGCAGTGTCCAAACTGAACTCATAATTTTTCCTCAGAACTTGTTTTTCCTCCCATACTACCCTTTTGATGTATGGTACTGTTACATAGCCAGTTATTCAAGCCAGAGATCTGGCATGATAATGAGACAGTAAGATTACAAAACAGAAAAGCCTCTGAATATTGCAAGTAAAGAGATGATTTATCATATGCTTAAGGATAATCTCATAAAAGGCAATCATATATATAAAATGTACGTGTGTGTGTGTGTGTGTGTGTGTGTATTTTATATATCTGTTTTATGTCTATGCCCAGCTTGAACCCACAACCCCAATTTAAAAGTCACATGCTTTTACTGAGTGAGCCAGCCAGGTGCCCCATAAAAGGCAATTTTAAGAAATATATCCAGGGGTTCCTGGCTGGCTCTGTTGGTAGAGCATGCAGGTCTTAATATCAGGATTTTGAGTTCAAACCCCACACTGGGTGTAGAGATCACATAAAAAAAAAAAAAAATGCAACTAGACCTCAAAGGGATCTCTCTCCTCAAACTATCTCCCAAGCTCATCTGAATTGCTTTTCTTGACTTTTATCTATTTCTTCCCTCTGTGACTAGATGTTTCTGCTAATCTATTCACTGTTTCTGCTAATCTGTTCACTAAGACCACTATAAATCTGACCCAATATGACCTTCCAGGCCGAGCCCACAAGTGAGGTCGCTGAATATCACAGTTCATAGCCAGGGAGAATCAGATTGCCTCAACTTAGCTGAGTCAAGTGGTACAAACATGTCTGCTCATATCCTCTACCTTAACTCGATCTATAGATGGAAAGATTCTCTTTGAAGGGGTTGTGGAAAAGTTAGACCGTATATATCAAGTGTCAGTTCTTGACTTTCTCTCTTCACAAATCCTCATATCTATAAAAGAGTGATTGAGTTGCCTGGCTGGCTCAGTGGGAAGAGAATGCACCTCTTGATTTCAGGGTAGTAAGTTCAAGGCCCACATTGGGTATAGAAATTACTTAAGTAAATAAACTTGAAAATAAATTAATTAATTAATTAACAAACAAACAAATAAATGACAGTGATCAAGTTCTATCAGTTCTACCTAATATTTCACAATTCTAACCATTTCCATTTGCCTGACTCTTACTATTTTTCAGATTCAGTTGCTTCTAGGAAGTTTTCTTGAATCCCACCCTCATTTCTGCATGTTCACCTCACTCAGATGCTCACTGCACCCTCAATCTACCTCAATCATAACACGTTCCCCACAATTTCACAATTTTAATTGCTGTGCCATCTCTTCTCTGTATCTCTATTCCCATTTCTTTGCCAGCCAAATAATCAATAAGGGACCAATCATTTCCTGTTTGTCTTTATTTGCTTTTGGATTCTCAGAACTGAACACAGGACCTAATAGGCACTCTACAAATTGTTATCGAATGAACGAATGAATGAATGAATGTCTTTGAGAAGCAGTTCACATATGGTAAGAATTTCCAGGTGTTAAAATTGACGTGCAGTAGCATCTGTGGTGGTTTCTTTATTCATGTTTGTCCTTTAAAGAGAATATTAACTTCATCTGAGGAAGTACTCCATGAATATTGAGTATTACATTAGGCAGTATTAAATTACCCTATTTGGTTTTGGTGTTGCAGGTGATG
The DNA here is from genome assembly GCF_963455335.1 of Martes martes. Taxonomy (NCBI): domain Eukaryota; kingdom Metazoa; phylum Chordata; class Mammalia; order Carnivora; family Mustelidae; genus Martes; species Martes martes. Next base: position 80,011,082 of record NC_137892.1, on the reverse strand, counting down.
AAAACCCACTTTGATCCGACTGTAGCCTTATTCATTTTGATTATCCTTAGATCAAATAATGTAAGATGCCCAATTACAGCCATGAACATGAATGATAGAATTACCATATGAATGGGTTTGAATTCCATATTAATATTAACTTTAAAGAAAATTAGGTAGAAAATTAGGTACCTTCTAAATAGAAGAAAAGCATCTATTGAAGTTGGAAACTGTGTATACTTACAAGTAAAAGAACCATAAAAATAGCCTTAAAGAGAAAGTCAAAGTAAATAGTATTGATTATCTTCAGGTAATTCACCAGTCTCATTATGAATAGAATTTAATTTATACAATCACCTTGAATAAAATGAGGACAGGCGAATATTATTAGAAAGATCACATTCCATTTAGTTAATCATTTCTGGAATAAAAGGCTGCTAGGATTCTCCAATGTTTGCCTTTTTGGTTGACATAACAGCAAGGATTATATAACTATGTAGCAGGACCTCACCCTTGTCAGAAAGATTAAAAATCAACAACACAGGGATGCCTGGGTGGCTCAGTTGGTTGGGCCACTGCCTTCGGCTTGGGTCATGATCCCAGGGTCCTGGGATCGAGTCCCGCATCGGGCTCCTTGCTCGGCAGGGAGCCTGCTTCTCTCGCTGCCTCTGCCTGCCTCTCTGCCTGCTTGTGTGTACTCTCTCTCTCTCTGGCAAATAAATAAAATCTTAAAAAAAAAAATCAACAACACAGGAAACAACAGGTGTTGGCGAGGATGCAAAGAAAAAGGAACCCTCCTACACTGTTGGTGGGAATGCAAACTGGCACAGCCACTCTGGTGGAGTTTCCTCAAAAAGTTAAAAATATAACTATCCTATGATCCAGCAACTGCAGTACTGGGTATTTACCCACAGAATACAAAAACATAAACTCAAAGGGATACGTGTACTCATATGTTTACAGCAACATTATTTACAATAGCCAAGATATGGAAGCAGCCCAAGTGTCCATTGATAGATGAATGGATGAAGAAGATGTGATGTATTTATATAATGGAATATTATTCAGCTATAAAAAAGAATGAAATCTTGCCATTTCCAATAGCATGGAAGGAGCTAGAGAGTATGATGTTAAGCGAAATAAGTCAGTCAGAGAAAGACAAATACCATATGATTTCAATTATATGTGGAGTTTAAGAAACAAAACAAGTGAGCAAAAAGAAACAAGAGAGAGAAAGAGAAATCCAGAAACAGACTCTTAATTATAGAGAATGAACTGATGGTTACCAGTGGGGAGGCAGTTTGTGGGGGGTGGGTGAAATCAGTGATGGGGATTAAGGAGGGCATTTGTCGTGATCAGCACTGGGTGATGTATGGAATTGTTGAATCACTCTTTTGTGCACCTGAAACTAATATAACACTATATATCAGCTAACTAGAATTAAAATAAATACTTCAAAAAAAGCATGTAGCAGGCTAGTTGGATTACCTGAAAGAAAAGAGCCTACAAGCTAATTGTGGTTGAAGGACATCAACATGTAAGACATCAGTGGTAGGGACAGTTCTTGGAGGCCCATGGCTCCTGAGGAAGAGTGTGGCCCAGCTGTGGGGAGCTACGTATAGCTTGTGTTTCAGGGAGCTGTAAGGACCTGCCAAAGGCCACCTGGGGAGACCAGCGGGGGTGTGACAAGGTTCTCCAGACTAACACAAACCCAAGTTTCCAAGGGGCATCAAGAAATGAATAATTCAAAGATGGAGGGACTGAGTTGTGATGAGACTGAGAAGGGAGAGTTTCTGGTGTCTGCCTGGTCTTCAGACCGTACTGTGGGAACTAACTCAGAGAAATGGAAGCGGTTGACTAGTGGAGGAAAAGACTACCCTTTTTCTTCTTCCCTCCCTCTTCTCCTTCCTCTCATCTCTCCATCCTCTTTCTCCCTCTTCTCTCTCATACTTGCTATCTGTCCTTCTCTGAATTACTGGAAAGTAGAAATAAAAGCAAGACAAATCCCTGTTATTCATATAATCTTTTCCTGCAGCTTATCTTTCTGTGAACAAAGGCCTTAGATGGAAAGAACCAGATATTCTCTTACAAACCTCATTTCTGAAAATCTATTCATTGTTTTTTAATTCACTCATTTGTTCATCATTCATTCATCATTCAACAAATATTAATTGAGCCTATAATGTTCTGGGTATACAATTTATCTTCCAGATCAATTATTTTCAGTCCTTTTTTTTTTTTTTTGAGCCATGCAAACCTTTTTTTTCCCCCAGAGTAAAAGATCATTGATGCTCAATATGGAAAACATAAAAGCTGCACAGAGTGAACTGGGGTGGGGACATAGAACTTGGCCAACAGCTCCTACCCAGCCTTGTCCAGCAGCTCCCGAAAGATTCTATGAAGCAAAGCATACCTACCACTGTTATAGAACAAAATAGTGAAGGATCACTTTTGGAGGATGCTAGGGAACTAATGCATTAAGATGAAAACTGGAAGAGAGCAAAGAATTAATCATTACTCCTATATTTCCCATACACTGTAGCTCAGAATATCCAACTATTTGATGAACAAGTTTCTCTCTATAGAATTACAGATAGAAAGAAGGAACGATATTGAATTCAAATGTCACCATCTTGCAATCCATAATGAATTAACAGATGTAGTCAGTGATCATCAATGGGTGCTAACATCACAAAGAACAACCACCAGGCTTTCTGTGCCACTTAATAGAAGAATACACAGCACCACTCCTGAAGTTGTCTTGGGAAAAAATCCAGTGTAAATCTTGCTAATCATTAGATCCCATTTACAGAAAATTTGAAGAACTTCTCTTCTCTGCTTTTCTTGAAGCTGTCACCCCACATCAATACCTCTGCCTGATTTCAGGTATTCCAGCACTAGCTCAGAGATTTGGGCAGAACAATTGAGGTATTAAGTGACCAATTTGTTTATCTTTGAATCTCCAGACAATTCTCTCACCTCATCTTCAATCCCTCATTCTCTACTGGATCCTCCTCATCAACATTTAAATGTGCAATTAGTTCCCACTGAGTTCCATATTACTAAATTGGATATATGTCAATCTTCATCTTATTTGACTTGTCAGTTGCATCTGTTATAGATCCTCTTTGAAGCCATTCTTTGCCACTGCTAGTCCACTGCTAGTATGACATTACACTCTCCTGCTGGTTTCCTAGTCTCCCTAATCAGGGCTTCTCATTCTCTTCTGCCAAACCATCTTTATGTGTTAGACATTTTTTAACCCACTGAGCCACCCAGGCGCCCCAATGTGTTAGACATTTTTTAAAGGTTCAGTTTTGGGGTGCCTGGATGGCTCAGTCATTGGGCATCTGCCTTTGGCTCAGGTCATGATCCCAGGACCTGGGATCGATCCCTGCTTTAGGCTCCTGGGCTCCCTGCTCGGCGGGAAGCCTGCTTCTCCCTTTCCCACTTCCCCTGCTTGTGTTCTCTCTCTCGCTGTCTCTCTTCCTCTCTGTCAAATAAATAAATAAATAATTTTTTAAAAGATTTTACTTATTTATTTGACAGAGAGATAGAGAGCACAAGTAGGCAGAGTGGCAGGCAGAGGGAGAGGGAGAAGCAGGCTCCCTGCTGAGCAGGGAGCACGACGCAGGACTCCATCCCGTGACCCAAGCTGAAGGCAGCCGTCCAACTGACTGAGCCACCCAGGCGCCCCAATAAATAAAATTTTTTAAAAACCAAAACTTCAGTTCTGCTTTCCCTTCCTCCTCATTCTGCTCTTTCTCTTTCTCTTCCTCGCATTTCATCATACCCCACCTTCAATTATTCATACTTCTTCAATGATTCATATGCAGATGACTCCCAAATTTATATTTCCAACCCAGGCCTCTCTGATTGTTTTAAAACATGTCTGTCAATCCTTTGACAATCCTTTCATTAAAGATGGAGTCTAATTCCTCTTTGCCTAAATATGGTCTGGCCTTATGACTCTTGACAAATAGAATGCGTGTAACAGAATATGTTTGTTGGCAGTGACGCTGCATGACCTCTGAGGCAAATTAGAAGAGGTGATCCAGCTTCCTCCTGGTTCTCTCTCTCAGGATGCATGCTCTAGAGCCTGAATCATCACATAAGAATTCTGGTATGCTGAAGCTGACTGGAGAGACAGAGCAGACATCACACTGAGATAGAGACGGATGTCCGAGGAGCTTTAGCTATTCCAGACTCACAGTCTTCCCAACCCGGTATCAGGGATGTGAGTCAAGTCTTCCAGATGATGCCAGTCCCAGCCATCATTTGACTGTGACCTCATGATAGACCCAAGCCAGAACACTTCAGTCAACTCATTTCAGATTTCTGACCCACAGAAACAGTGAGAGTAATAAATGACTATTATTGTATAAAGCCACCAAGTTTGGGAGGATTTGGTACATAGCAATAGATATTCAGAATACCCTCTGACTTCCACACAGACATCTTCGAATTCAGGACACGCTACCCCAAAATATGCCACTTTGGCAAATTGATTTTTTTTTTTAAGATTTTTTTTTTTTATTTGACAGAGAGAGATCACAGTAGACAGAGAGGCAGGCAGAGAGAGAGAGAGAGGGAAGCAGGCTCCCTGCTGAGCAGAGAGCAATCCCAGGACCCTGAGATCATGACCTGAGCCGAAGGCAGCGGCTTAACCCACTGAGCCACTCAGGCGCCCCAAATTGATTATTTTGAGCTAAAGGAACTGCAGATGCAGGACCTCCTCTTTCCTATCTAAAAACGGTCCATAAAATCTCCCATGAGAAAGGTGCCCTCCCTGTATAGGAAGAAAAGAACATTCTTATCACCAGAAATTGGGAGCTGATGCTGAAATAGATCTATAAAAAAAAAAAAAACCAACTTACCAAAATAACCCTTATCTTCCATTAGTCTCCCACCCCCATATCTCCTAGTCGCTTCTCCATAATTTACTGCCCCTGGGCCAAACCCCATTGTCTCATCATTTCTTCTCAAATGTATTGTTTCTTTATCTAAAAGATATATAAACTTTTTGCTCTGATCACTTTTCTGGGTCTTCATTTTTTGGTAAGATTTCCATGTACATGTAAAATTCTAATGAAGCTTGTGTGTTTTTCTCCTATTATTCTGCTTTAAGTCAGCTTAATTCTAAGTCCCAACCAGAGATCCTAAGAGAGTAGAGGAAAAATTTTTCTTCTCCTCGGTCTGGCCCAATTGTTTTCTAATTTTTTCCTCTTGTTGAGTAGTTCATTATCTAACCCAATTCCCATTCTCATAAACTTAGCTTCATGTTTGATTTCCCCTCATATAGTACTTCCCTCAATCTTTTCATATTTGTTATCTGCCTTGTTTTTCCTAGAATTCTTATTTGTTAGCATCCCAGGCATTTGTACAATATTTATTTATTTATTTATTTATTTAAGATTTTTATTTATTTATTTGACAGACAGAGATCACAAGTAGGCAGAGAGGCAGGCAGAGACAGAGGAGGAAGCAGGCTCCCCGCCGAGCAGAGAGCCCGACGCGGGGCTCGATCCCAGGACTCTGGGATCACGACCCGAGCCAAAGGCAGAGGCTTTAACCCACTGAGCCACCCAGGTGCCCCTGTGCAATATTTAAAAAAAAAAAAAAAATCCCTGGGACACCTGGGTGGCTCAGTCGGTTAAGTGTCTGCCTTCAGCTTGGGTCATAGTCCCAGGGCCTTGGGACTGAGCCCCTCATTGGGTTCTCTGCTCAGGGGGCTCCTTACTCTGCGGGGAGCCTGCTTCTCCCTCTGCCTCTCCCCACTGCTCGTTCTTTCTCCCCATTCTCTCTCACAAAAAAATAAATAAAATCTTTAAGAAAACATTCTCCAGGTGTAGCCAAGGCAGACAACCTATAGAAGAGATTGACTCACTCACATATGCATAAACTGGAAAGCAGATCCAAGTGTTTCATGAAAATAGTTATCTCTGACTGAAGTAGAAGAACCATTAAGACCATTAAACTTTGACACATGAGTTGTTAATGAAAGCAATAAGTTCCTTTCCTAGAAGACATTAAAAGAATTAAATTCACAACAAATTAGGCATCTAAGCAGTAAAGATACAGTCACTTCTAAAGCTAGGATAAAGGTCTAAATGGTCAACGGTCTGTAAGGAATCTAATTTTAAAGTCTGATATAGACTTGGATTAGAAATATTTGTGCCCAAAACAATGTTTCTATATATACTTCTACCCTGCCCATTCCAACCAAGGGATACATGATACATTTTCTGTGGTCTTGATTTCTCTTGGCCTTGATCTGCACTGGGAATGGAAAGAGCAGGATGAACGAAGAGAAGCTTTATGAAAGTAAAGAAAAGGAAGGAGCAGGAGAAGAGGGTCAGTAGGGCTAGGAATGCCAGGTCTGTCCCAAGAGGGGAGGAAATGAGACAGGATGTCAGTTAAGAGAGGTTGTGCCCTAGATGGGCTCAAATGGAATTTCCTTTGGGGGGCTTCCATCAGCATACTTCTATCTCAGAAGGAAGAGCTACTGCCTTTTCTTGTGAGAAATATTGATCATGAATGTTAATAAATAGAAAAAGGCTATTGATGTATAATGTCTAAATATACAGCTTCATATAGGTCCAAACTATAGTGTGTTAAATCAAAGAATAATTCTTTGACAAGAAAATACAGTAACTGATTTTTTTAGAGGGAGAGGGAGAGAGAGAGACATTCAGAGAGAGAAAGAGGAAGTAATCCCTCATAAATTTCACAAGAAAATATATTAATGGGGTGTTTGGTTGGCTGGTGGTAAGGCATGTGACTCATTCAGAGTTGTAAACTCAAGCCCGACATTGGGTATAGAGATTACTTTAAAAAAAAATCAATGAAATGAAAGACCAGGTTCAATGTCACCTATGCTGCAGCATATCAGAACATAAAATAAGTCAGTAACTCAGTCCCCAGATACTTTGATACAATGAATAACTCACCAAAGCAATGCATATTTAATAGAAAAGGCCCTAGTGAAGCACTATGGTAATCAGAATGAACACAAACAGCTTCTGATACTAGACACATTAAGTGTGAGGTGTTTGGGGAAAACAGGTCTCTGTTTTTGACAAGTACAACATCTGAGATGACATCTGAATAATTAATATGTTTAGCCTGGATAATACATTTCCAGAAGGAATGTGTTACTCTGGATACAAATTTTCAAATAACAAACAGCACTTCTTATTGTCACCTCCCATTATGTGTCTTTCATCACCTATTAGCCAGCTGTGCTGCTATGTAGGGAGAAACAAACATGTAACAGATGCTCCTAGAACTTAAACCATGAGGTGTTTTCAAACATGGCTAGCTACCTTGGTTAGAGATGAAAGGTGTCTGCACTGGAAAACAGATTAGTTTACCTATAAGAGTAATAGATGTGGCACCTGGGTGGCTCAGTGGGTTAAGCCTCTGCCTGAGGCTCAGGTCATGATCTCAGGGTCTTGGGATTGAGCCCCACATCAGGCTCTTTGCTCAGCAGGGAGCCTACTTTCCCTTCTCTCTCTGCCTGCCTCTCTGCCTACTTGTGATCTCTTTCTCTGTCAAATAAATAAATAAAATCTTAAAAAAAAAAAGAGTAATAGAAAATAGAATAAAATTCATCACCTCCTAGCTCTGTGATCTTGGGCTAAGTTATTTAAACTTTCCAAGACTCAGTCTTCTCTTCTTCCTAGGATGGTTATGATGATTAAACAAGATAATCCACTTAACAACAAACATATCAGGCACAGGGTAAATGTTTGATAGATGTTAGCAATTCATTATTTCATTTTTATTGAATTGCATGTGTAAGAGCTTTGGAGTGTAAGGACATGGTTTGAAGTTAGCAAGTTGGTTTGGTACTGCAGCTGAGGCTGCTGCTTAGTGGCAAAAAACAAATAAAACAAGACCAAAAACAACTGTATGAGTGGAGCTCCAAATCTCTCACCTAAGGAGTTCAACTTTTGTCCTCTACATATTAAAGTTCTGTGTAAAGTTTCAATTAAAAAAATAAATATTACTATTTCCTTTCTAAAAATGATTTTATTTATTCTACACAGAGAGAGAGAGAGCAGGAAGAGGAGCAGAGGGAGGGGGAAAATCAGATACCACACAAGTGCAGAGCCCAAAGTGGGGCTCAGTCCAAGGACCCTGAGACCATGACCTGAGCCAAAACCAAATAAATACAGTAAATACAGGCACGCCAACACTATTATTTCTTAAGTAATTTATAATAATTGATTGTGGGTAGAGCCTCTGATTTCAAATCCATACATCTGTGATAAAATTAGAAAACTAGAGATAATAGAGAATTTACATAATATGACAAATAGTATCTACAAAAAATCTACAGCAAAAATATACTTAATAGTAAAATGTTGACAGACTTCCCTCTGAGATAAGAAATGAGAAAGGGGGGCGCCTGGGTGGCTCAGTGGGTTAAAGCCTCTGCCTTCGGCTCAGGTCATGATCCCAGTGTCCTGGGATCGAGCCCCGCATCAGGCTCTCTGCTCAGCGAGGAGCCTGCTTCCTCCTCTCTCTCTGCCTGCCTCTCTGCCTAGGTGTGATTTCTGTCTGTCAAATAAATAAAATATGAAAAAAAAAAAAAAGAAATGGGAAAGAGATGTCTGCTTTTCATTCAATATTGTACCAGCCAGTATAATAAAACACGAAAAAGAATAAAAGGTATAAAGATTGGAAATGAAACAATATAAGTGTCATTAACTTCAAGTAATATGATTTTAAACATGAATATCCAAAATAGTCTATAGATAACTGTATTTAATGACTTCATTAAAATTGATGGGTGCAGACAATATATGAAATTTAATTCTATTTCTTTTTAAGATTTTATTTATTTATTTATTTATTTATTTATTTATGGAGAGAGAGTGCAGGCTAGGGGAGGGGCTGGCAGGGAAGGGCTGGGGCGGTGGAGGGGGGTGTGGGAGAGAATCCCTAGCAGATTCCACGCTGAGCATAGACCCAGTGCCTGAGGTCATGACCTGAGCTGGAACCAAAAGCCCCACACTCAACCAACTGAGCCACCTAGGCACCCAACACAATTCTATTTCTATATCCCAGCAACAAATAGAAAATAAGTTTTTAAAAAGATACAATTTTCAATACTTTCAAAAATATAAAATACATAGTAGTAAATTTAGCAAACAAGATGTTAGTGGGATAAATTTTTAAAACTTGAAATATAGAGCTACAACATGTTCTTAGATTGGAAGACTTAATGTTGAAAGAATGTCAATTCTTTCTAAATTGACTTCCAGTTCAATGTGATCTCATTAAAAATCTCAACAGAAATTTTGTGAGTTGAGAAGGTGATAGTAAAATTTACATGAAAATGCAAACAGCTAAAAATAAAAAAAAAATCGTTGAAGAAGAACAAATTGGAGGACCTGCTGTACTGATATCAATGATTGTTATAATAACAAAGACTATAAGGTATCAATGCAAGAATAGAAAACTGCAGAGTCCAAAAAGAGACCCATATGCATTCTGACACTTGCATTATGTCAAAGGTAGAAATGCAGAGAAGTGGAGGAAAGACAGTGTTTTCAATGTTGGGTATCCTTATAGGAAAAAACAAAACTTGACCTCCATCTCACACAATACACAAAAACTAACTCCAGATAGATTTGGGTTCTAAATGTAAAAGGCAAAACAGTAAAGTTTCTAGACAGTAATTTAGGAAATTATCTTTATAATTCTCACATTCTCTCTGTCCCAGATCGCATATAGGAAACCATCTCCAGGAGACAAAATGATCAACTCATTTACATTAACATGTAACTTTCAGGGATTGGATGTACCATTTGAGGTCATATGTTCCAGTTCCTCATCACAATGCATAAAAAGACTGACAACAGTTTGGCTGTTAGCATTTCTAGGCCCTTCAACTAGACTATGGAGTAAATTTCCTACTATGGAAGTTAGGTGTCAGACTGCTAGGCTGAGGAGGACATTTCAGTCTCCTGCAATCATATCTCTGAGTTTGGGTTGTTCCTGAATTGTTTCACTTTGAAGGAGGTATTTCGCCTGGAGCTTTGGGCTGTGTAATAGTGGAGGATCCTAAATCCTCAGAAGTTGTTTTGAGGGAAGAGGGGATATGGCTCATCACCTAGGGTATGGTGACCAACTGTCTTGGTTTGCTGGTGACTGGGTAGTGGTGTCAGGACAGTCCGTCTTGAGTCAGGACAGGAATTGTCTAAAGGCTTATGTATTAAACGTCTGGTTGGTGATGCTGACAACTGACTGGGAACTTAGCTGTAATTATCCACTGAAACGCCTCTACATGAACTGTCCATGAGGCTGCTGGGGAATCCTTGCCACATGGCAGCTGAATTCAAAAGTAAACACCCCAAGAGAACCAGACATAAGCGTGTCACCTTTTACGGTCTAGCCTCAGATGTTACACAGCATTGCCCAGTCACCCAGATTCAAAGAGGAGAACCCTAACTACCACATCTCCATGGGAAAAAGGCACACTGTAAGAAGAGAGGGTAGGATGGGAGATACTGTTGTGGCCATTTCTGGAAAATACAATCTGTCACAGTTTTATACAGAGTACACTGAGATACCCCCAAGGACTTAAGCATACAGGTGATGGATGGGGAGTGGTCAGGGGAAGAGAAAGAAACCATCTTCTTAGGTGCTTCTCATTATCTCATGCATCTCATGGATCCAGTCCTGTCCTGTGAGTTTTACGTTTTTAAATATGGGCTGGATTTCCATAAAATTATGGTAAAGAGAGCAATGTGGCTGGCAAGCCCATCTGTCCACAGTTCAGGTGTGCTTTATAACATTGGTGACATTATATGAATGCAGAGTGGGGGCCTGCCACCTGATGTGGTAGGAAGACTATCAGCTTAGAGTTAGAAATTCTGTCTCCTTCCACTGGCATCTCCAGTGTTTCATCTTATGACTTTGGTCAAGTCACTTTTGTGTCTGAGGTGGCTCATTTTTTAAATAACCAATTTATCTTGATATCAATGCTTGACCTACTCACTTGAAAGCTATAGGAATCAAATAAGATAATTTTGAGAGGGGTGTCTGGGTGGCTCAGTCAGCTAAATTATTTGATTTCAGCTCAGGTCATGATCCCAGAGTCCTGGGATAGAGCGTTGCTTTGGGTCCTTGCTCAGGGGAGAGTCTGCTTCTCTCTCCCCCTCTGCCCCTCCTTCTGCTAGTTCTCTCTCTCTCTCTCTCTCTCTCTCCCTCCCTCTCAAATAAATAAATAAAATCTTGAAAAATAAGGTAAGTATGAGAAATTGCTGTGGAAGCATGAAACTACTATATTATATAAATACGTCAAGTTTAACATGTGCTTATCTTCAAGAAGGCTAAGTACAGAAGCAAAGACAGGAAAAACTTTGGATGGAAAGGCAGTGTAGATTACCTCTGATGTCTTATCAGATCTGTAATGAAGACCTTGAACCAAACTACTTATACCTGACTTACTCAATTAAAACATTTTTGACCAACTGAGGACCAACTAACAATTAGATGACTAAACTGTGATTAATGCATTGATACAGTAAATCTGTAGATCAACAGAGATCCAAGTATACTCATTATTTTTGGAAAACAATAAAGAAGAATAGTTCCTACATTTTTATAGATCCAGAGCTTAACAAACTTTTAAATTTAGTCTCATTTTATTCAACAAATGTTCCACTCCACTGAACTCCATGATGCAGAAAATGGACCCTATTGTAGAAAAGGCTATTGGGAAACTGAAAATTGAAAAGTAACGATCACAAGCCACTATGGAAAGTGCTTGTAAAAAACTGAATGAAAAATGAGTAACGCTAAAAAGGAAGTTAAATTTCCCAAATTAGTAAGGAGTCTAGTAAAGAAGTCACAGACTGAAGGGGTGATAATAACCACCTTGATGGATGATGAATTTGACTGCATTTCTGTTTCTAAGACAGCAAATTTATGAACAGCTCACAATGCATGGAAAGTAATTGGAAATACCCAGTAAGTTAATCAATGCGTGTTTTAGGACTGCTGAGCTAGGGAAATTTCTGGCCCAGAAAGAGAAATGCTTTGGGTCTCAGCTTCCAGCAGAGGGTCTGAGGCCTTCTCACCTGGCTTTTTTCTTCTTGGGTTCCTTCAATCTCTCTCAAAGCTTCAGATGATCACTTTTCATGAGTGTGTGCCCTTCTGTCATGAACTTCTCCACTCTCTGAGCCCGATGCACATCACCAACGGCCTATGAATTTATAGGGCAACTACTGTCCCATTTTATTAGGAATGAGGGGATTTTCTGGATGCAGGTTTTCAGTGCTCTAACTGGGCAGGGCCCAAGCACACTGGGACAGGTTACACCTTACTACTGAATAACTCTCCCTGAGGTGACCTACACTCAGCATACCCAAAAGTCACTGACCATCTTCCCCCTCAACACAGTTGCTCACGGTATTCTCTCCAGAAATACCCAGCACCCTGTCTGTGCTGACTGTGTTAGAAACCTTGGAGTCATCACAGACCTCTCCTCCTCACCTATCTCCCACACAAAATTAATTGAGTCCTCCGAGTGCCTCTTTTGAAAGTGATGTCTATTCATTTGGTTTAACTTCCTCATCATCTCTTACATGGACTTTCGCAAAGGCCTACTGTTATAAAAGGAAATGATATTTAAATATTCACCCCCCAACATATGTCTCATTACTGATATTATTTGGACCCTGTATTCAGTTTCTTTATTAACAAAAATTATTAGTATACCTTAGTGTCAATGAAAGACTGAGAAAATGCTTCAGACCAATAGGACATGATAGAATCCTAGATTGGGGGAGTGGGATGGAAAGTTGCTATAAAGGATGATTTGGGGACAATCAGTGAAAACTGAATATGGAGTATATATCAGATAATAGTATTTTATCAATATTAAATTTCTTGAGTTAGGTCATCAGTCAGTAGTTAGGTATCTAAATGTCTTTGTTCTTAAGATTTACATGCTGTAGGGGTGACAAGCCATGATCTGGGCAACTTTCATATTTTCAGGAAACCATTTTTTAAAAAATTAAAAATCAGAAGGGGATAAAACAAAAAGTAAAAAAAAGATATATTAGGTGTGTGTAAGCACTTGTAGCATTATTGAAACAAAACATTAATCACAGGCTGGCCCACATCAGGCAGTGTGCTCAAAGGTCCCATTTACAGTAGATGTCGAATATGAGGGAAACATAAGTTGTAAAGCCAAAGGCTTTCCAGAAGGCCATTTCTGGTCTTAAGAGGAGGTTAGGGGGTCCCATGAGCCAAGGTTCTGTGTATAAACAATGGGATTTGCCAAGTAGGTGCTAACCAAAGCAAAGATTGGAGGGAGTCTAATAAAGACAGAAGAAACAAATATTGTCTACTAAAATCCAGCCTTCTACTTTCTGATTTTTTCGCATCTCTGAAATTAAAAAGTGAAGTCTTGAAAGGGTAAATCTATAGTATCAGGTCAACTGGCCTTATGTCTTACAGAAACCAGATCAGACCTGACCTTGCTGATAATTCCACCTCTGAATCATTGAACCAGTGATTAGAGATCAGGTAACAGTCAGGCAGTGAGGTTGGCCCCTGAGAAGAACACCTGTCTCATGAATTTTTTTTTAAAGATTTTATTTATTTATTTGACAGACAGAGATTACAAATAGGCAGAGAAGCAGGCAGAGAGAGAGGAGGAAGCAGGCTCCCCGCTGAGGAGAGAGCCTGATGCGGGGCTCAATCCCAGGACCCCAAAATCACGACCTGAGCCGAAGGCAGAGGCCTCAACCCACTGAGCCACCCAGGTGCCCCTGTCTCATGAATTTTATAAGGTAAATATTATCCCTGTTTTATAGATGAGGCTATCTGAGGCTCAGCAATCTTCCTACCTGCCCAAAGCAGGCTAAAGACTCTGGCCTGTTTTACTCTAAAACATATGTTCCTTGCCCTGTACCAGTGGCCTCATGCAAGAAGGGTTTTCTGCATGGAATGAACACTGGCCAATGGAATGTCACCCTGCCATTCACTCCACTGTGAATCCCCAAAAATGGGTCTCTGCTCACTGGGAACCAGGTGACCATATGACTCTTATCTGCCAATAGGCTTTTAGGTCATAGAGTCTCTGCCTGAATCACCTTTGTGTCACCACAGGACACCCCATTTCTTGGGTGCTAATCAATGTCTGTTGACTTAATTAATACAATAAACAATAGGCCGTCTTCTGCTCTTGCTGAGCCTCTTTCCAATGTACTTTGGTTCCCTGTGAGGTTGGGATGCTCAGCCTCCAACTCACAGTCTAGAAGGTCTCTGCCTAACATTCATTAAGCAATTTCATTGTCAGGCTTTGTTCTAGATGCTTTACACGTAATAAACCATTTACTTGTCATGACAAATCTATGGGATACAAATTACCCTATTTCTGTTTTAAGTTTCAGGAAACTGAAGTTCAGAAGCATTTAGTGAATGTATTCAAGGTCACACAGCTAGAGAGAAAGCCAGGATTTTGAATCCAAGCAGCTTGATCCAGAACCCGTACCCTCAAATATTAATAATGAAGAGCTTACAATTTTCCAAATGACCACCCTGCCCTTTTCTGTCCTTTCCACCTCTTGTAGTTCTGCGGCTTTCACCACTTCCCTGCTCACCATGAGCCTAAGGGACATCTTCACGTTTTCTCTGCTGTTACAAGTGACAGTTAAGAGCAAAACAAAGTGACAGCTTCTTTCCAGAATCTCTGTTGCCTACCTGCTTGACATAGATGAGTCTTAATTCCTTATCTTTGTCAGGCACTTTAGAGATGAAGCTGCTGAAAGGGAGTTCAGTTCAGCTTTTTATTTTTTATTTTTTCCCCACAGAACACATGGATATTCCTGGTAAATAAACCAAACCCAAAGTTTCATGGCAAAGAGCTGTTGATTAAAGAAGCTTGAAGAGAGAAGCAGTACAAAAGTTAGAATGGTCTGCAAATCTCTGCCAGGCACAATCTTAATTTTATTGAAACAACTGCTAAGACAAGTTATTTAATGTAACCAAAATAGTAATAAACTCAAATTTAAATTCATGACACTAATTTATGTTCCTTTCAAATTTAGTAATTACTATTTTCCCACCCTACACATTTTCCTTTCCCCCTTTTATTCTTTCACTGAATTTATTTTTTAGATTTTTTTTTTTTAAAGCAATCTCTATACCCATCGTGGGGCTTGAACTCACAACCCTGAGATCAAGAGTTGCATGCTCTACCAACTATACCGGCCAGTTCACTCTCGCTGAATTTATATTACAAAGTAATATACTTTATATTACAAAGTAAACTTGTGTTGTCTGTTTAGCAATCAATTTATAAGAAAATATTAGTTAATTAATATAATTAATATAAGAAAATATTAGTTAATTAATATGAAACCCTTTTCCAGTTTATGTTTCTTTTCTTTCTTTCTTTCTTTCTTTTTTTTTACTTTAAACTCAATTAATTAACAAATAATGTATTATTTGTTTCAGGGGTACAGATCTGTGATTCATCAGTCTTATATAATACCCAGTGTTCAGGACAACACACACCAGCCCTAATACCAGTCACCCAATTACCCCATCTTCCAACCCTCCTCCCTTCTAGCAACCCTCAGTTTGTTTCCTAAAATTAAGGGTCTCTTATGGTTTGTCTCCCCCTCTGGTTTCATCTTGTTTCATTTTTTCCAAATTGTGTTTCTTAGAAATAGACTCTGTGAGAGAAGTTAGCCTGTGATTCCATTAGGGAATGAACGCTCTTAAGACCAATACCTGAGGAGGAGGGGGTGGAAGGTGGGATTAGGAAGTCGATTTGAGACAAAGGCCCAACAAAGGACTCAGCAAGCCTTATAAGGTTGTCCTATAGATGGAGAACTCTTCAGAACTGTCCTGAGTTGAGAAGAGGAACCAGGCATTTATAGCCCCACATTTGTTAGTCATTGGAAGCAGACTAGCCCTGAAGAGACAGGTAATCTTAGGTAAGGAATTTTCTTGAAACCCAGGCAACCACCAAAGAGAGCTGACACCTGAGGGCTGACTCCTCGTAGTTGCTCCAGGCAGTTGTAGGGATCAGGTCTTCATTCCTGAAAGGGGACCTAGGTGTTGTGTGACAACGTCCAGCACAGAAACTAGTTAAATATAACTCCCTGCTTGGTTTTCAAACTCTAAGAAAAGTCACATCACTGAATCTCCTAAGCAACAACACATTTCACCAGTCAAATGCAGTCAGTGGTCTTCTTTTCAACCATATGCTGAGACCACGGCAGAAGCAAAGATCCTGAGAAGACACTCCATCAAGCAGCAGGAAACATGCTTATAACTATGTGTAGTACAAGAGCATTCTTCGAAGAGACACAGCACAGGCAAGGCAAAGTGCTTCTGAGAACACAAGGGGAAAGATGGATTCTGACTAGAATTCTGACTACAATTCTAGGAGAGGGAACTAAGTAAGCAAAGCACAAGGGGAATATGAGGGCACAGAAAGGGGATGGATTATAGTTGGGCACTTCTGGCTCTATCATCAAAGAACACGGAGGGATTGAGTTCAGTTAGCATGTGGTGGACTGAAGTGGAAAAGAGGTTATAAGATAGGACATAGGCCTGATCACGGAAGTTGTAGATATCTGTAACTGGGTAACAGGCGTGAATCTCAGTTCACAGACTCACATCTGAAAGATACGTTACAACCAGTTACTTCTTATGAATGAGTTTAATTATTTCTTTGAGTCCTATCCTGCTGAGCTGATAAGAAATGAATCTCAGGGATGCCTGGGTGGCTCAGTTGGTTAAGCAGCTGCCTTCGGCTTGGGTCATGATCCCAACATCCTGGAATCAAGTCCCACATCCGGCTCCTTGCTCAGCAGGGAGCCTGCTCCTCCCTCTGCCTGCCATTCTCCCTGCCTGCGCTCTCTCTCTCTCTCTCTGAAAAATAAATAAAAATAAAATCTTTAAAAAAAATGAATCTCATTCACTCTTTATGTTTCCCCTCAGGATATACCAAAAAGGGAGTTCTAACACAGTCAAAGAAGCAGGGGTGGGATAGGGTCCTCTGGTCATGTCCATCTCTGCAGGTGCTGGTGGAGCTAGCCCTTGCTTCTGTCCGTATAACTCAATCCAGTCCAGTGACTCTGTGCAGTCACATCACACTCAAGACCTAGGACTTTGCATATGTTTTTATTTTGGTCCACATAGTGGCATTCAGACATGTGAGTGAATTGCAACATGTAACATCAGGAGATTTATCCTACAACATACAGATTTATTTGTTTTTTAAAATGGAGAGATATGGTAACTCTAGGTCTACATTCTCTTCTGACATCTCTAGGCCAGAACTAAGTATTGAGTTTGCAATCCCCACCCTACACGTCCCATGCAGTTATTCCTCTTGGAGGGCTGGCTGCATTTTCTGAGTACTATCCAGGTGCACCATGAGGCTCTCTACTACTCAAAAATACCAGAGTTCTTAGGGCACCTGGGTGGCTTGGTTGCTTGGGTGTCTGCCTTCTGCTTGGGTCATGATCTCAGGGTCCTGGGATTGGGCCCCCTCGGGCTCCTTACTCAGTAGGAAGCTTGCTTCTCCCTCTACCTCTGCTCCCCCTGCTTGTGCTGTCTCTCTCTCTCTCTCGCTGTCTCTCTCAAATAAATAAATAAAATCTTTTAAAATAAAAAAGTTTAAAAAAATGCCAGAGTTCTTCTATTGATTGATTAAGTTTTTGGAGATAAAGACAGGAAGTCTGAAAAGCTCATGTTTTTTGCACAGTTGCAGAGGCAAAGAGCCAGCTACCTGCTTGAATGAGGGAAGAACAAGTGGAAAAGAAGGGTAGAAATTTGAAACTAATATTCAAATTATCATCAGCTGCATATATTAAAGAGTTTAGATATTTTTCTTTCGGGGATAATGGTTTCTGTTCATGATGGGCACTCCTGCAACTTTTTTTGGATGATAAAATTGTTTAGAACTGTTAAGATGACCCCAATTTTGTTGGCAGCATCAAATCCCCAAAGTCAGAGACCAGTTTAGTATATGCCTCCTGAGCTCCTTCAGGCCTGACCAGGGTGTTGACGTCAGCCACGTAATGTCATGCAGCTTTTTCAAAGAGTGCTTGATCTGAGGATTGACGGCCTTGATATCTGTAGTAAAAACCAATGTGCTGTTCTCCATCTTCTTTATAGTCAAGGAGAACTTGATGATGGCATTGTGATCTAATTTATTCTTAGATCCTTCGGTTTCCTTTGGAATCACAGTGCATAATACCATGGGAGGCAGGTAACTACTGGGCCTTTTGGGAGCTGTAGTTGCCTTTCAGCATGGCCTTCTTAATCTTCAAAGCCTTTGCTCTTGCTTTGATATCATAAGGAACATGGTTCTCCTTTGCCTATGATGTCATCTCTGTATAAAGGTCATAACTCATTTTAATTTCCATTTATGATGACTGACAATCCTTGCTATGGTTATAAGACATGCTCAGGGAGGGGACCCTGGGTGGTGCAGTCAGTTAAGGATCCAACACTGGGTTTTAGCTCATGTCATAATCTGAGGGTCTTAAGATCAAGCCCAGTCCTCAGGCTCTGAGCTCAGCAAGGAATCTGCTAAAGTTCCTCTCTCTCCTCTCTTTCTGCCCCTCCCCACACACTCACTCACTCTTTCTCTGTCAAATAAATAAGCAAATCTTGAAAAGAGAAAGAAACAAACAAACAAATGCCTAGTGAGAAAGAGACAAGCCATGTGGAGAAGGGTGACAGAAAATAGCAGAATTTTACTGTGTTTACCACTATCTACAGTTGAGTCTTCAAGTTAAAAACTCTACCAACCTAGAGAATCAGCATTTCATTGTCCACGAAATCAACAAGAAGCTTAAACCAGCATCCCAAAGGTATTAATTTATGATGAGAAACCTAACTGCCAAATGGAGAAACCATTACTATTGCCCTGTCAGTGTATTCTGTATCTTGAAAAAATAAACACAGGGGTAAAACCAGAAGGTAACTGGTTAATGTGGAATTAGGACAGGGGAAATTAGATGGTTTTAATATCTACTGTCATTAAAATGACTGATACACCTATCTATGTAAAAAAGATACCCTATGAAAGACAGACACACCTGTATATGAAAGACAGGTCCACCTGTTGACACTATGGGGATCCTCTCTGTGGCTAGCTAGTGCACCCTCTTTGCTGCTGAGATAGGGAGACATGGCATCAACTTTAGTCTGTGGGAAAGCAAAATAATGGCTCACCAATGATGTCCACATCCTATCCCCTGGAACCTGTAAATACGTTATATTCTTTGGAAAGGGGGAATTAAGGAAAACAGATTTTGGTTGCTAATGAACTGAACTTAAAATACAGAGATTATCCTGGATTATCTCAGTGGCCTCATGTTGTTGTAATATACCACATTTTGTGAGATGCCTGGGTGGCACAGTCGTTGAGCGTCTGCCTTCGGGTAGAGTCATGGTCCAGGGGTCCTGTGAGTGAGCCCAGCATCAGGCTCCCTGCTCAGTGGGAAGCCTGTTTCTCTCTCTCCCACTCCCCCTGCTTGTGTTCCCTCTCTCGCTGTGTCTCTCTCTCTGTCAACTAAATAAATAAAATCTTAAAAAAAAAATATACCACATTTTCTTTACCCACTCACCTGATGATGGACACTTGGCTGTAACCACCTTTTGGCTATTGTGAATAATGCTGCCATGAACATGTGTGTAAAAATATCTTTCAAGTTCCTGCTTTCAATTCTTTGGGGTATATACCCAGAAGTAGAATCACATGGTAATTCAATCTTCAATTTTTTGATGAACTACCATGTTGTTTTCCCCAGTGGCTACACTTTACATTCTCACCAATAGTGCACAAAAATTCCAATTTCTCCACATCCTCACCAACACTTTTTTTCTGCTTTTCAGATAGTAGCCATCCTAATGAGCGTGAAGTAATACCTCAACGTGGTTTTGGTTTCCATTTTCTTAACGGTTAGTGATGTTAAATATCTTTTCATGTGCTTATTGGCCATTTGTAGATCTTTGGAGAAATGTCTGTTCAAGTCCTTTACCCATTTTTTAGATTGTTTTTATTTGGTTTTTGTTGTTTTTTTTTTTTTTTTGGTTATTGTTGAGCTATAGAATTTTTTTTTAATATATTCTGGATATTAGTCCCTTTACAGGATCTATGATTTGCAAATATTTTATTCCATCCCATAGGTTCCTGGGTTTTGTTTGTTTGTTTGTTTAAATTCAGCTTCATAGACATATTTATATCATCTGCCTGGTCCCTTTGGGCATTTGGGTTTCTGATCCCTAGCTGGCACTCTCTTAGATGTAGCATTTAACACGCATCTCTGAAGTTAACACAAGCCTCCTTGGTTAGATTTTAGATATTTTCCACATCTTCAGTTAGTATTTGAAGACAATTTCTTTTGTTGTATCATTTGTACAAGTAGTTGAACTCATCTGTTAAATTCTCAATCTACCTAATTTCATTTTTCATTAATTTTAATTTGGGAAGTACCTTGCTGGGATCCCTGTGCATGTGTGATTTAGCTTCACTGATCTTATTCTATCAGTTCTTTTTACAGATGGACCTTGAACAACATGGGTTTGAACTGCACCAGTCCACTTACACAGGGATTTTTTCCCATAAATACAGTACAGTACTGTAAATATATTTTCTCTTCTCTGTGATTTTCGAGTAACATTTTCTTTTCTCTAGCTTACTTTATTGTAAAATACAGTATATAATGCGTGACATATAACTGACTATGTTATCAGTAAGGTTTCTGGACAATAGGTTATTAATTGTTAAGTTTTGGGGAAGTCAAAGTTATATCTGGATTTTTTTTTTTTTTAAGATTTTATTTATTGGGACACCTGGGTGGCTCAGTTGGTTAAGCCGCTGCTTTCGGCTCGGGTCATGATCCCAGAGTCTTGGGATCGAGTCCCGCATCGGGCTCCTTGCTCGCTGGGGAGTCTGCTTCTCTCGCTGCCTCTGCCTGCCTCTCTGTACTTGCTCACTCTCTCTCTCTCTGGCAAATAAATAAAATCTTAAAAAAAAAAAAGATTTTATTTATTTATTTGACAGACAGAGATCACAAGTAGGCAGAGAGGCAGGCAGAGAGAGAGAGGGAAGCAGGCTCCCTGATGAGCAGAGAGCCCGATGCAGGCTCGATCCCAGGACCCTGGGACCATGACCTGAGCCGAAGGCAGAGGCTTTAACCCACTGAGCCACCCAGTTTGTAACTGGGTTTGTAACTGCACAGGGTGGAGAGAAGGGTATTGGTGTCTTTAACCTCTGCACTGTTCATGGTCAACTGTATTTTGCTCTAGTTTTTAACCACAATACTTTCATTTTAATCTGTCTTCTAAAAGAAAAAGAGAGAGAATTTTGAAATCTGCAATTTCAGTAATACCTGAAAACTGCTTGGTTAAATTTATTACTTTTCCACACTTTATAATTTATTTATTTATTCATTAAGATTTTATTTATTTATTTGTCAGAAAAAGAAAGAGAGAGCCCACAAGCAGGGGGAGTGGCAGGCAGAGGGAGAAGCAGGCTCCCCGCTGAGCAAGGAGCCCTATGTGGGCCTCCATCCCAGGACCCTAGGATCATGACCTGACCTGAAGGCACACACTTAACTGACTGAGCCACCCAGGCATCTCTACTTTTCCATATTTTAAAATTATAAGCAGTTACTTCTGGAAGCAAACTTAACTACGTAGTGGGAAACAGAGGCCATGAACTGTGAGATGTTCATGATGCTATCATTTCTTCCTCTGAAGACATGTTTCTATGATATCTGTTTGTGGAAGGCACATATACAACTCATACAGCACCTAGACAAAAAGATACAGATTTTGGGGCGCCTGGGTGGCTCAGTGGGTTGAGCCTCTGCCTTCAGCTCAGGTCATGATCTCAGGGTCCTGGGATCAAGCCCCATGTCGGGCTCTCTGCTCAGCAGGGAGCCTGTTTCCCCCCTCTCTCTGCCTGCCTTCTGCCTACTTGTGATCTCTCTCTCTCTGTCAAATAAATAAATAAAATCTTAAAAAAAAAAAAAGATACAGATTTTAAGAACGGGGGGGGAACGGCAGAAAAAACAATTAACATTAAGGAGGGCACAGGATGTAATGAGCACTGGATTTTATGTAAGACTGACAAATCACTAACCTCTACATCTGAAACTAATAATACACTCTAGTTAATTAGTTGAATTTAAATTAAAAAAAAAATGTAAACCAAGCTATAAAATTAAAAGAACATTATTTCTGGATCTCGTGAGAAATGATAGAGTTAGTTCTTTTAATTGTCATAACAAAAGCATACAAACCTCTTCAGTTGCCAAATTCAGTTTACAGAACTAAATTCTGTATCTAGGACCTCAAGCAGACCTATTTTTTTCCTTTAGAAAAGACCCTAAGGTGGGCACCTGGGTAGCTCAGTGGGTTAAGCCTCTGCCTTCAGCTCAGGTCATGATCTCAGGGTCCTGGGATGGAGCCCCACAACATGCTCTCTACTCAGCAGGGAGCCTGCTTCCCCCTCCGTCTGACTCTCTGCCTACTTGTGATCTCTTTCTCTGTCAAATAAATAAATAAAATCTTTAAAACAAACGTCTTGCAGACCCCAAAGATCTCACTCAGGTCTCCAGTAAATACATGTTTTTTTCATTTACTTATTTATTACCTTTCATATCAGACCTCAGTTGTAGAAAATTTAGTTCATCATACCTCCCAATTCATTGCCTAATACTGAGACCAGATATGTAATGTTGATTACTGGTTTATTTAAGTTTCTTTTAACAGCTATCACTAAAAAACAAAACAAAACAAAACAACGAAAAAAACAACAGCAAAAATGTCTCCATTCCTAAACCCATTTTCCTTTCCCCCACTCTAATGTGTTTGGTACATGTTATAAAACATGCTAATGTTCTTATAAAATATGTAGTTTTGCACTGCATGTCTCTGAGTTTTAGTTTACATAAATGATATGTTATGTATTCTGCTCTATTCCTTTCTTTCCTCCTCAAGCATTATGTTTTTTATGATCCACCCATATTGCTGTGTGTGTGTGCTTGTGTGTTATGTGTATATAAAACTGCTTATACCTGCATAGCATTCTATATCCACCACATTTTATGTACCCATCCCTAATGTGCGTCTGGCTCAAAATTATCGAAAATACTGCAATGAAGATCACTGTATAACTCTCCTTTAGATCCATGCAGGAATTTCTCTGATATGCAGGCTTTGAGATAAGTGAGTCTGAGACACACACTAACTCATTTTCACTGAATTCTGCCAGATTGCTTTCCAGAATACCTGTATCAGTTTATACTACTTCCCCCATATTCTTGCCAAACTGATGTGTATCACCCATTCTAAATTTTGCCCATCTGATGGGTGTTAAATTGTGTATAATTTTTGCTTTAATGTTTTATTTATCTACTTATTAGTGAGGTTGAGTACCTCTTCATTATTTGTTAGCCCTCTGGTCTTCCCTTACTTCAAATTTCCTATTCATATCTTTTATTTAGTTTTCTATTCAGCTTCCAGTTTTATTCCTAGTGATTTGCAGGAGCCCTTTGTATATTCTAGTTTAAATGTCCTGTAAATTTGAGTCATTGTTAATATCTTCTCCTAGTCAGTCATCTGTCTCCTAAGTTTGTTCTTTACTAAACAGGAGTCCTTAAATTTCATGCAGCCACAATAACCATTTTTCATCTCATGTTTGTATTTTTGGGTCTTACCAAGCTTTCCATCTGGTTCATAAAGATAGTCTGTATTTTCTATTACCTTAGTAGACTTTAAAATTCATTTTGAATCCCCTTTGCATATGGTAACAATGTAGTATCCAACTTGATTTTTCCCTGTATAGTGAGCCAGTTCTCTAATGCTATCTAAGAAATAATCCTTTCTACATTGCTTTGTGGTGCTGTCTTTATCGAATATCAAGTTTCCACATATTTCTAAGTTCTCTATTCTGTTCCATTGGTCTGTTTGTCTTCCTACATGAGCTCTATACTATCGTAACTATTATGACTTTGGATAAACATGACTGATTTTACATTTGTGTGCTACTGGTCAGTTTTTTTTTAATTTTAAAGCTGTTTATCTATTTATTTTGACAGACAGAGTGAGAAAGCACAAGTAGGGGAAGTGGAAAAGAGAGAGGTCGAAGCAGGCTCCCCACTGAACAGGGAGTCTGACGTCGGGCTCAATCCTAGGACACTGGGATCATGACCTAAGCCAAGGGAGACACTTAACTGACTGAACAACCCAGGTGCCCCTGTACTTGGTCAATTTTTAAACACATTTTCAATGAAGTTATAATACCATTACATTTTCTTTTCCTTTGTAGCAACTGGTACAGTTTGTCTTACTGGAAGGGGCACATAGTGATTAGTGTGACTCCCTTAATAGTGACAGGAAGCAATAACTTGTATTTAATCACATTTGTTTCCCCCAAGAATGGAAAAATTATTAATTACACCATGAGTGTCAGAGCATCTTTAGGTCCGTAACTGCTGCTTAGCTAGGATGCTTATGTAAATCCTTTTCACATGGATTTTTCACATTTGGGGTTTCTTTCTTACCCCTTCTTGAGGCCCCATATTCTTTACAGATATGGGTAATTGCATGGAGCTAGTTGATTATCTTACTAGTCTCATTTTAGAGGTGGAAGAGGACTGTTTCTACACTCCCACTGATTTATTTTGGATATAATTCTTAGTGTGCCCAGTTCCCTACAAACCGAATTCCTCTAGGTTTTGAGTTGACAGACTGAAACTGCCATGTTTACTGCAGATTCTTGTCCTCCAAACGTTAATCTCTTCCCTAGGATGTATGACTTCTCTACCATTTTGTTTTGTTCCAGGTAGCTTCCTGCTAAATCTCCCTCACTCTTCCTGCCTTGTGCAAAGAAGAGGTAAAAAATGAAATTTACAAGCAGCATGTCTTTAGAAGGAGAATGGAACATGGTAAATAAAGGGGTTTTTTTTGTCCTGCTGAACATTTGGATGGGTTTGGATATGCAAAAGTGGGTCTGGACATTAGCTTGGAAGTAGACACTATCAAGAACCACTGTGCTCTGCATAAAGAACAGGAATTTGCATTGGGGGCTAAAGTCCAGGAAGGAAAGGGTGATAATGACCTAAGAGACCCAGGAGAGAACAAGAAGAGAAACAAGCCAGCTAGCATGTTGCTGAGCTCCTATATGGGTGGGAACTGAGTAGAACAATTCCTGGGGAAAGGTCTTCTAAGAAATGCCTAATTTTCGGGGTGCCTGGCTGGCTCTGTTGGTGGAGTGTGCGACTCTTGATCTCATTGTTGTGAGATCAAGCTTACACTGGGTGTAGAACTTACTTAAAATAAATAATTAATTAGTTAATTAAGTAATTAAAAAAATAAAATTGAGTCTCATGGAAGCATTGGTTCAGTCATTAAAAAAAAAAGTGCCCAGTTTTCAAGTAGAATACAGTTACATTGTTGAACTATAAATATTCACACCCCTGTTGTCTCCCCAAATTTTCATTGAATTCTGAGAAAAAAGTGTTTCATGTTAACAGATATACTCATCTGTGTGTGTTGAGCAGAAGGAAGGGAGTGATGGTGTTATGAGTGTGCATCAATTGAGAAAGGGACTGGAAATTACAAATTGATTCACATGGTGCAGAATGGGACAACCTGGGTAAGAAATAGTGAGATAATCCATTAACTGACCATGTTCAGTGGAAGCAGGAACTCAGAGCAGCCAGAAGTCATAACTGTAACAAAGAGGAGGAGGAGGAAGCAAAAGAGAAGGAGAAAGAAGAATGAAGACGGAGACATGGGTAGCACTTATAAAGTGTGCCAGGATTTGTTCTAAATGGTTCACTTTCGACAGGTAATGGTGACTATGAGAACATAACACCCAACACCTGCCTCTCTTTCCCAGTGAGGCACAAAAATCTTAGAGAGGGCTTTAGACTTCTCACAGTAAGTAGTGAGCATTCGGGACAATCCTGTCTGGATCTCATGACACAGGAGACTTCAGGTAGCATCTGGAGAGCTTTTAAGCATTAGTCCCTACTCCTGAAAATACTCCACAGGAAGCTTCAGACCTGGTGCAATGGTATATCACAACTTCCTTCTGGCTTTGAGCCCTGTTAGGGCCCCCAAACTCATTATTAAAACAAACTTTTGTTGTAATTTCCAGTGTATCCTAACGATCATGAATATTTTTAAAGGAAAAATATTTTTTGAAAAATAGAAAAAGCTTGCCAGCCGACCTGTTCCTTTCATGGATCTCGATCTTTCATCATCTCTTGTTCCTGTCGTTGACACAGGCCAGCAACATTTTGCTTTTCCTTAATCTCACTCTAGAGTACCTGAGCTGGTTCCTAGCCTCCTCTATTAACTTCTGTTCCTAGTCTAGTCAAGTTTGAGCTCAGCAGGCCCCAAACTAGTCTAATCTCTCTGGGAATTTCCACAAGGGACAAGAAACACTTTCATAATCACCCCTGAAGGTCTCAAGCTGGTTCTCTCTGTAGTAGTTAAGGCAGCTCTTGGCTGCCCTCTTCTGGATCAGGTCCCTAAGCCAGTCACTGCTGTTGACCAGCAACCCTCTAAGTCCCAGCTTCCCATTTGAACTGGGATAGGTGGGGTAACCACAGGTGTGGCATCTGCAACTCTTTTCTACTTCCATAGAATCTTAGCAATGTTATTTTATCTACATATATACTTTTTCATTTAAGAATGTACAACAAGGAAGATTTTGTGGGGGGAAAAAAAAAGAAATGCAAAGGCCTCTCAGGTAGTAAAACATTAAGTAAATTCAATAAAAATAGATAATATTATCTGGCACTATCTGCTAAACCATCTCTTCCAAAAATGTTGCATATAGGTTGAACATCATAGCCATTTATAAATATCTCAAAATTTAAACAAAAATCATCCCTGACACTATTGTGGGACAGCTTGGTTTTAAAGAGTAAATTGAAATACTCAGAGTAAAAGAATACGCTTAGTGTTCCTAAAGTTCCCACTTTCCAGTTTGCCCCATGAATTATCTAAGAACATTCCCTTGGCACACACATGCATACACACACCCACTCATTTTCTTTGAAATATTATTAGGAATTAAATTGCTTAGGACCTTCAGACTTTCAATTCTTTCTATATTCTAGCTACGAACACAGTTCAACCCTAAATTAGGAGCCCTCTTCCAATTATATGAAATGATTATGAGGCTGGGAAACAAGGGGGCAAAACAAAAAAGAAAAAGAAGAGAAAGAAAAGAATTATCATACATTGCTGGTGGGTGTGTAAGTACTTTGGCAGACTGTAGCAATTTCTACTCAAGTAAAATATGACCCACCATTTCCACTCTTAAGTATTTACTCAAAAGAAATGAAAACAAATGTCCACATAATAACTTGTATAAGAGTGTTCACAGCAGCTTAATTTATAATAGCTCCACACTAGAAACAACTCAAATGTCCATTAGCACGTGAATGAATAAACATATTCTTTTTTTAAAAAATATTTTATTTATTCATTTGACAGAGATCACAAGTAGGCAGAGAGGCAGTCAGAGAGAGAGGAGAAAGCAGGCTCTCCACGGAGCAGAGAGTGCGATGTGGGGCTCGATCCGAGGACCCTGGGATCATGACCTGAGCCGAAGGCAAAGGCTTTAACCCATCGAGCCACCCAGGTGCCCCTAAACATATTCTGATGCATTCGTATAATAGAATACCAACAACACGAAAAAAAAAAAAAAAAGAACAGCTGCAACCAGCTTGGATAACACTCAGATATATATACACTGTGCAGAGTAGACATAGAAGAATACACACAGTTTGAGTCCATTTTTATGAGGTTCCAGAAAAGACAAATAGGTGAAACTATTCTAGGGTAGCAGAAATCAAAATAGTGGCAAACCCTGGTGGGAGGTTGGTGGTTACCAGGAATGGACACAAGAGAACTTTCTGTAGTGAAGGAAATATTCCATATCATGCCTAGTAGTAGTTACATGGGTATAGACATAGGTTAAAAAGTCATTGAGCTCTACATTCAAGATTTGGGCATTCCTAAATGTCAATTGTATCTCAATTTAAACTAAACTGCATAGACAAAGAAAAAGAAATCAGAACATCAAACAGTGACAGGGTTAGGAAAGAGAGCTGCCAGTTAGAGAATGTCTACTGCAACTCATAATGCTAGTAAATATCCCATCCAATTTAAAAATAGAATGATTTTTAAAATTTAATTTAACTGCAAATGACATCCCAAATATTGCAGTAGTTTTCCAGGCTCTGCCTCTTCTCACAGAAAAGGCATCTTCATCTTTTTAAATTATCCCTTACCTGTGATTTTGCTCTCTCTAGAGCAGCTGGGCTTGAGAAAATCCTATCTTACTTTTTACACATTTAGTAATGACTTCTCTTTTAGGATTCCAGTATCAGTCTGCCTCTTTACACTCTACAAGATACTGTTTATAATCAGAAAAAGTGAAAAAAAAAAAAATGAGCAGCACAAAGAGATGAAGCTTAGGCTGAAAGGCCACAGACTGGATTTGAAGCTGTCCTGTAGGCAAACCTCATGCATCCGATTCTGTAACACATACTAATTTTGTATTACCCTGTAAATTACAAACATTATAAATGAACTCTAGGTTATGGGGATGCAAGTATCATGTTCTTGTCAGCCCTTGTCTGTACTTTTAATAGCTCTCAAAGTTAAAAAAGATAAAAACAGATGTTTGTTGTTCAACATCTGGAAAATACAAAATAGCAAAACAATCACCCATAATTTAACAGCCTGGAAGTAATTACTCTGAAAATGTCAGTACCCATTTCTTAGCAAAGGGAAAATGAACCAATCTTCCAGAGATTTTATAAAGGTTAAGGAGGTAGCATCGGAAAGTAGAGGGAGCATTGCTCTTGAGAACAAGAGTTCTCAGGTCCTTCAAAATAAGCTGAGGGGCATAAAAGGATACTTGACACAAAGGCAGAAAGGTAACATTTTCAGACAATCAATACTACAACACAATGGTAATAATTTATGCAACACTTTTAATGTCATGTGAGCATGTTTCAGAACTTCACTATTCTAATTGGCAGAACCATTCACTTATAAAATATCCACTCTCATAAAACAACTTTACTTTTCCTTTGGGTCTGCAGGTAACAGAATGCTTTTGGCAAATTTATTTCTTCACGCAACATATAAGTCATAAAGTTATCTCTACAGGAATTCCTGCTGGTTTGTTTATTCCCACTGACATAGGTGGACTTCTTGAGTGGTTAAAATTATACTGCTAGCTCTTTCTACATAGAGCCAATGGCATGGAGATTTCACCTGAAGGAAGGGTTCTCAAATGGGGGTTTGAGGCTCTGGAGGTTATGCCCCTGAGGCAGGAACCCCACAAAGTCTCAGTTGGTGATCCCTTCCAGCCCTGCCTGGTGTTTGCTCACAGCAACTGTCCTAATACAGGAAAGAGTCAGTTTGTGGTTTTCTGACTTTAAAGCATGACACCATTTTCCCTTGCCCCAGACCACATCCCCTAGAGGCTAGACTCAGCTGGATTGGGGTTTACTTGCTCAGCAGTAAAAACTCTTTTCATTCAGCACTCCATCTCTGGTCTCTGTTATTTTTCCTCCTTAATGAGATGCCAGGACGCAGGCTGATACAGAAAGTTTTTTTGGCAAGTGAGAGAAGCAACTGAGTTTTTCAGGAGAGTGATGGATTGGTTAGAAGGTCTGAAGAAAGGAGTAAGGAACCAGGGCTTAGTGAATTGGGAGAAGCTGGTCCCAGGAAAGCACACAGATCCATGAGAACTGAAATTAGATGTTTGTAAACTTGCAATAAATAGGGCCAATCAGCATGGTTCTACAGGAGAGTCCTCGAGTATAGAGAGATAATCCTCTGAAAACAAAACCCATATAAAGGAATGGTAGAGAATGTTCTTTTATAGCGATGAATACGCAGTTACCTGGGGAGTATTAGAGCTTCCAAAATTCAATCAAGATTTCTCTTTAGGGGCGCCTGGGTGGCTCAGTGGGTTAAGCCGCTGCCTTCGGCTCAGGTCATGATCTCAGGGTCCTGGGACTGAGTCCCGCATCGGGCTCTCTGCTCAGCAGGGAACCTGCTCCCCCTTCTCTCTCTGCCTGCCTCTCTGCCTGCTTGTGCTCTCTGTCTCTCTCTCTGTCAAATAAATAAATAAAATATTAAAAAAAAAAAAAGATTTCTCTTTAGTTTGTGCCCACCCAGGATCACACACACACACACACACACACACACACACACACACCCCTTTATTAAGTAATCAGATTTAGCAATTTCCTCAATTCCTTAGCATTTCTAAAAGAAAAATACTGTAAAGAGATTTCCATCTAGTCCACGAATTTCCCTTCAGTGAGGAAAAGAAAGGAAAGTGGACTAGGAAGAACCCAGAAGGCCTCAGGGAGAGGTGGGGATGATGGCCTTCATGGACTTGCTCAGTTCCTGAACACTGAATGGCAGGCTCGTGCCCTGAGGGTGACCTGGGAATCTGGGAGCGTGTTTTTGTTTGCTAAAAAGATAGCACTTAGTAAACCTAAATTTTATCAATCTAACCTCTTTTTTTTTTAATGCTTTTATTTCTTTATTTGAGGGAAAGAGCATGAGGGGGGAAGCACAGACGGAGAGGCAGAAGCAGGTTCCCCGCTGAACTGGGAACCTGATGTGGGGCTCCATTCCAGGACCATGAGACCCTGACCTGAGCCAAAGGCAGACACTTAACTGACTGAGCCACCCAAGGGCCTCAGTCTAATTTCCTTTATAAAAGACTGAAACTAGCCATTTCCTATGCAACTATAATGCACATTGAATACAACTACCAAGTAAACTGAAAGAAAACTGTACTTCCTTTCATGGAAGATCTTTACCAGGAAACATTCAGAACTTTAAGAAATAATACTACTAACAACACGTCAGCTAAAATTACTTAAGTCAATATAATGCACTTGGTTTACACTGCATCTGTAGTTTTTGCAGTCAATGCTTCCACATGTGGGACTGTTAACAGACAAGCTTGAGGCATAGTAAAAATTTTAAGAGTTATCTGACCTAAAATTGATTCGAATTGGGCAGCATACCATCTAGCAGAGAGAACCGCTCCAAGGAGCTGTAGAAAATGAAGACTTGTACAGGCAAAAGGGAGTAGGAACAAGGAAGTTATACTAGATAATAAAGGGGGTTGGTTATTGCAAGGTTACTTGCCCTTAGGGGTTGGCAGGGGTGCATCAGGCAGATTACCTAACTAGTGCTCATCGGGCAACTCCCGAGTGACTGGTTTAAGATTCCATTTCTGGGAGAGTAAAATGTAATCAAGTTAAGTCTCTGGTGAGGTGGGACTTAGGGTACCATTTGGGGCCTGTTTGTTGGTTTTTGTTGTTGTTGTTGCTGGTCTTTTTGTTTTCCTCTACAGATGAGTATAACATCTGGGTATCCCATTATGCATTTCAGTGAAACTGAAACACATTGAACTGCGTTTTATTCTAACTTACTTCCAGTTTATTACACTAAAGGGGGCAACACAAAATATTTCTGATTAACAAAAGGAGAAGGATGTAGGTATGTGGAGCTGAGACCCTGTGGCCTAGTGGAGCTGAGACCCTGTGGCCTAGTGTAAGAGCTTCCTGTTTTAGAATCAACAGACCCCTTTCAGAATATAATGGACACCAGGAAACCTCCTACCCATGCATAAGCATAAACATTTGCATAAACACCCTGTGCTTCAACACCCTTGCACTCTGTGCAAATAGTCTCTCTTGGGGGAATATTTGGAAGGTGAAGTAGTAGAGGAGGGTGTGTAAATAGTTTAATAAATAAACTAGACTTGGTAGGGTGCAAACAGAAAACAGGAATAAATTTTTATTCCTGCTCAGGTTTCTGTCTTTAAACCCTCTTTCCATAATGGTTCTTGTAGGGTGCAAACAGAAAACAACTTTATTCCTGCTCAGTGTTCTGCATTTAAACACTCTCTCTAGAATGGTTCTTGTCTTTCTCAGGACAAAATCTCAGGCATATTCCATACTATTTTCACCATCACTTTCAGATCATCTATATTCCAGGCTCTCACCAATTCATGTTTTTTTCTTCACTCAAACTTTAATCGTTTCAGGTTTTAAACCTTCGGTGGGGGGAGGGGTGTGATCAGTGTTTTTCCTACTATTTCCCTGCCCTGAATTTCACTGCCTCCTCTTATTTCATTGAGACAGCGGATGAAGAGAGGAAACAAGGATGGGGAGCAGACAGCTCTCACACAGTTGTAATCTGGTACTGGTGCCCTCTAGATTGGACATATTCCAAATAATGATTCTCTTCCACAGAGTACTGGTCCAGACACTTAGAAAACCCTTCCTACTTTGAGAATTTCTAACTGTGTTTGTGGACTCCTACTGGCTCCTCTAACTGGCCACGTATGAGCCTTCCTTAGCTCCTGGTTTTGACAAAGAGTCTCTCCTTGACCAAACTCTGTCCAGGCTCCTCTGAGAGCTCTGAGCTCCTCACTCCCCTACCCCCCACCCCGCCTCCCTGCTTAAAGCACCTGCCTAAGAAAACTCAATGCTGCCAGAATTTACTATTTGTTCTAGGCAACACTTGAAGATAGAAACCCTGTGGAAAAGTAGAACTCTAACCTTGATAAGGGCCAGTTAAGGAACTCAGATGTGTTTCACACAGACAAGCTTTTTGTCAGTTTTCATTTCCCTGATTCTGTGGAGCCCCTGCTCTCCCCTGTCCCTATTCCTTTATCCTTCCTTTAAAATGCCCAGTCCCTTCTGTTAACTGAGGTTGAGGTCAGTTCACAGTGGACTCTTTTCCTTACTGGGATAGTATATTACTGGTTAAAATTTGTCCTTACCATTTTAATTAGTGTCTGGCTTTGTCTATCTTTGATCGTTTCCAGTAACCCACATCTCTGTTGGAGTCACCACATCCTTCAAGGGGTCTCATTGGGTAAGACCA
This sequence comes from Martes martes, assembly GCF_963455335.1. Lineage (NCBI taxonomy): Eukaryota > Metazoa > Chordata > Mammalia > Carnivora > Mustelidae > Martes > Martes martes. The sequence continues at coordinate 79,978,139 of NC_137892.1, read as the reverse complement.
GCCTCCTTCACTGAGTCCATAACTGGCTCATGGATAACTCATGCATCCTCTACCCCACCAAACTTTGGATGCAGCTCTTTCCCAACAATCCCCTTGCTTAGCTCTGTTGTCATAAAAGCAGATCATCACAGTCTTGAGAATCAGGCCTGAGTTAGGTGTCCTGTGTCTTCCAGTCTTCCTTCCTCACGGGCTTAAGGATATACTAAGTACCCTTCTCCCTTTGCCCATTGCCCAGGGTGTTTGGGGAGCCTAGAGAACATCACTATGATAATAAAGTGGGTGTTTGATGTCCCTTTCCTTTCCTTCCTAGAATCAAATTTTGACTCTTATAAACATAGATAGACTCTCAGGTTGTTTTTCAGAGTCTGTAGTCTCTCATGGTTCACCTCCCCTTCCAATTTCCCTCAACTCCCTTCTCCTCTCCATCTCCCCTTGTCCTCTATATTATTTGTTATGCTCCACAAATAAGTGAAACCATATGATACTTGACTCTCTCTGTTTGACTTATTTCACTCAGCATAATCTCTTCCAGTCCTGTCCATGTTGCTACAAAAGTTGGGTATTCGTCCTTTCTGATGGAGGCAGAATACTCCATAGTGTATATGGACCACATCTCCCTTATCCATTCGTCCGTTGAAGGGCATCTTGGTTCTTTCCACAGTTTGGCGACCGTGGCCATTGCTGCTATAAACATTGGGGTACAGATGGCCCTTCTTTTCACTACATCTGTATCTTTGGGGTAAATACCCAGTAGTGCAATTGCAGGGTCATAGGGAAGCTCTATTTTTAATTTCCTGAGGAATCTCCACACTGTTCTCCAAAGTGGCTGCACCAGTTTGCATTCCCACCAACAGTGTAAGAGGGTTCCCCTTTCTCCACATCCTCTCCAACACACGTTGTTTCCTGTCTTGCTAATTTTGGCCATTCTAACTGGTGTAAGGTGATATCTCAATGTGGTTTTGATTTGAATCTCCCTGATGGCTAGTGATGATGAACATTTTTTCATGTGTCTGGTAGCCATTTGTATGTCTTCATTGGAGAAGTGTCTGTTCATATCTTCTGCCCATTTTTTAATATGATTGTCTGTTTTATGTGTGTTGAGTTTGAGGAGTTCTTTATAGATCCTGGATATCAACCTTTTGTCTGTACTGTCATTTGCAAATATCTTCTCCCATTCCATGGGTTGCCTCTTTGTTTTGTTGACTGTTTCTTTTGCTGTGCAGAAGCTTTTGATCTTGATGAAGTCCCAAAAGTTGAGGGTTTTGAAGGGGCGGGGGGTGGGAGGTTGGGGGAACAAGGTGGTGGGTATTAGGGAGGGCACAGATTGCATGGAGCACTGGGTGTGGTGAAAAAACAATGAATACTGTTATGCTGAAAATAAATATAAAAAAAAAGAAAAAAGAAATGAAAAATAGAGCTTCCCTATGACCCTGCAATTGCACTACTGGGTATTTACCCCAAAGATACAGATGGAGTGAAAAGAAGGGCCATCTCTACCCCAATGTTTATAGCAGCAATGGCCACGGTCGCCAAACTGTGGAAAGAACCAAGATGCCCTTCAACGGACGAATGGATAAGGGAGATGTGGTCCATATACACTATGGAGTATTCTGCCTCCATCAGAAAGGACGAATACCCAACTTTTGTAGCAACATGGACAGGACTGGAAGAGATTATGCTGAGTGAAATAAGTCAAGCAGAGAGAGTCAAGTATCATATGGTTTCACTTATTTGTGGAGCATAACAAATAACATGGAGGACATGGGGAGATGGAGAGGAGAAGGGAGTTGAGGGAAATTGGAAGGGGAGGTGAACCATGAGAGACTGTGGACTCTGAAAAACAGCCTGAGGGTTTTGAAGGGGCGGGGGGTGGGAGGTTGGGGGAGCCAGGTGGTGGGTATTATGGAGGGCACGCATTGCATGGAGCACTGGGTGTGGTGGAAAAACAATGAATACTGTTACGCTGAAAAGAAATAAAAAATTAGGGGCAAAAAAAAAAAAACATAGATAGACTCTATAGGTATCTTCCTCTTTGTTGCATCCTCAGCATTCACCTGATGCCTAGCTCAGAGGAGACTTTGTATCTATTTGGTTAATGGATGAACGACTATGTCATTAGAAAGCACACTTCATGCAAGTTAAAGGAAAGAACAACAAAGAAAATACTGAGTAAGCTTATTTTCCAGTTTTAGTTTTCTTTCTTAACCAATTTTACTTTCTCGTTGAATTTCTACTTTTCTTTCACTCTTTGAGTCACCAGTATTTTTCCCCGCAAAGTGATTGCCTTTCTTCACTGCCTATCCATTTTGTACTTCTAGAAGTTTGGGTGAATTCATCCTTTGCAGTAGAAAAATTTAAAAAGGCTCGCTGTAAGGAGACTTCCTAGAGTCTTTCTCAGATTCCCTTTTCATTCTGCTGAAGTGAAAAGAGCATCTGCCCTGGATGATAGAGGAAAATTGGATAGGATAACTTGTTTCCTTTTCAATTTGTTTTCCACAAAAGGAATCCTGCTTTCAAGAGAAACTTATTTATAGACAGAATAAGTGGATTTGATTCTTCTTTGGGCTAGTCATAGTGTTGATACAAAAGGAGAGAAGAACACCAGAACTGTCACACTTACCCCACTGGTTGTTTCAAATGGCCAGTTCCTTCACCAGAAATGGAAAAGTCTTTCACAAATGACTTGAATATCATGGCTGAAAGAAAACATTGCATAGTATCAGTCACCTTACAGGACAATGATGCTAAATTCACAAGTACTCCTTAGACTGAAACGGACAGAAACCCAACACAAAGTAGGAAAGCAATAAAGGGAATTCATTTGCTTACATTACTGTGAAGTCCAGAGACCATCACTGCTTCAGGGAGGACTAGATTCAAGGATTAAAAGGATGTTGTTAAGGCTTGGATTGTGTTTGTCTCTGAAAACTACCTGGCTTCCTGATATCCTCTGCAGAAAACTGTCAGAGGTTTTTGTTTTTGTTTTTTTCATTTTTTTATTAATTATTTTTATTAACATATAATGTATTCTTTGCCCCAGGGGTACAGGTCTGTGAATCATCATGCTTACACACTTCACAGCACTCACCATAACACATACCCTCCCCAATGTCCATAACCCAACCACCCTATCCCTATCCCCCCTCCCCCAAGCAACCCTCCGTTTGTTTTGTGAGATTGAGTCTCTTATGGATTGTCTCCATCCTGATCCCATCTTGTTTCATTTTTTTCCTTCCCTATCCCCCAATCCCCCCCCACTATGCCTCTCAAATTTCTAATATCAGGGAAATCATATGATAATTGTCTTTCTCTGATTGACTTATTTCACTCAGCATAATACCCTCTAGTTCCATCCATGTCGTCACAAATGGCAAGATTTCATTTCTTTTGATGGCTGCATTATATATATATATATATATATATATATATATATATCACTCTTCTTTATCTATTCATCTGTTGATAGGCATCTAGGTTCTTTCCATAGTTTGGCTAGTTGATATTGCTGCTATGAACATTTGGGTGCATGTGCCTCTTTGGATCACTACATTTTTATCTTTAGGGTAAATACCAATAGTGCGATTGCTGGGTCATAGTGTAGCTCAATTTTCAACTTTTTGAGGAACATCCAAAAATACTGTTTTCCAGAGTGGCTGCACCAGCTTGCATTCCCACCAACAGTGTAGGAGGTGTTGGCATCTTTGCCAACACCTATCATTTCCTGACTTGTTAATTTTAGCCATTCTGACTGATGTGAGGTGGTATCTCACTGTGGTTTTGATTTGTATTTTCCTGATGTCGAGTTATGCGGAACACTTTTTCATGTGTCTGTTGGCCATTTGGTGGTCTGCTTTGCAGAAATGTCTGTTCATGTCTTCTGCCTATTTCTTGACGGGACTATTTGTTCTTTGGGTGTTGAGTTTGCTGAGCCCTTTATAGATTTTGGGTATTAGCCCTTTATCTGATATGTCATTTGCAAATATCTTCTCCCATTCTGTCAGGTGTCTTTTGGTTTTGTTGACTGTTTTCTTTGTTGTGCAAAAGCTTTTGATCTTGATGAAGTCCCAATAGTTCATTTTTGCCCTTGCTTCCCTTGCCTTTGGCGATGTTTCTAGGAAGAAGTTGCTGTGGGTGAAGTTGAAGAGGTTGCTGCCTGTGTTCTCCTCAAGGATTTGAATGGATTCCTGTCTCACATTCAGGTCTTTCATCCATATTGAGTTTATTTTTGTGTGTGGTCTAAGAAAATGGTCCAGTTTCACTCTTCTGCATGTGGCTGTCCAATTTTCCCAGCACAATTTGTTGAAGAGACTGTCTTTTTTCCACTGGACATTCTTTCTTGCTTTGTTGAAGATTAGTTGACCATAGAATTGAAGGTCTATTTCTGGGTCCTCTATTCTGTTCCATTGACCTATGTGTCTGTTTTTGTGCCAGTACCATACTGTCTTGATGATGACAGCTTTGTAATAGAGCTTGAAGTCTGGAATTGTGATGCCACCAACTTTGGCTTTCTTTTTCAACATTCCTCTGGCTAATCGAGGTCTTTTCTAGTTCCATATAAATTTTAGGATTATTTGTTCCACTTCTTTGAAAAAAATTGAGGTATTTTGATAGGGATTGCATTAAATGTGTAGATTGCTTTAGGTAGCATAGACATTTTCACAATATTTGTTCTTCCAATCCATGAGCATGAAACGTTTTTCCATTTCTTTGGGTCTTCTCATTTTCTTTCATAAGAACTTTATAGTTTTCTGAGAACAGATTCTTTGCCTCATTGGTTAGGTTTATTCCTAGATATCTTATGGGTTTTGGTGCAATTGTAAATGGGAACTCCAGTTCTGACATATTACCAATGTCCGTATTGATTAGGTCCCTAGCCGTTGGTATTGCCTCTTGTTCTTGTGTGTGTGTGTGTGTGTGTGGTGAGTTTTTCTCCCTTGTCATTTTATCCAGTTAAGAATAGAAGAATGAGGGTGCCTGGGTGGCTCAGTGGGTTAGGCCTCTGCCTTCAGCTCGGGTCATGATCTCAGGGTCCTGGGATCGAGTCCTGCATCCGGCTTTCTGATCAGCGGGGAGCCTGCTTCCCCCTCTTTCTGCCTGCCTCTCTGCCTACTTGTGATCTCTCTCTGTCAAATAAATAAATAAAAATCTTTAAAAAAAAAAAAAAGAATAGAAGAATGAGGGGCACCTGGGTGGCTCAGTGGGTTAAAGCCTCTGCCTTCGGCTCAGGTCATGATCCCAAGGTCCTGGGATCAAGCTCCGCATCGGGCTCTCTGCCCAATGGGAGCCTGCTTTCTTTCCTCTCTCTCTGCCTGCCTCTCTGCCTAATTGTGATCTCTGTCTGTCAAATAAGTAAATGGAATCTTAAAAAGAAGAAGAAGAAGAATAGAAGAATGAGAGAACAAAATACTAAAAGGGTAGCAAGAACCCCAGAAAAATATACACTAACCAAATCAGAAGAGTCCTGAAACCAGGGAGAGAAGAAAAGGGGAAATAAAGAAAAAAAGAATATACATTAGACTGGTGAATAGAACAGAACCACACACTTGATTTGGGGTATATTTTAGTCTGTTAGAAGACACTATCTCCCAAAATTTTAAAGAAATACACACACACACACACACACACACAGAAATAAGGGTAAACACAATGAAGGGATGGAATATTACTGTAAAGATGAAAATTTTTAAAGATTCTAAAAAAGGAATTGATAAGATTAGAAGTTGGTTGAAAAAAAGAAAAAAAAGAGGAAAGAATGTGATCAGGCTGGAGACTAGAACAAAGCCATGTGCTAGATTTAGGATATATTTTGATCTGTTGGCAAAATTGTACCCCAAAATTTTAAAGAAAAAAAAACAATATGCATACAAGAAATAACGTTAAATACAATGAAGGAATAAAATATGACTATAACAGGGCGCTTGGGCAGCTCAGTTGGTTGAACAACTGCCTTCGCCTCAGGTAGTGATCCCGGAGTCCCGGGGTCCAGTCCCGCAGCAGGCTCCTTGCTCCACAGGTAGTGTGCTTCTCCCTCCGACCTTCTCCCCTCTTATGCTCTCTCACATTGTCTCTCTCTCAAATAAATAAATAAAATCTTTAAAATATGACTATAACAATGAATATTAAAAAAGATTTTTTAAAAAGGTATTGATAAGATAGTTAAAAATGTTAAAATAGGAAAGAGGAAAATAAAAAAAATAGAATGAGAAAAAAATAAAGTTAAAAAATTTAACTTTGAAAGACTAAAGGATCATGGGGAAAAAGCCATGAATTCTATGTGTTGCTTTCGCGAAGCTCTGAAGTTCTGCAGTTCTCATTGATTGGTAAACTTGGTCTTGGCTAGATGTTCCTGCTGATCTTCTCAGAAGGGGCCTGTTGCTATGATTCTCAAATGTCTTTGCCAGAGGCGAAATTGCACCGCCCTTGCCAGGGGCCCAGCTAAGTAATCTGCTCGGGTTTGCTCTTGGGAGCTTTTGTTCCCTGAAAGCTTTCCATACCACTTTGGAGGACGGGAATGAAGATGGCGGCCTCCCAGTCTCTGGCCGGAGGAGCAGAGAGCTCAGGGTCCCCTTCTTCAGTGCACCCTCAGAGAAAAGCAGTCAATCCCTTCCATCTCCCTGGCCTCCCACCACACTCCAAGCTCACCTGGCCTGTGACCAAGCATTTCTGTCTCTGGTGCATGGCGCCATTTAAAGTCTCCAAACCCAGGCAATTTCTCAAGCACACTCCCAGGCCTCCCAGAGGAGGAAGGAGGGGGTCTCTCCGGATCTGCCACCTGTGGGGTCCCTGCCCGAAGAGCAGTGGCCTGTGTCTCGGATCATGGTTTAAGGTAACCCAGAGCTGAGAGTCCCCTCCTCAGCTCTGTCTCTGTTAGCTGGCTTCCCCACTCCCATTCTGGGAGCTCTGCCACACTCAGGCACCCCGGTCTTTCTGTGACCCCGCGGATCCTGAGACCACACTATGCCTGCGAGGGCTCAGTCCCCCGCTTAGCCTCTGGAGAGAAGTCCCTCAAAACTTTTAAAAGTTTTGATTTTGTCATGCGCAGCTCCATTGCGTGTTGGAAGCCGGCCCCTCCTCCCATGTTCTATCTTCCGGTGGCTTCAGATTCACTTCTCCACATGTCCTACCTTTCAGAAAGTGGGCGATTTTCTGTTCCTAGAATTGCTGCTCTTCTTCTCTTCTATCTCCTGTTGAGTTTGTAGGTGTTCGGAATGGTTTGATACCTATGTAGCTGAACTCCTGGTATCTGATGTCATTTCAGTCAGCTACTCCTCCGCCATCTTGCACCTCTCTCTCTCTCTCAGAGGTTTTGTTGTAACTGGTTTGAGTCAGGTGCCTCAAATCAATACTATGGCCATGGAGATAGTATTCTAGTTCGGCAGGTGTAGGACACACGTCCACACCTGGAACTGAGTTCAGGGGTGAGGGATTGTCAATCCCACTTATACTACACAAAATGGGTTCCCTCAAAACACTGGCATTCTGTTATCAGAAGAAGAAGAAGAAAAGAATTATTGGCCAGACATTTCCCTTGCCAATATATGTGGGTGTGTATAAGTATACATAAATGTATATATAAGAATGTATATACACACACACAGATACACACACACACACACACATATATGTATGTATATACATATATACATATGTATATATATTTTTTAACTGAAAATAAGATAAAATTTTATTTAAAATATTAGGATACAGGAAATGGTCAGGAAAGTGGTATAAATAAACTAATAGGAAAATCAACAGGATTTTTCTTAATGGGAACTCAATTGAGAATGTCTAAACTTAATAAATCAAGAAATAACAGTATATTACTTAGAAATACAGAGGTTGATACCAGAAGAAATAGCTAAAAGTTGAAAGCATTTACCTCTGAGGAGCAGCAATGAAGGGTGGGGAACTGCTGTTTTTTATTTTTAAGCTTTTGAGTATTAATGGAACATTTAACTGGGTGTGTGTGTATATTATTTTCATTTACAAAATTAAAAATCATTTATTTTTAAACAAGGAAGAAACATCATCAAAAATAGCTGGTAAACAGAGAGAAGAAAGCAAAATGAAATATTTATTAGAAGTACCAGAGTACAAAAAAAAAGTACCATAGTACAAATAAGGATAAGGAAGCCCATATATTTCTCAATAGTCCTCAAGCAATAGTGTGTCATAGCCCAAAACTATTCATTTACATAAATAATACCAAAACAAGTTGAATTATTTTTTGTATATATACATATATACATACATATATACATATATGTTTGTATATGTATATACATACATATATATTTTTTTGTTTTACAAAAGGTCTCTTTATTTTTTTTTAAAGATTTTATTTATTTATTTGACAGAGAGAGATCACAAGTAGGTGGAGAGGCAGGCAGAGAGAGAGGAGGAAGCAGGCTCCCTGCTGAGCAGAGAGCCCCATGCAGGGCTCGATCCCAGGACCCTGGGATCATGACCTGAGCCGAAGGCAGAGGCTTAACCCACTGAGCCACCCAGGGGCCCCACAAAAGGTCTCTTTAAACTCTCTCCAAGTGTGAGGATTTAAAACATGGCAATTTCTTATACTTCTCTGTTATCCATTCCAATATTTAATAAATATCTTGCTTTCAGAAATATCTCCTTATTTCTAATGAAAATCATTCATGTTTTAATTTATAAGCACATTCACTTTGTCATAATCATTTTTTAAAAGATTTTTATTTATTTATTTGAGACAGACAGAGAGCATTAGTAGGCAGAGAGGCAGGCAGAGAGAGGGGGAAGCACGCTCTCCGCTGAGCAGAGAGCCCGATTCAGAGCTTGATCCCAGGACCCTGAGACCATGACCTGAGCTGAAGGCAGAGGCTTAACCCACTGAGCCACCCAGGCACCCCTACTTTTGTCATAATCTTTTTTTTTATTTTTTATTTTTTATTTATTTGACAGAGATCACAAGTAGGCAGAGAGACAGGCAAAGAGAGAGAGGAAGGGAAGCAGGCTCCCTGCTGCGCAGAGAGCCGGATGCAGGGCTGGATCCCAGGACCCTGAGATCATGACCTGAGCCGAAGGCAGAGGCTTTAACCTACTGAGCCACCCAGGCGCCCCACTTTTGTCATAATCTTGATAGAGAAGTCAAACAGCAGTGACAAACTTTGCTTTGATAACTTTATAACTTGGAAAAAGAGAAAATGAGAAAGAAAAATAAAAGAAAATCAAGAAGGAAAAGCACAAATACAATAGATGCAAAGTAACACCAAGAATAGAGAAACATGAGTCTGAGATAATCAATAGCCTTAGTATCACTGGAGTGAGTGCTGGCGATGACTGAGGCTAACACTGGGATATAGAACTCATTATGGAAATTTTGCCAAGTTTTATTTCTTGTCCAGTTGAGTTTGTGGCTTGAGATTTTTACCCACCACATATCCCAAACTGAGCTCATGATTTCCATCGTCACCTAACGAATTTCTCTGCCTTGGTCTCCTAACTCAGGGAATGTGACCAGCATCAATCCATGTAACTAAACTAGAAAATACATTTAATACAATTAAATAATTGACTTTCTTCTTGTCTTATCTTCACAAACATTTAAACATAACAATATCTATATCCACTCTTGAATCTGTTCACATCTCTCCCAGCCCATTCACTTACATATTCCTCATGAAATCTAGAGTCCAGGGGGTGAGATATATCCAACGAATAATCATGTGGATAACTGTTTAATTTATAACTATTTTCAGTGCTATAAGGAAGAGGACGAGGGGAGCAGGGTGTCAGAGAAGGCTGCCTAAGGAAGTGACATTCAGGCTGAGACTTTAAAGCTTGTAAGAACTGGTGGCAGAAAGTGGAAGACCACATGTGTTCCAGCCGGAAAGACCAGTTTGTATGATGACCCTTCACATGATTGCATGTGTTAGAAGAAAAATGGACAGGGATTATGATGTGTAGAAGAAACTGATACCTTTCATTTGGATTACTACAATAGCCTCTTAGCTTCTTTCTCTTCCTGGAGTTTCATTTTCCTAATGATGTTTTCAGAAGATCATAAGCAGACTCTTCCTGAAGTATGAATCCAATCATGCCTCTCTTCCTTAAAATATATTAGTCTCTCCTTACCCAGAGGGGATATGTTCCAAGAACCCCAGTGGATACCTGAAACCAAGGATAGTACCAAACCCTATTTATATTATATTTTTTTCCTATACATACATACCCACGATAAAGCTTAATTTTCTTTAAGTTTAATTTATAAATTAGTCACAATAAGAAATTAACAATAACTCGTAATAAAATGGAGCAATTATAACAATATAGTTAGTCTTGAACAACATGGGGGTTCAGGTTGCTGACCACGCAGTAAAAAATCTGCATATAACTTTTGACTCCTCCCAATTTAAGTAGTACTGTTGACCAGAACCTTACCTACCAAGAACATAAATGGCTTTTAACATATATTTTGTATATGTGTTACATACCATATTCCTACAACAAAATAAGCTGGAGAAAAGAAAATGTTAAGAAAATCATAAGGAAGAGAAAATGCATTTATAGGGCTGTATTTATCAAAAACAAAACAAAACAAAATACCCATGTACAAGTGGACCTGCACAGTTCAAATACGTGTTGTTCAAGGGTCAATTGTATACTATAATAAAAGTTATGGGGAGCCTGGGTGACTCAGTGGGTTGAGCCTCTGCCTTCGGCTCAGGTAATGATCTCAGGGTCCTAGGACTGAGTCCCACATGGGGCTGTCTGCTCAGCGGGGAGCCTGCTTCCCCTTTTCTCTCTCTCTGCCTCTCTACTTGTGATCTCTGTCAAATAAATTAATAAAATCTTTAAAAAAAAAAAAGTTAGGGGCACCTGGGTGGGTCAGTGGGTTAAGCCTCTGCCTTCCGTTTGGGTCATGATCTTGGGGTCCTGTGATCGAGTACCACATCAGGCTCTCTACTCAGCGGGCAGCCTGCTTCCCCCTTACCTGCCTGCCTCTCTGCCTACTTGTGATCTCTCTGAATCAAATAAATAAATAAAATCTTAAAAAAAAAGTTATGTGAAACTGGTCTCTTTCTCAAAATATCCTATTGTACCGTGTTCACCCTTCTTATGGTGATGTGAGATTATAAAATGCCTCTGTGACGAGATGAACTGAGGTGAATGAGGTGGGCATTGTGACGTTAGGCTACGACAGACCTTCTGATGATACAGAGGATCATCTACTTCTGGGTCCTGGTTTACTGTGGGTAACTGAAACCTTGGAGAGGTGCTGGGTGGCGGCTCAGTCAGTTAAGCAACCGACTCTTGATTTTGGCTCAGGTCATGATCTCAGGGGTCTTGAGATCAAACCCTGTTTTGGGATTAGCTAGGAGTCAGTTTGGGATTCTATCTTCTTCCTCTGCCCCTTCCCCTGCTTGCTCACTCTCTCTCTCTCTCTCTCGAAATGAATAAATAAATCTTAATAAAAAAAAAAAAAGAAAAGAAACCTTGGAAAGCAGAACTGCAGATAAAGGGGGACAAACTAAGAGACTCCAAACCTCAGGATAAATATGTGATCTCCCTAGCACAGGGTTAAAGCCCTTTAGATGTGGTCTCTGTGTTGTTCTCCAGCCCTCTCTCATGGTTTCCAGTAGCCTGTAAGGTGGCAGTTGCTTCTATAAATCTTTGTATAGATGTATACAGTTGCTTCTTTGCATCTTTGTAAACGTCTCATTCTGGCTTATTTTCATCCTTGCATTTTCTTTTTTTTTTAAAGATTTATTTATTTATTTGACAGATAGAGATCACAAGTAGGCAGAGAGGTAGGCAGAGAGAGAGAGAGAGAGAGAGAAGGAAACAGGCTCCCTGCCAAGCAGAGAGCCAGATGTGGGCTCGATCCTAAGACCCTGGAATCATGACCCAAGCTGAAGGCAGAGGCTTTAACCCACTGAGCCACCCAAGCGACCCTGTCCTTGCATTTTCGATTGTGCAACAGCTGCTTCTTTTTTTTTTTTTTTTAAAGACTTTATTTATTTATTTGACAGACAGAGATCACAAGTAGGCAGAGAGGCAGGCAGAGAGAGAGGAGAAAGCAGGCTCTCCACGGAGCAGAGAGCCCGATGCGGGGCTCGATCCCAGGACCCTGGGATCATGACCTGAGCCGAAGGCAGAGGCTTTAACCCACTGAGCCACCTAGGCACCCCTGTGCAACAGCTTCTTCTTCTTCTTTTTTTTTTTAAGATTTTATTTTATTTATTTGTCAGAGAGAGTGAGCACGGGCAGACAGAGAGGCAGGCAGAGGCAGAGGGGAAAAAGCAGGCTCCCTGCTGAGCAAGGAGCCCGGCATGGGACTCAATCCCAAGACCCTGGGATCATGACCTGAGCCGAAGGCAGCTGTTTAACCAACTGAGCCACCCAGGCATCCCTGTGCAACAGCTTCTAATTGGAAAGTCCTTTACTCCTGGAATTCTGTTCAGTTCTTCAGATTCAGGTTTTTTGGGTTGTTTTTGTTTTCTTTTGTTTTTAAAGTAATCTCCACACCCAACATGGGGCTCAAACTCATGACCCCGAGACCCTGAACTCAAGGTCCGCATGCTTTACTAAGCCCAACCAGGCACCCCTATCAGACTCAGTTTTTAAGCCTTCTTGGAAAGCCATGTTACAGCACTCTGTGCACGCCTCTTACATAGTCCTTGGCACAGTCTTGAAGTTCATTCACTCTGCAAAGAATAATATTGAGTAGCTATACGATTACTAGGCCCTGCCCTAGACACTGGAGAAACAGCAGTCAGCATAATAGATATGTCACCTTCATCTCTCAAGCTGTAAGAATCTGGAGGACGGATTGTGTCTTAATTATTCCTGTATCCTCAACAGATAGGATAGCAGCAGTGCCTAATAAAATAAATCTGAACTGAACTGAGGTAGGTTTGAAGCCCAGGCCAAACTCCAAAGCCCATACTATTTCCAGTACCCTGTGGAATCCAGATCAATCTGAGTCTATTAAAATAAAAATAGTAGGAGTATTAAGAAAAACAGCAGCATGGGGGCGCCTGGGTGGCTCAGCGGATTGAAGCCTTTGCCTTCGGCTCAGGTCATGATCCCAGAGTCCTAGGATCAAGCCCCGCGGCGGGCTCTCGGCTCAGCGGGGAGCCTGCTTCCTCCCTTCTCTCTCTCTCTGCCTGCCTCTCTGCCTACTTGTGATCTGTCTGTCAAGTAAATAAATAAATTCTTTAAAAAACAAAAACAAAAACAAAAAAACAGCAGCATGGATCACAACTAACTGGGACCTGGTTCATCATAATGTTTTTTTTTTAATTTTAAATTTTTAATTTTTTTATAAACATATAATGTATTTTTATCACCAGGGGTACAGGTCTGTGAATCGCCAGGTTTACACATTTCACAGCACTCACCATAGCACATACCCTCCCCAATGTCCACCATCCCACCCCCCTTTCCTGACCCCCCTCCCCGCCCCAGCAACCCTCAGTTTGTTTTGTGAGATTAAGAGTCATTTATGGTTTGTCTCCCTCCCGCTCCCATCTTGTTTCATTTATTCTTTTCCTACCCCCCAAACCCCCCATGTTGCATCTCCACTTCCTCATATCAGGGAGATCATATACATGATAGTTGTCTTTCTCCGATTGACTTATTTCACTAAGCATGATACCCTCTAGTTCCATCCAGTTCATCATAATGTTAAGTAAATGGTGTTATTTTGCCAAATCTTCCTTGAAACTATCATCCTTGGCTTAATGATTTATCCACCAGCATATTACCATAATTTTTTCACCACTTCCTTCTACTTCCTTTCCAAACACACTCTAAATTCAAAAACAATTATTACTATATGGTTTACAGGAGGAAAAATTAGATGCAACCTAAATGTCTTTCCAGAAGGCATTGGTTAGATAAGGTAAATTCTTTCTTTCCTTTTTTTAAAAAGGATTTTATTTATTTATTTGACAGAGAGAAGACGCAGCGAGAGAGGGAACACAGGCAGGGGGAGCGGGAGAGGGAGAAGCAGGCCTCCTGAGGAGCGGGGAGAACGATGCAGGGCCTGATCCCAGGACTCTAGGATCATGACCCAAGCCGAAGGCTGATGCCTAACGACTGAGCCACCCAGGCGGCCCAAGGTAAATTCTTTCAAAGGGTTATTAAATTTTTAATTTAAATTTTACATAATTCTTTAAAATTTTAAATTTTTTACATAATTTTTAAATTTTTATAGAATTCTTTTTTTTTTTTTTAAATCTTTTAGTGAGGCTCTCTTGTACCTCTTTTATTTATTTATTTGACAGACAGAGATCGCAAGTAGGCAGAGAAGCAGGCAGAGAGAGAGGAGGAAGCAGGCTCCCCGCTGAGCAGAGAGCTCGACGTGGGGCTCGATCCCACGACCCTGAGATCATGACCTGAGCCGAAGGCAGAGGCTTTAACCCACTGAGCCACCCAGGCGCCCCTAGAATTCTTTTTTTTTTTAAGATTTTATTTAACAGACAGAGATCACAAGTAGGCAGAGAGGCAGGCAAAGAGGGGGGGTGGGGAAGCAGGCTCCCGGCTCAGCAGAGAGCCTGATGTGGGGCTTGATCCCAGGACCCTGAGATCATGACCTGAGCCGAAGGCAGAGGCCCAACCCACTGAGCCACCCAGGCGCCCCTTTACATAATTCTTAAAAATAAGTTAGTATTAAGTGCGCTGACATGGAAAGATGTCCATATATCACTAAGTGGAAGAAACAAATTACAGAATAGTATGTATAGATCAATTGTATTAAAATATATATGTGTATGACATGCATCGGAAAAAACCTAGAAGGATTACAAAAACTTCACTAAAATTTCACTCCATAGAGGTATACTAGGACTTTACTTCTAATTTGCATATTTTTGTATTGTTTGAATTTTTTTATAACAAGCTTTATTATTTTCATAATTAAAAAGAAAAAAAGGTGAAAGTGTAATCAAAGATGTGCTCATAATATAAACCATTACTACTTAAATTCCTATGAATTTTAATGAGTCAGTTAGTGTGAACACAGTTTCTAGTCTTAGCAAAGTTGGAGTGATCTAGGATTACTCTAATCCCAAAATTTAAAGGCTTAACGATAGGTAACAGAAGGAGAAATTTTCAGATTTTACTTCCATCTCTAATTTCTTTTGATTGGGTTTTGATCATGGCATTTTGCTTCTGTCTCTATCTCTATATGCTAATTAGGTAATTAGTCTCAGTGTTATGGGAATCATTAATGCATTTAAGTAGAATGATTTGGAGGGGTGCCACTGGGTTGCACTTGGGAAGCTACTGACTGAGTTAGTAAAGTTTCTTATGGACATGGCGGATTTCTTGTTATTAAATGGGTGTGCAGAGTCAGACGTGGAAGATGGTATCCAAAAATGAACTTGAAAACCTAAGAGGATAAACACCTGGGGAATCGAACCACAGAGAATATTCCCAAGCAGTATTGTGCATGTTTATTGTACCTAGAATCAAGAGGTAGCAAAGTAACCCAGTATGAATTCAGTTTCTCCACATATTACACAGTCTGTGATAAGGTGCAGGGGATGGGGTCAACTACAACTCTAGGGTTCATTGTATTCCATTTCTAGAGATGATAAAGGATACAGCATATTGAAATAGACCACAAATCTTTTTAAAACATTGTAGAATATGATTTTCACCTTATCTACAACAATTTACATGCTTATAGTCCAGCTGTAGTTTTAAAATTATAAAAGCTGTGTAAGAAGAGGCTGTGTTTTGGAGGTCAAAAACAGGTAGAAAACATTTAAATATTTTTGCCGATAATTTGTGTTCATGCTAACAGTGTTCCTCCATACCTCCTTGTACAGAGGGAGGAGCATAGAAGTAGACATGCCAATTAGGGAAATTGAGCCATCCATAACTGAAGCCTGGAGGAGTATTTGTCAACCTATGTATCTATTTTGTTTAAAGATGTAAGTGGTCAATTTTCCAGTGTTAGTCCTATGTGAAATTTATTTTTTTAAAGATTAGTTTATTTATTTGAGAGAGAGAGAGCAAGCGTGTGAGCACGAGGGGGGAGGGGAGGGGAGTTGGAGGGAGGGGAAAGAGAAAATCTCAAACATACCCCTTGCTTAGTGTGGAGCCCGACATGGGGCTGGATCCCCAGAGATCATGACCTGAGATGACACTAAGAGTTGGATGCCCAACACACTAAGCTACCCAGGTGCCCCAGTCCTATATGAAATTTAAAAACTGCTCAAAGAGAGAAAATCTTAATAAATTTAAATTTATAATCATGGATTAGACTGAGGAAACCTTAATATAATCAGAAAACTTTTCTACTGGAAAGGTTAGAAAAGCAGCTCAAAAATAGTAATCATCCTTATTAGCTTCAAATAAAGAGATAATAGGACTAGTATAAAATGTTTTAAATTAAGAAATCAAATCTTGGGGCACCTGGGTGACTCAGCCGTTAAGTGTCAGCCTTTGGCTCAGGTCATGATTCCAGGGTCCTGGGATCTAGCCCCGCATCAGGCTCCCTGCATGGTAGGAAATCTGTGTCTCCCTCTCCCACTCTCCCCGCTTGTGGTCCTTTCTCGCTGTGTCTCTCTGTCAAATAAATAAATAAAATCTTAAAAAAAAAAAAAAAGGAATCAAATCTTAAGTTAATCTTTAAAATGAAACATAGATAAAATGAATACTTTTTTTTAAAGATTTTTTTTTAAAGATTTTATTTATTCATTTGACAGACAGAGATCACAAGTAGGCAGAGAAGCAGGCAGAGAGAGAGGAGGAAGCAGGCTCCCTGCTGAGCAGAGAACCAGATGCGGGGCTCGATCCCAGGACCCTGGGATCATGACCTGAGCCGAAAGCAGAGGCTTTAACCCACTGAGCCACCCAGGTGCCCCTTTTTTTAAAGATTTTTATTTATTTATTTGAGAGAGGGACAGTGAGAGAGAGCATGAGATGGGGGAAGGTCAGAGGGAGAAGCAGACTCCCTGTGGAGCTGGGAGCCTGATGCAGGACTTGATCCCGAAATCCCGGGATCATGACCGGAGCCGAAGGCAGTTGCCCAACCCACTGAGCCACTCAGGTGCCCAAAATGAAGACTTTTTAAAATATGAGGTATTTTAGAACATATGAAATAATAAATGAATATAAAACTATATATACACTATGACACAAAGATATAACATGCAAAGAACAAATGCTTGATAGATATACATTAATATTTAAGGCTCATTATTTCGGGGGGTGGATTACAGGCAATTTTCATTTTTTATACTCTTCGGTGTCTGCCAAGCTTTCTACAATATATACTGTTTTTAATACTTAAAAAAATTGAGAAGACTGAACACCAAATTTATTGATCTAATTTGTCATTACATGTCATCATAATTAAGGATGAGATCATTTCAAAGTTAAAATTATAATCCATCATTTTTCATCTGTTACATAACTTCTTAATTTAAAAAAAAACTATTTCTTATAGAGCAGGGTTGTTTCTGAAATATTCCTCTTAAAAATGTTTTTATTTTCATTAATCAGTTCTTCCTTCATACGGGTAGTATTTATGGAGTACTTAGGGTTGTGCCAGGTACTGGGGATACAGCAAGGAAAAAATGGGCATGGGCTCCTCTCTCTGAGGAGAGAGACTCATTAAATGGATCCGCACAAAACTGTGAAACTTGCTAGGAAGGAAGAGGAGCATGAAAGTTTTTTGTTTTGTTTTGTTTTGTTTAATACCAAAGAGAACGCCTTTGTGAGTTTCCGATTTTTTCCAAGTTAGGTAGTTGAGCCTCAACTCCTACTGTCTATGAACCACCAGAATGCAATACCAGGACCACTTACAAGTGGTAGTCAACAGAGAACAAAAAAGGACCTCTGAACCTAGGCAGTGACGTGAAACAGGTAAGGGGGTTATGTATGCTTCAGTCATCCATCCTGCTGAAGTTATGTTTCCTGAGGACATTCTATGGGTTGAGCATTGTTTCAGGGAAAGTAGATGGGTGGAATAGTGTCCCTGACAAGGGTCACACTATCTAGAAAGGGGGACATACAGGAAAACGAATGCTGATACAAGTGAGCACATATCCTTGTGAGAGTCCAGAGAAGGAAGTTCTGAGCTTTACCTGAGTGTTATTTGAACAGGGTCTTCAGGGACAGAAATAAGAATTTGCAAAGCAGAGAGTGGGGAGGAGAAAAGCAATCTAGTTAAAGGGAATAGTATTTGCATAAAATGTTAAAGAACAAGGGAAATTCTGAGAACAGCAGTTAGTATGGGGCTAAAACAAAGACTAAACGTGGAGAAGTGATGCATTTAACAAGAATTGTAGAATTTATATCATGGCTGAAACTTTGCTAGTTGGTATGAATAAATAAAAAAAAGGCATGGTTGCTGCTTTCAAGGATATTTAAGCAGTGGTAGAAATAGGAAATAAAATCAGCAATTAACAATCTAGTAAGTGTAGGAGAAATGATAGGGAAGGTCCTGGACACCTCTTCAGGATCAAGGTAGAACTAGGAATGGGTAGGTGATTAATTAAAGTGGTAAGCATAGGATTGTACAATGGAAACACAGAAAAGGGACACTGGATATAGTTTTGAAGGATTCAAGGTTGCCAACACAAATATTTTATAATGTTCCTCAGCTATTGCAGAGTTTTGGGTAATTAAGTTTTAAACATTAACTTATTGTAATATAGTATATTCAGATAGCATAGCAGTGAATAAAACAAAAAATCCTGATTTAAAGAACATTAAAGAGTTATTCCTTAAGCAACATGATGATGATGGATTCATCATACATATAGATACATACAGTTGTGCTACACTTTTCTCTCTCAGTATTTTTTTTTTAAGTAGACTCCATGCCCAGTGTGGAACCCAATGTGGAGCTTGAACGCATGACCCTGAGATCAAGACCTGAGCTGAGATCAAGAGTTGGAAGCTTAGGCAACCAAGCCCCCCAGGTGCTCCACTACCCTTTTATCTCTTAAGAAAATATTTTGAACATTTTTCCACATCAATTTATACCAGTCCACCATATTCTTTTTTTTTTTCCCACCATATTCTTTTTTAAGAGTTGTATGGTATTCTGTTGTATGGATGTACCTTAGTTTTTTTTAATTTTTTTAAAAGATTTTATTTATTTATTTGACAGACAGAGATCACAAGTAGGCAGAGAGGCAGGCAGAGAGAGAGGAGGAAGCAGGCTCTCCGCTGAGCAGAGAGCCCGATGTGGGGCTTGATCCCAAGACCGTGGGATCATGACCTGAGCAGAAGGCAGAGGCTTTAACCCACTGAGCCACCCAGGCGCCCCCCAAAGAACTTTTCTTTTAAATGAAAGCCAAACTGTCTTCCAGAAATGCTGCATGGATTTTGAGTCTTGATATGGTTAGGCAAACACTTATTCTTTCTACCCTCATCTAGGTTCTTTTAAAATATTTGCCAGTCTAATAGGGGAAAAGTAGTATCTCATCATTAGTTTTATTTTCATTTTTAAAAAAATTTCTATTGAGGTATAACATCTTTTCATATAATTTCTGACATACACGACTAGCTTTTTTTTTGTTTTTGTCCTCTGACTTTCTAAGACATAGTATGGCTATCTTTCTTTCATGATTTGTAAGAGCTCTTGATATATTTATTATGTAAATCGAACATTATTAGATATTAAGAGTAGTAACTGAGTACGTATAATTAAATACGTAAATTTATTGTCGTAAATGTTACAATTGTTTCTCCATTTTGTTATTTTTTGACTTGTCTTGTGGAATTGGAAAGGCACAATTTGTGTGCATACTCAAATTACCAATTTTTTGTTTGTTTCTTGAATGCACATTATGCTTAGAAATAGAGGAGAAGCAGGTCCTGTCCCAACACACAAATTATTTATACTGAAGCACTGTGGTGTGGTGGAAAGAATGTGGATTAAGACCCCAGCACATTTGAGATGGACAGCCAAGCTTCCATGTCGCGCAACCTTACGTACATTACTTAACCTGAACCAGTTTCCTCGTCTGCAAAATGCGATAAATAACACCCACTTCCTAGGTTGGTATAAAGACAAAATGTCTAGCACAGACAAGGCATCCAGCTTGTGTTAATGCTCTTTTCTTTGCTCTCCGCGAGGTATTAATTGCCAGAAGTGTCTATCTCTTCGATGCGGACTAAACTAAAAAAAGGTTGGGAGGTATAATTTTTGTTGAGTTTACATTCAAACATTCTATCAGGGAGCTTTTAGAATCAGTCCATTAAACTACAAACCCCATAATGCATAAAAAAGGACCATAAAGTTTCTGTGGATGAAGCCTTTGTGGCTTGGGGAGTGCGGAGAGCCACGGACTTATTTACTGGATTTTCTCTCATTGAGACACCTCCTTCCATTTTCCCCTAAGCACATGTGGTTACTTTTTTTCCTCTTAGAAAGCTAACTTCACAGGTTTCAAAGCGAGCCTTCAGTTACAAAGCGAAAAACGATCGCAATTAGAGAACTGTGAATACCATGAAATTCATTAAAAAAAACCCCACCAATACTGTGTGGAGTGCGTGGGCCAGAGACACTGTTGAAATAATTCTCACCTCCTGTAGACTTAGACTTAGCAGGAAGAAAAACGATTGGCACGATCACATCTAGTAGCCATTTTTACCCTTTGAGAATCTGGGCTTAGTTGCCACCGAGTTAGTCTCCTTGCTACCCGCCTCGCGTAGAATTATTTACTTCCGACACGCTCGTATTTGGATACGATATGAATCCACTGCTTGGCGCCCAGTTCACCGTGCGCCGGCACCGCCAGCGCTCCCGCGGGGTAGGGAAGTGTACTGGCGAGCATGTGATCTCCCTTCCGCCCAGGCCCCGAGCGCGGTACCCAGTGAGTAGAGCGCGCCGCGGCGACTCTGAGCGTCCACCCAGGGAAGACGCCGCGGCGCACGCTACTCCGGCCCGCGCCGCTGTCTCCGGGCTCAGCCTTTCTCTCTCACGCTCCCAGAGGCCCCACCATCCCAGGGTCCTGGGCGGCCCCGGGCGGGGGAGGGGCAGGAGGAGGGGCTCCTCAGGGAGCGGCGGGGAATTCCCCCTTCCACCGAACGTTCCCGATTGTTCACCGTCCTCACGTCAGCAGCAGGGGGTAATCCCCGACTCCAGCTGCTCCTGACGTCACTGCACGGAGCCACCGCCCCCCACGCGCCCCTACCTCCGGGGCTTCCTCGACGCTCCTCCCCTAGACGTAGCCACGCCCTATTCCCCCTCCCCCCAGCCGCCAGACGTAGAGGGCGGAGCTTTTTCGGCCGGGGCGTGAGCGGTTGCTTGGGCCAGAAGGTTCTCTGGTGGAGGCGCTCCTCCTGCTGCCCCGCCCAGTAGGTTCGTTCGCACCGCTTCTTCCACACCCTTTCTCCCTCCTCCTCCTCCTCGCCCCGCCTTTCCCCTCCCTTCTCTTCAACCCCTCTAGTTCCTTCCCCGCCTCGCCACCTTCCACGATCTCGCGAGACTTGACCCAGAACATTGCGGATCGGGTCGGCGCCATTTTGGGACTGAGACTGGTTGTGGGGGAGGGAAAAGCGGCAAAAGGGGATTATTCAAAGTACCGAAAACCTCCTCCCGGAATCGAGCGCAGCGGCACCCCCAGGCCAGGGGCACCTCTGGTGTGGCAGAAGGTAACACCGTTCTTTCTGCTCCGCGCTGGAGTCTGGGGGAAGAAGGGGGGTGCCCCTGTCGGCGTTGGGGTTTGAGGGGTCGGGAGCGGCGTTGGCGGCGCGAGGTGTGAGGCTGCCCGCGGACGCGGTGTGTGTGTGGGGGGGTGGGTGGCGGAGAGCAAGGAGAGAGACGGAAGGACGGAGCTGAGAGAGGCCCCTTTAGATATTTACTCGGCCGCGGTGGAGTGGGGGGTGGCGGTTGTGGGGAGGGGGTGGATGGCTTAGGCTTGGTGGCTGGGGGATGTTTGGCGGAGGCTGAGAACGGATCCGACGCCTTCCGTGCTGGGTCTTCCTTCCTCCGGCCTTTCGCACACGCCCGCCTCCTTTGGCACTACTGCTCCTCTCAGAGGGCCGAGGGAGTCGAGGCCGAGTTCTGGCCTTCGCTTGTTTCTTCAGTAGCGCGCCCGCTCTTTCCTTTCCCGGGTCCGTGGTCCTTGCTGTGTGTTGAGTCTAATGCTACCATGTACCCCGGAGTCTTGTGGGGCCTGAAGGGACCTATTCTGGTTTTGGAAAGAACCACTCTAAATGGGATTTACGAGAACGGTTTGGTACCTTCCATCCCCTCAGTGTTGGGAGAAACCTGTTTTCTTAATTCAAGGAAATGGGGACCGACACCTTTATCCCACAGAAGCCGGGAAGTCTCACCCTCAGGCAAGTTTAAGGAATGTTCTTGCCCCATTTCTCACCTCCCTACTTTCTACTCTTCGTGGGGAAAATATGTCTTTTCATTTAGACATTTCTAATTTGGAGAGAGCGTCTTTCTCTTTATATCCCTTTTTTCCCCCAAGTTGTATTTACTAATGCTCCATGGCACCAAACCGGCCTGTTCTTTTCTTTGGGCCCAGTGAACTGAAAATAGAGAAAATCTTTTTTAAGGTTGTGGGGCAGTTTCATAGTTTTTAATTTTTACGCGAAAAGTGTAGGAAGTTTATGTAATTCCTCTGTATTATATGCGCACCCCCTTCCCTATTGAAATCACTCCTTGCTCTCCGTAACATTATCTCCCACCTTTTCCTCTTTTATTCTGAAGTCTTTTTCATCCAGTAGGCGGTTTTGGGGCGCTTGCTTGGGCTGAGCCTTTTTTCAGACCCCAGTAGAATTTCGTAGAAGTGAGTTTCTCTCCAGAAGTTGACTCTTCAAGACGGGGGTTAATTTTTAGCTCAAAATTAAAATTCAGTGTGTAATTTAAGTTTTTTTTTCTTTTTTTTTTTTTATAACTTTTACAGGTGATTGAATTACTCATATATGAAGATCATCTTCTAGATTTTGTGTAAAAGGCCCCGGATATTTGAAGTGGCCATTTTGGGATTACAATGTTTTTGGATAATTTTGCCCCAGAAGTTTATTAAAAGTGGCAAGAATCATCTCTGAAGTGAATTTATAGTAGTGAACAATTCTACAAGCTGCTTAAAGAGACCCAGGCGTTTCTTCAGTATTTTGGTTCAAACGGATTATATAACTGGTTAAATTATTTCAGCTGGTGGTATTTTTGCCTCTTCCCCCTACCCCCATCCCTCTCCTTTAGTTTTTCAGCCCAAACTATAAGATATGTTTGATTTGTGTACTGAATAGTTTCGGCAGTTTCAAATTACTGTTTAAATATTGAAGTTTCTTGGCAGTTTATTTTTACCTTTATTAAAAATTTTAGGAATTTTTGACCTCAGCCCTTTTCATGTCACAATGGGACAGCTTTTCTAAATGAAGACATTGAAAGAATACAGAGTTTTTTCCGTTTTATCTTTTATTTACGTGGAAATTTAAGATGTTGCAGTTTTCCAGCAGCATGGTAGTATTGAGATAGCTATGTGTCTCTATATGCTGATGTTTAGGAATGCTCTTCAGATGTGAAATTTTCTTTTTGTTTTTGCTTTTTTGCTCATAAATTGGATATTTCATCTGGAGTGGATAAGTACAACAGTGACAAGTACATGGAATAATAAAGAAGACTTTAAAATCTTAAATCCAAGGAACTTGGCTAATTCTGGAGATAGCCATATGAAAACTTTAAAACAGAAGTATGGGTAGCTGACTTGAAGTAACTCTATGTCAAATAGTCATAGGTTAAGTATCTTCAAAGAACTTGGATATTATTTCAGAGGATTCAAAATAAAAAAACAAACTGGAAAACATAAAGATTACAGAGAAAAACCCAACACCTTCCTGTGCAGTCCTGTTGGAATTTGTAAGTATTATATGGTGAGCAAATCATACATTCATTTGTAACTGTAATGAGAGTCAAGTTTATTCTGTTTGGAAGCCTTTCAGTTTCTTGGAATAATACTGTTTGGCTTCAATTTCCTGGACAGTCTGAAGACTACCATTAAGTAAATTGAAATGCAGAAAGAGTTAAAATTTAAGAATATTTCAGATCACACAGTACTTTTTTTACGTTTTTGTGCTTATGAAGTGAGAATCCTTGTGAGTATTCATCTTAATTTTTATGGATTCATAGATTGGTAAAAAGGTTAGAAAGAAACATATTTCATGTGTCTTGCTAGCTAGTTTACTTTCTAAATGTGAGTTGAGGCTGCTTTCTAAAAAGTGAGTTTAGAGTTGCTGTTTAGTTCGGTAGTTTAGAGTAAATTATAATGTATGACTTGGTTTTTAAGCCTGATTTTCATAATAATTCATAATTCTTTTAAATAACTTGATATATTTTTTTGGAAGGTTATGCTGATCAAATTTATAAACAAAACTTTTAAAAAGTTGGAAGTATTTCTGTAATAGCTGTACTAGATCCTTTGAAAAACAAGGATTACGTTTTAATAATACTTAAATTTTTCAGTATTGAATAGTGGTGTTTTTAGTTACCCTTAGTTGTTATATAGTTTTTCAGTGACTCCTAGGCATAGGAATGTTTGTTACTAAAAAAAACAGTAAAATTTATTTTTTAGATACTGTTAGTGATATATCAGTGTAGCTAAAATTAGTTTATTTCATTTAATTATGTTTATTGGATAAAAGATTATAATTTTGAACATCTTACAAAGATGGCTTTATAACTTGTCAGTTGCTCTCTTTATTCCAAAACAGAACTTTTTTTTCTATGCTATTGAATCCTTTCATCTCACTTAGAGCAGAAGATTGTAGGTATTTCATGTCTATTTTCTATCTAAAATTGAGATTAGAATTAAGTAATTCCCTCTGTTAAAATAGACTGGGTTATTTGTGTTTTGTCTGTCAGAGCTGTGTGTAGTACTTCTCATCAAGCGTCCACCTTGATTTATATAAAAAAAAAATGGTGAGACGGTTTTCCACCTTTTTGCTTCAGAGAGACTATTATATGCATTTCTGAATTTAATGGCTTCAAGTTACTTGTCTAGGGATATGCCTCTTAAATGTGATAAAAAAGTTAAAGTGGAAATAAATGGTCTTTTTTTCATAGGAAAGAACATTATTTATGATTATTTTCCTTTAAATTACTCCTACTGATGTTACCCAAAGCCATGATATCAGGATCAAGATAATTCCAGAGACAGGGTTTTTAAGAATTAACTTTAATCTTCGAATAGTCTAACATTAGTGAACTTTGCTTACAGCAGTTGTTCATGGACAGATTTACTTGTTTGAATGTTTTGATAAATATTTTATTATATTCTTGGCATCAAAATAGGTAGCAGTAGTAATTAGAACAATTACTAGGCTGCTTCTCCCCAACCTCTCCTGCACCTTTTTTTCCTCCTATCTACCCTACTCCTTTTTTTTTTAATCTCCTGTGCCTAGACTGTAGGTCTAAACATAATCATGGTAATTAACATTTATAGATGATTGTGTCATATATTTTACTGTGAACTTTACATAGTATACTTTAGCTCTTAGAATAATTCTGTGAAGAAAGTGCTATTTTAGTTATGATTGTGCAGGTGAGAGAGTTAAGATTTTGGGAGATTGAGTCTGGGAGAAAGTAATTTGGTTAGGACCAAGGTTAGGTAGAAGTCTTGACCAAATCTCCAATTCTGACTGGAGGGCTCCACATTCTTAATCACTGTGCTATATTGCTTTCTTGTGAATTGTACTTCGTTAACTCCTATTTGAGCATTATCTCTGATATTTTTGTTTTTTCTTCTATATACTGCTGCTTTTTGGTTAATTTGATTACTAGTGGAACTTGAAGTTAAGGTAAATCCTCTTTGTACAGGTATGAAGCTGAATGCCTGTTAGCTTTTACTTTTTCTCTGAGATGAGTCCATAGATTTTTGTGCTTAAAGTTCCTGACATTTGAGAATGGAGGAAGGGAGAAATAGTAAGGCAATAACAGGAGTGAGTGGGAGAAGAAAGAAAAACGAAATTTAGAGAGTTACAGAGGGAATAAGTATGGGAACTTTTAGTCTGAGAGTAAAGTTAGCAAGTGAGGATACAGCTGAAACCCAGGCCAGATTGTCTTTGACATAACCACCTTTTGTCTGTTTAATTTTTGATAAAAATTTTTAGATAACAATTTAGATCCAGGTAAGGGTAGCAATGTAGAAAAAGGGAAATGGCGGGGAGTCAAAAGGGAGATTTTTGGTTTAGTGTTTGGAAGATCTAGAAAGGGGCCTATGTGACCTTGTGTATTTACCTAATCTCTTTGGTCTTGGCTTTTCCAGAAAACTGATGGAAATAATTTATATGAAGGCTTTTGGTTAATTGTGAAGTGTAGTATATGTGTAATGTTTTATTTTGATTTCCAGTATTTTGAGATTCTGATATATACATGTCAGCTCAGTATTTGTTATAGTCTGAAGTTGTTTCATTCATGCCCTGTCCTTCTCCACTTCCAGTTTCATTTATTATCCTAGCTTGGTCCTAGATCAGGAAAGTACCGAACTAACTCATCTCTTTGCCTTTTAGTGCCATTCTCTTTTTTTCTGTGTAGTCTCTCACGTGGCCAGAGAAATCTATCTAAAGTATAGCTCTTGGGTTTCAATTCTTGAGCAGCACTTACTTAGGGTGGTGGATTTGGCGTATTTAGGGAGAGAGGGTTGGAAAGAGATGTATTCCCTGTCCCCTTCTCCCCCTTTTTAAATGTTTTATATGTCAGGGTTTCCTGACGGCAGTTTTCTTGGGCTGCATAGGTGGGTGTGGGAGACTGGCTTGAAAATTCTCCCAAATCCATAATTTTGGGGGTGCTTATATACTTTTCTGGGGAGCAGGTCCATTACTTTGCACAGGAGGCACAGGAGCCTCATGAGAAACAAAATGCTAGAATTATTGATAAACCTTTTGTGGTTGGATGTTTTTCAGTTTTACCTGCTTGCTTTTCCCCTTTTTTGTTAGCTGCCACACCCACAAGAATAGTTACAGGTTTTTGCTCTATATCCTTTCAAGTAATTGCTAGTTTTTGCATCTTTTTATACAAGGTATCCCACTCATTTTCTTGTTCTTGAGTCATCTTTCTGTTCAGAGCTTGGTGAGTACCATGTTTTGGTGTTTAATTTTCTGCCCTTTAATTCAGTTTACAGATTATATTTTTTGAAACCTTTTTTAAAGGTTTTTTCCGTACTTATTTTTAGCAAGAGCAAGTTTTCAGATTGTTAAATATGTCATGTTTCCTTTGAAACGCAGAACTTGCAAATAGACTTTAAGAATTTCTTAAACTGAGGGACGCCTGGATGGCTCAGTCTGTGTAAGTGTCTGACTCTTGATCACACTTCATTTTTTTTTTTTTTTTAAAGGCGAGAGTGAGACAGCGAGAAGAGGCGAGGGGGGCAGAGAGACTTTTTTTTTTTTTAAAGATTTTATTTATTTATTTGACAGAGAGAGAGAGAGTGCCAGAGCACACAGCATGGAGTTGCAGAGGGAGAGGGAGAAGCAGGCTCACTGCTGAGTAGGGGGCCAGCCGCGATGCCAGATACCAGGACCCTAGGATCTTGACCTGAGCTGAAGGCAATTGTTTAACCAGCTGAGCCACTCAGGTTTCCCAAGGGATAGAGAGACTTTATTTTATTTATTTAGTTATATATTTTTAAAGATTTTTAAAATTTATTTGACAGAGATCACAAGTAGGCAGAGAGGCAGGCAGAGAGAGGGGAAAGCAGCTTCCCCGCTGAGCGGAGAGCCCGATGTTGGGCTCGATCCCAGGACCCTGGAATCACGACCTGAGCCGAAGGCAGAGGCTTTAACCCACTGAGCCACCCAGGCACTCCGCGCGAGAGACTTTAAAGCAGGCTCCTTGCTGGGCTCCAGCTCAAGCTCTCCTGAGATAACCTGAGCCAAAATGAAGAGTGTGATGCTTAACTGAATGAGGCGCTCAGGCACTCCTCGGCTCAGGTCTTTTTTTTTTTTTCCCCAAAAGATTTTATTTATTTATTTGAGAGAGAGGGAGATCACAGGTAGGCAGAGAGGCAGGCAGAGAGAGAGGGGGAAGCAGGCTCCCTGCTGAGCAGAGAGCCCGAAGCGGGGCTTGATCCCAGGACTCTGGGATCATGACCTGAGCTGAAGGCAGAGGCTTTAACCCACTGAGCCACCCAGGTGCCCCATTGGCTCAGGCCTTGATCTCAGGGTGTTGAGTTCAAGGCCCTGTGTTGGGCTCCATATGGAGCCTACCTAAAAAATTCTTAAACTGAAAAATTGTCTTTACAAATGCATACTAGTTAAAGAAATTAGTTTGCTTTTCAATGAGTATAAATACTCTCTTAATGAGTGAGTTTGAAAAAAGTAATAGTTATTATCTCACGTGATATCTGTGGGTCAGAAGTTTGGTCAGAAATTTGGCAGCAGTTTACCGGAGTGGTTTTGGCTCCTCTAGGTCTTCCGTAAAGTCTCTGATATGGTTATCAGAGCTACTGATATTTGAAGGCTTGATTGGAGCTGGAGGATCTTTTTCCAAGATAGTGAACTACTCATTGGCCTGGAAGCAGTTGATGCTGGCTGTCTGGAGGACAAAGTTCCTTACCACAGAGTGGATCTCCTTTCAACACCTTGGGTTTGTTTGTTTGTTTGTTTGTTTTGGTAATCTGTACGCTCAGCTTGGGGCTCGAACACAAAACCCCAAGATAAAGAGTTGCATTCACTGAGCCAGCCAGGCGCCCCTCCTTGAGTTTCTTTAAAATGTGGCAGCTGCAGTTCCTAGAGCAAGTGATCTCGAGATAGGTAGAAGCCAGTATATCTGTTATGACCTGTTCCAGAAGTCATTTCTGCCACATTCTTTTTGTTCCAAGCAAGTCATTAAGTCTAGCTCGAAACCAAGGGAGTGTAGTTAGGTTTCGTCTTTTCTCAAAAGAATTTGTGGACATGTTCACAAAAAACCACGGTAGGAAATCTTTCCCAAACAGTAGTTGTCAGCATAATTAGAATTAGCCAGTCTTCATTCTACAGTTAGTAGGTTGGGCTGTTACAACTTTAGAGAAGAAAGCATATTCTAAATTTATATAAATTCAGATTTAAATCTTTGTACATTTATAGTCACAGTCTGAGCTTTGGAGATAAGGGTTGTTTCCGATTTCATACTAATCTTCCAATCACTGTAATGCGGGAAACTTATCATGGCGGAAAAAAAACGTGTAAAATTGACCATTTTAGCCATTTTTGAGTGTATATTTAAGTGGTGAGTACATCACATTATTGTGCATTCATCACTACCTTTCAGTTCCAGAACTTTTCATCTTCCCAAATTGAAACTCTTTACCCATTAACCATTAACTTTACATTTCCGGCATCCCTGGCCCCTTGCAATCACTATTCTACTTTGTATTTTTATGAATTTCTGTTGTAGGTACTTAGTATAAGTGGAATTGTGCAGTATTAGTTGTTTTGTAAATGGTTTATTTCAGCTTGCATAGTGTCTTCGAGGTTTATCCATATTGTGGTATGTGGTAGAATCAGTTTCCTTCCTTTTTAAGACAAAAGAATAATCCATTGTGTGTATGTATCACATTTTGTTTATCCATTTATCTGTAAACCGACATTTTGGTTATATCTACCTTTCTGAGATGATGACTAATGCTGCTGTGAACATGGGTGTACAAATACTTGTTTGGATTCCTGCCTTTTTAAAAAATTCCTGGTTTTAGTTCTTTTGGGTATATACCAGAAGTGGAATTGCTCGTTCATATGGTAATTCTATTTTTAATTCCTTGAGGAACCACCATACTGTTTTCTATCAAGGCTGCACTATTTTTTATTCCTACCAGCAGTGCACATGGGTTCCATTTTCTCCATATTCTTTCTGACATTTGTTGTTCTCGATGTTTTTGGTAGTAGCCATCCTAGTGGTTATGAAGTGTTATGAAGGGTTTGATTTGCGTTTCTCTAATGATTATTGATGTCTTCTTATTTGTTTATTGGCCATCTTTTCTCTTTGAAGAAAGGTGTATATAAGGTCTTTCACCGTTAATAAATTTGAGTTTTAGGAGTTCTTGATATATTCTGGAAATCAGCACCTGTCACGATGACTCGATTTTGATAACTGTTATTTATCAACGTTTACCACATTGCTGGCTGTTTAAGCCCTATAAGTGAATTAACTACTTTTTTTTTTTTTTAAGATTTTATTTAACAAAGAGAGAGCACAAGTGGGGTGGGGGGAGGAAGCAGGCTCCCTGCTGAGCAGAGAGCCCGATGTGGGGCTGGAGCTCAGAACCCTGGGATCATGACCTGAGCTGAAGGCAGAGGCTTTAACTCACTGAGCCCTGCAGTTGCCCCTGAATTAACTACTTTAATCCTGATAGTTTGTGTGGGTGGGAATGTCTTATTGTTCTTATTTTACAAATGAGAAGATGAAAGCGCAGAGATTTAAGTTACCAAGGTCACACAGTCAGTAAGCGGTATTTCTGAACCTACATATTCTGTATATCTAGAGCCTAGACTTCCAACTATGATGGCTCATAGTTAAAATTTTTATGAGGAAAGTGTAGAGAAAGCATACTCTGTTTCAGGACTGAGAAGGTAATTTATTTTATTCTTAGCTAGCTACTAAATTTTTCTTTTCCTTAGTGAGATACAGTTGTGACTTTTTAAAAAAAATAATATATTGTTAACATGGGTTTATTCCCATTCAGGAATATCTTCCTTTTGGATCATTTAATAACCAGTGTTCACAGTATTTTAGATTAGGAATTGCTTTTCCCAGTTGCCATGTGAAATAAGTGCTATTTCCATTTAGTGATTTTAAGAAACTTGGAGATTAATTAATTTACCTAAGGTCATCAGTAAGTGACAGAGTTGGGATTTGAATTTTGCTTATCTGTATTCTTTTTTTACAGTTAATTTTTGTAGTGTTCTAAGTAGATCTTACTCTGGTATAGCACTGTCCAATTGAACTTTGTGAAATGAGGGAAGCATTCTATGTTTTCACTGTTCAGTATGGTAATTGCTAGACATATGTCCTTATTTGAAGTGTGGCTAGTGCAGATGAGGAAGTGAATTTTAAGTTAAATTTTAATGCAAATTTAAACAATAGCATGTGGCCACTAGCTGCCATATTAGACAGCATAGTTCTGTAGACAGTGATACAGAATCCAATCAGATCCATAGAACTTTTATAACAAGTACTTTTAAAAGTACCCTTTATTAACCTGACATAAAATTTTATGCACATAAGATCATATTAATACGTTTCTAAAGTGAAAAAGATACGATGGTTACAATAATGAATTTTAACATGTAGTAACACAGATGTGACTGTTCTAGAATACTAATATTTCCAAAACATTCTCACAGATTTCCAAAACACTCTGTATGTGGCCTTCTTAAAAGAAACAAGTGACTGGTGTTCATAAGTATTTCTGTCCTTTTAGGAAGAAAAGTCTGTCAGGTGGATTAATAATATATTGGTTAGAGTATGTTTCATTTATCTTTCTAATACTAACTGCCATTTCAGTTGAATGGGCAGTTAGCCAACATTAAAGCTATCATATAATGTAGTGACAGTATTTGGTACTTGTAGATACGATCAAAAGAAATTATCAGTTTTTCTCTACCACGAATTGAAGGTATCAGGCTCTCTGCTCGGTGGGGAGCCTGCTTCCCTCTCCCTTTCTCTCTGCCTGCCTCTCTGCTTACCTGTCATCTCTGTCTGTCAGATAAATAAATAAAGTCTTAAAAAAATTAACGTTTTAGTAGATGGTTTCTATGAAACAATGTGTGCCTATTCATTTTTTAATGGAATGCAAACCCATTTTTAAACTGGGTATATTGAGGTATAATTTACATACAGTAAATTCACTCTCTAAGTGTACAGTTTGAAGGTTTTTTAAAAACATCAGTTGTGGGGCGCCTGGGTGGCTCAGTGGGTTAAGCCACTGCCTTCAGCTCAGGTCATGATCTCAGGGTCCTGGGATCAAGCCCCGCATCGGGTTCCCAGCTCGGCAGGGAGCCTGCTTCCACCCCGCCACCCGCCTCTCTGCCTACTTACGATCTCTTTCTCTCCGTCAGATAAATAAATAAAATCTTAACAACAAAAAAAAAAAACCCAAAAAACCCCACCAGTTGTGTAATCCCACCACCTGAGAATGTGGAACGTTTACATCACCCAGAAAGTTAACCCTGTTGTCCTTTACAGACTGTCCTCTTCCCTCACCCCTATTCTGTAGAAACCACGTTTGTTTTTCTTGTCTTTTGTGTTGCGAATTGTTTTCCAGGATTTCATATAGAGGGACCAGACGCTGTATACATTTGTTTCTGACTTCTTTCATGCATGTTATTGCATGTATTATAATCCATATTTTTAATGGCTAAGTGGTATTCTCTTGTGTGGATACACAATAAATGTTTATCCATTCTCTGGTTGCTAGACATTTGGATTGTTTCCAGTGTTTGACTATTGTGAATAGAGTTTGTGTGAACATTTGCATATTGGATTTGGTGAGGAGAAGGGTTTTCCTTTCTCTTGGGAAAATTACCCAACAACGTGATTGCAGGATCGTATGAATTTTGTGTATTTGACTGCTAAAAACTTGCCAGTGTCTGTTAACAGAGTGCTAAACCATTTGCATTTGCACAGCAATATATGTTACATAGTCCTGCATTCTTGCCAGTATTTGATGTTTTTCAATTTTATCTGTGGAGTGAGTATATGGTTTGAATTTGCATTGTGGGTATATATATATATTTTAATTTTATTTATTTATCTGACCGAGAGAGCACAAGTAGGCACAGAGGCAGGCGGTGGGGGGCAGGGAGCAGGCTCCCTGCTGAGCAGAGAGCCCGATGCGGAGCTGGATCTCAGGACCCTGGGATCATGACCTGAGCCGAAGGCAGAGGCATTAACCCACTGAGCCACCCAGGCGCCCCTGCATTGTGGTTTTAGTTTATTTCCCTAATGATGTGTTTTGGTGGTGTCCATATCTTTTGCCCATTTAAAAATGATGAGATTGTCTTGTTGAATTCTAAGAATTATTTATGTATTTTGGATACATGTATATGAGATACATGTTTTGCACATAATTTCTCTTAGTCTGTGTTTTGCCATCATTTTCTTTATAAAGTCTTAAGATTTTATTTAAGAGAGAGCATGCACTAACATGGGGGAAGGGCAGAGGGAGAGGGAGCAGCAAGACCCCCTGCTGAGCAGGAAGCCAGAACCTGGACTTGATGACGGGAAGACTCTGGAATCAAGCCCTGAGCAGAAGGCAGCCGCTTAACTGACTGAGACGCGCAGGCGCCCCGCCATCATTTTCTTAATAGTGTGTTTTGAAGAATAGGTATTTTAAAGTTTGAAGTAAAATTGTTTTTGTTGGTGTGTCCTAAGAAATCTTTCCTTGACCCAAGGTCCCAGGATTTTCTCCTCCTTTCCAGTAGAAATTTTGTAGGTTAGCTTATACTTTTGGGTCTGTGATGTGTTTTGAATGATGTTTTTTTTTGTTTTTTTGGGTGTGTGGTGTGAGCAAAGGTTTGAGGTTTTCTTTTTCTTTTCTTTTCTTTTTTTTTTTTTAAATATTGTAGACAATGTCCAGTTGTCCCAGTTACTATTGAGAAAGCTTTGTTACTCCTTCAATCACTTCAAAATAATGTCTGTTGAAAATCAGTTGCCTGTATGTGTGGAACTATTGGGGTACTTACTGTCATTGCTATATATTTTAAGTCTGTAGTTGATAAATATGGATGCTAGCATTTGACTTTTTCTGCTTTATTTTAAAATCCTGATGACCTCTTTTGTTTTTTAAAAAATCTTTTATAGGAAATGTGGACTAAAAGAAATTGTTTTTATGGGCTTGTGAAGTAAGACCTGTTGCAAAATAATGCCATCTTGAATTGATAGGGCAGTCTGTGTGGCTTGAGGTGTTAGGTATTATCTAATTTATGCTTGAACATACTTTGAAATAAATGACAGTATTTCTATGTTGGAGGTGAGAAAGGAGGATGCAGACTAATAACTTAATTGACCTTTAAAACTTCGATTTACCAGAGGTTCTGGGATTTCTTAAGTGTTAGTCTGCTAGAGAAGATGTTCATTGCCTCAGTAGATGTTATGCCTGCTGTATGTCTGCTGTTTCATTTGTGCTGAGCATTTAGTAGCAAATGAGGCAAAAATGTAAGATTCCTGAACTCTACTTGGTTTGCTCTGTTCTGTGAATGCAGAGTAAAAAGAGTCTTTAAATTTGCGTTGTGGTTTCATCCCTTCTAGTAAATAGTAGCTATTTGATGATGGCCAGGGCAGCCTTTATAAGACTCTTATTTCCTGCCCTAATAAAACTGGTTCTTTCTTGCTTCACAAAGTTATCAGTAGACTCAAGTTAAGTAACAAGTGCTGAATGCTTTGAAATTGTAAAATGATACAGACTTTATTTAGCAGTATTGTTACCGCTGCCTCCCATAGATAGTAGTGGTTGAGGGACATTATGATCAGCCAGGAGGAATAAGACTGGAGTGAGAGCATAGGTAAATGTAAATTGAAAGGATAGAACTAAACAAATCAGTTTTATTTATTTATTATTCTTAAAAAGATTTTATTTATTAGAGAGAGAGAGAGAGAGAATGAAGGGGGATGGGAAAGACAGAAGCAGACAACGTGAGGACGTGAGGCTCTTAATCCCAGGACCCTGGAATCATAACCTGAGCCAAAGGCAGATAAAATGCTTAACCAACTGAGCCACCAAGGCATCCCAAATCAGAAATATTTAGATTGCATTTTATAATAGGTTTAAAATTGATGAAAACAGAATGCATTACATTTTTCTGAGGTAATATTTATGTAACCTGGGAAGTGGTACCATAGTTTATTATATGCAGATGATCTCAAATTTAAATCTGCAGTCCACATCTCTTTCCCATATTCTACTCTTGTAATTTAACGGCCTTCTTGGCCTCTTCACTTATTTTACAAATTTAATATATCCCAAATTACACTTTTTGAGTCTTTTAGCTCCATACTGTCTCCATTCTTTCCTTGTTCAGTAAATGGCAACACAGTTCATCTGTTCAAGCTGAAAAACTTGGAAACCACCTTTGATTTCTACTTTTCCTCCTGTCTAAACATTAAGCAAATCTATTTGAAATAAGTCCTTTTTTATTCCACTGCTATTGTACTTGTTCAAGCCACCATCTTCTCTGTTGCTGTAGCCTTATAACTTTGTTTCTCTGCCATTCTTGCACCCCTGTAGTTTATTATTCACAGAGCAGGGTGTTCCCACTGGACCTAAGAATAACATGCAGACTCTACCCTGTAAGAATTATTTGTTCCCTCCATTTCTTCTTAGACCATTTGCCTTTTAGGGCCCTCTTTCTCTTCCTTCAACACACTGGCCATTTTCCTTCCTGTCTTAGGGCCTTTATGCTTATTTATTCTTTTCCTTTGTTGGCTTAGTTTTAGTTTATGTGTTAGATTCTAGGTGACTCTCTAACCATTCTGTGTAAAGTGGGCAGCCCTCCTTCCTATACCCTTTGGTTTCTCTTAACGGATTATCCTATTTCTTTCAGTGCACAGTCTCTTGTCTGGCTTACTTTCACTCATTCTTATCACATAGTCTTCTGAGGGCAGGGGACCTTGTCTCATTCATTTGTTATATCCTTAGCACACTTACTTGCAGAGTAAAAGAATTAACATCTTAGATAATTTAGGTTGACTTATTTTTCCCCCAGAATTGAGTATGTGCAGTTGGTATTTTTATTATAGAACTGCAGTTTAAGTGTTTGGGGACTAGGAGAAATTTGTTAAGGGATTATTTATAGCCTAGTTGATTCGTTGTCACATTATTTAGAAGCTGTTTTATCTGCCTAGACTTAAATAATTTGTTGTATGAGCTTCTAGTCTGGTTGCTAGATTGTAAAGACTGGTTTTGGATTTGCTGTAAGCATCCTGAAGGGGCTGATAAGGGCTTATTCATTATGACCTTGCCTTTAAAAGTGTTCCCTAGGGGGGCTCCTGGGTGGCTTAGTCATTAGACATCTGCCTTCAGCTCTGCTGGGGTCATGATCCCAGAGTTCTGGGATGGAGCCCCATATCTGGCTGCCTGCTCAGCAGAAAGCCTGCTTCTCCCTCTCCCACTTCCCCTGCTTGTGTTTCCTCTCTTCGCTGTGTCTCTCTTTGTCAAATACATAAATAAAATCTGGAAAAAAAAAAATTTCCCTAGGGGTACCTGGATGGCTCAGTCAGTAGGGAGTGTTGACTGTTGATCTTAGGGTTGTGAGATTGAGCCCCATGTTGGATGCGGAAATTATTTAAAAAAAAAAAAAAATCTTAGGGGCGCCTGGGTGGCTCAGTGGGTTAAGCCTCCTGCATTTGGCTCAGGTCATGATCCCAGGATTCTGCATCTGGCTCTCTGCTCAGCAGGAAGCCTGTTTTCCCCTCTCTCTCTGCCTGCCTCTCTGCCTACTTCTGATCTCTGTCTGTCAAATAAATAAAAAAATCTCTAAAAAAATTTTTTAAATAAAAATGCTTCCTAGTTTGAACTGCTGAGTTGGAGGGATTAAAACCTAGTGAAATTGTCCTCTCAGGTTTAAAAAGATGAAACACACTTTAGGTTTCAAGGAGTAACTTTGAAATAAGTGAGCGAAAGGATTTTTGGCTCCTCTTTTTCAGAAATGAGAAAGGCCATGAGAATTCATTTATATTAACTAATTTTTTTTTGAAGAGGAGACATAATCTTTACTCCTCAAATATACAAGAGATTTGTGCCCACAGAGTTTCAGTTATTTTTGATATTACAAATTTTCTCAGTGTGATCTTGACTTGGTTCTTTTTAAGAAGAGCATGTTAAAGGATTCTTACAAGGGGCCTTATTTACTAAAGCTCTACAAGGATGCTAAACTTGAGGCTGTTACAGTGAGTGATGAAATAATTGTTTCATGGAATACTACTAGCTAGGTTGAAAACTACTTGAAAAATGCATAGTGAGATGTCTTAAGGACTTTCCATATGTAACTTAGTTGCCTTTGTTTTTCCCTCTAAGTCAACTGGTAGTTTTCAGATTTTTCACATGAATTACTCTTTGGTTTCTTCCATTAAAATGAGTTCTTATAGGGACATTGTGGAAATGGGAAAATGTGAGTGAAAACGTTTTCAGCCTAGCCCTTTAAATTAGGACCTTCAAGGACAGTTTGATGAGAGGGCAGAGTCTTTTGGGAACAGAGTTGGCTTAGGTTAGTAGAAAGCAAGTTATGATTGCAGTGGTAGCTCAAACTGTGTTTGGGAGAATGTGTTTCTTCTGTGTTTGAGAGATTAAGATCTGTATTTTGTGTAAGGTTTGTTATAGCTGTAGGTCAGGGCAGTGCCTAACATGTGAAACTAAAACTTAGACTCAGAATTTAGAGAATTACCTAAAAAGCTGTTATTAAGGCTAAAATTTTGTGTAAGGTAAGATATCTACCCTAACGATTCTCCGTTAGTTTACAGTAATTGTGTATGTGTTTAGTGGTTAAGAGCTTCACTTAACACTGATGAGTACTCTGACATTGGGAACTTTAAAACGTGTTTCACATCTATATAAAAACCGTTTTATTTATTTATTTTTTTAAGATTTTTAAAAATTTGAGAGAGAGCACACGTGCGTGCATGCGCATGAGGGGTGGGAGGGGCAGAGTGAGAGGGAGAAAGCAGAATCCCCCACTGAGTTGGGGGCCTGATGCAGGGCTTGATCCCGAGACCTAAGAGATCATGACCTGAGCCAAAGTCACACACTTAACCAACTGAACCACCCAGGTGCCCCTGTATAAAAACCTGGTGTTCTGTTTCGTTTTGTGTTTTGAAGAGAAGATTATGCCAAAGCCCTAAACAAATTGCCTAGTTAATAGCATGTGTGTGTTTATGTGTGCATGTTTATGTATTCAGTATATATTTTAGGCTTTTGTCTTCATAATCAAAAAATTAAGGTACTTGAATTTCCAAATTTTTCATTTCAAATCAAGGATCCTGTCTCTGAACTGTTTGTGAAATGACTAGTTCATAGTGTTAGGCACATTTTCTAAATTCATTTGTTGAAGCTTGTTTCTGCCTTTGGGATGCTGCCTTTTAGTCTTACTTCAGAAAAAGATTGGTAATGTTAGAGGATTCAAGAAATGATAAAGTTGAGTCAGAGTAAAGAGTATTTAAAATTACTTTGAATACATGTACCCAGTGCAAATTACAAAAAGTACAAGGGTTTTTAGAAAATAGTCACCCCCTCATGCCTATTTCCCAGCTGTAGTTCTTAGCTGAAGAAATCACTCTTAAGTTTATGTATTTTTCTGGAGAGAACTTATATGTATATAAGCACATTTTATTCTTTTTAATATAAGTAGTAACATGAGGTCCACCTTGCTCTATAGCTTTTTTACTTAAGGACATATTTTGGAAGGTTATTCCATATTTATATATGTAAAGCTTCCCTATTCTTTTTATACTGGTTGCTTACTGTCTAATTAACCAGATCTCTTTTGCTGTGCTTTCTTTTCTTTCTTTCTTTTTTTTTTTACTGTTCGAAACAATGCTAGTATCCTTGTAAATGTGGGGTACATTCTCTTTTTTGTTTTTAAGAGATTTTATTTGCTTATTTGTGAGAGAGAAAGAAAGGGAGAGAGAGGCGCCAGCACAAGCAGAGGGAGAAGCAGGCTCTCTCTGAGTGAGGAGCCGGATGTGGGATTCTGTTCCAGGACCCTGGGATCACGACTTGAGCCAAAGGCAGGCCCTTAACTGACTGAGCCACCTAGACCTCCCTGGGGTACATTCTTCTAAGTGGAATTTCTGAGTGTAATTTTGAGAGCTATGCTAAATTGCTCTCCATAGAGGTATACCAACTTAACAGTTTAGCATTAATGTGGTAGACTTTTTTCTTGGGCATTTTGCCTTTTTCTTTTGAATTAGAATGAAAATATTCATATGTAAGACCCTTTTCTGTCAACTCTTTATATGATTTTTTAAAGTTTTTTGTTCTCTTGATATGTAGGAACATTTGATGTATGAAGGAAGTCAATCCTTTGTTTGTGCTGTTTGTGATAAGCATTTCCCTCATGTTTTCTTTGACCTTGGTTGTGAATTTTGTCATGTAGAATGCTTTTTGTGTTTGTGCTTACAATTGTGATATGAATATATTTTTATCATTTGTTTTGTGTGTTGACTTAGAAAGGCCTTCCTTCCCCCTTCTGTGATAATAAAATTTTTTCCCACATCTTCTCTTTCTTACAATTAACTTTTGTTAGTGATTTTCTGTTCCTTTCAGTCCTCAAATTCAGGATTTCTCCTATTCTTTGTAAATAAATCTAATGTGGAGCTTCAGCACACTGTAACCAATTATGGAATTAATTTGATATTATCATAATTTAGTCTGCTGCATTTCACATTTTAGTAGCTTGAGGATAATCCTTACCATTAATTGCGGCTCTTTTTTTTTTTTGTTAAACCTGTAATTGCCACTTCTGGTACCAGGAAAAATGAGCTAATCGTGCTACTTTCTTCAGTTTCTTCTTCCCTCTGTTCCTTCATAATAGTATACATTCTTGTGCAGCAGAATTAAAGTGCTGGCTTAAGAGTAACTGCTCCATAAATGTTTGTTGATGAATTCTGTCATTCAGCAAATACATCAGAAATGTTTCTTTATGGGAAGGAGAATCTTCTTAAGTTTATAAAGTAAAATGAAACTTGAAGATAAGTTACTTTGGTCACTTTCTGAAATATATTTGGGGGGGTGATGGGGTTTGGAGGTGGGAGCAGGGCAGAGCAGGAGAATGAGTTCAGTAA
Organism: Martes martes; assembly: GCF_963455335.1. NCBI lineage: Eukaryota > Metazoa > Chordata > Mammalia > Carnivora > Mustelidae > Martes > Martes martes. The sequence continues at coordinate 79,938,427 of NC_137892.1, read as the reverse complement.
TTTGTGTGGGAGCACATGAGAGATACTGATAGTGAACAGAAGACCATGGCTTTTGAGGCAGAAGGATCTAGAGTTCTTTCTGTCCAGGTCTTGGCATTACTGGCTATGTAGCTTAGGGATAAATTACTTATCTCTGGTGAATCTGCCCCCTTTTCAGAGAACATGTTTAAGCTTCTCCCAGTATATCTTTTGTTCTTTTTTTAAGTGTATCTGTTTACCTCTTTTGAACCTTTGTAACTTTGGTATTTTTCTCTTGGTAAATACTTCAGGTAAATAATTTGCTTATCCCTCAACTTTCCTGATAATGGATTTGAGAGTGCACCTTTTTTGCTTTTCTTTTTAACAATTATTAACTCCCTTAGAATGTTCCTAGGGGGACTGCCCTCTTGAGCCTTTTAAGAATCTTCACTGTTTAGCACTTTGCTTTGACTACATTGGCTATTGAGTAAATGTATTTATTTGAATTCAGTTTTATTCCAATTGAGCCCAATTTGTTTGCAGTATAATTCTTAATTAAAATGTACCGTTACCAACCCTTATAAGAGAAAGGGTCTCTCATAAGCTGAACTAGAAAAAATTTCAGGGGGGGGTGCCTGGGTGGCTCAGTGGGTTAAAGCCTCTGCCAACAGCTCACATCATGATCTCAGGGTCCTGGGATCGAGCCCCACATCAGGCTCTCTGCTCAGCAGGGAGCCTGCTTCCCTTCCTCTCTCTCTGCCTGCCTCTCTGCCTGCTTGTGATCTGTCTGTCAAATTAGTAAATAAAATCTTTAAAAAAAAAAATTTCAGGAATGACTTAACCTAGTTCAGTCTTATGAGGAAAGAGAAGCTCATTGAGTAAAAATTTATAGAGTAGGGTTTATATTTTTTCATAGTGAATTTTATATGAAAATTAAGTCTGTTCATTTTAAGTTTCACAGGTCTTGAGTTACCTTGTGTATTTTACATTTTACCTTAGTAGTCTAGAAACTTGAGAACTAGAAGCATCTTTTTTCCAGTAATGCTTTTTTCTCTTGAAAATTCTTTTTGGAGGGTGAACATAGCAATTTTTATATGTAACAGTTTAACGATCACAGTTCTCTCTTTTTTTTTGGTAAGCAAAGCATGGACAGACTTTGAACAATTTTAAGAGGTAAACTGAGGGGCGCCTGTGTGACTCAGTTGTTTAAGCATCCCACTCTTGATTTTGGCTCAGGTCATGATCTTAGGGTCCTGGGATTGAGCCTCTTGTCAGGTTCTGCGCTCAGCTGGGAGTCTGCTTGTGATTCTCTCCCTCTGCCCCTCCCCCATTTGCTCTTGCACTTGCTCTCATGGTTTATCTCTCAAATACATATTTTTTAAAGATTCTATTTATTTATTTGACAAACACAGAGAGGGAGAGATAGCTAGAGAGGGAGCACAAGCAGGGGGAGTGGTAGAGGGAGAAGCAGGCTTCCTCCTGAGCAGGGAGCAGGATGTGGGGCTTGATCATGACCTGAGCTGAAGGCAGACGCTTAATGACTGAACTACCCACGTGCCCCATAAATAAATATTTTTTTAAAAAGGGTAAACTGAGGAGGAAAATGGTCTAAGAAAATTCCAGGTTAAACATGAAGATGAAACTTCTTAAAGGATGGAAATTTGTAATATTCTTGATTTCTTGCAAAATTTATTAGTGTTACATGTATGTATATTTTATTTTATTTTTTAAGGATTTTATTTATTTATTTGTCAGAGAGAGTGAGAATAGGCAGACAGAGAGGCAGGCAGAGGCAGAGGGAGAAGCAGGCTTCCTGCTGAGCAAGGAGCCCGATGTGGGACTTGATCCCAGACCCTGGGATCATGACCTGAGCTGAAGGCAGCCGCTTAACCAACAGAGCCCCCCAGGCGTCCCGTCATGTATGTATATTTTAAAGATTTTCTTTATTTATTTGACAGAGAGAGACACAGTGAGAGAGGGGACACAAGCAGAGGGAGAGGGAGAAGCAGGCTTCCCGCTGGGGAGGGAGCCGAATTGGGGGCTCAATCCCAGGACCCCAGGATCATGATCTGAGTAGAAGGCAGACGCTTAATGAATGAGCCACCCAGGCACCCCAGTGTTATATTTGTCTAATCTATAATTTTAAGTATATTGGTAACAGAAGATACTGGACCTTGTTTCATGGTCCAAACTGTAAACAATTAGCTAAGCAATAGAATATTTTCCTTTATTTTTATTTTTTAAAGAATTTATTTGTCGGAGAGAGAGAGAGCGCGCGAGCACAGGCAGAGTGGCAGGCAGAGGCAGAGGGAGAAGCAGGCTCCTTGCGGAGCAAGGAGCCCAATGTGGGACTCGATCCCAGGACTCTGGGATCATGACCTGAGCTGAAGGCAGCCGCTTAACCAACTGAGCCACCCAGGCGTCCCAGAATATTTTCCTTTAAAAAAAAATTTTTTTTTTCCTTTAGAGGCCATGTTCCTTAGGCAAGGATTTTTTTTATTGATGTTTATTGAAGTATTTACCACCCTTTCCTGATGATCATCACTTTAAATGCTGGTTTAAAACAGATTGGGTCACCTGAGTAGCTCAGTCATTAAGCGTCTGCCTTCAGCTCAGGTCATGATCCTAGGGTCCTGGGATGGAGCCCGGCATTGGGCTCTCTGCCCAGTGGAAGCCTGCTTCTCCTTCTCCCCCTCCCCCTTCCCCTCCCCCTGCTTGTGTTTCCCCCTCACTGTGTCTCTATCAAATAAATAAATAAGATCTTTTAAAAAACAAAACAAAACAATTTTAGGTCCTGTTTAAGACCTGTGGAATCAGAATCTACAGGGGATGGGCTTCTTTTACTTTTTATTAGGAAGGTCTGTAAATCCCTTAGCAGTTAATATGTGTCTACTAAATACTCTTTTTTAAAGGTTTTTATTTATTTATTTGACAGAGACACAGCGAGAGAGGGAACACAAGCAGGGGGAGTGGGAGAGGGAGGAGCAGGCTTCCCGCTGGGCAGGAGCTTGATGCGGGGCTTGATCCCAGGACCCTGGGATCATGACCTGAGCCGAAGGCAGATGCTTAACGACAGCCACGCAGGCGCCCCTGTGTCTCCTAAATATTAATAGAGGTTCATTACGGTATTACAGTAACGAAAACAAAATTCAGTGGAACAAAATGTCATATAGTTTTCAAAAGATAAAATGTGACTCACAAAAGATTTAGGATGAGCATGTGTTACACACTGATCATTTTTTAAAACTGACTTTCCCTTTATAACCTGATGCATGAAGATTATGGGCCAGTTATTATGGTATAATGTCTCTCTAGTTGGCATTTCTCATGTTCAGACAGGCTGTGCTGCTTTGGGTTATGCATCTTTGGCTAGAATATTACAGAAGTAAAGCAGTGCTCTCTTTGCTCATCGCGTTCTGTCATTTGGCACATGATTTCAGTTTGTTCTGTGGCTAATAATGTTCACTTTGATTTGTTCATTAAGGATTTCCCAGGGTATTTGCCTGGCTATTTCACTGCAAAATTGTAATAAGTGGTTTTCTTTTTATCTTGGGGGTGTAGGAAGTACTTAGAAATTATATAAATAACCACCTCTTCCTTTAACTTTCCAGTGTATGTATGCTTTTATATCTGGATTCTGGGGGTTATAATACAGCACTCTTATTTTTATTGAAATGAAAGTCATATTACATGAAGTGAACCATTTTAAAACATACAGTTCAGTGGCATTTAGTATATTCACACTGGTGTCAAGCCACCTTTATTAAATTCCAGTTCGTTTTGTCACCCAAAAAGAAAAATCTGTATCCATTTAGCAGAACTCCCCATTCCTCTCTCCCTGCTATCCTTAGCAAACACCAGTCTGCTTTTCATCTCTATGGATTTACTCATGGATATTTCATATAATTGGAATTGTGTAATACGTGATCTTTGGTCTGGTTTCTTTCCCTTAGCATGTTTTTGAGGTTAACCCTTTACCATTCCTTTATAATGAATATATTTATACCACATTTTGTTTATTTGTTGATGTATTGATGGACATTTGGTATACTTCCTCCTCTTGGTTATTGTGAATAGATCTGGTATTAAACACTGGTGTACAAATACTTGAATACCCATTTTCACTTCCTTTGGGTATATATCCATGTATGTATATTTATGGTATTGCTGGGTCATATGGTGTGTATTTAACTTTTTAAGGAGTTAACTGAACTTTTCCAAAGTGTGTGTGCACCAGTTTACCTTCCCACTAACAATGTACAAGCGTACCAGTTTCTCCCATAATTTCATCAGTATTTGCTATATACTGTTCTTTTTCCTTGTTCTTTTTTAGTGGTGGCCGGGGGTGGGGTGCGGGTGCGGGAGATGTCTGTCACTCCTTTGCCCATTTTAAAATTCGGATGTTTGTTTTTGTTGTTGAGTTGTAAGAGTCCTTTATATATTCTTCGTACTAGACCCTTATCAGATATGATATGCAAATACTTTACGGAGTTCTTTTCATTCATTCATTTATCTGTCTTTTCAGTTTCTGGTTAATATCCTTTGCCACAGAAGTTTATATTTATATGAAGGCCATTTTTTTCTATTAAATAAATAAAATTTTTTTATTGTGTCATATATAAAAATCTGTTGTCCAGTCCAAGATCATGAAACTTTGCCTCCATGTTTTCTTCTGATAGCTTTGTAGTTTTAGTTTTTATAGTTAGGTTTTTGATTCATTTTGAAGTTTATTTTCATATATGTTCTGAATGGGAGTCCATTGAATATCCATTTGTCTCAGCACCATTTGTTGAAAAGACCATTCTTTCCCCCACTAAATGATCTTAGTGCTTTGGTTAAAAAATTAACTGACCATACGTGTATGACTTTATTTCTGGACTCTTAGTTCCATCCCATTGGTTTATGTATCTGTCCTTATGCCATTGTGATTTTCTTTTGTAGCTTTGTAATAAGTTTTGAAACACAGAAATGTGAGTCTTGTAACTTTATTTTCCTTAGTATTGTTTTGGATGTTTGAGATCCCTTGCAGTGGCAAATGAATTTAGAATGGCTTCTCTGTGCAAAAAAGGATGTTGGAATTTTATTTTATTTTATTTTTTAAAGATTTTATTTATTTATTTGACAGACAGAGATCACCAGTAGGCAGAGTGGCAGACAGAGAGAGGAGGAAGCAGGCCCCCCGCTGAGCAGAGAGCCAGATGCGGGGCTCGATCCCAGAACCCTGGGATCATGACCTGAGCTGAAGGCAGAGGCTTTAACCCACTGAGCCACCCAGGTGCCCCGGATGTTGGAATTTATTAGGTAGTATGTATATGTTATAGACTTTCACTATGTGTATGTTGGTATGCTTGATGATGTCCCACAGGTCTTTTTGTAGCTGGGGTGCAGAGGTGCAAGAACATCTGTTTTTGGGGGTCCCAAACAGAGTAGGTTCACCTAGTTGCTGCTGACAGAATCCAAAGGCAGATATGAATAGTGATGAAACGAAGGAATTTATTTCAGTGAGGCCAACACCAGGAAGACTGTGGACTAGTGACTCAAAGACTGTCTCCAAAAAGCCAAAATTATTTCCAGGTTTATATAAGAAAAATGTGTGGCAAAGATGAGTGGGTATGTGCAGGTAGGCAGTGAAGGTCAAATTGATTACTATCTGGGAGTCGTTCACTGACAGAGGTGTCTTGCTAGCTCAGAGTAGTCCTTATTGCCTGAGAGGGTAGTTGCTGTTCCCTTCTGGGTATGCTTTGCCCTCAGGGTCTTTCAACTGAGCCAAGAGACAAGCTGGAAAGAAGAATCCAACTAGAAAGTATGTGGTCAAAATTGAGGTTTGACTCTAGTTTTTTTTCCCTTCCTGCCCCAGGCTGATAACTTTAATTGACCTGTCTTCCACTTAATGTGATTCTTCCTTCTGTTGGCTTAGGGTCTTCCACTGCAGCTGTCTCGTGAAATTTTTATTTCACTTATTATACTTTTTGGTGCAAGAATTTGTTTGGTTCCTTTCTATCTTTATTTATATTCTGTTTTCTGAGACATTGCTCCCTGTTCCTTTAGCTCTTTGTATTTAGGACAGTTGATGTCTGTGTTTCATTAGAGAGACTTTCGTAATTTCAATCCCCCCCCCATTAGTGGGTCATACTTTCATATTTCTTTGGATGCTTTGTCATTTTTTTGTAGAAAATTGACCATTTTTAATATTGTAATTTAGAGACTGTGGGAACCGAATGTTTTCCCCCTATCCTCAGGGTTTGCTTCCTGTGGGTTTGTAGTTGCATGTTTGTTCAGTGACTTTTTGAAACTATTTTTGTAAAGTCTGTGTTCTTTGTCTTGGGTAGTCTTTGAAGTCCCTGTTCCTTAGCTTGTAGTCCCTAAGCTTAGTGTTTTTTGTTGGGTTTTTCAGGTAATATTTTAGTAAAATTTAAAAGTTAATGCAAAAATCCATGATGAATCCATCATCAGGATCAGTATGTTGTCTAAAGATGACAGATCTTTTCACACAAGGGTCAATCAAGGAACCAACTCTTAGTGCTCACAGCACAGCTGAGACAGGTTGCAACCTTTTATAAGACTTAAGGTTCATAAATGTTACAGAAAGTAATTTCAATGCAGTACAATAGCAGTTTTATTTCTGTTGTCCAGGGATACTGCTGCTCTGAGAGCTCTTCAAACAAGATCCCACTTTTACCTTTACCATGTTCCTCTAGTGTTTTGTTGCCCATGCATTCCTGCAGCCAAGAAGAAATAGAAAGTTAAAATGTAACTCTCTCTGTCTTTGCCCATTAGGTCTGTGTTAGGGCATTTCTTCAATGATTAGCCACAGTGTTTATAACCGTCTTAGTCTTCATTTCCTGTTTTCTTTGACTCTTAAGATCAATCTGAGGTGAAAGTAGAGGGTCTTCTCAGGGTTTTTTTGTTTGTTTTTAGCATGTGTCTTGTTCTGGGCATATGTGTGGTTTTCTAAGCCTCCTGTTAGAAGGGAGTTCTTTGCAGTGTCATAATTTCCCAAAGAAAATTGTCTCTCGGCCTTTCTTTCCATGCTTTGGGTGTGCTCTTGTTTACTCAATTATAAACCTTTGTCCCAGGGAGGTGGAGGAGGTTCATGCACTTAGACTTTTTTTGAAGGAAATGCCCTTAGCATAGCAGCTTTTCCTTCCATATTAGGTAAAACAGTACCTCTTGCCGTTCTTTAGGTAGCCCCCAGACAGGTTTTATACAGACAAGCTAATTCTGTGAGAATAAGTTCTACAGGGCTCACTCCAGAAACAGAGACCCGGGTCCCACACTGGCTTTTTGGGACCTCCACTGTACCCAGAAGAGATGGGGCTCAAGGGCAAGTAAAAATGCTAACAAAGCTTTCCTACCATTTTAAAGTTTTGTTTTCTGGGTTTGTTGTGCTTGATTGCTGTAAGCCTTTGTTTCAGAGTTTTGACAGAGCTAATTCTGACAGATTGTGCTTGAGTTTTGCTGTTATTGTGAAGGGGTAGGCTCTTTGGAGTTCCTCCTTTCACTATTTTGTTAATGGCCTAAACATGTGTTTTCTCATTTTTACTGTTTAGGTTGTGCCTGATTTGGTCAGTGGGCAACTCATTCAAGCTGGTTCTTATGCCCTTTTGATACCTCATAATCATTATTTGGACATTTCCTTGCTTTTAGCTAAGATAAAATATTCTAGGCTTATTTGCATTTTTCAAAGCCCTGATTTTGGTTAGTGGAAATCTGTTTTTCGAAGTCAAGATCCAAGGGGCTCCTTGTTGGCTCAAGTCAGTTAAGTGTCTGCATTCAGCTCTGGTCATGACCTCAGGGTCCTGGGATGGAGCCCCTCATCAGGCTCCCTTCTCAGCGGGGATCCTGCTTCTCTCCCTCTGCCTGCCAACTCCCCGTTTGTGTGCGTGCATTTGCTCTCTAAAATAAATAAAATCTTAAAAAAAAAGCCAAGATTCTGTGTTAAGTATGCTTATTTATTGGAGTCACTGTGCTCATACCCGCTCAGTGCAGAGTTGGGAGAGGTATATATACATAAATAAATACTACCTTTGTATGGTATATGTGAATAAGTATTTTAATATTAATATAGGATTGTGAATTAATCATTAATCTTACTGATAGAGTACAATACCACAAAATTCGCTCTGGTTTTCACCCTTTTTGTTCCTACCGTGTTCTTTGACAGAGTGAAACTTAGCTTTCATTATTCTAAATACTTGATTATTTCCCCTGTATATAATCGATGTTCTGTTGTAGCCACTGCCACCACCACGTGTGGACACCCTTCTCTCCCTGCTTAGTATCTTGACTCTTCTCACTGGTTCTCCCTATCCACCCCCCCCCCCCCCAACAGTGGATGCCTTTCTCACGCTTTTGGGCTCAGTGCCCCATCCCTGGCTGTCCCTCTGCCTGAATACCCTTCCTCATCCTGCTTTGACATCTTGTGCTGGGCCACTCCCAGATGTTGATACCCTTTCATCCTTGCTCTGACTTTTTTAAGTCTGGAACCCTCTTGTGTTTCCTTATGTAAATGGCTTTAGTCCTGAATCAGGAAGAGGAAGACCCACTTTTTAAATGAAATCTGTTAATATATTAAACTACGCTTATATGAAAGGAGCATTTCACAGGCTTATTTTCAGGAGAACTGAAGTTGAATTTGAATAGTTGTCTTCTGGTTCTTACTTATGAAGGATTTTGAGCAGTTTGGCTAAATGAAAAACAACCTTTTTAAAGGATTTTATGTAGATAGTCTGGCAAGCAAGGGTAGTTGTCTTTTTAGAACTTAAATAGTTTTCAAGTTGAAAGGTAAGTAGTAGTTTCTAAATTTTAGTGCAGAGAGGAGAGTCTGATGTTAACTTGTCAAAGTCATGCAGCCTAGTAACTGGTTGAGTTGGTTTGAATCCAGTACCATTGGACTGTGAAGCCTGTTCTTCCATAAAAATCTGCCTTAATTAGTTAAAATGCCTTAACTTATTGGTTGATGATGTATGTTTTTGACGGGCTTTGTGATTTTTTAAAGTTTTTGGTATCTGAAATGTAAACCATTATAAATGCAATGTTTGATGTTCATTCTGATGAAATTTGAGTTTCTCATTGGAAACGTTTGGCACAAACTTCGTGGCTTCAGAAGTAAAAACATTATAGGAAATAAGAAATACCTTACTATTTGTGTACTTTTTGCCAAAGTGCATTTTTCAATCTGAAGAACTCTGTTTTGGAGTTCTAGTTAACCACTGATTTTTTTTAAATGAGGCATATGCACTTGTACAATGCACATGTACAGTATTTTTCAGAACCAGTTTTCCCCTTAGAAATTTTCTTATAGTTGATGTTTTAGACTTCAAGCATTTATTCATGAATGGGTTGTAAATAGATTGAGATTGAAATGAGGATTTTCATGCCATCAGTATTTAAAATCTTCATTGTTTATGTCCATATGGTACCATCAGACCTTATAACAGAATCTGGTGGAAGATTCCTAATAACCTGGAATTACCGTTAATAGGACTGCTATTTTGCAACCCCCTTCCTGCCAGTCCCCTGTAAGTCCCCTTTGATACATACAAATTTTTTAATTTTTTAAAAATTTTAAAAATGATTTTTATTTATTTATTTGACAGAGAGAGATCACAAGTAGGCAGAGAGGCAGGCAGAGAGAGAGAGAGAGAGAAGCAGGCTCCCCGCCGAGGAGATAGCCCAATGCGGGGCTCGATCCCAGGACCCTGAGATCATGACCTGAGCTGAAGGCAGAGGTTTAACCCACTGAACCACCCTGGCGCCCCTTTTTTTTGATACATACAAATTTTTGATGAGTGTATTTCTAATATTCTTGTTTGTATTAGTCTTTGTTAAAAAACAATTCATCAGAGTAAATTTAAAGATCAAATTGATTTTATTCAATGTTTTATGAATGGGACAGCATCCTATCTGTCAAATAGAAAGGAGCTCCAAGGAGCTGTACGCATGGGAGGCTTTTATAGGCAGAAGGGGCCAGGGACAAGGAAGAAGTGGATTAATTACCTCATCTTTCATTGGGAAATGGTGGAGGAGGTCTATCAGGTGATTACCTCACTACTGCTGACCAGGAAATTACAGACTGACCAGTTAAAATTTCATTTCTGAGAGGGTTGTGGTTTTTTTTTTTTTTGTTGGTTTTTTTTTTTTTTTAATATTTATTTGAGAGAGAGCGAGCTTGGTGTGAGGGAGCGGCAGGGGAGGTGCAGAGGGAGAGGAAGAAGCATTAGATTCCCTGCTGAGCAGGGAGCTGCGCACAAGTCTGGATCAGAGGACCCTGGGATCATGATCTTAGCGGAAGGCAGATGCTTAACCATCTGAGCCACTCATGTGCCCCCTTTTCTGGGAGGGTCTTAAAGTGTAATCAGATTAGGTATTATTAAGTCTTGGTTGGCTTAGGAGAGGTCACACAGTTTTGGGCCTTCTCTTTTAACGTTTGCTAGGGAAGCCCAAGAGAATACTGCAAACTGAGTGGGTTAAGTAGATTGATTTTGTCATAGTTTTGGAAGCTCAAATTCCGAGATCAAGATGACAGCATCTTTGGCTTCCTCTGAGACCTCTCTCCTTAGCTTGCAGGTGGCCACCTTCTTGCTGCCTCTTCACGTGGTCTCTTTTCTGGGCAGTCTTGGTGTCTCAGTGTGTCCCAATTTCCTCCTCCTACAAGGACACAGGATTGGAATGGGGGCCTCCCTGACAACCTCATTTAAGTTAATCATCTCATCAGAGCTTTTATCTCCAAATATGGTTCTGTTCAGAGGTGGGGAAGGTTGCCACCTGGATGTATGAATTTGTGTGTTTGGGGGGGGGCACAGTTATGCTCCTAAATTAGACAGGGAAAGGAAGATAGAATATGGTTGGCACCAAGTGTAGTTAAAAGAAAGTGATAGGGTGGTACTTTCCAAAGTTTAACTTGGCTTTATACAGGTAAGGGGTAAAATTTCTTCTATCCTTCTAGGTTCCCTGGCTTGGGGCCCTGTAAATTACACTGACAAAAGAAAGATTAAACAAGAAAAAACAAATAGAAGCTTATTAGAGTGTGCTCCTACCTCCCAGTAACTCAGGGGTGGTTAGAATTTGCCAACTCTTTACCTAATTACATGGGGGGCAGGGAAGGGCACTTAATGGAAAAACAGATGACTTTTTGGAAAGATACAGGTAAATGGGCCCTTGGAAGAATTGATGGGAGAAATGATAGTTTGGCAAAGTCTGGGTGTGGTGCTGATTTTGTGTATGTGTATCGGTAGGGAAGAGTTGCTTCAGGGGAAGAGACTGATAAATTCTTTCTGGAGGCTCTGCTTTTTGATAGATAAGGAATTGCAGGAATTAAAATGCCTTCAGCTCAAAACTATTCTTGTGTTAAAGTATCATATTTTGGGGTGCCCTATGGTGATTTCTTCACACTATAAATGCTTTAATATTAGCCAATAGTGTCCTTTACTTTTTTTCAGAACATGAAAACTTTTCCTGTTAGCTATTCATACTTTATTTTTTTCAAAACTAAATTTAAATTAAAAATTTTAAAGACATTGCAGAAATGCATAGGTAATATTAGTGATTTGACTCCTAGGGATTGTTTTTAGTTTATAAGTTATCACTTCACTCTTGTTTAAAGTGATAAACTTTATTTTAGAATCTCCTCAGTGTCTTTATTTCGTACAAACTATAAAAACGGTTTTCCATTCCCATTTAGTTACTGAAACTTATTTTAAGAGTTTCCAACAAAAACTTGTTGAAAAGTGACATCCTATTACATACATCGCAAAGGAGCTTAGTAACTTCATGTCAAAAGATAATGAAAATCCTTTATTCATTCAGAAACATTTAGTTTCCATTTTAATTTCTGAAGGCTTCAAAATGTAGTGTAAGATGGTAGTAGAATTAGAGCTTATAGAGTGCCTGAATTTTTATGTGGTTTATTTTAATTGGGCACACTCTTAACATTTGTCTCATAAATGTATTACTAGAATTGGTTGTCTCAGGTTACTCAGATTTTATCAAGGTTTTCCCACCTTCTGCTCATGGCTCATATAAGCTTATATACCATTTAAACATTTTCATTACTATGTTGAGTTAACTGTTTGTATCTGGCCGTTCTTTTAACCTTTTGTTAAATAGATCTCTATGGTTTGGGGTAGTATAAATAGAATATTTCTATAATATTTGAGAATTTTTCTTGGAAGTATTTTAGCAAGTTGGTAGGATGTTAAAGGATTCTGTCATAGAAAACATTTGAGGGGCACCTGGGTGGCTCAGTCATTAAGCGTCTGCCTTGGGCTCAGGTCATGATGCAGGGTCCTGGGATGGAGCCCTGCATCAGGCTCCCTGCTTACCGGGCAGCCTGCTTCTCCCTCTCCTACTCCCCCTGCTTGTGTTCCTTCTCTTGCTGTGTCTCTCTCTCTCAAATAAATAAGTAAAATCTTTAAAATAAAAATAAAGAATTTGGGAAAGGGAGGATTAACAATGGTGTTATTTTGTTTTTTATTTTTTATTATTTTGTTATTTGTTTGTCCTGGGATCCAGCCTCACATTGGGCTTCTTTCTCAGCGGGAGCCTGCTTCCCCCTCTCCCTCTGCCAGCTGCTCCCCGTGGTTGTACTTTCTCTCTCTCTCAAATAAACAAATAAAATCTTAAAAAAAAAAAAAAAAGAAATGAGTATAGTTGTTCATTTGGCTTCTGCCTTACTTAAAAAAAAAAAAAAAAACTTCTGTGAAGTTGCTGTTTAAGATTGGGCTGGAAATTTGAAACTTACTGATGCAGTTGATAGAAGTTCCCCAAAAAGTTAAATTTAGAATGCAGAAAAGCTCTAGTGCCTAAAATATTTGATACCCATTGTGATGATAATTAAAAAACAATGAACCTTTTCATTATGGAAATTTTCAGACATACATGTAACTAGAGAAAAGAGTATTCACTCATCTCCTTGTACTATCATTTATAACATGTGCAGCCTTTTTTCAGTTATCCCCGTTTAGCATTATCTGGTTTTTAAAACAGATTCCAGATATGTCAGTGTAATTTAATTGTATAGGCTTCAGTCTTTTATTTACCACCATCGCACTCCCATTGTCACATCTAAAATGAGTAATAATTTCTTAATGTCATTAAGTGTTCTGTTCATGTTTAAATTTTTGATTGTTTCCTAATTTTCATTTTTTAAAGGTTGGTTGATTGGAGTAAGGATCTCTATAAGGCCCACATGTATTTGATCTGGGTATTGAAAGCCATTTATTTGTTGAGGGGAAAGAAACGATCATTTCATCTATCAAGTATCCTCTGATATGGATTTGCAGGATTACTTCCCTCAGATTTCCTTTGATTTGTTTCTCTGTTGAACTTTGTGAAAGTTAGAGCAGATTTCAGGTTCCATCTGGGGTGGGGGTGAGGATACATTATAGATGGTGTAATGTGCATCCTAATTTGTCACATCTGGAGACACTTGATGTCTCTCTGATGAAATCGTTGTAATTTAAAAAAAGGCTTACTGAGACTATTTGTAGTGAAATTAACCAATATTAAGTATGCAATTTGATTTTTAAAGATTTTTTTTATGTGTTTGACAGATCACAAGAAGGCAGAGAGACAGGCAGATAGGGGGGAAGCAGGCTCCCTGCTGAGCAGAGAGCCTGACACGGGGCTCAATCCCAGGACCCTGAGATCATGACCTGAGCCAAAGGCAGAGGCTTAACCCACTGAGCCATCCAGGCACCCCAGCAATTTGATTTTTGACAGATGTGTACATTTTGATAACCACAATCAAGATAAAAGCCCATTACCTCAAGAATAACCTTCCCTTTGCAGTCATACCGCTACCCCACAGGCCCTCTCCCCTCCTTGTGCACTCCAGTGATTTACTTTTTGCCTATTTTAGAATTTCATTATAATTGGAATCTTAGAGTAGTAAAATCATTGTCACTTAGAAGATAGAGCATGAGAAGATAATTTTGGCAAAGAGCTCCAGGTCTAATTTCTTTACATTTTTATATGACAGGGACTTGCCATGAGGTGTTGAAGCCTTGTTTCACTGAGTTGGAGAGACTGGACCTAAATGGCGCAGCATGACTTTGCTCCAGCCTGGCTTAATTTTCCTACTCCACCATCATCAACAAAGGTACTCTTTCTTGTATTTTTGTTTTTGTGTCTGCTTCTCATTTGTTCTTGTACACAAATGTAGTTGAAACATGAAGCCTTAATATTTTTGTGGAGAAAATTTTCTTGTATTGTCATCTAAGTTATTTAAGTTATTATAAAACTGACTTTTTCCATCACTGTACTGTACCATTTATTTCAGTTGTCTTTTGTACTAACCAAGTTCCACACATTTTAATGCAAAACCAATGCAAACCTGTTAGATACATTGCATCTTAACTTTATACCATTCTTTAGATAATAACTTGGTTTACTTCCTGTTCTGTAGGTAATACATGAAAAGAAAATTCCAGGGGTTTTTGAGGTCTTTGCTTCTACCCAGATTTCTTTTTCAGTCAAATAAGACGTTGAATGGCACATCACTAAAATTTCAGGAGTGATGAAAACTTTGCAACATTGTTATAAATCAGTCCTCAGTAATCTAATAAATGTTCATTTTACTTGAAAAATCAAAGCAGTAGTTTGTGTAAGACTTGCTAAGCATTGCAGTTATCTTCCACTTAAAGACTTGCTAAGACAGAGAGACCTTGAATTGGTTAGACTCAATCTAATTGGCTTAATAGCTGTCTTTGACTTTGTTTTTTCCATAGTGCAGTGGAATCAAGGGAGAGTCTTGATTATCTGTTTGCCTGTTTTTTTTTTTTTGAAGACTTTATTTATTTATTTCTCAGAGAGAGGGAGAGAGAGAGCACAAGCAGGCAGGGTGGCAGGCAGAGGCAGAGAGAGAAGCAGGCTCCCCACTGAGCAAGGAGCCCTATGCGGGACTTGATCCCAGAGCTCTCTGATCATGACCTGAGCCGAAGGCAGCAGTTTAACTGACTGAGCCACCCAGGTGTCCTAATCTGTTTGCCTGTTAATCATGCTCTACCATGCTAAAGAGTTCATTTAGGACCTTTTAGGGGTATAGGCAGTTCTTAACAGAAAAAGCTTGTTAAAAGCAACTCTTAAGGGAACAATTTTTATAATTTGGAAAGTCCTTCCCCAGTAAGGACTTGTCAGATCATAATTCATTGGCCCAAGTTTTGGCCCATAATTTTGTTCAGATGGATTCTCTGGAAGGTTAATTGACTTGCCTGTTTTTCATAGAATTACTGTGAACCTTAAACTAGAATCCAGGATGCATTTCTTATTCTGTACTCTTTACATAGAACTCATTTTGGAATGCTATCAAATGATTAAATATCTCATTTCATAGCTTGTGCAGTGGGATTTGAAATTGTTTGAAAATGGAGACTTACATTGATAAAGCTACTGAGATCACTTCTTAGTTAGAGTTTCTCTGGTTGCCCCTTTTCCCCTTAGGTGTAGGTCTCTGCAGTTTACTTCCCATTCCTGATTTCCTTGTAAACCAAGCTGCTCTAATCTAGCCCTCTAGCAGGCTTATTTTTTTTTTTTTTTCAGGCCTACTACAAGAGCTTGACTTACATGAGTTTCCTGCTATCCGCCTTTCTTTCTTTTTTTCTGTGTACTTTATCTGAAATAGGTATAAGATTTGTTTTCATTTTCAAGTGGATTGATAAAAAATTAGCAATACATGGAAAGTTGGTTACAAAACATAAGAATGAGAATAATTTTTGTCTTCATTCAGATGTTAATCTGAGGTTGATTAAGATGTACTGTTGATTTAAGATTAACTCTTTCTTTATGTGATGAAATCCTTATTTCCAGAATGTGACCCTTGATCTGGATGTAGGTCTTCATGAATGTGATTTTGAGAATTGGGATTGCCACCTCTAAATCTGTTCTGATCTGTTCTAAATTACCTACAGGAAATGGCATTTATTTGAACTCTTAACTAACAGTACTTGAAATTATTTCTTTAGACCTTACCCAGTGTAATTTTGACATATACAGACTTTTTAGTAATAACTTCTTACACCTTCCTTCTTAACCTTTCATGTTTCCAAATTATTATTCATAGGTTCTCATTCATAATTAACCTCTTGTTTTCCGTCAGGGCCCTTTTAATCCTACCTGAATAAATGGAACAGACATTAATTTACCATAGGGTTCTCTGTTTCAACGTAATGGAAGTCTTTATTGTTCGAAAATATGATGACTTGAAATAAAAAGTAAAAATACTTTTAGAAGTGCACTTCAGTAGTTTTCTGAGGTGTATAGAATTTTAGCCCCATCATGTGGTGAAATTTTAAACTGCATGTGGTTGATTATATGCTGCATAGGGCATTGACATTTGAGCTGTTACCTAATAAAAAGTAAATTTTAGGGGCGCCTGGGTGGCTTAGTGGGTCTAGCTTCTGCCTTCAGCTCAGGTCATGATCTCAGGGTCCTGGGATCGAGCCCCACATCGGGCTCTCTGTTCAGCAGGGAACCTGCTTCTCCCTCTCTCTCTGCCTGCCTCTCTGCCTACATGTAATCTCTGTCAAATAAATAAATAAAATCTCCTTTTAAAAAAAGTAAACTTTGCATAATATTTTGTATACACATAGGTATCTGATACTTTCTTGAGTGGTCTTCTATTTAAATCTAGTAGAGGGGCGCCTGGGTGGCTCAGTGGGTAAAGCCTTTGGCTGAGGTCATGATCTCAGAGTCCTGGGTCCGAGCCCTGATGGGCTCTCTGCTCAGCAGGGAGCCTGCTTCCTCCTCTCTCTGTCTACGTCTCTGCCTACTTGTGATCTCTCTTTCTCTCAAATACATAAATAAAGTACTTATTTATTTATTTTAAAAAATAAAATCTTAAAAAAAATCTATTAGAAAATGAAATTGCTACTGATACTATCATCCTTTGATAGATCCTGAGTTGCATTTTGGGTAATAACATTTTTATTATTGAAGCAATACTGAACTGAAATGGTTGTAGGTACTGGAAAAGTTTAGATACTTCTCTGTTTTAGATGTTTCTCCTTCTGGCCATCTTACCCTCGGAAGGGTGATAAATCGATTCTTGTAATCAGGTTGAGGTATCTTTTCGTAGTATTGTTAGAAGAAGGAAGATTTCTGGGACACCTGCAGCTTATTTGGAAAAGCTTGTAACTCTTGGTCTTGGGGTGGTGAACTCAAGCCCCAACCACGTTGGTTGTGTGGAGCCTACTTAGAAAAAAAAAGGGAGAGGGTGGTTGATTCCAGGGGCGTGATACTAAAAGAGCAAATATGTGGTACGATATAGAAGGTACTGAAATTTTTATTCTTTTTAAGTACAAAGTAATACAGACCTTTTATGATGACATTCCACTACAGTAAATTCATACTCATATTCAATATTCTGTAATTACTTCTATGGCTAGAGTGTAGCATTAGTGCATTACGGATTCTTTCAAGGTAACATCTAAAAAATAGTAATTAATATTTTACCAAATTTTTAAAGATAACGTTTAAACAGTGTTGGCTTGCTTTGAAAAAGTGTATTTAAAGTTCAGGCTAAGAGAAGATCTGAAAATTCAGTAAGCACTGGTAGTGGAGTTCATTGAAATTTCTTGTTTACTACACATGGAGTTTCTGTTAACTAGAGATTCATACTGCGGGCATCCAAGAAAAAATGCTAAATTATTTTTTAAAGGAATCCAGAAAAAGATTTTAAGTATGTAAAGAGATAAAGATGATAAAGGGATAGAGAGGGTCTCTTTCTTGCTCATAGTAATAATCTGTTTTTTTGAGTCATCATGTACCAATGATTGTATAAAACAGTTCGTGTGAATGCTAACAAAAAACATAAGAGGTAAATTCTTTGTTTTCTGTCTCCCGTATACAAAGGTGGGAACTGAGGTTGAGAGAGGTAAGTAATGTGCTCCAAAGTGCTGGAGCTAGGATAGGAATCCATGTGTGCCTGACATTAATGTTTATCAATTTATCTATTTATTTATTTTTTTTTAAAGATTTTATTTATTTATTTGACAGACAGAGATCACAAGTAGGCAGAGAGTCAGGCAGAGAGAGAGGGGGAAGCAGGCTCCCTGCTGAGCAGAGAGCCCGATGCGGGGCTCGATCCCAGGACCCTGAGATCATGACCTGAGCCGAAGGCAGAGGCTTTAACCCACTGAGCCACCCAGGTGCCCCAATGTTTATCAATTTAATAAATTTTTTCTCAACTGTTAGGTAGTAGATTGATTTTCAGAAGTGAATATTAGGATGCTTTTATACATACAACAGAATGTATTTTTATCCTGGTTTGGATAAATGAAATTTTTTTTCACTTTAGAGATGGCATCTTCAGTATCTATCATCACTGCATACAGATCTAATTTTTCAGCATGTGTAATCTTTTATTGAGTGGATCTACATGGATTATTTAGTTTACCAGTTAATGGACTAAGCTGCAGGATGGTCCATGCATCTCTTGAATACTTTTGTAGGATAAATTCTTAGAATCAACGGATCAGAGGATTTGTACATTTTGGTAGGTAATGTCTGATAGCTCTCAGAAAGGTTGTATTGGGGTGCCTGGGTAGTTTAGTCGGTTCAGTGTCCTACTCTAGATTTCAGTTTAGGTCTCGATCTCCAGGTCCTGAGTTCATGCTCTGTGTTGGGCTCCTACTTTAAAAAAAAAAAAAAAAAAAGAGTTATACATATTTATAACCCCATCAGAATTTTAGGAGGGGGCTCATGTTCTCAGTTTTGGCAGTACTGGATATTTTCACATTTTTTCATCTATGCAGTTAGATGACAAATGGTACTTGGTTATTTTGCATTTTTAAATAATGGTTGAGTATATTTTGGTGTTAGGTTTCTTAAGAACTGCTTGTCATGTAATCTGTTTCTTAGTGATTTCATAATAGCTCTTTTCACATTGGGAAATTTGTTTGCTATATGTATTGCAAATATATTTGCTTTGGTAATTTGTAATTTGCTTATTTGTTTTGGTAAATTTTTTTTTAAGTTTTTAATTTCTACTCCAGTGTGGTTAATATACAGTGTTATATTAGTTTCAGGTGTACAGTGTAATGATTCAGCAATTCTGTGCATGTTTTGATGATTCTTTACAAAACCTTGTTGAAAGTTTTAATGAAACCTACAAAGAAGGGTAGGTTATAATTAAGTGAATGCTTATTAAACATCAGGATAGTCCTATCTTAACATTCTTCTATGTTAGCTTTTATTTCTTCTGGAAGTAAAGCATTATGTATATAATGAAGTCTAGTGTCTTATTTCTTCACAGTCCTTTCTCTTCATTTTTCCCCGGAGGTATTCTCAGGGTATGTGTTCTTATAACTACATTTGTGAATGTTAAATAGTAATGTTACGTATGTTTCATCTTTTACATTCATTGTGTCTTTGAGATTTTCTTGCCCCGTGTTGATATCCACAAATGTAAACTCTGTAATCATCTTTAAACTCTGTGTGGTAAAAACAAAAACAAAAACAAAAAACCTCTATGTGGTATCCTGTTTTGTTTATCTGTACTACATTTTATTTGTTCATTTAAGTTTAGATTGTTTATAATATTAAAGTTTTGGCTACTATAGAGAAATTTTGCATTGAATATTCTTATGATATATCTCCCTGTACACATGGGTAAGAATTTTTTAGGCCACTGCTTCTCACACTTTAATGGATAAGAAAATAATCTGGGAATTTTGTTAAAGTGCAGATTCTCATTTCATTAGTTCTTAGAGAGGGCCCAAGTTATAACAGTCTTCAAAGTGATGTTGATTTTGCTTGTTTGTAGACAACAGTTTCAGCAGAAGTCCCCAGTGTAGATTTAGAAAAATTGATGGGACTTCATTAGATATTGCCAAATTCCTCATCTGCATGGTGTACTGACTTATACTCCTGAGTGCTCTATATAACTACTCTTTACTTCAAATGCTTGCCAAAACTTTGTTAAATTATCACAGTTAACTTTTTTGCCAATCTTTGTCATAAAGTTCATTTTCACTCTTTCTTGAACATCAAGTTACATTTCTGTGAAACGCCACTTTGCATCTTCGTTACTTCTTTTGGATTCCTTCTCTTTTCACATCAGGACAATATACCTCTATACATGTATATATGTATGCACATACATCATTTTTAACATCTTTAAAGTTACAGTGTTTTTGGCCTTGGCATATATATTTCATTGGGTGTATTCAAGTATTTTGTAGTACTTGTTGGCTGTTTTAAATGATACTTACTTACTTTATTTTTTATTAAGTAAACTCTATGTCCAGCATGGGTCTTAAGCTCCAACCAATGAGCCAGCCGAGTGCCTCTAAGTGATAGCTTTATTACTGTGGTGTGTGGGTGGCTCAGTTGGTAGAGCATGGGACTCTTAATCTTAGGATTGTGAGTTCAAGCCCCATATGGGGCATAGCGTTTACTTAAAAAAATAATAAAAAGGTTTATTATTAAGTCTTTGTTACTGATCTACCTTTTTAGCCTTATTTCTTCTATTTCTTATTCTTACATTATTGTGTATATGTCAGTCTCTGAAGGGTCTGGGTTTTATCTTACTACCAAGCTAACATAGATGCTGGCAGGAGACATGAGACTCCTGGATCAAGGGCCAAGAACTTCATTACTTAATAGCATGAGAAGCAGAATAAGCATGATGTTGGTTTTTCATGCCCCGCAAACCTTTAGTAGTTGACATGGAAGGGTCCAGGTGGATGCCACCCTTGGTGCTGCATGGGGAAATCTACTGCATTTGTAATAAGCCTGCTTTTTGTCCTAGAGAAGGATATTACCTATAATCCCTCAAACGTTGCTCACTGCAGACATAAACTTGAGAAATGGGCCATACAAAGAGCAGTGAAGGCCTTACATTCTTGGCATACAAGAAGACTGGAAGGAAATGCTCAGGGCCCCTGATGGTTTGCCTGTCCCAACAATGAACCCATCAGCCCTACGTGTTCTTGGCCAAACTTGGATTTTCATATGATTATGCCGCTCTGTCAGCCACTTTGATTATTCTGACCAAGGCTAAAACCAAACCTATTTAATTGTTTGTTTGATTATTCTAACCAAGGCTAAAACCAAATGCAGTTAATTATTATTAATTATTATTCTGTTAACATCCCAAATAGCAGGGTAAGGCCAGGATCTAGCTGGTCATGAGCAGATCCTAGAGGGGACAGGTAGGTGTTTCTTTGTTTTGTTTTTTTTTTTCTTCCAGCCAGCCAGTGAGTGTGTGGTCTAAGGCTTCTCTGTTACCAATTGAAATCCACTCAAGAGAGTTTAAACTGACCTGATTTTTGGTATCATTAACCTACAATTATAAGGACAATAGATGGGTCAAAACCCAGCTCTCAACCTCCTAGAAGCTAGCCTGTGGCTTATTTTCCCCTCACATAAAAACATTGCACCTGAAGGGGCACAGCTCATTTTAGTTAGGGATTTGTTGTTAAACATGATTTGGATTACTATTACATTAGTTTGGTTAAGAATCATGGACATTGTCACCATTACTTGCAGCATCATTTGCCATATATAGCATAACTAGACCAGTCAGGTGTTAGGAGAATCATGAATTTTTATCATTCAGAATGCAATCAGGTTGTGCTGGTTTGTTTGGTTTTGCTTTTTTAAAGATTATAAAGATTTTATTTATTTTTTTAATAATAAATAATAAATAAAATAAATTTTATTTATTTATTTGACAGAGAGTACAAGAAAGGGGAGCGGCAGGCAGAGGGTGAGGGAGAGGCAGGCTCCCTGTTGAACAGAGAGCCTGATGCAGGGCTCAGTCCCAGGACCCTGCGATCATAACCTGAGCTGAAGGCAGATGCTTCACTGACTAAGCCACCCAGGTGCCCCCAAGTTGTGCTGGTTTAGGTGTTAGGTGTTCAGGAGCTGCTCTTGACATCAAGCACAGGAGAATAGTTAGGGACTATTTATGGTCACATGAATTTTTCTGATTTCAGAGTTTATGAGGATGGCACATTTAGCAGTGGATCAGTGTTTTCTCCAGCTTCTGTATGATTCAGGCAGTGGTGCTGGTTCTAGGAGATAGAGCATTAATTATTCTCCTTACTTCCTGTACTTTCTGGAGTCAAAGATGTTCCCTCTACAGATGCTAGAGTTTTTTCTTTCTATACCCATGAAATTGGTGTATTTTATTTGGATAGCTGACTTCACTTTAAGAAAAATTCCCTACTCACACCCAGATTTTTTATCTGGAAGAGTTGGACCCAAGTGGGATAAGGACATTTTTACATAACTGCAGGGACCAATGATAATACTCACCCTAGTCCACATTGGACACTGTACTGAGTACTTGGTGAGAAGTGTACTGAAGCAAATGGTCATTATTTTCCTGTATAGGACTATGTCCCACCACAAAGCGAATCCAGGTGCCGAAACCAGATTGAATTCATTAGGTTTCTTTTTGACCAGACCATCACTTTGAGAGGTAGCTTGGCCTGCAGTTTCTCTTAGGGGGAAGAAACATCTTGTCAAGAGATAATCAAGGCAAAATCCTGGTATTTCAAAAATAGGTCTGTATAATTCATAACTTTACTTTTAAAATTTTTTTTTTTTTTTTTTAGGATTTTATTTGCCAGAGAGAGAGAGAGTACACACAAGCAGGCAGAGAGGCAGGCAGAGGCAGCGAGAGAAGCAGGCTCCCTGCCGAGCAAGGAGCCCGATGCGGGACTCGATCCCAGGACCCCGGGATCACGACCTGAGCCAAAGGCAGCGGCTTAACCAACTGAGCCACCCAGGCGTCCCATAACTTTACTTTTTTAAAAAATTTTTTTATCCTATTTACTATCTAAGAAGTGGCTAAGAAGAGATGATCTCTTTTTGGGTATGCTGCATTCATTGACCAGAGTGTCATTAAAATGTGTGAAGAGGGGTGCCTGAGTAGCTGGGTCATTAAGCGCCTGCCTTCAGCTCAGGTCATGATCCCAGGGTCCCGGGATCAAGCCCCGTATCTCCGCACCCTGCTCAGCAGGAAGCCTGCTTCTCCCTCTCCCACTCCCCCTGGTTGTGTTCCCTCTCTTGCTGTGTCTCTGTCAAATAAATAAATATTTTTAAAAAATAAAGTGAAGAGTTAAGGAATAAAGAGTTACAGATTGTTCTGAATTGAGTGTTGAGGAGACCATTCCTGTTGTTCGGATAGTAGGAGGTGTAGAATGTTGAATAGTAGTACTTGAATATTGACCCATTACAGGTTGACCTTCATGACAAAAGATGTACTATTAGTGGAATATTGATGGTCCCCAAAAATGACATGGATTAATTTCAAGGATCACGGTCATGTGACCAGAGTTAGCTAGTCAGCTTGCAATAGCAACACTGTAACCTGAAAAAATTTCAACAGTGATGAAACACAATTGATAGCTTCAAGAAGTGATCAAAGGTTTGATGTGTTTATTGTATAATGTGGCCTCCTTCACAGTGGGACAAATGGACCAACTTTTGGCAGGCTCACAGGTTAGCATGCAGGGAAGGCTCATGCATCAGGAAGAATAAGTGGTCTATTTTGTGACCAGTCTACATGTCTGGTGTGATGATTGATTTAGGTAGCATGCTACAGACTTAAGCAATATTCTAATTTTAGTTGTTCTTTATGCCAGCATATCTTACTGTAAACATCTGAGTGATTCAGATTCTCTCTGCAGCAGCAGCAGCTTCAAAGTTTATAATCCCGAAGAGTTACTTTTATTATGCTAGTCTCTAGTTTTCAGGTGATCTACCAGATGACTTAGGACATTGGCAAGAGTCCAAGAGGCAGAAAAAACAGAAAACGTCTGGTGGTTAAGACTTAACCTAAGGCCAGTGTTATATTTTTCATTTTAGCCCATTGTGCCAAATGACACTGATCCCACTTGTTGAGGCTGGATGGCTGCTGCCACCCAGTGGACACTGTTCTCTTTCCTCTTTTAATGCAGTTGTATCGGCAGTGAACCAGACCTAGGCATTTAGGGGACTGTGATTTGAGAGCATTATTGAACCAGGAGCTTGTTATATTGTCAGGGAGGGGAATAAGGTTTACCCCCAAAAAGGTAGTTGCCACTTCATGCAAAACAGATGTCCCAGTGGCCAGGTCAGCTGCATGCTCAAATACTTCCCATTTAATCAAGAGCTCTAATGGTCCCCCCCCTTTTTAAAAAAAAAAAAATTTTTTTTAATTTAAGATTTTATTTATTTATTTGACAGAAAGAAATCACAAGTAGGCAGAGAGGCAGGCAGAGAGAGAGGAGGAAGCAGACTCCCCACTGAGCAGAGAGCCCGACGTGGGGCTCGATCCCAGGACCCTGGGACCATGACCCGGGCCGAAGGCAGAGGCTTTAACCCACTGAGCCACCCAGGCGCCCCTGGTCCCCCTTTTCTGTTCTTAGTTTGAGTTCACTTTCATTTAAGAGCTCAGTAGGGCAGGAACCATATACCCTTTAAAAAAGGGGTGTACCTGGCAGGCACATGGCACTGCTGTACTGGGAAATAGCTTCTCTGAATATTCCACTACTCATCAAATTTTCCAACTATATCTCTGATCCCCACCTCCACCCCCCCTTTCTTCCTTCTGGGAGCCTATAGTGTTTTTGCTAGACTACCTGGAAGGGGACAGGAATCACCTGTCATCCTGTGGTATTTCCTGAATGGAAGAATTTTGAGCATTTTCAGTATAAGTATGTAACAGTTAGTACAAGGTTAAAACACAAAACAATAGTACATTGAATTGCCCTAAAAGCCTCACCTGCAAGATCACTTAAATTTGTCTTTCCGATTGCTGAATTTTCTTCAAAAATTGGGGCACCTTTTCTCACTACAGTAAGAGGCACAGACTAAGAAGTTTTGTACAAGCACTTCAGGGTTAAAATCCAAGCTTTTGGGAGATTACATGATTTCTTCATCTGTGAATGTTGGAAAGTACAGGATGGAGGAGAAGATAACTCCTTTGGGGATTGCATGCATGGTTTGTAGCTTAATGTTTCTCTTCTGATTCTTCAACCCATGGTTGATGTTATTTCTTCTGTGTACCTTCTGGCTTCAGCACAGAAGGGCCTTTCCTGCCCTCATGTAACATGCTGACATATCTTTTCCCATATTCCTCAATATTTTCAGGCACCACATGCTTAGTACTGTCTCATTCCTCATGGGAGTGGGTAGATGATGACTTGAGCATGTGTTTCTCACAGAGTTACAAAAGTTTGTCCCTTTCCTTAAATATCAGCATACTTGACATTCTCGTCAAAGCTGCTAAGGTTGATATAGTGGGGAAGGGAGGGATCAGGGAGTACAAAGGGCACAGAATACTTCCACTCCAGAAGCTAGGTTCTGCATTTATTTTGTTTCCAGGTAGGCCGTAGCCTTAACAAATTTTCTTCTGATGACTTTTCAATCTTTCTAAAACTCTGTAGCCTCATTGCTGTCCTCTATTTAATCTTTGGAGTTGTCTTGGCTTAGCAGCCACAGCCGTGTTGCCTTTCAGATGCATTGTCATAATAAAAAATCCCAGTGTTTTACTTGGGAGAATTACCAAACCTAAAGCACTTTTGGACACCTTGTTTCAGTTCTACTCTTTGCCAGTTGAGTAGACCCTTACTTTGAGGGACCCTTACTTTCATTCATGAGTGGGATGACAGCAGTTGCTGCCAGAATCTTGAGAGTCTTTGCTTACGCCCTAATGCAGCTTGGAGACCCTTGCATTTATTTTTTTCCAGAAAATTAAGCTCTGTTAGCGTTACATCCTCACCACCCAGACTGTTAGGGATCTGTGAATGGTTTGCATTTTACCCTACTTGAAGGCTTACCATAGTAACCTGTTACTGTTTCATGGATACTGGGTGAAGACATGAGATAATCAAGGGGACTTTATCTTTCATGGCACAATAAACAGCATGAGGATGAGGTTGGGGGCAGTACGTGAGCAGCACCACTAAGTCCCACAGCGTCAGTGTGGAGGAGCCCAGTGGATGACATGGGTATGTGCAGTGGGTTTACGTTGCAACGGAGAGACTCTGCTCATTTTCCTGGAGGTGGTTGTAAATAAGTCCAGCCCAGAGTCAGGGCACTTTAAGAAAAGGCTCGAAGTTTTGATTATGATCTTATCAGATTAATGGGTTAATACTGAGAAAGAATAGCAGCCTTTATAAAAAGTTGTTATAAAAACTTTCATGGTTTTTATAGATTGCTAATTTTAAAAAATAGTTTTTTATTTACTTATTTTATTAAAAGCTTTTATTTAGGGGCACCTGGGTGGCTCAGTCTGTTAATAAGTTTCTGCCTTCAGCTTGGATCATGATTCCAGGGTCTGGAATTGAGCCCCGTATGGTTGGGCTGCTTGCCCATCAAGGAGCCTGCTTCTCCCTCTCCCTCTGTCTGCTGCTCCCCTAGCTGGTGTGTGTGTGCATGCTCCCTTGCGCTCGCTCGCTCTCTCTCTCCCTGACAAATACATAAAATCTTAAAAAGAAAAAAAAAAAGATTTGAGTGAGTGAGCATGAGCGAGGGGCAGGGGGGAGAGGCAGAGGGAGAAGCAGACAGATACCCTGCTGAGCAGGGGCCCCACACAATGTGGGGCTTGATCCCAGGACCCTGAGATCATGACCTGAGCATGGTAGACACTTAACCAACTGAGCCATCTAGGGGCCCCTAAAAATAGTTTTTATACATTATTTTTTTTTTTATTCATAAGTAATCCCTCCATCCAGCCTGGGACTCAAACTTAGAACCCTGAGATCAAGAGTTGCATGCTCCACTGACTGAGCCTGCTAGGTGCCTCAGTATATTATTTTGATAATTTTTAGAAAACATTTGTTTTGGGGAAGAGGAGTTTGGAAATAAATCGGAAGAACTTAGAATTTTAGCTTCATTTGCCATAACTTTCTGATAGTAAAGAAAACCTTGAGCTATTTAAATCAAGTAATATATGATACGGAGTTTTTACATTTTGTTATGTAAGAGAACTACACTATGTTTGCCTTGTTTCCCTTACAGTGGCATTTTATTTTTAAAGTTTTTGGGTAAGTAGATGTCGTTAAACTCTTTCAGAATGATTTTCATTAGACAAAATAAACCAGCAGTGGAATCTATCTTAATAAGTTACCAGTTATCAAATACATTGAAAGTAACTACAGAATGTTCTTAACCATTTAGAATTTTGGAAGTAAATTAAGCCAGGTTCTATATGTATGTTCACCCATGGGCTTACTTTGTTTCAGTCGTCAATAAATTTTGAGAAGCATTCTGAAAACTTTTCATGGACAGAAAATCGTTATGATGTGAATCGTCGACGACACAACTCTTCAGATGGCTTTGATTCTGGTATTGGACGTCCTAATGGAGGTAAAATTTGCTAAGAAATAAAAGTTTAAGGATAATGTTCTTTTAAGAATGTTGATATTGATTCAGTATTTAAGCAAAACCATCTTTGAATTTATAATACTTTACCATTATTAAATAAAGGTAATTTTGGAAGGAAAGAAAAAAATGGATGGCGGATGCATGGAAGAAATGGTACTGAAAACATAAATCATCGAGGGGGATACCATGGTGGAAGTTCCCGTTCTCGTAGCAGTATTTTCCATTCTGGAAAAAGCCAAGGACTACATGAAAACAGCATACCTGACAACGAAACAGGGCGGAAAGAAGACAAGAGAGAACGCAAACAGTTTGAGGCTGAGGATTTTGTAAGTTTCTTGTAGTTTTAATACAAATGAGGTTTCCGCAAGTGCCATTTTAGTATCAAGGCTTTCTCATGAGATTTTGTCATGATGATTCATTCTTCATAGAAATCACACCAGACAGGTTCAGTTATTTTTTTATTTTCAAATTTTTATTTTTTTTAAAAGATTTATTTATTTTAGAGTGGGTGGGTGCATGCATGCTTGAGTGGGAGCAGGGGAAGGGCTGAGGGGAGAAAATCTCAAGTGGATTCCCTATAGACTGTGAGTCTGATGCGGGGCTGGATCTTATGACCCTGGGATAAATTATCTGAGCTGAAATCAAGAGTCAGATACTCAATTGACAGAGCCACCCAGCCTGCTCGCCACTCCCCCCCCCCCCCAGGTTCAATTATTTTTAATCCTTACTTTTGTGAGGCTCTTTGTTTATATAATTTCCCCCTTTCTCCTCTTACTTTCCTGTGTTGTATCTTATGGTAAGATCTTTTAAAAACTTTCATTTCTAAAAAGCTTTTAAGCTTTTGGAAAGAATTTTTTTTCTTTTTTTAAAGATTTTATTTATTTGACAGACAGAGATCACGAGTAGGCAGAGAGGCAGGCAGAGAGAGAGAGGGAAGCAGGCTCCCTGATGAGCAGAGAGCCCGATGTGAGGCTCGATCCCACAACCCTGGGATCATGACCTGAGCCGAAGGCAGAGGCTTTAACCCACTGAGCCACCCAGGCGCCCTGGAAAGAATATTTTACCAGTATGTTTTGTTTAGACTCTCTTTTTAAATAATACTTGATTATTCATACATTACTCTTAAGCTAATTCTGTGATAACTCTCCTTATCTTTCAAGTACTTTATTCCAAAGTTTCTTAATAGTCAGAAAAGGCGAACTAATTGTTGGCCTAGGTTTGATATAATTAGAAATGTTAACTCTGCTCTTGGGGTGCCTGGGTGGCTCAGTCGATTGAGGTTGAGCGGTTGAGCATCTGTCTTCGGCCTGGGTCATAGTCCCAGGGTCCTGGAATCGAGCCCCATGTTGGTGTGCCTGCTTAGCGGCGACTGTGCTTTTCTCTCTCCCTCTCCCTCTGCCCGTGCTCTCTGTCTCTAAAATCTTGAAAACAAAAAACAAAACAAAACAAACTGCAGTAAATGTTAACTCCACTCTTAAAAACAAGTATGAACTGGATGCCTGGCTGACTTAACAGACTTGCTAAGCGTCCGTCTTTGGTGCAGGTCCATGATCCCAGAGTCCTGGGATCAAGTCCCACTTTGGGTTCCCTGCTTGGTGGGGAGCCTGTTTCTCTGCCCCTCCCCTGGCTAGTGCTATCTCTGTCTCTCTTAAATAAATAAATAAAATCTTGAAAAAAAAGTATAAACTACTCAAACAGAATTATCTTAATTTTTCCTTATTCTTAAGTCTCACTGTGTGGGTAGCTCTCTAAACGCTGTACTTCTCCAGTTGCATAAAAAATTAGTGTAAAATCTTATTTATCTAGTATTTTTTGTGGTTCATCCCTGGTAATTTATTTTTCTGTATATACACTCATTTTTCATTCTGAATCTATTTGAGTGGCTCTGTGAATCCAGCTGTCAATACATGGAACAAGGTAGCAAGGTGCTTACTTTAATCTCACTGAATTTCTATTCTATTAGATATATTCATGGCATAAAAAAAAGTAATTAGTATTTTGCAGAGAATTTAGATAAGAAGTGACTGGGTGGCTACTTTGGGAGGTCAGGAGAGGTTTCTCTAGGGAAGTGACATTTAACCTGGGATATACTTGTTAAGGAGTGAGCTTTGTTAAAACTGGAAGGAAGAGGAAGAATTAGTGCAAAGGCCTAACTAAGGTTGGAAGCGAGCTTGTAATGTTTAAGGGATAAAAGTTAGGTCAGTAATGCATAGTGATTATTAAACCAGGTTAGAGAGGTAGCAAGAGGTTTTGATTGATTAGGACTTTGGCAGATAAAGGTAAGGACTTTCAGTTTAATTACAGATGCAGTAGGAGGAAGCCCTTTTGGAAGAAAATCATTTGATCTCATTTTAACTTTTTAGAAGAGCGTTTCAGTTATTGGATCTTGAATGGATTACAGGGAGAGCAGGGAGACCAGTTAGGAAGTGGTTGATGATGGCTTGACTTGGGTAGCTGTGATTAATGGAAATAATATTTTGGTTATGTTTTGATGGTAGTTTGGGTGGAGGGTAGAAGCGAGTCAAAGAATTTGATAGATTGGATTTGGGCAGGGGAGTGGTGAGAGAAAGAACAACAAAATAATATTCAGAGGTCCTGTAATGAAGTAACTTTGGAATTGCTATGCCTTCCCATTTTAGTGGTTCATTTTTTCCATAAGATAGAATTTTTATAATATAAAAAACAAGGAGTGATCACAGTATGCTCTCAGTGTTACGAAGGTTAAATGGATAATGCAGTAAATCACTTCAAAACAGGGTTGTGACACACAACAAGCACTCAGTGAAACCTTTTTGCTGCCATTACTGTCTCACCCCCACTTCCGAGACGGTGATCCCAGCCCTGAAGATAGATAGACTTATGGTGTAATTTCTAATGCTGTATTTTCTAGAAATCACCTATAGCTTCCACCAAAGTCTTCTGATACCTTATTTAGTTTGTATCGAGAAATCATAATGGTATGCATGCATACACTTTTGGGACTTTACAGTAATGTCAACAGTGTTAATTGTTCACTTTTGTGGGTAAGTAAAACACATTAGGATTCCTTTTATTCAGCATGTTAAGTAACTTTAAGGCAGCCTGTGTTGCTAGGTAATATGGAAAATATCTGACTGGAAATTTAGGATTCTAAAATTAGTTTTAGAGAGCACATTCAGTGCTCAACTCAGTTTTTTAATACCCTGTGAATTACTTGTCGAAATAAAATTTGTACTATGTGTTAACTAAAGCATCCAGCAGTGAAAACCTAACGAGTGTTGGGGAGTAGTATGATTTTTCTCTTCCTTGCTCTTAACCTTAGGCTGAGAGGATAATTTTTCTAGTTGGTGCAAAGACCACATTGTCTTATGTTTGCTCTGTTTTTTTTTTTTTTAATTTACACATTCTTTTCAGGTAGTTGAGGATAAGAATATTTATGTATTTATTTTTAAGAATACTTTATTTGAGAGAGAGGAAGAGAGAGAACAAGCCAGAGGGAAGAGAGAGCAGCAGGGAGCCCAATGCGGGGCTTGACCTCAGGACCCTGGGATTATGACCCAAACAGAAAGTAGCCGCTTAACTGACTGAGCCACCCAGATGCCCCGAGGATAAGAATATTAAAGATTATTTCTTTGTTTGCCCTCTAGAAGTGAGGATAGTAACATTCTGATGGTTAGGAGAATAAGCTGGAAGTAAGGTTTATGAATAGTCTTTTAGTAGTTAAGTGTTGATTGTGCATACCATGGTTTTTTTTTTAATTAATTTATGTGAGAGAATGTGCTGAGTGTGTGACTGAGAGGGGGAGTGACTGGGGTGGGTAGAATCTCAAGCAGACTTCCTTGCTAAGTAAGTGCTAGGGCCCTCCTTGGGGGGCTCCATCCTTGGACCCAATGAGATCATGACCTAAGTTGAAACTGAGTTGGTTGCTCAACCAGTTGAGCCACCCAGGTGCCCCTTCAGTATGGTTTTGAGATTACTTTTAAAAGGTTGATTTATTTATTTTTTTTTAAGATTTATTTACTTGACAGAGTGTGCGTGCCCAAGCTGGGGGTGGCAGGCTCCCTGCGGGATCCTAACATAGGTCTGGATCCCAGAACCCTGGGATCATGACCTGAGCCCAACGCAGGTATTTAACCAGCTGAGCCACCCAGGTGCTCCTAAAAGGTTTAATTTTAAAATATGTGGGCAGAGGGGCGCCTGGGTGGCTCAGCCTGTAAGTGTCTTCAGTGTCCTGCTCAGCAGGAAGTCTGCTTCTCCCTCTCTCACTTCCCCTGCTTGTGTTCCCTCTCTTGCTGTGTCTCTGTCAAATAAATAAATAAAATCTTTTTAAAAAAAATGTGGGCATTGTGACTATTTGTTTTATTCTTTTTATTCTGATTTCTTTCAGCCGTCTTTAAATCCTGAATATGAGAGAGAACCAAATCAGAATAAGTCTTTAGCTGCAGGTGTATGGGGTAAGTGATTTTTAATCCTATCTTTGAGGGGTATAAAATGTTACTTGTAGGTTTTACTTTTTTGTGTTTTTAAAAATATATAGGCTGGAATTAACTTACTCTTTTAAATATGTTTTTGAGTGCTCAGCTACATAAAAAGGTAGCACTTAATCTTTTACAAACAAGATACTGGGATAGAAAGAGTTTGATTTGAAATACTTGATTTGCACATATTAGTACCATTAAGTATACTAGTGAGTTTAGTTTTTCTGTTCAAGGGTTGTAAGTTAATGTAATCAATGTCATTTCAAGAGCAGCCTGATAATCTAAGGAAACAAAAAACTTAGTTTAAATTAATTTTTAGTTTTTCACAGTTGAAAACTTACTTAACTGGAAAGATAAGTACTTCTAATCGTGTGACATAAAATTAATCTTTTTACTTAAGAAAATGGTTATACATAGAGAATATTAAATAATTATATAAATTTGCCTATGGAACTAATCTGTGTTTGAAATTATTTGCCTTTTTGATTGTCAAAGCTTAATGACATTTTTTGGGTAATAACTCCCTTTTCATTAAAACTGCTGAGTTTAATTTGATAGCATCTTAAAGAAGATTAAACTGCACTCATAGTATAAATCAGACAGCTTTTTAAAGATTCAAGTGAAGTTTAAAATAATGGAAAAATTTTAAATACGAAGATTTGATATCTGAAAAATTAATTATTTGATGCCAAATTCAAAGGTGATGAATCCACTTTGGAACTTATACACATGTTCATTTGTATTTTCCTATTGAAAATTATCAACTTACCAAAACAAAAGGATTGTGGCTTGTGATAGCATACTAGTCCTAATGACGAAGGCATTATTTTAAACTTTGCCACTTCCTCTGCTGTTCTTTATTGTATTTATGGGGTGATACTCAGGGGAGTTACTTTGTTTTCTTTTAATCTCCCGATTTATTTAAGGGCTTTTTGAGGGTGGGGGCGGGGGTGGCAGGACACTTTTGTTAGAACCATGTGAATGGCATTGTTTTTTCTGTATTGCAAATTAGTATTTCTACCACTCTCCCCAGGCCTACACGCCCAGACACACACATACCCAACCAAAAAAATCTCCCAAGCTCCTCTCTTAGGTATGTTTCCTTATTATTCAGTTTTTCTGGGAACAGCTGATTGCTTAAGAATATAGAAACACCTGGAAGGTGTTAAATAGAATCTCTAAGAAATTAGGAATAATTTGGATTTGATTAGAATGAAAGTAAATAAAAAATCAATGTCAGTGAACATTTGTCATATAAAACTACCTGTAGATACGATTGGTACTGATCCTTGGTTAATTTAATAATTTTAGAAATGATTTAAAGGCAAATACATCTTTGAAAATATTGAGAATAAAATGTATTAATATAAAGATTTTGGTTCTACTGTTTCAGGGTTGGTCTAAGGATTTTGAGCACTAGTTGAAAAGATGTTTAAAAGGAAGATGTACTCTTTACTGTGCCTTAGGTAAACTAAGAAGTGTGTCTGCATTAGAAAAAAGAAAATGGTTAATTGTGGCTTGATCAACTGTTAAATTCCCAGTACTTCCCATAGAATACAATGACATTTTCATTGTATTACACTTCACTATTCCTTTCTCACTTCCCCCCCGGGTTCCCAAATACTGTTTCCCCATTGCAACATTTAAAATAACAATGTTCCTGAGGAAGACATGAGAGAATTTTAGGAAAGACTTCAATAGAACTTTCCTAGTGCTACTTCCTTCAGGTAAGTAAAAATTTAATAACGGAATGTAATATGTAATAAAAAACAAACTAGTTTGTCCCTGTCCTTTCGTAGATCAGAAATTGCAAGAGTAAACAGTATCCCAACTGGAAAAAAAAACCACCTTGAGGGAAAGTATTTATCTTGCTTAAAATACAGTTACATAAGTTTAATTCTACTTAGAACTTAATGAGCTTTTTTGGAAACATCTTCACGTAGCTTTTATCTGTGACTTCTTTATTGTTCTGATCTTAATTAGGATCACTGTTGTTAGGTGCCTAAGATTAATGCTTACTAAATTAATCTATCTCTACGTCCTTATTAATTTAAAACTAAAAGAAAAAGGTACTTGAGTGTGCCTGTGACAATTTTAAAAAATTAAGTTGTGTGACTGATTTATTTGGGAGGTGAGAAAGAGAAAAAATGATGTGTATTTGTATGCTATTTGAGACACAGTTTGTGACTGTTGACTTGTGTGTTTTCAGAGGTCCTACTGGCTATTTTTGTGTTGATGAATTATGTCAGCAATATATTACTGGCAGAGGCTAACATTTAGTACTTAGTTACTAAATAATGAAAAATTTCATTCACTAGTAATTAAGCATAGTCTTGTTACCGCCCAGCATTTATTTTGGGTCTGTTCCTTGATAGCTTGATCTTTCCTGATTTTTGCTCATATTTAATAAATGCTACTTAAGAGTACCAAGGTTCATTTTTAAGCATTTTTATTTGTTTAGCTTTCTAAAAGCAAATTAGTGACTATTTCTTAAGATAGGTTATTTTCTATATAATAAGTATAAAAATCTCTGATGGAATTTTAGAGAATTCTAGTGATATTAGCCAAAAGCATCAGATTGGGTGACATGATTATGTTGAATTAGATCATGATGACAACCAGTAAGTTTATTTTTCTTTTTAATGAACTTTGTAAATAGAGTTAAGAGAAAGGAATAATCCTTCTTGAATTTCTTTGTAAAAGCGTTTTGTTGATAGTTTATGTGTGGAAATGGCTCCACCTTTCCAATAATATCTTATATGAAAATAGTTGTTAAACTGGAACAGCAAGAAGAAAAAGGTATTGCAATGTATGTTCAAGGTTGAAAAGGGAAAATTAGTAAGATTTTATTAGACATTTTGACAGAAGTAAATTTCAGTGGGTCAGGGTTAGAAATATTATTTATTCATCATGTAAGTTACTCTTTTGAGACATGTGAGTAATGTAGGGGACCTTGTTAAGGTAAAACACCATACCCCTACTGATGGCATAAATTATAAGTTAATGAATCTCATTTGTTTGAAACTCACATTACTATAAATCAAATCAGATGTGTACATTAAGTTTAAAAAAATTGAAAACCAAAAAGATTAAAATAGCATCAATTTATATAAATCAGAAACAGATTTTTCTGCATTAAAATTAGTGTTCACAATAGGAATTTGTCTTAATTTGCTGTGGTACAGATTGAGTTTGATATTTGTGTATTATTGTGTCTTATGTGACTAAATTTCCTCTTCAGATTAGTGTGAAAATTTAATTCTCATGTAATTCACCCATTTGGCTCTTTTGCTTTTGGTCAAATTGCCTCTTCTCTTAGATCAAGATAATAAGGAACCTAAATCAGTAACTTGGCATCAGGAAACAGTGGACTTTGACCTCAAACAGTGGACTTTGACCTCTTTTGGTAGTATGCACTTAAAACAGGCTTCTCATTCTGAACATTTAGTTATAGGCCTATTTGTAGTATTTTTAGTTGGGGATGGTAAACATTTTGAAGTATTTGGCCTAGTCGTACTTCATTTTCCATTTTTTCCACTAGTATAATATAGTGGTTAAGGGTATTTGCTTTTGAATCAGATAGACCTGTGTCCAAACATTAGGTCTTTTACCTAATGGTTATTTAGACCTTGGGCAGATGACTTAATCTGAGTGAATTTTCTGTGAGATGAGGATGATCACAATAATTTGTAATGAAAAAAGCATTGTTAATATTGGATAAAATATTTAAACCGTGTAAAATCAATCTATTGTATAAAATCCTTGATCACATTACACATGTAATGACTATTAGCTAAGTAATGTTCAAATCTAGTAAGCAGTGCGTATTCCAATAGATTTATTAAAAAGCAAAGGAATTTTTTAAAAATATTTTATTTATTCATTTGACAGAGACCACAAGTAGGCAGAGCAATAGACAGAGAGAGAGGGGGAAGCAGGCTCCCCGCCGAGCAGAGAGCCGGATGCGGGGCTTGATCCCAGGACCCTGGGATTATGACCTGAGCGGAAGGCAGAGTCTCAACCCACTGAGCCACCAGGCGCCCCAGCAAAAGGAATTTCTAAGTGAGAGATCAAAGAATAGACTGAATCAGAAAATCTATACAAGATACCTACGTGGAGAGTAGTGAAAGAGGATGAAAAATTGAGATGTCCTCTCTTAACTGTACACGTTTCCAAATTATTTTGTCCTACAGATAGCACTATTTTAATTATAACTTTTTCTCCAAAGAATTGAGCTAGTCCTCCTCCCACCATTGACTTCGTATTTAAGGAAAAAGACTATTATATTCATAGATCTTAGGAGAGCATAAATAACAAGATAATAAAAGGATATTTAAGGTCAGTTTTTGTCAGATTACAGTTTGTGAGGGTACTGGAAAATGATGGTATGAAAATCTTAAGCCTGTATTTGTTGTATTCAGGTGTTTTTAATTTTAATTTTTTTTTTTAAAGATTTTATTTATTTGAGAGAGCGGGGAGAGAGAGCAAGAGATCCTGAGTAGGGGTGAGGGACGTAGGGAGAAGCAGACTCCCTGCTGAGCAGGAAGCCTGCCCTGGCGTTCCATCCTAGGACTCTGGGATCATGACCTGAACCAAAGGTGGATGCCTAACTGACTGAGCCACCCAGTAGCTCTGCCTTCAGGTGTTTTAAACTTACATTTAAAAGAGAATACCTGCTTATATGAGCTTGAGATAATAATAAGGTCATGTAGAAGAAAGTCCCTGAGATGACTTACTTTCTAGTTTATTTATTTATTTATTTATTTAAGCGTTTAAGTCTTTAACCAGTACGTAAATTTTGTCTTTTAAATAATAAGCAGTTTGGGTTTTTTCATATCGTTTACCGGTTGACAAAGTAAATGAAGAAAGTATAGAAGGAAACATTGGATACTGTTTGAATCCAACACCTTCAGTACTTGGAAGATTTATGTCAGGAGAGTTTGTAGAGAGAATCTGAACAGATGAACATTTGACCTTTGAACAGTGCAAGAGTTGGGGACCTTGATGCCCCCTCCCCCCTCAGTTGAAAATCCATGTATAACTTTTAACCTCCTCCAACTTCTAATAGTTAATTGTTGTTTGGAAGCCTTATACTCTTAGCACAGTCAGTTAACACATATTTTGTATCTTACATGTATTATAAATTCTTTTTTTTTTTTTAATTTTATTCACTTATTTTAGAGAGTGAGAGAGAGAGAGCATGAGAGGGTGGAGGGTCAGAGGGAGAAGCAGACTCCCTGCTGAGCAGGAATCCCAGTGTGGGACTCCATCGCAGAACCCTGGGATCATGACCTGAGCCGAATGCAGGTGCCAGCCAACTCTAAGCCACCCAGGCGCCCACATGTATTATATATTCTTTAAGTTCGTTGGAGAAAAGAAAACATTAAGAAAACCTGCATATAGGTGGACTGGGGCAGTTCAGACCTTGTTATTCAAGGGTCAGCTGTAATACAAAGTGAATATTAATGACTCGAATTAAGTTTGGCAGTTAGTGCTGTCAACACCCTTCACATTACTTTTATGATATGATTGCTATTAACATGTTCTCATTTTTATTTTTATTTATTTATTTTGAGAGAGAGCCTGTAGGTGGGGAGAGGGAGAGAATCTCAAGCAAACTTGGAGCCTGACGAGGCGCTCTGTCTCAGGACCCTGAGATCATGACCTGAACTGAAATCAAGGGTTGGGTGCTTAACTGACTGAGCCACCCAGGCATTCCACTTTCTTGTTTTTAAATGTCAGGCTCTCTTTATTTAGGACCGTTGCACAGGACACAAGTTAGTCTGTATTATGTTTATTTCTGTCACAGTTTTTCTCTATAATGTTAAATCAATCTAAAATTTGATACAGTATTGAAATATAATTGGAAGTGTATTGTAATGGGGATAGTATTTGAATTTTGGACATTTTTTCTAGTATTTTTGTAAAAACTTCACAGTAACTCTATGACAGGAACTGTTTTTCATTTTATAGATGAGAGAATTCATAAGATTGGAGCAGGATTCTATAAATTTGGTACAAAGTACTTGTTCTTAACCTGTACTATAGTATTTGAGTAAGAATGCCCAATCAGTGCATTAGCACTGTGTCTATTTCTTTTCCCTTCCAAACCCTATCATCTTCTTTTAGGTACCTTTATCATCTTTTACTTTGTTACTTAGCCTTCTGTGATTTATTTCTTAGGCTTCACTTTTCTTCTTCTCCTTCCCCCTTTCCCCCCTTAAGTAGGTTTCACACCTGATGTGGGGCTTGAACTCAGGACTCTGAGATCAAGGGTTGCATGCTCTACTGTCTAAGCCAGTCAGGCATCCCTTCACGTTCTTTTTTTTATAGCGTATTCTACCTTTGCACTGAAGGCCT
This sequence comes from Martes martes, assembly GCF_963455335.1. Lineage (NCBI taxonomy): Eukaryota > Metazoa > Chordata > Mammalia > Carnivora > Mustelidae > Martes > Martes martes. Next base: position 79,900,331 of record NC_137892.1, on the reverse strand, counting down.
TTTTTGAGGAAGAATCCAGAATATTTCTTGTTCTAGATGTGTAAGAATCCAAATTTAGGGAAGTGAATTTTGTAGTCAGGAACTATGTTGAGGCTTAAAGGTAATATACCTGTTTGCTTATCTATTCTCTTTCTCTTTGACCTTTTAATTTTGATTGTTTATGCACAAATTTTTTTTCCCCCTTGAACATTCAGCCTTCCGTGTGGAATCATTTTCCTTCTGCCTGTGGTATATTGTTTAGGTTTTCCTTAGTAGGGATCTTTTCTTAGCGATTGATCTTTGAACAAATTTTCACTTCTGCCCTCTGCCATGATGGTTTTTTCAAGTCCTGTTTATAATCCAAGATTTTGTAAGGTTGATTAGTCCCATCTTCAGCATTTAGGTTCTGTTGTGGATACTCTGAAGTTTTTTTCTTATTTCTGTGGAAGTGTGGGTTGACGTCACCCCTTGCAGATGACCCTTTTCCTGTTGTATTTGTTTTCTTCCTTCATTATAGTAATTTTAACATAAGGACCTGCTTATAAGATAGAGAAGAGAAATGTGTGCTTAATGGGCCATATTGAACTGGAAGTGCTTTTCAGCATGTTTGAATTTTTTTATTTGCGGTGTACTGATAGAAGTGTCTTTTGCTTCAATACTTGAATTTCTCTAAGATCTTGGAAACTTTCATACCTTTTGCATTTTCTAGCACCATTCATTCCTGATTCTGAGGTTAATTAATTAATTAATTAAAAGATTTTATTTGTTTATTTGACAGACAGAGATCACAAGTAGGCAGAGAGGCAGGCGGGGTTGGGGGTGGGAAGCAGGATCCCTGCTGAGCAGAGAGCCCTATGCGGCTGGATCCCAAGGCCCTGGGATCATGACCTGGGCCAAAGGCAGAGGCTTAACCCACTGAGCCACCCAGGCACCCCCCAAATTTAATTTAATTTAGAGTTTGAGTACCAGGCTGTTAAGAATTTCTCTCAAATTTGAATTTTAAGTTTTGCTAATTTAAGTAATCTTTTTTTTTTTTTTTTTACAGTTTAATTCACACTGTCATCATGTGTTTACCAGAAGCAGTAATTGCAAAATTTAAATTGTTTAGTGTTATTCACCTGTTTGAGATCTTTATTCTCAATTTATGTTTTGGTGCCTTAATTGTGTATGTTCTTTAGAAAAGCTGTATATTGCTGAGTTAATTTCTGTGTTGTGTGCCTGAAGATTTTTTTCTTAGCCTTTATTTCTTAGGCCTTTTAAGGCCTCCAAGAGGTTGGAATGTTTGCCTTAGTAGGTGAGCCATGTGTTTAACCTATGGGAAGATTTGCTCTTTGCCCTTGGTCCTTGTTCTTTTGTACTTAACCATTAAAATAAATGAAGTATCATACCAGCTGTATATTTTGAGGAGTTTGAAGCCTCAGATGAGCTTTGAGAGTACCTTCATGTCCTTACTAATCCCTGTGTAGTTTAATTTTTGAGGTAATTTAGTAGGAAGTTTGGTTTAGTTTGAGGTTGGGTATCCTCACAAACATGTAGGCAACTCAACATCTTACAGGATCTGTCTTTCTTAATATATTATGCTAATTTTGATTTAGATTTTCTCAGCTTTTTCCCCTTAAATTCATTCTTTTACTCTAAGCTCTCCAACTATGAAACTGATACTTTGAGAATTTTTCTAAGGGAGGAAAGACATACTTCACCACAGTAATTGTGAACATGCTCACATGTAACACCACCTACACTAACTGAACTGTAGGGGTATGTATAAACTAAACTTTGTGGGCAGTTTTTCATATTTTAACAGCTGCAGTTTTCTTGAGAAAAAGCTTTGAGTTAGCAGCTATTTTCACTAGTACTGGCTTCAGAAGGATTGAATTCATTGCCCTGTAACTTTTGCATAATACCTTCATTGTAGTTAGGTGGCCAATAAATACTTGAATGACTTAGTATTGTGAAAATAGAATTCTGTTTTTTGTTAGTCATAACATTAGTAGAAGTTTAGAAATAGAGGGACTATAATTCCTTGTTTATTGATAATGACTATATGAGTGAGATAAGAATGAGAAGGAATTAGGAAAAATGTCTTTTTAAAATAGAGAAGGCAAAATATAATAAAATATAATATAACTTTATCTCCCAAGTCTTAGGTGCAACTAGGGTGAAATTTGCAATTAAAAAAATTTAAAATATGTTAGAGTGTACATTAATCTTGGTTTAGCCATAGTTAACATTTGAGGCCACTCTTGAGCTGAAATCATCTGTTACTTGACATTGCTCAATTCTTGCTATATTCTGTTTGATTATGTTATAGCTTTATTTCTGAAACAGGAATATAGCTCATACTTATTTAGCTTAGTTATTTTACCCAGGCAGCAGCTATTATTTTTAAATATAATCAAGGTTTGGAATATGTTGTTTTTTTGGTGGTTTAATTTTATGTATGTAACTCTTGGTCGTGCTTTATTTATGCAGAATATCCTCCGAATCCTAAATCTAGAGCTCCAAGGATGCTGGTCATTAAGAAAGGTAATACAAAAGACTTACAGCTATCTGGATTCCCAGTGGTAGGAAATCTTCAATCACAACCAGTTAAGAACGGGACTGGTCCAAGTGTTTATAAAGGCTTAGTCCCTAAACCTGCTGCTCCACCTACAAAAGTAAGTTCTGAATTGTTAAAATGCTAGTTTTAAGTTGGTACCAGTTGAGTTACTTTAGGAAAAGAATGTTAAAAATTTTACACCAAAGTGAGGGGGTTGTTGGTGGGGTACTTACTTCAAGTGGAAAGAGTTGGCTCATTGTGTGTCATTAATTTTAGTTACCTTTTAAATGGTGTGTGTGTTTGTCCATGTATATGTTTCTTGTTTCACTAGTAGTAAATGAAATCTAAAATTTTGTGTTGCCAGATAAATCTATGATATATGTACTTAATAATATATAGTGCTGTTTCCTTGGTGTTTAGTTTTAGGTTTTTTTGTGCTCCCACTTGTGTTTTACTGATAAAGCAAACCTAACTTTAGGTTAATAAAACTTTGAAAAAATAGCAGTGCAGCCAGATGTTTTTATCTGAGTGCCAGGCTTTGATTTTCAATTAGCAATAATCGCGCCTCGGATAAACCTCATTGGCTACGATACTGCCACTGCGCAAAGCTTCAGGCTTTGATTTTATTTGTATAAAAAGATAAAAGAGAAATATGTAGGAATGATTAAGATGTAATATGAAAATAATTGTTTTATGAGTTGCATGTAGTCATTTTTTTTTTTAAATAGGGTTCACTTTGTTGTTCTCCATATAAGCTGTTTTTGAAACACATTAATGTTTGTATGTTTTTCTTTAGCCTACACAATGGAAAAGCCAAACTAAAGAAAATAAAGTTGGGACTTCTTACCCTCATGAGTCTACATATGGCGTTGGCAACTTCAATGCTTTTAAATCAGCTGCCAAGAATTTTAGTCCATCAACAACTTCAGTGAAAGAGGTATGTCATCTGAAATTATTTCCGAGGAATGCAGCATATTTTAATCATGATAATTAAATTAACAGTGGACAGAAGGTATAGATTCATTAAATGAATACATTAAAATGAGATTTTTCCGTTCTTTCAGAAGCCATGGTTCAAATACTTTGATCTGTGCTAATCGTTTTTGCACTTTAAGTAGGAATAATTCAAATATTTTAAAACAATTCACAAGTATCCTAAAATGTAGGGAAAATAATACAATGAAATGCCCACTTAACCATCAGCCACAAGCACAGATTTTTAAAATAATTACAACAATTTGAATTTTGACATTTGTGATAGTTAATGCTATGCTGTAAGATTGAATCTTGACTGAAAATGAGGTTTTGTATCATACAATATTTTGGAGATGATGGACATCTTATTAATGTTAACACTAAAGGGGCCAGAGAGAAGAGGAAGGGAAAGATGCATATTTTATGGACTTTGAATGTCAGGTAGCTTAAGTATCTGTCATTTGACCAAGTTTCTGAAGCTTCTAGACGAGGGACTTCCCCGATTAGTTCACGGTCAAAAGACATTTGTTTCTATGTTGCTCCACTGTAAATTGCTCTGTGTACTGTATTGGAACATCGAAGCCTCTCATTTACTGGTTTTTAGTAAACCAGTAAATTTAGAAATTTAGAACTGGGATGAGAGGACCAGCTTTCTCAGCTGGTAATAGATTCCTTATGGTCTGTGGACATTATTGCTAACATGCGTTATGGTAGTTTTCCTTGGCTAAAAATCTCTGTGACACAGAGATTTTAACATTGTATTTTCTTTTGTATTCCACTGTTAAAACAAAACACCAAAAACAAAGAACTCCAGTACATGTCCCTCCCATCTCCCTCCTGCCCTACCACAAACATTTTCCTTGGTGAAATCCTACATGATAAACTCTCTGTGTATCTCTTTGTAAATAATTATAAAACAGATTTTATTGGAGTTATTAGAACCTTAGAACTCTGTCGAACACAGATTTAAAAACCACTCATGTATTATGGGCATATTTAAGTAGGTTTGGGTTTTGTTTTATTAAAATTATATTTAAGCTTTTAATTTAGAATAATAGTTGTTAGTAATATCAGACCTTAATTGTTTTATGGGATAAGAAAAAGAATTTTTTTAAAAGAAAATTCTTTGTTTACTCATTCAGTGGGATAACTAAAACAGGGATAGAGAAAAATAGACTTTAAAAACAATTTTGTGGGGCACCTGGGTGGCTCAGTGGGTTAAAGCCTCTGCCTTCGGCTCAGGTCATGATCCCAGGGTCCTGGGATCGAGCCCCACATCGGGCTCTCTGCTCAGCAGGGAGCCTGCTCCCCCCCCACCCCCCGCCTGCCTCTCTGCCTACTTGTGATCTGTCTGTCAAATTAAAAAAAAAAAAAAAATGCCTCTTGCAAAAAAAAAAAAGTAATAAAATCAATTTTGTATTGTGAATAGGGTGAAATAGGAAATTATGGTAGTTACTGATATTGTCTATGTATTTATTAATATTTCTGTATTTTTTTTCTTAGTGTAATCGCTCAAATTCCTCTTCACCTGTTGACAAACTTAATCAGCAGCCTCGTCTAACCAAACTGACACGTATGCGCACTGATAAGAAGAGTGAATTTTTGAAAGCATTGAAAAGGGACAGAGTAGAAGAGGAGCATGAAGATGAAAGTCATGCTGGCTCTGAGAAGGTAATTGAACTAGCGGTAACTCTTGGTTTAACATTAACATGTCATTGAAATATTTGGGCAGATACCATTGAAGACCTTTGAACAAACTTTAATCAAAATGGTCATCTCCCTGAAAGCAAGGCTAGTTTACTATTTATATAAAGAATGACTTCTTTGGGGTGCTTGGGTGGCTCAGTGGGTTAAGCCTCTGCCTTCAGCTCGGGTCATGATCTCAGGGTCTTGGGATCGAGCCCCACAGTGGGCTCTTTGCTCAGTTGGGGAGCCTGCTTCCTCGTCTCTCTGCCTGCTGCTCAGCCTACCTGTGATCTCTCTGTCAAATAAATAAATAAAATCTTAAAAAAAAATGACTTCTTTTCTGAAGCAGCTTTTTATCATTCTGTTGTTCTGTGCAAAAATGTTTTCTTTGTTGTCCGTCTTGCCTTTCATCCTTCTGATTTGCCTTTGTTGAATAAAGTGAAGACATAGAGTCAGAAAACTGTGGGTATCCTTCACAGCTTAGTTCTATATCTTTTGAGAAGTTCTCCTAAATTTAACGATTATAATACTTATGTATTATATCTGGAAATCTAACCAAAATCTATTAAAGTTTTCAACAAGCTGTATTTTCTAACTCATTCTTTTTTTTAACTCCCTAAAAATCAGGATGATGATTCATTTAATTTGCATAACAGCAATAGTACTCACCAAGAAAGGGACATAAATCGAAACTTTGATGAAAATGAAATTCCACAGGAGAATGGCAATGCCTCAGTAATTTCCCAGCAGATCATTCGATCTTCAACCTTCCCACAAACTGATGTTCTTTCCAGTTCACTTGAGGCAGAACACAGGTTAGTATTCATTTTTACTTTTTTCTCTGCATGTTTTACATCCAGGATTTTGAGATTAGTAGAAATGTTGTAATTTATTTAACAGTTTCATTGGGCTATTTACCACAAATTTCCCCCATTTTAAGTGTACAGTTATGATTTTTGGTGTATTCAGAGCTGTGGAACTGTCATCACATTCTGATTTTATATTTCTGTCTCCCCTAAAAGAAAAACCTGTGCTCATTTGCATTTCTCCCTTTTCCTCTATGTCCTAGGCAACTACTAGTCTATTTTCTTTATAGATTTGCCTTTGCTGGATATTTTATATAAATAGAATCATATATTTGATGTTTTATGTCTGGCTTCTTTCATTCACTTAGCATAATGCTTTCAAATTCATGTCGTAGCATGTGTCACTACCTTGTGTGTCTTTATTAACAGTACACTGTATGGCTCTATGACATTTTCTTCAGTTTTGATGGGTATTGAGTTGTTTGTATTTGGTGAGTGTTCTGGATAATGCTACTGTAGGATCATTCATGTACAACTTTTTGTTTGGACATGTTTTTGGTTCTTTGGGTGGGTGGATATCAGGAGTAGAATTGCTAGGACATAAGCTTAACATTTTGAGACTCCCAAGCTATTTTCCAAAATGGCTGTACCATTTTACATTATCATCAACAATATATGAAGGTTCCAGTTTCTGCATATTTTGACCAACACCTGTTACCATCTGTCTTTGATTAAGCCATTCTAATGGATATGAAGTGGTATATTTTTGTGGTTTTTAATAATGCATTTCCCTTAAAAATTAGTGTTGACTGTTGAGTATCTTTTCAAGTTCTTGTTAGCTATTTGTATGTCTTCTGTGAAGATACATCTGTTGAAATTCTTTGCCCATTATTAAATTGTATTATATATCTTATTATTGACTTGTGTAAAAGTTCTGTGTATATTTTGAATACAAGTCCTTAATCATATATAATTTGCAGAATTTTTTCCCATTCTGAGTTGTTTTTTCACTTTTTCATTGGTACCTTTTGAAATGCAAAACCTTTAAATTTTGATGAATCATTTTTATCAGTTTTTCCCCTTTTATTCCTTTTTGCATGTTTTGTGCATGATGTGAGGTATAGGGGTCCAAATTAATCTTTTTCCATGTGGATATCCAATTGTCTCAATATGTGATTTAATTTTTATTGCAAACTTTCAAGAGCACTTTGTGCTTCTGTTATTATAGTCTTAAAACAGTTTTTAAATGGGGAACTCTTAAGTGAGTTAGTCTAAGAATTGAAGAGTATTGAAGTCTAGAGTGAACTTTTATGTTTTGTTCCTCCCGTGATTCTAAAATTAAGAGCGGTATTTTGGTAGAAATGATTTACTCTTCATGTGGCCTTGAAATAAACCTTTGGCTCAGGTCATGATCCCAGGGTCTTGGGATCGAATCGCGTGTTGGACTCATTGCTCAGAGGGGAACCTGCTTCTCCTTCTGCCTGCCGCTCCCTGTTTGTGTTCTCGGTCTCTGACAAGTAAATAAGTAAAATCTTTAAAAAGTTTTTTTTTTTTTTTTTTTTTTTAAATGTTCTTTAGGACCAGGCTCAGTGTGGAGTGATAACTTCTTAACAGCCTCTGTTGTTGATTTGACTTTCTGTTTAGTTCAGTGCCATTTCTTTTAGAACTTCTTTTAATTCTAAGACATTGGGGATGTAGGCTATACCTACTATGGAATAACTTTTAAAAGTTTTATATTAAAGACCCCTTTATATCTTTGTCTTTCTGGCTCAATTCATACATTATTCTTAATTTCTATGATGGTTTTTGTTCCCCTTTACCAGATTATGTCTTGCTCTTTTTAGATGTGGCTATAACTGTTGTGTATGAGAATACAGGCATTTGTTTTAATTTTGTAATCCTCCTATACTAACTTGGGCTTCCTTTTACCTAAAATAATTTATTGGGTGTACGATAAACGTGAATGCCCATTTGATGAGAGTTAATTTAACTAGATTAGTTTTAAGCTAACTTAACTAGATAGTATCTTTAAATTTACTTGTTTGGGCAACTGTATTTTGTTACTGTGCATTTAGTATGAGTGGATCAGTAACCATACTTTTTATTTCTGCCCAAAGGGTAGGATTCCTTTACCTCATGATATGGTTTATGATTTGTGACTCTTATTGTAGGCTGAATACTGGCTGCAGTGTCATACGTGCAAAAACTAGTAAACATTAATTCCTTTTAAAAAGATAGGTATAGGGGCGCCTGGGTGGCTCAGTGGGTTAAGCCGCTGCCTTCGGCTCGGGTCATGATCTCAGGGTCCTGGGATCGAGTCCCACATCAGGCTCTCTGCTCAGCAGGGAGCCTGCTTCCCTCTCTCTCTCTCTGCCTGCCCCTCTGTCTAACTGTGATCTCTCTCTGTCAAATAAATAAATAAAATCTTTAAAAAAAAAAAAGATAGGTATAAATCGACATTTCAGTATTTTTTCCCATTATTCTAATAGAAATATTGTATACCTCCTTTGAAGCTGCTATTCTGTAGTATGGATATAATTCATGAAACTATTTATCTACTGACCAGGGATCCTTCCCTGTGTCTCTTTTTTACAAGTAGTGCTTGTGTGAGCCACCTGGGTGCCTCAGTTGGTTCAGTGTCCCAACTGTTGATTTTGGCTCAGGTCATGATTTCAGGGTGGTGAGATCAAGACCCTTGTTGATTTCTGCAGTGAGCAAGGAGTTTGTTTGAGATTCTTTCTCTCCCTCTGCCCCTCCCCCTGCATGTACTCTTTTTCTCTCTCAAAATAAATAAAATCTTAAATAGTACCCATATGAACATCCTTGTATTTATATCCTTAAACATTTGTGTAAGTGTGTTTATAAAACAGACTACTAGGAATGAAGTTGATTGGTCAGATGGCACACATAATTAAAATGATCAGATTCTGCCATGCTAGTACCCAAAGATATGTTTTCCAGTTCCCATTCTCACCAGTAGTCATTTAAATATTTCTAGTCAGACAGTTGATAGAAGAGAACAGGTCTTGTGCAGACAAGAAGTGTACAAACCAGATGTTCTAATGATAGTAAAAGATGAGTTCTCTTTTAGGGAGTTACAGCATAGGCAGTAAAAGAATAAAGATAAATTACCTACTTGTAGAAACTATTAAGGCTGTAATAAAAGTTGAAACTTAATAGTAAAGTTGAAACTTAGTACCTTTTTGTTTGCTATTTGCCTTCAGTATTTTGTAGCAAAAGAAGGTTGAGCCACAGTTACTTAGAAAGTATTCTGATGACCCCAATACCGGTAATGAATGATTTAGTGTTATTTCTTCATCTGCAGACATAGTGTAAATAAGTGTTTTGGTGGTTTCTTCTTTGGTTCATGGAGATACAGGGAGGGACAGACTTGTCAGTTCCATACCTCGACAGATTTTGGTCCTCTGCTGACTACTAACGGGAGAAAATGGAGAGAATAGGGTTTAGGAACTAAGCCAAATAGAGCCAAGAAGAGGTGGTCTAAAATTGGAATAAACTCTAGGGGGGTTGGTGAGGAACCCATGCTACATGAAGAGATTATCAGTGTTGACTACCTGAATGAATATTTCATTCATATATATATATATATCTTTTTTTTAACTTTATATTTAATGTTGCACATGCTAAAAAGGATTCCAAGTCAATAAAAAGAGGACATAACCATTTTAATTTAAATTTCTTAGCTTGAGTTTTCTTTCTGCTTTGTATAGTGTATGTAAGTGTTCTACAGATACACATTAATACTTTTTTTTTTTTTTGAGGTAGCAAAGGTAATGCCTTCTTTTGGATTTTGGGTTTTATTTCTCGAAAATGGAGTGGTATTTCTTCTCTGTGGCTTCAGATTTCTATAAACTTTGCGATTCTTAAGTTTTGTGCATATTAAGTACTTAACATTGGTTGAATTTAATGAAGCAGGTGTCAGTGATACAGTTCTCAAGGATGACAATTCTTAGTTCATATGTGTAAGCTAAAATATAAAATGAAAAATACATGAAACATAAAATATTAAAAACACATATATTCTTAGTTTTGTTGTCAAGTTTCAGTATATCATCACCATAGGATAGCTTGAACGTTAAGGGTCGGGGATAGTTGTTGAAAGCATCAAATGAGTGCCAAAGAAATTCAAGGGAGTTTGGGATGATCTCATGACTTTAGTGCCAGTCACAGTAATTGAGACCTAAATCTTTAAAGGTGAGACATTATTAGGACAAGAAGGGGGTGTGAAATGGATATTTAGAGTTGAATACATACCTGGTTTGTTTAGGGCCAGTGAGTATCTTGAGGGAGTGTGTAGTCCTTAATGGAATTAGAATGAAATCGAAGAGCCAGGGCCTTTGAGATCTATTCAAGCTTCTTCATTGCTTGAGATGAGGAAATAGCTCAGAGAAGTGGCTTCTGTACCTGTTTGTGATAGAGTAGGAATTATGACCCAAGTCCTCTGCTTCTAAACCTATGCTTTTTCGAATGTAAGAAATGTGAATTTGTGGTCATTGGTGTTAAGGAGTTTGTTCTTTAGGAAGTGGGAAGCAATTGGAAACACACAGCAGAGTATTGTGAAAGTGTAAGGTGGTGTATGGGTGACTTGGTAATAGTTTGAAAAGGCAAAGGTGTCCAGATCACTGTCACAGTATATTACTAACTGTGGAGCAAAGTATTTGTTTTGAAAGCTATTCCAGAAAGTTAACAGTTATACCAACTGGAAGGAAGGGGAAATGTGTGAGATTGGACATTCAGGAATGCTTGCCTTTTATACAATTTGAAATAATTTGTTTCATTTGCATTATTGTTTAGTTAACTTGCAGTTAACTAAAGGATCTAGCAAAAGCAGTTAGATTGTTTCACCTATCTAGATCTGTAGGCTCTGAACTAGGTGGCATTGGGAATGGAAATGCCATTCCATAAGAAGCTGTCTGAGTTGAAGAGTGAAGACACTGTTGGATAAAAAAGTGTTAAACGACTAAAAGGAATGAGAGAAATAGTAATTGGCAGTGATTTGTGACATTTTGGTCTAGAGGGTTTGGTGCAATATAAACTGACTTGGAAGGAGGAAACCAGAATTCTCTTTGCTTCTTTGCCATCAAGTAAGCCAGTTATTTTACTTATACTGTCTTGATTTTTTATATGTAAAATATGGGTGTTATGTTAAATTTTATTCAGATTCTCTGAGCACTGATATTCTGTGAGATTATTTGAAAAGGTACAAGACCTTTGTTGCAGGCTCACGTTGAAAGATGAGTAGGTGTGAATAGAATAACAAATATGTAAAAGAGATAATTTTTTTTTAAGATTTTATTTATTTATTTGACACACAGAGTGAGGTCACAAGTAGGCAGAGAGGCAGGCAGTGGGGGGCAAGAAGCAGGCTCCCCACTGAGCAGAGAGCCAGATGTGGGGCTCTATCCCAGGACCCTGAGATCATGACCTGAGCCAGTGGCAGAGGCTTAACCCACTGAGCCACCCAGGCGCCCCTTAAAGAGTTTATTTATTTATTTGAAGAGAGATAATTATTAAAAAACTAATACAGACCAATACAATATATGTAGCTGTATAAGAAACAAACTTTGAAATAGTTAAGTCAAATGCATCAGCTTTGACTATGATTTTCATATTTGTCTGACGGGAGAAAAGTCATTGGTCCCTGCTAATGATTTTTTTTTTTTTTTTTTTTTTTAAGACTCTCTGTGCCTAAGATGGAGGTATTCTCTTAAAAATTGGAAAGAAGGGGCCCCTGGTTGGCTCAGTGGGTTAAAGCCTCTGCCTTTGGCTCAGGTCATGATCCCAGCACCCTGGGATCGAGCCCCGCATCGGGCTTTCTGCTCCGTGGAGAGCCTGCTTTCTCCTCTCTCTCTGCCTGCCTCTCTGCCTACTTGTGATCTCTGTCCATCAAATAAATAAATAAAAAATCTTTAAAAAAAATTTGGAAAGAAAACAGAATAGCCATATTATTTATTTCATTTACTTAGATCCTAGTTAAAAGCTTTCAAAAAAGTGGTCTTTCTGTTACTGTAGAACACAATGCCCCTTTCACATTGAAATAATGCGTTGAGGTTGATGACTGGCATACACCTGAGAGGTAATATCAACAGGTAAATACACTGTAAAAATGTAAGGTGGGGATAAGATAGCTCAGTTGTTCAAAGCAAAAAACATAATGTGGGGGCATCTGGGAGTGGGTTAAAGCTTCTGCCTTTGGCTCAGGTCATATCCCAGGGTCCTGGAATTGAGCCCCGCATCGGGCTCTCTGCTTAGCAGGGAGCCTGCTTCCCCCCTCTCTCTGCCTGCCTCTGTCTACTTGTGCTCTGTCTGTCAAATAAATAAATAAAATCTTAAAAAAAAAAAAAAGTAATGCGTAGCTAAGAATATGATAGACTGTGGGGATATTAAAGAAAACCAGGAGGAATATTATATTGCTTTTCTTTTAGTTTACGTTTTTAGCAATTTTTTATTTTAGTTTCTGAGCTAGAGACCCTTCTGCAAATTTCCAGCCTAGAGAACCTCTGACAAAGGTTAAAGTTGCACTGTTCATTCTAAATCTTAACTAACACAGTTTATTGGGCTTTAATCTTACTTGTTCATTTTCAGAAAGATTGAAAGCATAGAGTAAAAAAGTTTTTTTTATGTGTTTCGAGGACTTTTTATAATGGATGTGGATGGTGTTTTCTTGAACACAGTGTAAATGGTATTATCCTACTTGGCTGAAGCTCTAAATTAAATTTACCTATTTCCCTACCTTTTCAGATTGTTAAAGGAGATGGGCTGGCAAGAAGACAGTGAGAATGATGAAACATGTGCTCCCTTAACTGAGGATGAAATGAGAGAATTCCAAGTTATTAGTGAACAGGTGAGAAGACCTGTATCTTACAAGTTCACTTTACATTGCCTTTCCTTAATCAGAACAACATATTAAGCATTTTTTAAGGGAAGGGAGGTTTTATACCTTTCTATTTGGGAATTTATTAGACACCACAGTATATGTTGGAATTGCCTTTGTTTTAAACCAGTGTGCAGTGCTTAGGAATTAGTATAAATAATATGTCTGTGATTTGTCATGTTTCTGACTTTTTTTTTTTTTTAATAGTGTGGGGATAAGTAAAAAGCATCAGTAGCTTTCCAAGTAGCTTCACCTTTTATCCATCTCCTTGCATAAGAATATTTCAAGTTCTGAAACATCTTGTTTTTTGTTTCCATAGTCTCCTTTTTGAAAGAGTATTAGGAAATGTTTGATAGAATTGGAATTGCTGGATCATATGGTCATCTGTGTTTAACTTTTTGAGGAACCACTCATAACCATTTCTCCACAGAAGCTGCACCATTTTATATTCCCACCAGTGATGCTCAAGAATTTATCTTATCTTACCTTACCTTACCTTACCTTATCTATTGATAAGAGCTATACTAATGATTGCCAAGTAGGTATCTCACTGTGGTTTTAATTTGCACTTCAGTATTGGTTAATAGTGATGTTGAGAATCTTTGCTTGTACTTACTGGCCATTTGTGTACCTCTTTGGAGAAATATTTATTCAAGTACTTTGACCATTTTTAATCAGGTTCTTGTGGAGTTGTGGTATTTCTTTATATATTGTGGATTTTAACTCCTGTTTCTACATGATTTACAAATATTTTCTCACATTCCATAGATAGCCTTTTTACTCTTTTGATTATATTCTTTGATGCATAAAAGTTTTAAATTTTTGATGGGATCCTGTTTACCGGTTTTCTTCCTTAGTTCTCCCTACTTTTACTGTCGTATTCCAGAAATCCTTACCGAACTGAATGTCCTGAAGCTTTTCCCCTGTGTTTTCTTAAATCTGTGATCGATAGTTTTGATTCTTAGGTTTAAGTCTTTGATCCATTTGTGTTAGTTTTGTTTGTGTTGTAAGGACCTGCCTTCATTCTTGTGGATATATCTGTCAAAACTTTGTCAAAAATCATTTGAGAATGCAGTTTCTCCTTGAAGAACACAGATTTCAATTGCATGAGTCTACTCAGATGCCGATATTTTACAGTACTGTACATGTATTTTCTCTTATGATTGTCTTAACATTTTCACTTTTTACCTTTAAGAATGCTGTATATATAATAAATATAACTTAGAAAATATATATTAATTGTTTTCTGTTATCTATTACGCTTCCTATTCAACAGTAGACTGTTAGTAGTTAAGTTTTGGGGAAGTCAAAAGTAATGCATGGATTTTTGACTGCATGGAGTGGAGGGGGCATGTTGGTGCCCCTAACCCTTGTATTGTTCAGGGATCAACCATATATATATATTTTTGGGCTTTGTATTCCACTGGTCTTTTCTGTGTGATTTTTTTTTTTTTTGCCAGTACCACATCGTCTTGATGACTTCAACTCTGAAATAAGTGTAGAAACCAGGAAGCATGAAAGTTCCAACTTCGTTGTTGTTTTTAAAGATTATTTTGGCTATTTGGAAACCCTTGAGATTCCATATGAATTTTAGGATTGGTTTTTCTACTTCTGCAGAAAATACCTTTGAGATTTTGGTAGGGATTGCATTTTTTCTGTGGATTGCTTTGGATGTAATAGTCACAGTCCAGGAGTATGGACTGTCTTTACATATGTTGGTGTTCTTTAAGTATTTGCAGCAGTGATTTATAGTTTGCATTGTAGAAATTTTTGGCCTCTTTTGGTTGTTTATTCCTTATATTTATTTCTAAGTGTTTATTCTTTTTAATACAGTAGTAAATAGAATTGTTTTCTTACTTCCTTTTCGGCTTATTCATTGTTAAGGAAGCACAACTGACTTGTGTGTTGATCTTCAGTGTGCAACTTTGCTGTATTTGTTCTTAATTCTTACGTGGAATCTTCAGGGTGTTCTACATATTAAGGCCATGTCATCTGTGAACAGATAATTTTACTTCTCCAATTTCACATTTCTTCCTTCCCAGCTTAAATTTTTTATTCAGAAGTTCTTAGTGCCTCATGTTATTTTTCATAACATGGTTGTGAAGTTAATGATGTTAGTTTTAAGGGTTTTTTTTTTTTTTTTTGGTCTTGTGTTTTATACTTAATATTTTACATAAAAACATTGACTTTAAGTGCACAGTAGGATGAGTTTTGACAGATGACAGATGACAGATGTATAACAGTCATCCCCCCCCGGCATTCAATTCTTCTACTCCCAGCTATAGTCCATGACTTGTTTTGTTTTTGTCACCTTGATTTGTTTTTGTCACCATAATATGTCTCTCGAGTGTTTCAGTAATTGAACCAAGTACTGTGTAGTTTTAGATTTGGCTGCTTTTATACTTTTGAAACTCATCCATGTTTGTTGAATAGTAGTCCACTATATGGATTTACCAGTTTGTGAATCTGTTTAAACAGTTCTGAATCTGCTGAAAGCCATCAAGAGAAAGCCACCAGGTACCATTACCATAAGGTAGTAGTTCCAAAGAACATAAATATTTATCTGACAAAGAGAGTTGGCTTTCACCTTCATGATAACTGGGCAGGTAGATAAAATCCTACAGAGTGATACAAAAATTTTGTGCATTCTGTATGTTGGAGAGCAGTGGCATGTAAGTATAATGTCCAGATTATCCTAAACTAATGACATGGATACGTTCATATTAATGAAGACATATACCATTTGACACAAGTACCTGAAAAATCATTAGGGCTTGATGCTATTTATTAAAGGATTTATATTTTAAATGTTAACAGAGAGACTCTGATTTCAAACTCCATTTTTTAAATTTTGCCCAAAATATTACGGACTTTTACATAGATGAGGTCCTTCATAGAGTAACATTTTAATGTGGTTAGAGGGATTTCCATGTAAAGCAGAATAAGGTGAGAGCAGGAGAGAGAGATCCAGTGTGTTGGAGGTATTTCTGTGTGTGTGTGTGTGTGTGTGTGTGTGTTTGTGTTTAAGGGATGTGAAACAGTCATTTGTACACAATGAAATAAAGGTGTAGTATAAAGTATACATTGGAAGGGCAGTTTGGAAGACCAGAATCAGGATGATTAGTTGGGAATATATTATAATAATTAGAGGAGGGAGAAATGATAGTAAAAAACGGTCTTGATGAGACTGAGATCTGAAATAGAATCAGTAGGATTTTGAGAATTTTAAACTCTGAACTGCTAATTGTATCATTGTAAACAAAAGTATAGGAGGAGCTAGTTTTTAGGAGGTTTTTAAAAAGAACATGCTAAGTTAGATATTTGTGGGGACAGTGCAGACATTTAGAGAAAAAAAAAATTTTTTTTTTAAAGATTTTATTTATTACAGAGTCCACACGATGGGGGGAGAGGGAAAGGGACAAGCAGACTCCGTGCTGCGCATGGAGCCCTATAGGGGGTTCCATCCCAGGACCCTGAGATCATAACCTGAGCTGAAGTCAGACTCTTAACTGAGCACCCAGGTGCCACCTCCCCCTTCTTTAAAATCAGTAAGTTCTCCAGCTGATTTTGGGCTGTGGAAAGATGAGACAGCATTGATGATAAGTATATGAAAAGCAAGGATAGAAGTTTAGGGGGTGGTAAAGGTGTACCTTTAAGAAAAGGTCAGGTTGTGTTTGTACTCATCACAGTGGCTGAGAACACCAGGGGATGCATACATGCGCTTTGGTTTTTCTTAGTAAAGGTGGTATGAGGTCATTTATTCAAAGTGAAGGGGGAGGTAGCTTAAACTGTATAATTTAGAAAAGGAAATCTGCTATGGAAAATAGAGAAACAGGAAGGGCAAAAGGAAAATTGAGGGCTAAGACTCTAGACTTGTTATTTCTTGTTTATGAAAGTCTGTAACAAAATTAGCTGTGATGTAAGCAGCTTTTTTTGTTTGGATCATAACCTAACACTCAAGATTTAATGATTTAAAAAAAAAAAAAAGAAAGAAAACCCTCTAGAATGTGAAGCTTCTAGACAGGTCCAGATAGTGATATAGGGGTGGATTTGGTCTTATAGAAGGTTGTATTTAGAGATTTTGGTGTAAATTACTAGAAACTCATTTTTCATGAAAGAACCTCAAAAGACCAGTTATTAGAGATTATAATGTTACCATTATTAATGTAACTTAGTTTTGTGTCTTTAAATTGTTTGTAATTTGGATCAACATCCTCCCCCCTAATTTGTGATCTTTGGGCCCAGTTCTTATTTACTACCATCTAACCCCTTTAGTTTTGATTTCTCATTTTCAGAAATGGAAGACTATTTTTACCCCAATATTAGAATCTCTGCAGTTAAGCAAAGGCTGTATTTGATTTTGTTATTTTGTGGACATAACTTGAATACTTGCCTACTGGAATGGTTTGTATTCTATTTATTCTGTAGTGAGTGTGTGAATAAAGCAGTTTGTGGGGTGTGTTAATAGTTCAGTTTGGTCAGAATAATAAAAATAACAGCTGAAGCTTAATGGCTGCTAATTTTATTCTAGTTAGCACTGAAGGTATTTGGTACAACTTTCACTTAAATGAAAATTTGGAAAGGATTATTTAGTACCTTAACAAGTGATAGGGTTATGTCCACACCTACTCTGTCTGGATTGACAATTTATGCTCTTTTCACGATGCTAATAATAAACATTAATTTTATTTATCTACTTTCTGGTTTGGTAGGTATTAATTGTGGTTCTCTAAAAGGTAAGGATGTATTCCTAGGGAATAATTTGTTAGAACAGTTGAATCAATTACTGTATTTAACTAGTTTTCCAGAAATGATACCATCTGGAATTTTCAGGGTAGAAGACAATTTTTTTAATGTAGTCATGGTTACATTGAATTATTACACTATTCTTAACTTATAAGTAACCCCTGGAGGAGGATAGATTATGTATTTAATATATTTATTTTTGATCTTTTAGTTACAGAAGAATGGTCTGAGGAAAAATGGTATTTTGAAAAATGGCCTGATCTGTGACTTCAAGTTTGGACCCTGGAAAAACAGCACTTTCAAACCCACTATTGAAAATGATGACACAGAGACAAGTAGCAGTGACACATCAGATGATGATGATGTGTGAAGGATTTCCTAACAGCTTTAGAAATTTTAGTGTGATACATCTCTCATACAGTTTGGGGTGAATTGTAAAAATGAAGAACTATAATTTATGTAGTAAAATACCCCATTAGAAGATGATTTTTTTGAGGGACTTCACTATGAAGAAAACCAAGAATGTTGTGTTGGGCTGTGTTGAACATTATTTCTTTGTAAATGAATGTTGTAGAAATGAGGACTTTGGTTGATCCAACATTGACTTTCTTCATCACTGCAGCATTTCTCTGACTAGCAATGTGACGATGTAACAAATGAGATTTTCTCATTTAATAATAAAAAATTGTGTAATGTTTTGCAAAGCTTCTGTCTTAAAATGTCCAGGTCTTAAGAAAAAAGGCAGCTTACACTGTTTTGCTTGCAGAGTCATATCTCTTTCGTACAATGGAAATCCTCAAGTCCACTTTGTGCCCCCGCCCCCAAAAGGACAATGTAGCATGTTGGCTAAAACTGGAGCAAAGTGCACTAAAACATTAATTTCCTGAACTCAAGTGTTGTACTAGTCACCTTTTAAAACATAAATTGCTCTTTAGCCATGTGTAGTTCGGTAAACGTTACAGGAAAGACTTGACACACTTTCTTCCAAATTTTAAGAGGTGATTTTCAAGAACTTTATTTGGGTATGTTTTCAGACCAGGACTTTCAGAGATGATGGAAGAGTCTTGTGGGAATACTTATTTTGATAAATTATTACACATGCAGAAAAACTGATCACACTGACTGGATCTGTCCACACATGGAAAATAAACTGGATTTTCAGAATATTGTTGTTCTCTCTAGTGTTCGAGGTTTTGGTTTCTAAACACAAAATGCTTTATTTACTTATTAAAACAAAGTTATACTTTCTTTATTAAAGATAGTGATTACTTTCTTAGTTTACAAAAAGAAAGTTATGGAAAATATCCTTTTTATTATCAAATGCTTAACAAGTTTATTAAATGAATGTTGTTTAAATAGTCACTTTATTTTTCACTTGCATATTTTAGAATCATTACTGTTTCATTGCTGACTGGAAGAGTAATTTAGCTCTGTATATTTGTATTTTGCTGTTACTTGTTTTGTTTACCTGCATTTGCTTATAGCTTTCCTCATCCCATTTCCGTCCATGTTTAAATATATGCTGATTGTAAAGGGTGTAATCTCAGCAAGAATGTAGGTTTTCCATTAGATTAAGCTAATCGTCAGTTTTTTCTTCTTTTAAATTGTATTTCTCAGAAGGCTGCAGTGGTTTTGCTGTTTCTACCTCAAGGTCCTGCCCAAACTTCCCAGCTTTCAAGAGAAGCCACATTTTTTGTTCACACTGAGACTGGTGGTGATGGGGAAGTTAAAAACAAACAAAAACCAAAAGCACAGTTTTATCCCCACAAAACTAAGGATGAGTTAGAGTGGTAACAAAATACTAAATAGATCTTAAAGTTATCTTTTTAAATAGATTCCTAAAATACACCACAATGCAATCTAATCACCTAGCGTTAAATGTACTATCACATCCCAAGTATGCTTTGACAAAGCTCTGTCAGTATCACATAAGGAAATGTTTGGGGGACTCTTAGATTGCACTGTTTGGTTAACAGATTAATGAAATCTATCCGATGTAAAATGTATTTGCTAACATAAGCTAAAAAGGGACCTGAGAAATGTGGTTTACATTAAAAATCTAACTGTTTCTACTGAAGAGCTTTCAGAAAAGATTTCTTAAGAAAATT
Source organism: Martes martes (assembly GCF_963455335.1). Taxonomy (NCBI): domain Eukaryota; kingdom Metazoa; phylum Chordata; class Mammalia; order Carnivora; family Mustelidae; genus Martes; species Martes martes. The sequence continues at coordinate 79,880,597 of NC_137892.1, read as the reverse complement.
TTTCTGGCATCTTTTGCTTTATATTCAGATAAATTTTTTTTATCTTAATTCTTATCACTTAAGTAATGTTTATTGTGCATTCATGGCATTGATACGGACTGTGTTTTAGTTTACCTTTTATAAGCATGGTAAGTTACAGTGGTGTGGTTTATTCTCCTTATTAAATGATAGTATCAACAAGTTTGGTTACTGAGTGGGTGGATCCATACAAAGTATTTCAATAGAACCATTACATCTTAGCATAATTTTAACTTGCTCTCTGAATAATGGGTAGCTGGTAAAGAGTTTGGACCATATTGTTTGAAAGGGAGCTCATAAGTACTAGTTAAATTGGACATCTAGTGCGGAATTGTTGAACTCAAAAATAGGCCATGATGGGGGTCTGAAAAAAAGTACTTTGGGCTGCTACATACTCAGTTTCTCCACAGCAGATTATTATTATTTTTTTTTACAGTCCACTTCACTAAAGTATAAATTAACGTAAACTACACATTTAAAGGTATCATTTGATAAACTTTGATTTGTGAAACCATCACTGCAATCAAGGTAGTGAACAATACCTGTCATCCCCAGAAGTTTTTTGGTTTCCCCTCCTTTGTAATCCTTCCCTCTTACTACTACCTCCCTCCTTTCAGCACTTCCTCCCCCCTTTTTGGTATGAAATGTAATAAATGAGCAAAAATCTTACGGTAATGGGTTTAAAATAGTATTTCAAAAATTGTATCTTAATTTGCTTTATATTAAGATAAGGATTAGAATTATTTATATTTCCATAAATCTATTTCTATTAAAGTTGAAATAAATGTAGAAGTGTTAATCTGAAAATAATCAGATTGATTTGGTAACACCAGATTTATATTAACTATTAAAAATTCAGTGTCTTGAAGGGCCTGATTCCTATAAACAAAAACTTTAAATTCCTTTTGTTAGTGTTTATTTTGTACTGTTGTTAGAATATGGTTATATGAACATATCTTAAATTTAGGAATATGTTATAAATGACTTGCTTTTGATTCAAAAAAAAAAAGCCATCATTAACTTGACATCACATTCTGTTTGGATGCTCCGTAATCTCCTACTCATAACTTTATAAGAGGTGTTTTATTAAGTGCTTTTATTTGAATCTTCTCATTTGGGTTGTCCCAACAATAATAGGGACCATTAATTCTAAGAAAGAGCTTGCTTGTGGTGGAAACTAGAATTTTTCTCTAAAGTACTGGAGAAGTATTTGGTAAAGAGTATGTCATCTCTTTGTTCTGAATGTGAATTGAGTGAGAACCAAAAGCATCTCTTTACCAGCAACAGGACATAAAATGGAATAAGAGCCTTGAAATAAGTGAGTGTCCAAGGTTTGGTATTGCAAGTTGCTTTTCCAAGGCCTCAGGTCCCCATCAGAATTTTGAAGTCTGATGGGTGCCAGCGATACAAAGCCCAGATAATAGCTCAGGTAACAAAAAGCAACAAGTGATGAAGTTAAATCTCTCAGTAGTGCATACTTCAGGCTAAGTAGGCACAGAGAAGAGGGCATTACTGAAATTATGTTCTGGAGTGGAGATGAGGGAATGATCGCGTGTCTGATAGGGGAAAGCGGTAAAATCAGTGTACTAAGCCTGAACCCAGAAACTAGAGACGAAGCTGCAAGGTGATAATGCAGTTAATGCACACCAGAGGTGCTGCATGGACTGTAAATCCATAGAATTAGGAATAAGTTGCGGTTAGGACTGAGAACTCTACTATACCTAACGAGAGGCAGGGCTAAACCACTTTTAACTGGATCCGAAGTTCAAAATGCCTGCTTTACCCAACCTGGGTAAGAAGGGATCTGATTGAAGGTGGAGAATAATTAAGTGTACATATGAAGCCTATACTAGTTCACATTTTAAATATGACCAATGACTAACTAGTATTTCTTGAATCTGCAACTTCTCAGGTAAATCATAAATAGACTAAAATGAGGACCTGCCTAGGCCAGGCTCTCTGCTGAAAATACAAAGAATAAAAACCCTGTGCTGAAGTTGATCACAGCCTGGTAGGAAAACCATGGCAAATTAGTTTTCAAGTATGTGTAATGTATAGGGTTAGTGTAGGGCAGGGTCAGAGGGCTAAGATAGGCTTTCCAAAGGACATCATAGCTTGATTTTTTTTTTTTTAAGATCTTATTTATTTATTTGACAGAGATCACAAGTAGGCAGAGAGGAGGAAGCAGGCTCTCCGTGGAGCAGAGAGCCCAATGTGGGACTCCATCCCAGGATCCTGGGATTGTGACCTGAGCCGAAGGCAGAGGCTTTAACCCACTGAGCCACCCAGGCGCCCCTCATAGCTTGGTTTTAATGAATGAACAGTTTACTAAGTTACAGAGGGCAGAAGGAAATTTTAGGCAAAGGGATTGGCTCGTGCAAGGGCATCCTACTGCCAAAGACGTTAAGGAAACCTTAAGGAGTTAAGTGTAAGTATAGGAGCAGGAGAAGGAGGTAAAGCTGCAGGGACCAGATCACCGAGAACCTAGTTGACCATGCTGACCAAACTTTGATTTTACCCTGCAGGCAGAGGGGAAACTTCAAAGACATTAAAACTGGACTGCCAGACTCAGTGTTCCTTCTGTTTAGCTTTAAAAATCCTTGAACATGATTGCTTAAAACTGCAGGGACAGGGGGCGTCTGGCTGGCTCAGTTGGAGGAGCATGCATCTCTTGATCTTGGGGTCTTGAGTTTGAGTCCCACATTGGGTATAAAGATTACTAATAGAAATAATAATAATAATAAAACCCCACAGGGACGGGTGGAAGTGTTAACTTGTGAATGCCTCATTCCAGGTGTGACTTTAGTTGAGTTGTCTAGGTAAAGGAGTGTGTGTTAGCAATGAAAGAGGCAAACTGTTGCTGGCATGTTGGGGGAAAGTGGCCTGCCTTAGAGAAATTCCCCAAGGCAGTCCATCAGTAATACCTTCCATAATGACTTAAGAAAAATGAGGTTCTAAGAAGTAATATTTCTCTTTTATAAGTAAGCCTTTTTTCTGTGTCCAAAGTAAATCTGAAAGTTTTACTAAAAATAATTTTGGGAGGGGCGCCTGAGTGGCTCAGTGGGTTAGAGCCTCTGCCTTTGGCTCAGGTCATGATCTCAGGGTCCTGGAATTGAGCCCCGCATCGGGCTCTCTTCTCAGTGGCGAGCCTGCTTCCTCTTCTTTCTCTCCGCCTGCCTCTCTGCCTACGTATGATCTCTGTCTGTCAAATAAATAAATAAAATCTTAAAATAATTTTGGGAAATTGCCATAAACATAATGTAGTGTTAGTGAATGAGGAAACCTGAAGATAAAAAGGTGTGGCCCTTCCTCAAGAAACATGATTATTTAACCTATATATGTTTGTCTATATAACAGTCCAGGGAAAGTAAGTCTTGGATTCTTTGCACAGATAGCTAGGCACATTCCAGAATACCTGAAAAAAAATTTATTTTTCAAAAATTTCTGTTTGAATAGGCATTTCTAAAAATATACTGAATTTACATTTTAAATGTATTCAAACTCCTCATGGTTTATGCACTTTTGTATGCTTTATTTCACGATTGAGAGGAAGAAGGGATTCTACAACTTTTTAAACAGTCACCTCAAAGGCTAAGAAGAGCTACTGTCAAAGATAATTAAGCATATATCTTGACTTAGGAGGACCAAAAGTATTCTAAAAATGCTTTAAGCAATGGCAGCATCACCAAAATCATTCACACTGAGCACCTGCCTACTCAGTGCCTAGCATTGTCCCGCATGTTTGTGAATACAGAGTCTACCAATGTGACTACTCTGAAGGGAACATTAGTCTTTTGGATGGTACAGTTCCACTGTGTCTGTCTGCTAAAACATAAAAATCACACTTTCTTTTCTAAGATGTGACGTTAGTGAAAAAATTTGAGAGTAATATCAGTTGTTTGCCTTGAGTTTTAGCTATTGATTTGGTAGAGAAGAGATCTACTGGAATTCAAGTTGCTAACTGACAAATTTTCAAGCTGTTCTTTTTGACTTGGAGATAATTATGAAAAGAGGTTAGATTCTTCTGGAATGTCTCTCATTGCAGGCTAAGTGGCTGCTCAGGGGTATTTTTCTTGCTCTAGATTAGCATGGGCATTCTTGGGTCTCAGAAGGTCCACTGATGAATTGCTTTGAATCCAGGATTCTGGGCCAGCTTTCTGGCCAGGCTATTCTGAGCAATGGATTTTTGTGTGTGTGTGCAAGACTGCCCAAAAGATAAGGCAAGTAGAGAGCAGGTAGGAAAGCTGTCTTCAAGTATTTAAAGTATTACTAGGAAAAGAGATTAGTTGATTAGTTTTTGTGTGATGTTGGTTGGATTACCTAACTTGTATGTGCTTCAATTTCCTTAAGTGTAAAATGGAATAGTATTTGGAATGATCTCAAAAAATACATGTAAAGCCTTTATGGGAGCTTGACACACAGTCCACTCAGCAATATTAGCATTTGTTATTTTTTTTTTTCTGTGTATGTCAATGGAAAGAACTCCAGCAAGATAATTTTCTAAATGTGTATTTCATGGATAAACATATATTTACCAAGAAGTTTTAAACATATTCTTATAGAACCTTAGACCATTTACTGGAGTGAAGTGAAAGCATGAGTACTCCCCATTTGTAAAAGCTGAAACTCAAGAAGGTGGTAATCTGCCCAAAGTCTTCCTGTGAGTATGTGAGTGCACTGGTACTTGAATGAGGTCTAAGTTCCTAAGTCGATGTGCTTTTTACTATATCAGGCTACCCTAATAAGGAAACTAGGGCCAATCCAAGGGTGTTGGGGGATGTAGAGTTCAGTCACTGAATGAAAAATCTTTTACTAGAGTTCTTACAAAATGGCTTGTAAGTGGAAGTGAGCAGTAGCAGTATTCAAACAAGAGCTTGGTGACCAGTTTTCACAGATACTGTGAAGGACTTTTTACATTTGGGAGAATCTTGCCCTAGATGATTGTATGGTCCTTTTGACTTAGATTGTATGGTCTTAATTAAATTCGTTAGTTAATACTTTTTAACACTTTCATTATTTTTCATTGTGACTCATCTCAAAATCATAAATAACGTAAGCTGCTCTGACTTAGATGTTTTGTGTAATTTATTTGGCTTATACTTTCTGATGGCAAAATCTGGGTAACATGACCTGGTATATTTAGCTTTAGGTATATGTCCCATTGCATCACAGACATTGCATGTCTGTTGAAAAGACATATACTCAAGGGTTGAAATCTAGTAGAATCAGTAACTTTTACTGCTTTAGCAGAACATTCTCAAGCGAATCTGTTGCTCCCCCTCCCCATTCCTGTTAGGTAAGGATTCTGGGCCAGCTTTCTGGCCAGGCTATTCTGAGCAATGGGATTTTAAAAACTGAATAGTTACTGGGATTTAAAAAATTGAATAATTACTAATACTCTTTGGTGTCACCATCTTGATTTATAGTGAAGTACCAGTAGTTTACCCATTTCTTTTGTACCATCAGTGCAAATGTACAACACAATTGTTGCAGTATAAACTCTGTGATTCAGAAAGTTATCCAGCGCTTTGACTGCTTCAGCATCACTTGTGTTTTTTGGCAGGTATTCACAAAAAGAAGATATTCTTTGATAATTAATTGGTACTAATTATCAGATGAATATAAGCAAAATAGTAAGTTCACATCTATGGATTCATCCATCTGTAAGGCAAGTAGTCTTTTTAAAAATATTTTATTTCTAAGAGAGAGCAGGAGCAGGGGGAAATGGAGAGGAAGAAGGAGAAGCAGACTCCCTGCCGAACAGGGAGCCCAATGTGGGACTCCATCCCAGGACCCTGGGATCATGACCTGAGCTGAAGGCAGATGCTTAACCAACTGAGCCACCCAAGTGCGCCAGGCAAGTACAGTTTTGAAGATGAGCTATTAATTCAGTCTTCACGTTACAATTAAAATTTTAACCTGGGGGGTGCCTTTAACTCCCTTCTGAACCTGCTTCTCCCTCTCCCTCTGCCTGTCTCTGTCAAATGAATAAACAAAAATTTTTTTTAACTTGATGAATTACCTTGTCATTGGAAAATGGCACTCCTGTGACTTCTATACTGAATTTTTAGTTATTCAGCAGTGTCAGTTGTACCAGGGCTTTAAATTAGCCTCTTAGCCCGTTGGTTGTTTTCTCCAGGCAGCACAATATGAAATATCTGGAAGGCCTCCATATTTCTGGCTTGGGAAAACCAGGTACCAACACTTTTTGGCTTTTAAAGAGCTCATGATTCGATGTTTAAAATATATGAGTTTCATATGACTGCTTAATAAAGTACCGCAAACTATGCTTTGAACAACAGAAATTTTGTTATCTCACATTTCAGGAGCCTGTTAAGTCAATGTGTTGGCAGGGCCATGCCCTCTCTGAAGTCTCTGAGGAAGGATCCTTCCTTCAGTTTTCCTAGGTTTGGGTGGTTTCTAACAATCCTTAGCATCCCTTGGTTTGTGGCAATAAAACTCTAATTCCTGACTCAATCTTCACATGGGTGTTTCCCTGTGCTTGTCTGTATGTCTGCTTTCTTTTCTTCTGAGGACACTAGTCATCAGATTAGGGCCAAATCTAGTATGATCCATTTTAGCTGATTACATCTGCAAAGACTCTGTTTCCATAAAGGGATGTCCTCAGGTTCAGGGTGATCATGAATTTTTGGGCACACAATTCAACTCAGTACACTATTGCATTCCTTTTTCTTTAAACTCTTTAAACTTGGGTCTCAAACTGATGCTGCCATTTAAGTAACACTATGAAATTATTTGGAAGTGTTCTCTTGCATAAGGCACAATAAGCTAAGAACATCCATAAAGCCAAGGTGAAGATGTTTTCATCATACTTTCGTTTATTTACAGCTTTGTGCAGTTTCTTTGGAGTAGATTCCTTCCTTCCATGAGTTCATTACTTTCAACATCTTTATGTGTAGATGGTGCAGCTGTGGACTGTGAAAATCAGTCTCTTAATCTCCCTATATTAAGACAACTACCCTTAGACAAAAGAAAAATACATAGTTAATTTTAGGATGAAATATTAAGTTACAAAATAATATTTTAGATACAAAATCTAGAAAAAGTTTCCAAGAATTTAAAAATATCATGAAATAAGATATCAGAATATATTTAGTATTGGTGTTTCCAAAGAGGTGTAAGAAAACCTTGTGGGCTCCAAAATCATGATTACTGCATACTGAGCAGAGACCATATCAAGGAGAACTGAATATAGCCAGAAAGAGCCCAGAGAACAGAGTTAATCTCTGAAAATGCACAAACTTAGAGTCTAAAGCAGCTGCTTTAGAATTTTTTTTTTGACCAAAGGACTCATTTATTCATTATCATACATTCTAACAATCTGTTTATTTATCCCTCCACAGAACCAAAACCTGGGGCCTAGAATCTGAAATCCGAGGCTCCCTCTGTAATTTGCGGCTTAACTGGGTACATAGTTCCAGGCAGAACAGGTGTCTCCTTTTGGATACTGCAGAAGGAAGGGGGACATAGGCATACCCGTATATAAAATGCCACACCAGAAGGCAGGTCAGAAGACAGAGTCTCAGGATAAAGGCACTTTTACTTCAATAAGGGGCTGGGAGTTGGCCAGGAGTGTTATATGGCTAGGAAGGAGTTATTTCCATGGAATTTTTTTCTTTTCTTCTTCTTCTTCTTTTTTTTTTTTTTTTTGGCAGGCTACAGAGAGAAATGAAGGGAGCTGCACTACGCCAGCTGCAAGGTCAGTGGGGGCTGCTGTATGTCTTTACTGTCTCTAGGGTAAGCTGATCATAGGCATCATATAGGCATCATAGCCAAAGAGGCAGGTAGCGATTAGGCCCAGTACCCCTGTGGCGATTTGGGAGTGGTTTCCTCTCTTGGTAAGGACAATGGTGGAGGTGATCAGATAGAGGATGGCCACCGTGAGGGTCTGGAAGAAATCATTCCAAGGCCAGTTGATGGTCTCTATCTTGATTTGTAGGTCACACATGTTGATGGCAAAAAAGATAGCGGCAAGGATCATCTCAACCATTGGCACGGAGGAGGGTCCTGGTGTGGAGGTGCTGAAGCAGGTCAGAATCACCAGCCAAGATGTAATCTTAGCAAACTGAAGAACTTCTTTTCCGGTATACGAAAAGTTGGTGCAGGAGGAGGGGATGACAGAGGGGTAACTGCGGGGGGCTGAGAGGTGCTGGGAATGTACCATGTGTTGGGGCGGGATCCCTAGGGGCACAGAGAATCTCCTCACTTGCTCATGGATTCAGGGACGCTGCACACCCTGAGTTCGAATCACCTTGCTACCTTAGAAATTTCTTTAAAAACATGATATACACACACACATTTTATAAGTCAGCAGAGCAATAACATTATCATGTCATGAAGTGGAAAACACTATAGATGCACGAGAAAATGAAATTGACGAAAGTAAAAACATGTTGGTGTTATAATGAAAATAGTGTGAACTGAACCAACCCTGAAAGAGTCTCAGAGACTCTTAGGAATCTGAGCCCTAATTAGAGAAGCAATGTCAAGGACAGACTGAATATGTTTATACCAAATGACAATAATTATGGGCCAACCACACCAGATGACAGTAATTAACATGAAACATGACATTCTCCTTTGCAGCCCGCACTAAGGCCACTCCCACCCATTCACCAAGTCTACAGACCATATTTGATTTGTATCTGTGTCCTTATTGCATCTCTTTATTCTTAAAATATGAACAATGCTCAATAAAGTTTCATTGAAAAAAATTGAATTTTTTATTTCAGCAGAAAACATGATGAAAATATTTTTAAGTCTTTGGTGCCCTCAGGTGGCACAATATTGCAAAGCAATTTAGAAAAATGCTGCATGTATTATTATTATTAGCGGCAGTAGTAGTATTTTTTAATCTTGAGCCCAGTTTGAGTTTAGGTCGCTTCCTCTATGTATTAATAAGTGTTTTCTTCCACTCCAAATTATCTTGCATTAGTCAAATTATTTGGATATATTCCATCCATACCTCCCGTTTCATGTTGATACAGTTTGAAATGTCAATATTCATTACTGAGTAGTTTCTCACTACAGTTATCCAGCTGACCAATCTACCATACCCCACCATTTCTTGCTTTCCTCTGGCCAAGAAAAATCTAGTGGTTCACATTAGAGAGGTTAGTTGTATATTTGAGTCCTTTTTTTGGGTTGTATTCTTATGCTACGTTTGCCTTTGATTCAATTCTTCACTATTTAACCTTCTTATGGCTGTGCATTTCTTTTGAGAGAGACATTTATTTCATATTAGGAATATACAGAGTATTTTTGTATCTTCCTTTATATTTTTTCTTGTTATTGTCTCTTCCAAAACAGATGAATTTTTTACTTTGTGAATTTGTAGGTTCGTGTGTTTCTATCCAAAGTTGCCTATTCAAAGGAAACTCTTAGATAAATAGAAAATGTTGGTGCTTTCCCCAGTTATTATTAAGGAATTTGGCAAATCTGATGACATGACATGAGGTGTATTGTGTTCCTTTTGCTACTAAAATTGTTAAAAATACTTTGAGATCATTCAACTACCTGATGGTTCATGCAGTAGAAAGAACCAGGAGTGAAAAGAACCTGAAGAGAGATACTTGTTTTAGGAATGCCCAGTCCAAGTTCGATTCATTGTGAAGAACCTGGAGTGTTTTTTGTGTTGTTGTTTGTTGTTTTCTTTTTGGAGATATTTATAAAAGCGATTAAAAGGAAGGTTGGAAGAATTAAAATTTTTGCCTAGGGAAAACTCTAGGGGAGAGGCATACCCAAAATACATTTACAATATGACTACTCTTCTTTCTTTTATTTATTTATTTTAAATATTTTTATTTATTTATTCGACAGACAGAGATCACAAGTAGGCAGAGAGGCAGACAGAGACAGAGGGGAAGCAGACTCCCCGCTGTGCAGAGAGCCTGATGTGGGGCTCGATCCCAGGATCCTGAGATCACGACCTGAGCCGAAGGCAGAGGCTTAACCCATTGAGCCACCCGGGTGCCCCATGACTATTCTTCTTTAATTTAATATGTTTCATGATATCAACAAGTACTTATGGAGAATTTAATACATATCAGCCACTGTCCCGGGCTCTGGGAACACAGATATTGAAAACGGAGTCCCATCCTTCATGAAGTTCTTCACCTAGAGAGGAGAGAGTGAAGTTAAAACCAAGATAGCATTATGACCTGCGTAAAGGCATTTCAGAAAATTCCCTGCAAATACGGAAAATTCTCCTCCTTATTTTGACAATTAATTAAATGTTAGCTAGTTGATGGAGGAAAGGGTGTTTCAACAGAGGGGCTAGTGTGTGATCAGTATTAGAGGAGAAATAAGTAAAGGCCACTGTAGCAGACGGAGATCTTGACAAACTAAATATCTGAGATGTTGTCCTGGAGACAATGAGGAATTACTGAAGAGAAGTCATATGAGCAGATCTATGTATTTTAGAACGATCACTTGGGCCACAGTGTAAAGAAAAGCTGGGAAGGGGGTACACTGGGAAATAGGGAGACAGTTAAAACCGTTGCAATAATACTGGCAAAGAATGGAAAAGAATTGAACTAAGGGCAAGTGTAGTGGGAATGAAATTGAGGTGTTAAAGGGAGAGAGTCACTAGAATTTTTTGGTAAGGGAGTCAAGAGGTCAAGGCTATCTGCTCTGCACTTGGCTTCGATGGTTGTGTCATCCCTTAAGAAAAGAAATTGAGAGGGCGCCTGGCTAGCTCAGTTGGAAGAACATGTGACGCTTGATTTTGGGATTGTGAATTTGAACCCCACAGTGGGTGTAGAGATTAAAAAAAATTAAAAAATAAAACAAATCTTTAATTAAAAAATAAAATATATAAAAAGATCTTACAAAATAAAAGAAATTGAGAAGGAAGAGTGTATTTTGAGAGAAAAAGAATGTCCACCTTGGATGTTGAATTTGAGGAATTCAAACGGTAATGTCTAGAAAGTAGTTATTCATACAGATTTGGAGTTCAGAAAGGGGTCACCAGAGAGAGACTAGCCAGCAAAATCTGGAGGGGGACTGATCTTGGAAGAAATGAGTGGAACTGACTCAGTTTCCTGTTTTGATGACTTCTAGCCTGAGTCAGGACCTAGTTAGGAACAGTTAAAACACCAGTGGAAAACCTTTCTGAGTGAAGGACCATATGACAGAAAGTTAGGGGTGACTTCCAGAAGGAAATGACCCACAGAAGGAAAGCTCCAAAATCTGTCTATAAACTGTTGGACAGACTTAGGTTGGATCCATAGGGGCTGACCTGGGGTGGGGTACTTCAATCCATAAAGCCTTAGGTTCTTCATTTTTATCTTTATTTATTTTTAAAGATTTATTTATTTATTTGAGAGAGGACATGAGCAGGGTGAGGGACAGAGGGAGAGGGAGAGCGAATCCTTAAGCAGACTCCCCGGTGAGGACAGAGCCCGAGTGGGGGCTTGATCCCAGGGTCCTGAGATCATGACCTCATATCATCACCTGAGCCAAAACCAAGGGTCTGAATCACCCAGGTGTCCCAGGTTCTTCATTTTTAAAATGCAAAAACTAATATTTTGCAATGTGGTTATGAGGAGTAGAAAAGTGCAAGTGTTTCACACAATGCCTTGCCATATAGTAGATCTCAATAAATGACTGTTTCATTAATCAGGATTCTGCTACTGGCAAGTGACAGAAACTGAATTCAAGCTTGTCAAGCAGAAAAGGAATTTGATCAACAGTGAGGAAGAACGGGAGTAATCAGCAACCCATTGTCACTCGGACTTGTGAGGGCTCTCTCCCCTTCCTTCCCCTTCTTTCCCACACACACCCTGCCTTGTCTCCTGAGGTTTACCCTTATTGTCCTGTTTGTCAACAGCTTCCTCCTTTGGAAGTAAGTGTGGGTGGATGTGAAGGAGCCTGGTGCAGAGTGGTCCAGGCTTACACCCTCTGTGGTAACCTCAGAATACCTTCCAAAGATGTCCGTGTCCAATCCCACGAAACTGTAGCTATGTTACCTCAAATAGCAAAAGGGAATTAAGACTGCAATTGGGGGGCATTTGAGTTGCACTTTTTTTTTTTCTCTTAAGATTTTATTTGTCAGAGAGAGGGAGAGATCACAGGCAGGGGGAACAGCAGGCAACGGGAGAAGCAAGGAGCCTGCTGTGGGGCCGGATCCCAGGACCCTGGGAGCATGAACTGACCTGAAGGCAGACACTTAACTGGCTGAGCCACCCAGGCACCCAATTATAGACTATTATGTGTAGTTTGATCCTATTTTGGAAAATTAAAAAAAGAAAAAGGTGCGTGTGCCTGTGTATTTGTATATTTTTGTATAAGCATAGAGAAAGTTATGGAAGGATTCTTAAGGTTGATTAGTTCTGGGTTGGTGGGATTGGATAGGGATGGAGAGAGGATTACCTTTACATCAATTTTTAACTTCTCAAGTAATTAACGAATCCATGTTTGTAAGCTGGCACCTTTGAATACCACTGTTGGCCCTCTTCCCTCCCTTCTCCCTTGTTATTTGTTTAGAATGTGGCCTTCCTGGTATTTTCTGTGTATTTATATGGTTATATATATACATGGAGATAATTTATAGTATTTGAAAAAACATGTGACACCATGCCATATGGGTCCTTCTACAATATACTTTTTCCCCTTCACCGTATTTTTGGATATATAGATCCACACATTAGCACATGTAAACTATCTCATTCTTTTAAAATGCTGAATAGCTTAAGGAATCAACCATTGCACAGATAACCAACCATCTACTTAGCTATTCCCCTGCTGATGGGTAGTTAGATTGTTCTCCTTTTTTAGATATTACGGACAGTGCCACAGTCTCCACTCTTGTGGCCTGTATACATGTTCCTGTTTCTCTGGGAGAGTCACTAAGTAGTGAAATTGCTGGGTCATAAGGTATGCAATTAAAAAAAGTTTCAAAATAGATTTATGGAATTACCTTTATTTTTCTATTTTTTAAAAAAGATTTTATTTATTTATTTGACAGAGAGAGATCACAGGTAGGCAGAGAGGCAGGCAGAGAGAGAGGAGGAAACAGGCTCCCCGCTGAGCAGAGAGCCTGATGTGGGGCTTGATCCCAGGACCCTGAGATCATGACCTGAGCTGAAGGCAGAGGCTTAACCCACTTAGCCACCTAGACACCCCTGGAATTTCCTTTAAAAGATGCTCTTACAATTTAAAGAAAGGCTTAATTTTTAAAGCCAGCATATATTATTTAGATAATCAAAAATAAAGAAAATCCATAAAGGTATTTGCTAATTCTCTCTTGATATATGGATGAGGATAGGTGGACTTTTCAGTGGCTGGGCTTTCTCCAGGGATTCCTCCTAGCTGAGGCAGGAAGTGGAGAAAGTCCCTACAGACAGCAAAGACTAATGAGTCTTCAGAGAACCTGTTTCTGTCCAGATGGCATCTGGAACTTAACTGCAAGTATGAAAAAAATCTTTAAATTTACCATTTGGTATTCTCTTACAGATCTAGCATGAGAAAAAAGCATCTTTGAGGACCAGAAAATATTTTATTTATTTAAAAAATTTTAAACATTTATTTTTTTTATTTTTAAAGATTTTATTTATTTATTTGACAGAGATCACAGGTAGGCAGAGAGACAGGCAGAGAGAAAGGAAGGGAAGCAGACTCCCCACTGAGCAGAGAGCCCAATGCGGGGCTCGATCCCTGGACCCTGGGATCACGACCTGAGCCAAAGGCAGAGGCTTTAACCCACTGAGCCACCCAGGCGCCCCTTATTTAAAAATTTTTTAAAGTAAATTCCACTCATGATCCTGAGATCAAGAATTATATGCTCTACTCACTGAGCAGCCAGGCATCCTGAGATTTTATTTGAGTATGTGAAAATGGCTGAGGGGAGAAAAAAGTTCTTTGGAATTCACAGAAAGTGTGGGATGGGAACGTTTCCTTCTGTGACATCGCTAGTGAATGTAGAACATACTCAGATAATTTTTTTTTAAAGATTTTATTTATTTATTTGGCAGACAGAGATCACAAGTAGGCAGAGAGGCAGGCGGAGAGAGAGAGGAGGAAGCAGGCTCCCCGTGGAGCAGAGAGCCCAACGTGGGGCTCGATCCCAGGACCCCGGGATCATGACGTGAGCCGAAGGCAGAGGCTTTAACCCACTGAGCCACCCAGGCACCCCCATACTTGGATAATTTAATGGGATTTTTAATAGAAATGAAACCACTCAGCTAATGAATTTGTTAGCTTACAAGAAGGAGGTTCTCAGCAAAGACATGCAAGTACTTTCATACTTGTTGATAAGGGTATCACTTACCAGCAGAGGGGGCCAAAGAACTTTCCATGACTGGGAAGCTCCCTGGCTACAGAATGCTGGTCAGGATCACCTTTTCCTGCCTAATGGTGCCACCTATACAGTGTTTAAACTTTGGTGTCCAAGAAGCAACACCACAGCTTTCATTAAAGATATTAAAACTTTATACAAAGAATAACATATGCATATTGTGAAAAATATAATACTAAAACATTAACACAGCAAATCTTATTGTATATAAAAATAGAAAATGATACAGAGTATCCCTACTCTCTCCACGCCTTCATTGTCTCCAGTTCTATTGCCCAGGGGCAGCCGTTTTCAATTCCTGTTTCTTTTGCCGTGGGAAAAAAACATGTATCTTTTTTTTTTAAAAGATCTTATTTATTTATTTGACAGACAGAGATCACAAGTAGACAGAGAGGCAGGCAGAGAGAGAGGAAGGGAAGCAGGCTCCCGGCTGAGCAGAGAGCTGGACCCCAGGACCCTGGGATCATGACGTGAGCCGAAGGCAGAGGCTTTACCCCACTGAGCCACCCAGGTGCCCTAAACATGTATCTTTTTAATAATACAACCTCAAAGTACAGATTTTAAAAGTACAGAAGGATTCTTAGTGAAAAATATTTTTCTCTCCCACTTGCTTCCCCAGTCCCTCATTTCATCAGCTGTTGTAGCCTTCCCTGTAAATCTGTCCCTGTGGTCTTATAGGTCTCATATGCATTTCCTGTTACTTTAATGAAGTCCTGAAAAGACTGAGGAGATAACATGGGTGCTAGGTTGGCCACAGTAAACCAAGTGTTTCTGTCCCTTTACTTTTTGGAGGATTCCTGAAAGAGGGGCCTGGTGTGACTCGGAGGAAAACACTGCAGGAAATACGAAACACAGAACCAGCAGGATATGTTTAAGTAAATGGTTTTGTAAGGGGGATGTTTTAGAAAAGGCCCCCTTCTCTTTTGACCTTGCCCCTTCTTCGTTACCTGAATTAAAGTGGGAACTGTAGACAGGGAAGGGCCACATTTTGGAGAGCTTGACAAGGGACAAGCAGGCCGTGCTGCCTGCCTGACTGTGGAGCAGAGGATCAAAGAGGGAACAGGGCAGAGGAGCCACAGAAGCTTCTGTCTCCAGGGCCCCCGCCCCTCCTGTAATGAGGCTCCTTTCACCTCGGGTTCCCGCTCCCAGATCCCAGTATCACCCTGTTGGGACCCCTTCTTGGCCCCAGACAAAATTCTAAACTCCCATGTGCGTCATTGTCATTGCACACACCTCTATCAAAAAACTTGTGTTTTTTGTTTTGTTTTTAAAAATCCTGTCCTTTAGGTCTTTTCTATAAAGGTCGTCCCTCACTCATATAGTAGTTCAGAGGTAGCTCCTGGCGTTTCTCAGGCAGAGATTTAACCTCTCTTTAAAGAGACCAAGTTGAAGTGACATGGTGATGACCTTTGTCACACGGTCCTTTGGAGTCCTTCCTAACCTGTTGATAGCCCTGGCTGGTGAGTGACAACTGGAAGAGAAGCAGAAATCAGGTTTCTGCTCTAAGCAGGTGTTGTGTATGTGGTAAGAAGACCCTTTTCTTTAACTTAATTGTGATTTAATTTGGCTATTTCAGTGACATTCAAGGGATAATTTTCTTTGGAAAGACTGGGAAGGAAAGGAAAACAAAAAGTTAATAAGGATTGTTTTTATTCATTTGACAGAGATCACAAGTAGGCAGAGCAGCAGATGGTGCGGGGGAGCAGCCTCCCTGTTGAGCAGAGAGCCCCATGTGGGGCTCAACCCAGGACCCTGAGATCATAACCTGAGCGGAAGGCAGAGGCTTAATCCACTGAGCCACCCAGGTGCCCCTAAATCCTTAGATTTTTAATAAAAGAAAATGAACACGAGGGGGCAGCAAAGCACCGTTCAGAGGATCATCTGCACCAAATGGAGCACGGAAAAAGGATTGTTTCCTTAAAAATGTGATGTGTTGGGGCGCCTGGGTGGCTCAGTGGGTTGGAGCCTCTGCCTTCGGCTCGGGTCATGGTCCGGGGTCCTGGGATCGAGCCCCGGGCTCTCTGCTCAGCGGGGAACCTGCTTTCTCCTCTCTCTCTCTGCCTGCCTCTCTGCCTACTTGTGATCTGTCAAATAAATAAATAAAATCTTAAAAAAAAAAATGTGATGTGTTTGTTAAAGGTCTTCTAAGAAAGGTGGCCCTGATGTCAGAGCCACTCTTCCCTAAAGGGTAGTTTCAACCTTTTCAAGGTTTCCTTCCACATTATCCCGCTATCCCCGTATGTTTTCAAGAAGTGCATTCCCGTATGATAGTGGACACTTGCCATGTTTCCATACGTTGGGGCCCTCACAGGGAACCCTCCTAGTTCCTTTCCCAAGGGGTCCTCACGTTGATCCTTCAAGGACACACCACCTCTCCCAGACAGAAGCAGCTGGAGTGTTCATTGTCTGCCTCCTGAGGAATGAGGAAGTGGAGGTCTCTCAAAACAGAGTCACTAAGGCCCTCACACAGGTGATGGGATTCGGGGAGGCCAGGTCAGGCATGTCCATGTTCAGGGATGATCCTGACACCTTGCACTGTGCTGAGGGACATTCCGTATAGCCAAAAGCTCAATGGTGTATGGCTAGCTATTTTATTCTATATCACCTAAGTCAGTTTCCTCTGCTAACTCTGGGAGTTGTTACCCAGGTTATCTTTTTAATTAGACTTTCCATAGTCCATTTAAGCAGGAAAAAAAAAGATGTGCTGCATTTTGTTTTTTTTTTTTAAATAATTTTTTTTTAAAATTTATTTATTTGTCAGAGAGCAAGCGAGCGAGCACAGGCAGAGTGGCAGAAGGAGAGGGAGAAGCAGGCTCCCCGCCGAGCAAGGAGCCCGATGTGGGACTCGATCCCAGGACGCTGGGATCATGACCCGAGCCAAAGGCAGCTGCTCAACCAACTGAGCCACCCAGGCGTCCCTGCATTTTGATTGTTTAAGTGGCCTTAATTTGGTTATTTTTGGTGAAAAGGTGAAGCTTTTCAGTTAGCCCTCAAAGGGGCCTTGGTACCATATGGTGTTTTCCGGTAAGTACTCCTAGTGGAGGCTCTGCCAGAGCCTGGAGTGTTGGGTTATGGTGTTCTCTTCCATGAGCTGTGTGACCATGACCATGTCACATAACCTTGATTTCCCTCTTTGTAAAGGAAGGAGTTAGTCTAGAAGGTGGTTCATCGTCAGGAGTGCACGTTTTTGGGTCTGGTTTGAAGCATGTAGAGTGTCAGGCCTCATCTTCTCCCACAGAATCACAGTGGCCCCAGAAGTGGCCCCTGGCATGTGTATGTGGCTGGTGAGGTCAGGGAGAGTGGGGATTCAACCCATTGCAAGCGGTCCTGGTTATCTCCCCAGGGGAGGAAACTTTAGGCTACAACATTGCAAGTATTCCTTCTAACCAACTGTCTTTCATTTACTCATTCCTTTATTCACCAAAAATTCAACACAAATATGCTGATGTAAAGGTCTTCATGAGTCCATTTGAAATTCGGATCCACTAAAAAATTGCCAGGAAGATTATATGGCGCGTGCATGCGCACACACATGCGCACACACACGCGCACACACACACACACACACACACACACACTGTTCCAGTAAGTATAGTAATGGGCACTTGGTTAGGTAACAATATGATTTGTTGCCTAAATCTCAGTGACCTAATAGTAGCTGATGAAATGAACCCCCTAGGACATAGGAACCAGGAAATGAGTGACATGAATTTCAGCAGCTGATGCATGGTGGTGTGATATGGGCAAAATGTCTTGAGTTCCTTTATCTTTATTGATTATTACTTTCCATAGGGGATTATAAAAACTACTGTTTATTGCCTGGGATGAGGGCTAGGATTAAATGAACGCCTGGGTGGCTCAGTCGGTTCAGCATCTGCCTTTGGCTCAGGTCATGATCCCGGGCTCCTGGGATCGAGTCCCACATCCGGCTCCTTGCTCGGCAGGGAGCCTGCTTCTCCTTCTGCCTGCCTTTCCCCCTCCTTGTGCACTCACGCTCGTGCGCTCGCTCTCTCTCTCTCTCTCTCTCTGGCATATAAATAAATAAATAATCTTTTAAAAAATGAGATTACATGTGCAAACACCCTTTGTAAGCTATAAAAGCCCTAAGCCTTAATAATAATATTGCCATTGCCACTTCTTTCAAGCAGGAGTGGTGGGAATTTTCCTGTCAACCCACATCTCTTAAAGACAGGTTTTTAGCTTGTACATTGCGAGTGACCTCTCTGGGTTTTCTCTCGTTTCCTTTCTGTGAATCACAACAACCCAGGTCTTCTTGTACTCACCCTCAGGCAACTCCTCCCTGCAGCTCCCTTCACACAGCTCCCATCTCCTCTGCCAGAATAATGTGCCCTGTGGTCCAGAGTACCTCAGCTGAAGTCTCCTCCATTGGATCGTTTAGTTTCTTTCTAAATGTTAGGTTTGGTGGTGAGCTGTGGCTTTGAAGATACAAAAGCTCCATTTTAGTTTATTTGGGATGGGCTTTCCCAGAAATTGGAGCTGAGTGAGCCTAAGAGCTGACCAGTATGTCTTGCACTGTCCTCCTCATCCCTCCCTTGAGGGGCAGGGGCCTTTCCCATCCCTGTCTTGGGCTTCAGGTTAAGCCTTTCTTGCTTCAGATATTGAGGGTCCTTTTCCATGCTTCTTCTTTATTTCTAGAGTGAGGAGAGGGGTTGGTGCATTTGTGTCCTGTTTTACAAGGGGGAAGGAGTACATTTGTTTACTGGGAGAGGTGTTTTGGAATCAGATGGACCAGGGAAACGGGTATGGAGGTGACACAGAACTATTTTTCTTACAGAACATGGCAACCTGTCCCCTTATAGTTCTTTCCTCAGGGGGAAGGGGAGGCGTTTGGTGACCTTATCAAGATTTCTTGTAGTGCTACATTTCTAATGAAGTCTCTGCAAGGCGCTGAAGACAGCACGGTTTCTTTCTAATTTTGCATGCTGCGCGGCGGCGGGGGGAGTTCTGGGCTCACCCAAGAAAACTCCGGAGATCACCAGCTTTGTACCCCTGCACTCTCAGCTCCCCTGGCCGTGCCTTATCTGTTGGGGGGGTCACTCTCAGAGGGCAGATGTCTCCTGCCCAAGACACCTGCTCTGCCACTAACAGTGATTCCCAGATG
The DNA here is from genome assembly GCF_963455335.1 of Martes martes. NCBI lineage: Eukaryota > Metazoa > Chordata > Mammalia > Carnivora > Mustelidae > Martes > Martes martes. The sequence continues at coordinate 79,861,140 of NC_137892.1, read as the reverse complement.
AAGACAGATGGGGAGTCAGGTTCCTTCTCATCAGCACTGAGCTTGGGGTGCTTTCTGAGCTACAGATCAATTTTGCTCACACCCTCTGTGGGGGATGACCAGCTTTTTAAAATATTCCTAGTCCCTCACAGTTTTAACAGATATGACACTCCTCTGTCAGATTTCTATAAATGTTTCTGAAGACTTACTTACTTTCTTTCTTTTTTTAAAAGATTTTATTTATTTATTTGATAGAGAGAGATCACAAGTAGGCAGAGAGGCAGGCAGAGAGAGACGGAGAAGCAGGCTCCCCGCCAAACAGAGAGCCCGACGTGGGACTTGATTCCAGGACCCTGGGATCATGACCTGAGCCAAAGGCAGAGGCTTTAACCCACTGAGCCACCCAGGCACCCTAAAGACTTACTTTCTATTGCTACCTGAATTGGTTCTCCCTCCAGGACACCTGTATAGCCAGTACCTTGGGAAGCAGGGCTCTGGAGGACTTTGAAAACTGGCACTCTCCAGGCCTGGGCCCACCACTGTGTGGCTGTGGCAGGGTGCCTCAGTCCCTCAGACTCCGTGCTTCAGTCTCCAAACCTGCAGATAGAAGAGGGCAGTGACAGAGCCAACCTCATGGAATCGTCAGGAAGACAAAATGTGTAGTACACATAGGCCTCTTAGAACAAAACATCGCTATTATGAAAATGTGAGTCAAAGGCTTCCAGTCCCAACTGACAGTCAGTTCTCTATGGTGAAGGTTTTTTGTGTCCCTGGTATGGTGAAGGTTTTTTGGTGTCCCTTCCAGCCAAGCTGGAAGTCAGGGCAGAACTTTTGAGCCACCTGCTCATCTCAGTAGATGGCAAGACTTTCCTTCTCTCACCAGTACTTGTTTAGGTGAGTTGGAACTGCAAAAGTTACATGCTTTTTGCTTTTTCTGCCTTTTTATAGTTTGCCTGTTGTTTTGCTTGGAAAATAGGAATCTGTTGGGTCAATGTGTTTATCTTCTTTATTTCTGGTTAGTTTCTCTTTCTAGTTAAAATATACAGAAAAATTTAAGACCTCAGGACGTCAGGGGTATGTTTAGATCTAAAATAAACTCTTTGGTCAAAACTAAGAAACAAGAAGGATGCATTCAGTACATGCACCTATTCCCTGTAGGGATCCTAAATTTTCTCTCAGACTAAGAGCACCATTCCTTTTAATTAGTATAGATCATCTTTCTTTCTTTCTTTCTTTCTTTCTTTCTTTCTTTCTTTCTTTCTTTCTTTCTTTCTTTTTATCTTTCTTTCTTTCTTTTTTTTAAGATTTATTTATTTGACAGACAGAGATCACCAGTAGGCAGAGAGGCAGGCAGAGAGAGAGGGAAGCAGGCTCCCTGCTGAGCAGAGAGCCCGATGTGGGGCTCGAGCCCAGGACCCTGGGATCATGACCTGAGCCAAAGGCAGAGGCTTTAACCCACTGAGCCACCCAGGCACCCCTAGATCATCTTATTTCTGGTGACATTTTAGGTTGTGACATGTTCTCTGAGTAGGACACATTAGTAAGATCTTTTAAACAACTGAATCATTCTTATCGAGTCATCAGCTAAAAGCTGACATCTGTAACGTTAGCACACTGAAAATGACCATTTTACTCTATTTCACCAGAGCTCGGCTTCATGTTGATACTGTATTTTCCCTAAAATACAACAAAAAACTGGGGTGAGAAATTTCTGTTTATGCTGTGAATCCTGTTTCTCCACTGGCTTCCGTTTTGTTTAGGAGTTGCCTTTTCACAGCAAGTGTCTTGACTTGAGCACAAAATAAAGACTGTGGTATTTTTGCGTTGAAAGGTCCCACTCAACCCTTGGGGGGAAATCGGTCAGATGAACAACTGATGTTTGGCTCTCTGTACACCTCCAGAGTAATAAACCACAGTGAATAAACGACACTGAGATAATTCACCTGGATCTCCATTTTTTTTTCTTGTAGTGATTCCCACAAAATGTGGGAGTGTGTTGCTCCCATCATGTGCTCTTGGGTTGTGAAGGAGCAAAGTGAATGGTGCTGATGCCCACTTCTCAGGGTAGTATGACCACTGCCGGGCAGGAGGACACTTAGTCACATTGGCCAGCACCCTGCTGTCCCTAGAAGGAGGGGTCCGGGGCTCTTGGTTTGCTGTTCCTGAGTTACCAGCTGCTCTATTTCCTCAAGTCCTGACAGAGTGAATGCCAAGTGGAGCCTGAGACTGCCACACTGACAGTTCTTCTTCTTTTTTTTTTAAATTAACATATAATATATTATTTGCTTCAGGGGTACAGGTCTGTGAATCATCAGTCTTACACCATTCACAGCACTCACCGTAGCACATACCCTTCTCAATGTCCATCTCCCAGCCACCCCATCCCTCCCACCCCCTTCTCTCCAGCAACCCTCAGTTTATTTCCTGAGGCTAAAAGTCTCTTATGGTTTGTCTCCCTCCCGATCCCATCTTGTTTCATTTTTCCTTCCTACCCCCCACAACCCCCCACCCTGCCTCTTAAATTCCTCATATCAGAGAGATCATATGATAATTGTCTTTCTCTGATTGACTTATTTTGCTTTGCATAATGCCCTCTAGTTCCTTCCATGTTGTTGCAAATGGCAAGATTTCGTTTCTTCTGATGGCTACATAGTATTCCATTGTATATATACACACCACGTCTTCTTTATCCATTCATCTATAGATGGACATCTAGGTTCTTTCCATAGTTTGGCTGTTGTGGACATTGCTGCTATAAACATTAGGGTGCATGTGCCCCTTTGGTTCACTACATTTGTATCTTTAGGGTAAATACCAGTAGTGCGATTGCTGGGTCGTAGGGTAGCTCAATTTTCAACTTTTTGAGGAACCTCTGTACTGTTTTCCAGAGTGGCTGCACCAGCTTGCATTCCCACCAACAGTGTAGAGGGTTCCCCTTTCTCTGCATCTTTGCCAACACCTATTGTTTCCTGACTTGTTAATTTTAGCCATTCTGACTGGTGTGAGGTGGTATCTCACTATGGTTTTGATTTGTACTTCCCTGCTGCTGAGCGATGTGGAGCACTTTTTCATGTGTCTGTTGGCCATCTGGAGGTCTTCTTTGCAGAAATGTCTGTTCATGTCTTCTGCCCATTTCTTGATTGGATTATTTGTTCTTTGGATGTTGAGTTTGGTAAGTTCTTTTTAGATTTTGGATCCTAGCCCTTTATCTGATATGTCATTTGTGAATATCTTCTCCCATTCTGTCAGGTGTCTTTGGTTTTATTGGCTGTTTCCTTTGCTGTGCAAAAGCTTTTGATCTTGATGAAGACCCAAAAGTTCATTTTTGCCCTTGCTTCCCTTGCCTTTGGTGATGTTTCTAGGAAGGAGTTGCTGTGGGTGAGGTTGAAGAGGTTGCTGCCTGTGTTCTCCTCAAGGATTTGAATGGATTCCTGTCTCACATTGAGGTCTTTCATCCATTTTGAGTTTATTTTTGTGTGTGGTATAAGGAAATGGTCCAGTTTTATTCTTCTGCATGTGGATGTCCAATTTTCCCAACACCATTTGTTGAAGAGACTTTTTTCCATTGGACATTTGTTCCTGCTTTGTTGAAGGTTAGTTGACCACAGAGTTGAGGGTCCATTTCTGGGCTCTCTGTTCTGTTCCATTGATCTATGTATCTGTTTTTGTGCCAGTACCATACTGTCTTGATGAATATAGCTTTGTAATAGAGCTTGAAGTCTGGAATTGTAATGCCACCAACTTTGGTTTTCTTTCTCAACATTCCTCTGTCTAATCGAGGTCTTTTCTAGTTCCATATAAATTTTAGGATTATTTGTTTCATTTTATTGAAAAAAATTGATGGTATTTTGATAGAGATTGCATTAAATGTGTAGATTGCTTTAGGTAGCATAGATATTTCCACAATATTTTTCTTCCAATCCATGAGCATGGAATGTTTTTCCATTTCTTTGTGTGTTCCTCAATTTCTTTCATGAGCACTTTACAGTTTTCTGAGAACAGATTCTTTGCCTAATTGGTTAGGTTTATTCCTAGGTATCTTATGGTTTTGGGTGCAACTGTAAATGGGAACTCTAGTTCTGATGTATTACTAATGTCTGTAATGATTAGGTCTCTAGCTGTCAGTATTGCCTCTTGTCTTTTTTTTTTTTTTTTTTTTTTTTTGGTGAGTTTTTCCAACTTGTCATTTTATCCAGATAAGAATAGAAGAATGAGAGAACAAAATACTAAAAGGGTAACAATGACCCCAGAAAAATATACACTAGCCAAATCAGAAGAGACCTGAAACCAGGGAGAGAAGAAAAGGGGAAATAAAGAAAAAAAGAATATATATTAGACTGGTGAATAGAACAGAGCCACATCCTTGATTTTGGGTGTATTTTAGTCTGTTAGAAGAAACTACCTCCCTAAATTTTAACCCACTGAGCCACCCAGGCACCCCACTGAGCCACCCAGGCACACCTCTCCCTAAATTTTAAAGAAAGAAAAACCTATATGTATATATACAGAAATAAGGGTAAACACAATGAAGGGATGGAATATGACTGTAAAAATGAAAATTAAAAAAGATTCTAAAAAAGGAATTGATAAGATAAGAAGTTGGTTGAAAAAAGAAAAAAAAGAGGAAAGAATGTGATCAGGCTGGAGACTGGAACAAAACCATATGCTAGATTTAGGGTATATTTTGATCTGTTAGAAGAAATTGTATCCCAAAATTTTAAAGGGAAAAAAACCCCTCTATGTATACAGGACATAAGGTTAAATACAATGAAGGAATAAAATATGACTATAACCATGAAAATTAAAAAAGATTTTTAAAAAAGGTATTGATAAGATAGTTAAAAAAATGTTAAAATAAGAAAGAGGAAAAATAAAAAAATAGAATAAGAAAAAGATAAAATTAAAAAAATTTAACTTTGAAAGACTAAAGGATCATGGGGAAAAAGCCATGAATCTGTGTGCTACTTTTGCATAGCTCTGAAGTTCTGCAGTTCTCATTAATTGGTAAACTTGGTCTTGGCTAGATGTTCTTGCTGATATTCTCAGGAGGGACCTGTTGCTATGATTCTCAAATGTCTTTGCCCGAGGTGGAATTTCACTGCCCTTGCCAGGGGCCAGGCGAAGTAATCTGCTCAGGTTCACTCTCCGGAGCTTTTGTTCCCTGAACGCTTTCCGCAGAGTTCCGGAGGACAGGAATGAAGATGGCGGCCTCCCAGTCTCCGGCCCGGAGGAGCCGAGAGCTCGGGGTGCCCCTCCTCAGTGCGCCCTCGGAGAAAAGCAGTCAATCCCTCCCGTCTCCCTGGTCTCCAGCTGCGCTCCGAGCTCACCTGACCTGTGACCGAGGTTTTCTATCTCTGGTGCATGGCCCTGTTTGGAGTCACCACACCCAGCAGATTCCTGCCCCACGCTCCTACAGGAAGGAGAGGAGGAAGGAGAGGGTCTCCCCAGATCTGCCATGTGCAGGGTCCCTGCCCGAAGAGCAGTGGCCTAACTGTGCCTTGGATCACGGTTTAAGGTAACCCCGAGCTGAGACCTCCCTCCCCCTTCTCAGTTCTGTCTCTGTGCCCGGCTTCCCTGCTCCAATACCTGGGAGCTCTGTCACATTCGGGCACCCCTGGTCTTTTTGTGTCCCCGTGGGTCATGAGACCAGAGTGTCCCCCTGGGGGCTCCACCCCACGCTTAGCCTCTGAAGCAACGTCCCTCAGTGGAGCAGACTTCTAAAAGTTCTGATTTTGTGCTCTGCTGCTCCACCGCTTGCCGAGAGCTGGCCCCTCCCCCCACTGTCTATCTTCCTGTTGCTTCAGATTCACTTCTCCAGACGTCCTACCTTCCGGAAAGTGGTCGATTTTCTGTTCCTAGAATTGCCGCTCTTCTTCTCTTCTCTCTCCTGCTGAGTTTATAGGTGTTCAGAATGGTTTGATAACTATCTAGTTGAACTCCTGCTACCTGATGATACTTCCATCTTCTACTCCTCCACCATCTTGCTCCTTCCCCAGGTTGGCTAAATTCAATCTAATCACACAGACAGAAGAACATGAAGCCAAAAGAGAAGGAAAAAAATGTAAAGATTAAAAGTACAGAAAAGAGAGGAAGAAAGAACCTTCAGAGTCTGAAGCAGGTGGCTCACAATGTCTTTGACCACTGCCTGACTGTGTCTGGGGAAGGATCCTGGCAGATAGGGTTTGGTGTTTACTGTCCCTTGCTGGCATGTAGGGAAGGACTGCCTGGTAGGTAGGTGGTGGGAGAGGCGAAGCTTTTCTTGGGCTCTTGCTTGTCTTCTCTGAGGGATCTGCTACCCTCTATGGCCCAGTGTTCTCCTGAGGTTAGGAGTTCCTGCCTTCTGGTGAGCTGGTATGTGGCTGGACATTAGAGTATTAATGAGTGAAGGGTGTTTTCATTTAGTTTAGTTAAGTTCCACAAATTATTGATTGTCTGCCAGATGCCAGGTATCTCTTGCCACTGGAAGTAAAGACGGAAATGCCACATGGCCTCTCCTTTCATTCTAATGGGAGATGCAAGGCTCTGTGGCAGCAGCAGGTAGAAGGCAAGAATGACTCAGTTGATTGGGCACTCCTTCATCTAGATTGGGACACTTTAGAGACTGAAAGGAGATACTTAAAAAATCATAGTGGAATGGTATGAAGGAGGTCACCTTATCTTATTGGGGGCTCAGGGAACCAGGAGAAGGGTCTCTTCAGTCCAGCCTAGCTGGTGGGTTGTGGGGTGGGGGCTGAGACTAGAATTCCAGAGAGTTACTTTGTGGAAATTGTGTTTGTATGGTGTCTTCAAGCCTGAACTTTTGCATTTTAAAGCAGGACTCTGAGGAAAGGAGCAGCTATTTCTGGAAATGCCTTTATTGGTGGAATTGAGGGTAGTTGCCCCAAGGGGTGCACAGGAGAAAAGCTCCCAAATTCTACTACTCTGGGCGACCATCAATAGACCTTTTTACTTAAGAGGCATTTATCACTTGTAGGGGCAGCAAAAATCACTTGATGTTTCACTGTTCCTCATTTCAGAAAAATAAAAGACCAACTGATGAACTCAGAGCTCTTAAAAACAGGGAGAAGTCCTTTCCCCACCTTCTCTCTCTCTTTCTCTATCTCTCTCTAGCAGTAAAAAGTGAATAAAGCCATGTAACAAGGTCATTCCCAGGCTAGGAGATAATCTCTCATATAGCTCTTAACATTCAGACAAAGCTAGATTCTTGGCAGCACAGCTAAATGGCACCTACTGGGCGTGTGCTCTCCCTCATCTGGCATGGCTCCGTGTCTTGCCTCTATCGCCAGGTTTCTTTTCTAATCACCTGGCCTACTCTTGCAGTCTCACCTGCTGAGAACACAGCCTCACAGTAGCTTAATGGCCTAGCTGTGGCTTACATTTTGCTACTACTTTGGGTACATTTTGCTGCAAGTAAGGATATTTACAGTCCCTGGGAGATGTTGAAACAATCTCAAAATAGCAGACATGCAAATGCTTTGCCTAACTAGCCACTACTTATTAAAACATATGGTTTAAGGACTAGAAATTTTATGTTTCCATAAAGTACTGTATGGTCTTGTATAATGAGGAAAATGGCAGAATACTGATGTTTATAGAGCAGTCAGATCTGTGCGTTTTGTAGGCACAGACCATGAATTCTAACTTAGAGTTTCACGTTAATATAGGGCTTTTGCATTATGGATTTTTTTTTTTTTGCATTATGTATTTTTAATTTTTTTTTTTTTTTCTACTCTGGTAAGGATCGACTTCTGTTTCTCTTGTTGGATTATACTTCAATCTACTGTCTTTGACCTTGAGATATTTCTGGGTACACCAAGGGTAAGAAAAGCTCAAGGTTCTTCTTTCAGAAAAAGCACTAAAAACCCAGTGTCTGGTTAGGTAGATGGTTGTTATGGGTTAAAACGTGTTCTCTGAAAAAGATACATTGAAGTCTTGACCCACAGTACTTCAGAATGTGAGCTTATTTGAAAATAGGGTTACTATGATGTAATTACTTAAGACAAAGTCATGTTGGATAAAGTGGGTTCCAAATCAAAATGACTGATGTCCTTATGTGAAGGTGGCCATTTGAAGACACAGACACCCACGGGGAATGCCATGTGGAAACAGGATTGGAGTGAGGCACCTACAAGCCGAGCAGTGCTAGAGATTGCTGGTCAACCACCAGGATCTAGGGAGGGGCAAAGAAAGGTTCCCCCAAGGTTCAGAGGGAGGATGGCCCTGTGGACACCTTGATCTTGGACTTGTGTCCTCCCCAATGGAGACAACAAATTTCCATTGTTTAAAGCTGCCCAATTTGTGGTATAGTAGTTAACACCCCTCCATCTGCACTTTTGCTCTCCAAGGTTTTGTTTGCCTGTGGCTGACTATGGTTGGAAGCAGATGATGGTCCTTCTGACTAATAGCCTAACACTGGGTCACTGTGCCTGCATCATTCACCTTGCTTCATCTCACCGCAGAGACCTTTTGCCATCTCCCATCTCCACCAGAAGGGTGAGTACAGGACAAAAGAATATTTTGGGAGAGAAAGCCCTCAGTCACTTAACCTTTATTACAGTATATTGTTACAATTGTTCTAGTTGACTGTTAGGATATTGTTGTTAATCTCTTACTATGCCTAATTTATAAAGTAAACTTCATCATAGGTATGTATAGGAAAAAATTACTATATATAGATTTCAGTACTCTCAGCATCCACTGGGGTCTCGGAACAGGCAATGGAGTCCTGGAACGTAGCCCCATGGGCAAGGTGGGAGACTATTGCACTATGTTATGGTAGTGCTAAGAAACTCATGGCTAATGTCATCTGGGCCTCTGGTGGATGCCTCACTCCCAGAAATGGCTCGAGGTAGCCTGGATGGAGTAATACGGTGTGGGAAGAACCTCTGGGACAGAAGGTGAAATAGTCATCCTTCACATTTGTGGGGTTCCTTTGCCTGGATTGCTTTAAGCCTCCTGTTCTTCTCAGTGGCTTTACCATCCCCTTTCTTCTTGGTTTCAGCTCCTTTGATAATGGGTGGGGGGGATGGATAGGGTGCTCCTGCTCTTGACAAGACCAGTCATGGTGCTGTAACCCTTGGCAATAGTGGCACATAACTCAGAATGAGAAATGGTCCTTCCTTGTAATGGATAGAGAAGCACTGAGGGTAAGTGCTGTGTGTCCATTGAAATGCTAACTGGGACGCAGGCAGTCATATATTCTGAAGAAGAGAGGGCCTATCTGCTTCCAGGTAATGGAAGCCTCATGTTTTTGAGTCCCTGGGTCTCATCCCCAGGCCACCAGTCTTGCATTTCTGACCTCCACCTTGTGAGCTGCTTTTGGATTCTTCCTGGCTACAAGATTTATTACATTTCTTTTCTGCTTGCGTTAGAATTCCTTCTTGTCATTTATAACATTCCAACTCCACCTGCAAATCTTTCCTGACTCTTCCCTTTCTCCCTCTTTCCAGGTGAAGAATTACTTTCTTTTACTTCCATCTTACCTTATAAATCCTCTGATTAGAGGACCCCACAGTAACTTTTTGTTTTGTATGTTGCTGGACCCCATTAGGCCACACATCTCTTGAGAACAGAAGCTGCATCTTATTCATTTTTATTTTTTAGTGTTGTGCCTGGATTATAGTTGTGCCCAATTTTTAGGGAGGTTGACTGGGCAAATGATCAGATGAATAATGAACCAGCTCTAATGGGATCACAATGTTTAAGCAGTAAAGGGACGTAGAGTTGTTCCTAGGTTGGTTCCTGTCATGGTTTTCAAATTCTAGAAGCCGTATCCTTTCTTCAAGGGACATCTTAGGTGGAAGGCCATATGTAAAGCATATGGGAATGGAATTGTTCTGGTTGAAGTGGAGGTGGTTGGCCCAGGATGCTGCCTCCTCATCTTTTTCTCTGACCTTTCCTCCCGCGAGCTGGCCTCTGTGGAACTTCTAGGGTTTTGTGGATCGCTACTTGGTAACCTTTTTTTGTTAGACTCACTGAACTTGAGTTTCTCCATCTGGATTCCCTTCCTTATTAAGAGATTGTGAGAAATTGTAAACTGAGTCTATTGTACTACAAATACTTACCCCACACGTGTATGTGCACTCAGGCCCACATATGCATCCTTCTCTTGGGTCCCGAAGAAAATACTGCAAAAGATGATGTATGCAGCTCAGAGTCTCACAGGATAATCTATGGAGTTCATAGTGGCTCTGTTGACATTCTGGGAATAGGACCAGCTTAAAGGATTAAAGGGTAAATCTACTTTCTGAATTATAACACCTTTCCCAAACCCCTTTCCAATTATACTGTTCAACTTACTATTCAACATCGTCAGAACACTTTATATGCTTTCATAAACCACTGACCTGCCATGAGAGATTGAAAACCAACATGGTAATATGATCTTCCTCTTCTTTTAAGAAAAATGTTCTTGTCAGGGTTTCAGCTTGCATTTCTTTTTTGGAGTTTTGTTATCTGGTATCATATAGCTTCCTGATGTTTGCAACAGAAAAGTCCTCAAATAGATGTAGTTGCTACCAACATCTTGCTACCAGGATGACCATTTCCTATGCTCAGTATTAGGGCATAAATGTAAATATGGAGGTTGGCTGTCTCTCACCAGGAGACTGCACAACTGTATGGTCAATTAATCTTCAATAAAGCAGGAAAGAATATCCAGTGGAAATAAGACAGTCTCTTAAACAAATGGTACTGGGAAAACTGGACAGTAACATGCAGGAGAATGAAACTGGACCACTTTCTTACACCATACACACAAACAAATTCAAAATGGATGAAGGACATACATGTGAGACAGGAAGACTTCAAAATCCTAGAGAACACAGGCAGAAACCTCTTTGACCTTGGCCGGTAGTAGCAACTTGTTACTAGACACATTGTGGGAGGCAAGGGGAACAAAAGTAAAAATGAATTACTTGGACTTCATCAAGATTAAAAAGCTTCTGCACAGCAAAGGAAACAATCGACAGCACTGAAAGGCAACCTATGGAGTGGGAGAAGGTATTTGCAAATGACCTATCTAATAAAGGGTTAGTATCCAAAATCTATTAAGAACTTAACAAATTCAATTCCCCCTAAACAAGTAACGTGGGTAAGAAATAGGTAGAAGACATGAATAGACATTTTTTCCAAAGAAGACATCCAGATGGTTAATGGACACATGAAAAGATGCTCAACATCACTTATCATCCGGGAAATACAGATCAAAACTATAAGGAGATACCACCTCACACCTGTCAGAATGGCTACAATTAGTAACACAAGAAAGAACAGGTGTTGGCAAGGACAGTACAAGAGGAACACACTTGCACTGTTGGTGGGAATGCATCCTGGAGCAGCCACTCTGGAGAACAGTATGAAGTTTCCTCAAAAAGTTAAAAATAGAACTACCCTACAATCCAGCATTACTAGGTATTTACTAGGTATTTACCCACAGGATACAAAATTACTGATCCTAAAGGGTACATATACCCTGATGTTTATGGCAACATTATCAACAATAGGCAAACTATGGAGAAAGCCCAAATGTACATTGACTGACGAATGGTTGAAAAAGATAAGGTATATATACAATGGAATATTACTTAGCCATCAAAAATGAAATCTTGGGGTGCCTGGGTGGCTCAAATGGTTAAATGGCTGCCTTCAGCTCAGATCATGATCCCGGAGTCCCATGATAAAGTCCCACATTGGGCTCCCAGCTCCACAGGAAGTCTGCTTCTCCTTCTGACCTCCCCTCTCATGCTCTCTCTCTCTCTCTCCCTCTCTCTCACAAATAAATAAATAAAAATTAAAAAAAGAATGAAATCTTGCCACTTGCAACCATGTGTATGGAGCTAGAGTGTGTTATACTAAGTGAAAGAAGGCAGTCAGAGAAAGACAAATGCCATATGATCTTGCTCATATGTGGAATTTAAGAAGGAAAGCAAATGAATATATGGGAAGGGCGGGGAGGGAGAGGGAAACAAACTATAAGAGACTCTTAGCAATAGAGAACAAATGGAGTGTTGAGGGAGGTGGGTGGGAGATGGGCTAGATGGGTGATGAGTGTTAAAGAAGGCACTTGTGATGAGCACAGGGTGTTGTATACAAGTGATGAATCACTAAATTCTGCTCTGGAAACCAATATTGTACTGTATGTTAACTAACTAAAGTTTAAATTAAAAAAAAGAAAATAAACAAACAAATAAATAAAAACAAACCCAGGAGACTTTCACATTAAGTGAATTCACATTAAGGCAGGGTGTCTGAACTGATTTAAACAAAGGATACCCTTCAAATTATAGTGAATTGAAAAAGCACCACAAGAACTTATGAAATAAAATTTGCATGTGAATTATAGTAGATACCAAATATGGAATCAATATGAATTAATTGCTGTAAAAAATGAATTTTACTTAAAAATTTTTTATAATATAATGGCATAAATTAGATAAATGAAAAGTTTTGTTAAGAATAAAAGAATAGGGGTGCCTGGGTGGCTCAGTGGGTTAAGCCTCTGCCTTTGGCTCAGGTCATGATCTCAGGGTCCTGGGGTCAAGCCCCGCATTGGGCTCTCTGCTCAGCACGGAGCCTGCTTCCCCTCCCTCTCTGCCTGACTCTCTGCCTACTTGTGATCTCTCTCTCTTTCTCTCTCTCTGTGTCTAATAAATAAATAAATAAAATCTTTTAAAAAAAAGAATAAAAGAATAAACTGTACAGATTGAGAAAAAATTTATTCTGCATTCTTTACCTAGAGCAATATTTTTGTTGTCATTGTTGAGGTGTAATTGACATAACATATTAGTTTCAGGTGTGCAACACAATTATTTGATGTTTGTCTGTATTGCAAAATGATCACAGTAAGTCCAGTTAACATCTGTCACCATACATAGTTAAAACTTTTTTTCCTTGTGGTGAGAACATTTAAGATCCATTCTCCTAGGGGCGCCTGGGTGGCTCAGTGGGTTAAAGCCTTTGCCTTTGGCTCAGGTCATGATCCCGGGGTCCTGGGATCCCCGCATCGGGCTCTCTGCTCCACGGGCAGCCTGCTTCCTCCTCTCTCTCTCTGCCTGCCTCTTTGCCTACTGGTGATCTCTGTCTGTCAAATAAATAAATAAAATCATAAAAAAAAATCCATTCTCCTAGCAACTTTCGAATATACAAGACAGTATTATTTATTTATTTTTTATTGACATAAAATGTATTATTCATCTCAGGGGTACAGGTTTGTGATTCTTCAGTCTTACACAATATACAGTGTTCACCACACCATACCCTCCCCATTGTCTACCACCCAGACACCCCTCCATCCCATCTCCCTCCCCTCTAGCAACCCTCAGTTTGTTTCTTGAGATTAAGAGTTTCTTATGGTTTGTCTACCTCTCTGGTTTCTTCTTGTTTCATTTTTTTAAAAAATATTTTATTTATTTATTTGACAGACAGAGATCACAAGTAGGCAGAGAGGCAGGCAGAGAGAGAGGAGGAAGCAGGCTCACTGCTGAGCAAAGAGCCTGATGCGGGGCTCGATCCCAGGACCCTGGGATCATGACCCGAGCCGAAGGCAGAGGCTTTAACTCTTTGAGCCACCCACGTGCCCCAGTTCTTGTTTCATTTTTTTGTCTCTTCCCTTATGATCCTCTGCCTTATTTCTCAAATTCCACAAATGAGTGAGATCATATGATTATTGTCTTTCTCTGATTGACTTATTTTACTTAGCATAATACTCTCTAGTTTTACCCATGTCATTGCGAATGGTAAAATTTCATCTTTTTGATGGCTTCATAATATTCCAGTGTGTGTGTGTGTGTGTGTGTGTGTGTGTGTGTGTGTGTGTATAACATCTTCTTTATCCATTCATCTGTCGATGGACATCTGGGCTCTTTCCATAGTTGGCTATTGTGGACATTGCTGCTATAAACACTGGGGTGCTGGTGCCCCTTCAGATCACTACATTTGTATCTTTGAGGTAAATACTCAATAGTGCAATTGCTGGGTTGTAGGGTAGCTCCATTTTCAACTTTTTGAGGAACTTCCATGCTGTTTTCCAGAGTGGCTGCACCAGCTTGCATTCCCACCAACAGTGTGGGAGGGTTCTCCTTTCTCTGCATCCTCGCGAACATCTGTTGTTCCTGACTTGTTAATTTTTGCCATTCTGACTGATGTGAGGTGGTATCTCATTGAGGTTTTGATTTGTATTGCTCTGATGCTGAGTGATGTGGAGCACTTTTTCATGTGTCAAGACAGTATTATTATCTGCTATCATATTACATCTTTATGACTTACACATTTAATAACTGAAAACGTTTAAAAAATTTTAAAAAAGATTTTATTTATTTATTTGACAGACAGAGATGACAAGTAGGCAGAGAGGCAGGCAGAGAGGAAGGAAGGGAAGCAGGCTCCCTGCTGAGCAGAGAGCCCGATGTGGGGCTCAATCCCAGGACCCTGAGATTATGACCTGAGCCAAAGGCAGAGGCTTAACCCACTGAGTCACCCAGGCACCCCTGGAAACATTTAAAAAAAACTATTTATTTATTTATTTGAGAGAGAGAGAGAGAGCAAGTGGGGGAAGAGGTAGAGACAGAGAATCTCAAGCAGATTGTATGCTGAGTGCAGGCTGAATGTGGGGCTGTCTCATGACCAGAGATCATGACTTGAGCTGAAACCAAGAGTTGGGTGCCCAACTGACTGAGCCACCCAGATACCCCTTAATAAGTGGAAATTTTTACCTTTGACTTCCTTCACTCATTTTGGCCACCCTCCATTCCCTCCCTCAGGCAACCACCAGTCATATCCATGACCTCCATTTTTGTTGTTGTTTTGTTTGTTGTAGATTCCACATGTAAATGAAATCATACTTTATATGTCTATTTCTGTCTGAATTATTTCACTTAGTGTAATGCCTTCAAGGTCCGTCTATGTTGTCATGAGTGGCGAGAGTACATTTTTTATGGCTGAATAATATTCCATTGAGTATGTAAACCATATTTTTTTTATCTACTCACCCATCAATGGACATTTAGGTTTCCATTGTCTTGGCTGTTGTAAGCAGTTCTTCAGTGAACATGGGTGTGCAAATATCTTTTTGAATTAGTGTTTTGAGTTAGTGTTTTCATTTTGTTTAGATAAATACACAAAAGTGGAATTGTTGGATCATATGGTAGCTCTATTTTCAATTTTTTGAAGAACTCTATACTGGCTTTTTCCACAGTGGCTGTATGCATTTACATTCACACCAACAGTGCACAAGGGTGCTCTTTTCTCAACAGCTTTGGCAGTACTTGCTATTTCTTGTTTTCCTGATAATAGCCATTCTAACAGGTATGAGGTGTTAAGTCATTGTGGCATCGATTTGCGTTTCTGTGATGATTAGTGCTGCTGAACATCTATTCGTGCACCTGTGGGCCATCTGTATGTCTTCTTGGGAAAAATGCCTATTCAGATCCTCTGCCCATTTTTATTTATTTATTTATTTAAAATTTTAAAAGATTTTATTGTTTATTTGATATATAGAGAGAGAGACAGTGAGAGAGGGAATACAAGTAGGGCAAGTGGGAGAGGGAGAAGAAGACTCCTTGCTGAGCAGGGAGCCTGATGCAGGGCTTGATCTCAGGACTCTGGGATCATGACCTGAGTTAAAGACGGACCTTAACTGACTGAGCCATCCAGCTCTGCCCATTTTAAAATGAGATTGTTGCTTTTTTGCTATTTAGTCATACAAGTTCTCTATATATTCTGAATATTCTGACTACTCTTTATCAAATAAATGGTTTGCAAATACTTTCCTCCAGTAGGTTGAATTTTTCATTTTGTTGATGATTTCCTTTGCCATGCAGAAGTGTTTTAGTTTGATGCAGTTTCTTGTTTATTTTTGCTTTTGTTCCTTTGCTTTTGGTATCAAATCTAATAAATAATTGCAGAGACCTATGTCAAGGAACTTACCTCTTACATTTTCTTCTAGGAATTTTATGGTTTTAATCATAAAAATAAATCATAAAATTTAATCATTCAAGTCTTTAATCCATTTGGAGTTAATTTTTGTGTATGGTGTAAGAAAGTAGTCCAGTTTCATTTTTTACATGTGGTTGTCCAGTTTTCCCAACACCATTTATTGAAGACTGTCCTTTCCCCATTGTATATTCTTGGCTCCTTTGTTGTAGATTAATTGAGCATATAAGTGTGAGTTTATTTCTGGGTTCCTTATTCTGTTGTATAGATCTACGTCAGTGCCAATACCATAGTTTTGATGACTGTAGCTTTGAGGTATAGCTTTGAAAATCAGGGGGCACGATGCCTTCAGTTTAGTTCTTTCTCAAGATTGATTTGGTTATTTAGGGTCCTTTATGGTTCCATATGAATTTTAGGATTATTTGTTCTATCTGTGTGAAAAATTCCTTTGGAATTTTGATAGGGATTTCACTGAATCTGTATGAAAGCAGCAGTGTTTTTAATCATTTTTCTATGTCTACTAAATTTTATAATGATACTGCTGAGTCAATTTCTTACATCAAAAACCATGTAGAGCCCACTCTTCTATATTTTAAAATTACAGTCTAATTTGGAAATTCCATTTTGTACGAGGAGTGTTGTAGCAGAAGGAAGATTAAGATCACCTATATATTCTATTATAGTCAGGTCAATATGAATTAGATTGCTTTAAAATTCATGAGTTGTTTTGCCTTGGACAACCTCTTTCTCAGTTTCTTAAAAACCCAAGACAGAAAATTTTCAGTTTTACTTTGGAGAATTCCGAATTTGTGTATGTTTGATTTAAACACATGTTGGGGGCTACAAGCCTCTCTACTTTCTATGCAAGTTATCTTTCTTTTAGAAATAGCACTGTGGGAAGTATGTATGTGAGGTGTAGATGTTCAGTACTCAATAAAATAAAAAATATCAAGTCCATACACCAGACCAGGTTGGTGTACAACCTGTCTTGGAGATATGGTTTGCCCACCAAGAAGCGCCCTGTGAGCTCACCATTTGCAAAAATGCCTGGTGCCTAGTGTCCTAGCTGTCTGGGGGTCAGGTCAGGTGATGTCTCATACAGTTGCAGACTACAGTATTTCAATGCTTTGAGACACCAGTGGTTGCACCATTGATTTAATCATAGCTTTTTAGGAAAAAGATTTGCCACACATCAATTAGTAAGATCATCTTGATTCCAGAAACTTTAAAGTGTGAAAAAAAAGACTCATTTTAGAAACAAAGAAATAGTAAAGCTATACATATGTGCCTAGCATTTTTCTAAGTTTTGTATATTTAGAGGAAAAATGTTGCCTCTTAAATACCTGTATCTATCATATATACGTATTATTATTTATTGGTTTGGAACATAGTTTGGAAACATTGCTGTAAGTTAAAAGGGAATACAGAATATCATTAAACAGAAAAATAACTCTCATAAAAGTGGTGCTAGCCAAAGGAAGCCAAAGTAGTGAGGAAGGCAAGCCAAGGCTCATCTGAAATAGTCATTGACAGCAGATCAGGACCTTGCAAGCAGGATGCCAGCAAAGTGCTCTCTGCTCCCATGGTATGTCCCCACAAAAGGGAATTAGAGTAAAGTTTGGGCAATTGTTTTGAAAGCCACAAAGAATATCTGAAGCTTGTATCATTTTCCACATTTGTTCCTGCTTAGCTGAGAACAAGAAGCTGCAGATGGCCATTAGTCATATGAATTGTGGGGTCTGAGAGTGCTTTCGTGGCCATTAGGGACACTTGTGGGAGGGGCCAGACTCCCAGGGTCCTGAATTCCGTCATTGCCTTCTCTCCTTGGTCCCATCCCTGCCAACCCAAGGTGCCCATGCTACCCTGTTACTGTGCTGGAATATGCCTGGTGGATGAGGGGTGGGGGAGGGTGTTTTGATATAGCTCCATAGTTCTTCAACTACAGATTCTTTGGGGCCATATTGGTAATTTGGAAGTATTGATTCCCACTCCCTCAACCCCTAGGCTTTTAGGTGTTCCAAGTTTCATTAGAACTTCCCACAGAAATTTGGCCAAAATATAGAAAAGACATGGTTTCAAATGTACATATTTTAAAGTATCCCAAAAGATTTCTTGCAGAAGTAAGTTAAAATTGATGAAGAGAAGTTTTCAGATTCTATGTTAAGATGTTGGCTGACTGGAGCCAGAGGGTTCAGACTTAGAGTGTGTGAAGGAGGCCATGCATGAGTGTCTACATGATTCTAGTGTAGCTGTTCTGGCCCCAGTAGGAGATAATGATGGTGAGCGACGGAAATGTTTTCACTGCTCGTTTATTGTTATTTTTCATTATTATTATTTTAATTTTTATGGTGGTAAAACCCACGTAATTAAAAATTGTCATCTTAACCATTTCTTTTTTTTTTTTTTTAAAGATTTTATTTATTTATTTGTCAGAGAGAGCGTGAGAGAGCACAGGCAGCCAGAGGCAGAGGGAGAAGCAGGCTCCCTGCCGAGCAAGGAGCCTGATGTGGGAGACGATCCCAGGACGATCATGACCCGAGCAGAAGGCAGCCGCTTAACTGACTGAGCCCCCCCACCCCGGGCATCCCTCATCTTAACAATTTCTAAATGTACAGTTCAGTAGGATTAAGTGCATTCACTGTGTCATACAACCAAGCTCCAGAAACATTCATCTTGCAAAATTGAAACTCTGTACTCATTAAACAACAATACACCCCAGATCCCTCTTTCCTCAGCCCCTGGCAGCCACCATTTTATTTTCTGTCTCTGTGAATTTCACTGTGTTAGATGCTTTATATCGGTGGACTCATACAGTAGTTGTCCTTTTATATCTGGCTTATTTCATTTAGCATAATGTCCTCAAGGGTCATCCATATTGTTATACGTGTCAGTGTTTCCTTTCTCAGGGTGAAGGGACAGACATTTTTAAAGAATTTTGAGAGTAAGCCACATCAGCTGGGTATGTAGAGGGCACTTACTGCATAGTCACAGGATAATTTTCATTTTTCTGGTCATGTTTCTTAAAGTCTTTCAAGTGTTTATGTTTTGAAGTTTCAATAAGCAGAACCAGTAAGGATGTCCTGTAGATGTGGATGTAGATGTGGATGATGGATGGAGGAGACCTGAGGGTGCCTGAGAGTCTCTGAATGTTGTACAGATGGTCTCGGCCATTGCTGGTTTTCAGAAAAAGACGTTCTTTTTAACTTTCTTTTTTTAAGATTTTATTTATTTGTCAGAGAGAGAGAGTGCGTGTGCACAAGCAGGGGAGTGGCAGGAAGAACAGGCAGAGGGAGAAGCAGGCTCCCCACTGAGTAGGGAGCCTAATGTGGGAGTTGATCCCAGAACCCTGAGCTCATGACCTGAGCCGAAGGCAGACACTTAACTGACTGAGCCATCCGTGCATCCCTTCTTTTTAACTTTGAGTGGTGCTCTCCACTCAGGTGTGGCATGATTCTGCCCTCCCCCAGGGGACATTTGGCATGGTCTGTAGGCATTTTTTTTTTTTAAGATTTTATTTATTTATTTGACAGACAGAGATCACAAGTAGGCAGAGAGGCAGGCAGAGGGGGGGTGGGAAGCAGGCTCCCTGCTGAGCAGAGAGCCTGATACGGGGCTCGCTCCCTGGACCCTGAGATCATGATCTGAGCCGAAGGCAGAGGCTTAACCCACTGAGCCACCCAGGTGTCCCTGTAGGCATTTTTTTTTTAAGATATTTTTTATTTATTTGACACAGAGAGAGAGAGAGGTCACAAGTAGGCAGAGAGGGAGGGGGAAGCAGGATCTCCGCCGAGCAGAGAGCCCGACGCGGGGCTCGATCCCAGGACCCCGGGATCATGACCTGAGCCGAAGGCAGAGGCTTTAACCCACTGAGCCACCCAGGTGCCCCGTCCCTGTAGGCATTTTTGATTGTCACAACTTGGGGTGTGATATGGGCTGTTGGCATCTGGTGGGCAGAGGCCAGGATGCTGCTCAAACATCCTACAATGCACGGGATACCCCCTCAACAAAGAGTATTTCGTCCAAAGGTTAATAGTGCTGAGGTTGAGAAACCCTAACACTGAGGCAGAAATTCGAGATGGTCACATGCTCACACTGTGTCTCTAAGTTTAGTCAACAGAGAACTCCTAATCATTACATGTACGGATGATTCTCCTCTTTGAGAAGGTCTGGCATATACCGAAATAGAACAACGTCCATCTACGTCAGATGCTCAAAGTTGATACAAAAGATCACATCAACAGAGGCTTTCTTACCTAAACACCATTTGTCTAAACACAAAGCATTTCAACCAGCTGACATTCAGGGAACGAGTCTCTGCCCTGTTCTGGGAGCCCCAACCCAGAATATTTCATGCTAATGTAAACAGGATAAGCCTTTTCAGCTGCAGTGCTGTTTACCAGGAACCTGCTAGAATAAACTAGGTTGTTGAGTTTAATTTAGTCAGCAGCAGTAATCACTGGGGTTCTTCCATTTGTTGAGAGGCAACAAATGTGTGGGCACATCTGACAGATGCTGTAATCTGGATTTGCCAAATGCTGAGGAGCACTTTGGAGGGTTTCTTCTGCCAGGCAAATGATGAACTTATCGGTAACGGCCTCCCTCCCTGACAGGAAAGAGTGAATTTAAAACGAAAGAATCAAATGAGCACTGGGTGTTGTACACAACTGGTGGACTCTTGAGTGCTACATCTGAAACTTAGGATATACTACGTGTTGGCTAATTGAATTTAATTTAAAAAATGTATTTGAGGTTTACTGAAAAAAAAAATAGAAACAAAAGTGAAAGAATGAAGTCTCACGGCTCTCCTCTGAGGGCAGGAATGGGAACGACCTCTGGAGGTCCCCATTATACCTGGGAATCAGTGAGTCAGTGAGAGAGCTGAAATGAAGTATGGAAGGTTTGTATATTATTTTTCTCCCCATTGGTGGAGAAAATACCATTCCATAAAAATCATACAAGACTTTTTCATGTTTACCACATTAGAATTCCCATCTAGAGGAGAGCAGGGAAAAAGCTCTCAGGACTGGGAAAAAATACCAACATAGCTCAGTGTCCCTTAGATGTCCAGTTCTGTCCCACTGAAGAGCAGCAGCATCTCTTTTCCTTGTAACCATAGTTCTGGGCCACAATGGACTGCCTGTGGTCTAATTTCTGGCCAGGTCCGGTGGACCTAGAGCAAGATTTTGTTAAGTGTGGCAAATACCTCACAGGGAAATGCAAGTGTGAGTTCATGTCCAGGGGGCTCATTTCAGCTACACCTTTTCAATGATTTCCTCCCGTCTTTTGCTCCGTTTGACGTGCTGATGTTCTCATTGCTCCTCAGCGCAGGGGTTAGGAGTCCAGGCTGTGAACTAGACTCTGCAGGTTTGAATCCTGGCTCGGCTTCTACCAGCTCAGTGCTCTTCTGTGTATCGTTTTCTTCACTTGCAAAAATAAGGATGAAAAGACCTGTACCTACCTCATATGGTTATGCCAATTTAAATGACTTAATACTTGTACAGCCTACAGAACAGCTCCAGACAAGAGGTAGATACTGTATTTACTAAATAAAGAATATGACATTTGGCATCTTAAACTGGAAGCTTTAAATTCACACATTAGATTGTAACTTAGCAGACTCCGGAGTGTGGAGCTGAATCATTACAGGGTGTGGGGGTCCTAAAAGTTAACCTGCGTTTACCAAACAGCACACCTCCCCAGAACTGATTTGAATCAACTGCCGAGGACCCCACCCTCTCAGGCCTGCCCCAACGAGGGGTCCAGTCATCCTGGAAAAAGGGTCAGATGGTTTTTCTCAGGTCAGCAAGGGATGGATTGTCTGCCTTCCCATTCCCTGGGTGAGTGCGATGTTGGACTAACTGCAAATCGAGGGAAGCTGGGAGCTGGGTTTCAGAGGACAGACTGTGTGGGACCCCAGGCATGGAGCTGTGCACAACAATTCAGGCAGCAGCTGACAGGGCCTGGGTTGAGAGAGCAGAACGAGGAGCTTGCACTGACTGTGGGCCAGGGCTGTCACTCATGGTCAGCTGTGGTGAGAAAGACCACACTGAGCGACCTGGTCAGTGGAGAAGAGGGAATCGGGAAGGGGCCTTTGTGGCCTCATGGAGAAGTTCTAATGCCCTCTTCTGTCACATCCTGCTAGACAGTGAGGCTTTACCCTCTTCCTCCTCTGGGCCCCTGGAATCCTTCCTCTTAGACTCACATGCTCCGGGAGGAGGGCAGGTATCCTTTTGGGGGAAACTGGCTGAAGAAAAGCAGTCCACAGATACTGGTATTTGAGGGTTCCTCACTGAAACCGTCAGGTTCTTCCTGATGACAGTGAAGCCCAACTGGCAAGCTTGAGTGTCTGTCTTAGTGCTTTCTCCTTAGATGTGAATGCAGCTCAGGGACTGCTCGGACCAAGGCCAGCTGGGCCAGGAGCAGGCTGGCACTTCTGCCCTAGCCGGGTTCTCTGGCACCTTCTTTCTCTAGGCTGCTCCTCTTCCCCTGTGTAGAAGAGGGAGGACACAGATGCTTTGGAGCAAGCAAACAAACAAACGAAATGACTTGGAAAACAGTTGTACACAAATAGCTTGCCTACTTCCTTGAGTTCCAAAGAAGTTCAACCAGAACACAGTAAGAAAAAAATCCCCGGGTCCCAAGTGCCTATGCGCAGGCCAGCACGGGCACAGCTTCACAGGCTTTGGAATCCCAAAGGGAGAGACTCGTGAATGTAACGGGCTGCTGTCTGCAAAACTAGTACTTCCCACTTTACCTTTTTTCCTTTGAATTTCTTATGGACAGTTTTCTTGGTATTCAATGTTGACGAGAGTGGGGATGGTGGCAGAAGAAATTATTTGGAGGGGAGCAGGGTAGAATTAAGACTGGTAACCAAAGGATGACGATTACTTCCCATCTGCCTTGAATTTGGGAGGAGAAGCAATGGAAAAAGCTGGTTCTGAGGAGGAGAAGCCTCGGGCGTAGCACACCCACTGTTCTCTCCCTTGATTTTTATTCATCGGTTTGAGGAGAGAAAGGACTGGCCTTCTGAGGGCAGAGGGCTCAGACTGTTCCTCTTGAGTTGTCAGCTTCCTCATTCCTTTTTTTTTTTTTTTTTAATTTTGTTGATTTACTTGAGAAAGAGAGAGAGACAGAACAAGCAGGGGGTGAGAAAGGGGCAGAGGGAGAGGCAGACTCCCCTCTGAGCAGGGAGCCTGACATGGGTCTCCCAGGAACCTGGGATCATGACCTGAGATGAAGGCCAACCCTTAACTGACTGAGCCACCCAGGTGCCCCTCAGCTTCCTCATCTTAAAGAGAAGCTTTCAGAGGTTAGCTCTTCCAGAAGGACTTTTGCAGCCGGGAAACGTGCTCTCCATAACCCAGGAAGACTATGGCTTTTCTGAAAGCCTGACACATGACCCTCCTACTAACTGTTGCAGGGCAGAGTTTTCAGCTTTGTTCTGGATGCTTTATATCAGACCTTGTTATGGGTTGAATTGTGCCCCCCCACCCCAACCGCCAACTCATGTCAAAGTCCCCGGTACCTGTGAGCGTGACCTTATTTGGATATAAGGTCTTGGGCACCTGGGTGGCTCAGTTTGTTAAACATCTGCCTTCAGCTCAGGTCATGATCTCAGGGTCCTGGGATCGTGCCTTGCATTGGGCTCCCTGCTCAGCAGGAAGTCTGCTTCTCCCTCTCCCTCTGCACCTCCCCCTGCTTGTGCTCTCTTGCGTGCATGCTCTCTCTCATGAATAAATAAAATCTTAAAAAAAAATGGACATAAGGTCTTTGTAAATATAATTAGTTAGGATGAGATCATTGGGGTGGGCCCTAATTCAGTGTGACTGATGTCCTTATAAAAGGGATATTTGGAGGGGCACCTGGGTGGCTCAGTGGGTTAAAGCCTCTGCCTTTAGCTCGGGTCGTGGTCCCAGGGTCCGCGAGCCTGCTTCCCTTCCTCTCTCTCTCTCTGCCTCTGCCTACTTGTGATCTCTGTCTGTCAAATAAATAAATAAAATCTAAAAAAAAAAAAAAGGGATATTTGGTGACAGACACATGCAGCAGGAAGAATGCCTTGTGAACAAGAAGGCAGAGATCAGAGTGTTGCTTCCACAAGCAAGAAGTAGGAAAGATTGCCAGTAAACCACCAGAAACCAGGTGAGGGGCAAAGAGCTCCCTCGTAGTCCTCAGAAAAAAACCAGCCCTATTGACAAATTGATTTGGGACTTCCAGCCTCCAGAGCTGGGAGACAGTAACTTCTGGTTGTTAGAGCTACCCAGGTTGTGATATTTTGTCACGGCCACCTTGGGAAACTAATACAGGCACCATTGGAAGGTTGGACTTCCCGGAAGAAAACACACAAATTCATCACTGCAGGGATAATCAGCCCTGCATTGTCCATACAACCCTAGATTTGGCTTTTGCCAATAACGTTTTGTGCGGTGACTCTTGGTTTCATTCTGTCCCGGATACCCCTATATCTCTCTGGTGGAAAATTTCCTTGCTGCTTGTGGGGGACCAAGAATGGAGCTCTTTGTTTAGAATTTGCGTGGTATACATAAATAACGAGCATATGGGGAACTTTCAAGCCGGAGGCATTTCAGAATTGGGCAAGGGAAGAGAGGCTTCATTTGTTAAAGACATTTCCTGTTCAAGTTCATCAAGAGCTTCCCTACATCCTCCCTTCCCCATGTCCTGCTTTCCCCACAAACCCCAAATATGTAAGAGGCTTTCTTCATTGCGTAGGCCCAACAGGATGTTGAGAGAAACGGATAATAAAAAATAGTACATCAAACCAAATGAATGGAAAGAACCCTGTTTCTTTCTATGCATGTAGCTTCAGAATTGTAAAGAAGGAGTAAGAAAATCTCCTTGCAGTGAGCATGCCTTTTAGTGTGTCTAAATTGTTTATACAAAGGCCAGCCTTTAGAAATTAACCCTGGTGGTTAACTCAGCCTTCATACCGGGACTTCTTATACTACTGGCTTCTGTCTACCCCAGGCTGTAAAGTAGGGTGAGTGGGTCAAGTCGAAGGTACACAAGATGTTCTACCCCAGCCCAGCCCCTCCAAAAAGGCTTGGCCCCGGGATGATTTGAACTCCTTGGTCCATGAATGCAGGATGCCCCACTTCCTGAGTGTTATTTCCTATCGTCATGTGTGTTCTCTACAGCAGCTTCATCTATTGGCCCTGGAAAAGCCCTTTTAAATTAAAGTATTTCAATAGCTGCCAGGGAATTAGCGAGGCGAGCTGTGAAAAAGGCAGTTGCATTTGCTTGTGTCTGGGAAGGAGGTTGTCTCCTGGTTAGCACAAGCATCCCAGTTTCACACCCCATTAACAGGGTGTCAGTCTGATTTCCTCCTTTCAACCCAAACCACAGCCTTGGGGAAGCCAGCCAGCCTTCCAGTGGCTTCTGCTGCAGATCCTCATGGCTTCGTGGTCCAACCTAGTGGAAGCGATTTCTTATAACAGCTCCAGAAGAGGCATTTCCACATTCAAATATATAGGAACACATTCCAGGGATAAACACACATGATCTGATTGCTTCATATTTTGAATTATGGGGCCTTCTAGACAACCCTTCTGAAGACCAATGTGTATAACTGGGGATTTGCAGTAATATTAGAAACACAGAGGTAACAAAATAGTCATGATTTCTAGTAATACAGATACTTGTTAAATGGTATGGTGCGAGGGGTAGAATATAGAACGTAAAGCATAAAACTGAAGAAGTCAGATTTTGGGAAAATGTATTGCAGACTTGATTATGTGCTAGGAAATGTATCCTTAAAAAGGAGGGAGAATGGGGTAGGGGGAGGGAGGGAATGAGGGAGGAAGAGAGACAGGAGAAAGATGAGCCCCGTTTAGAGAACATAGCCCCTATCATTGAAGAAGAGTAATTTATATGAGTGTCAGGGAAAGTCATTTAAACAACTGAGGGGAAGCATAAGGGAGGTAATTATGTAGCAACCAAACCAAACCAAACTATTTTTCTGATTTTCAGAAGGGTCAATTCCTTGAATAAGGTTTTCAAGGTTAAGGCCCAAACTTTTCTTTGAAATAATTGGCCTGATACCTGGAATAAGTGATTTTTGGCTTTTAGCCAAGTAAGTTGGCTTTTAGAGACCAATACACTAATCAGAAACAACTTTCAGGAAGATTTTATTCTGTCCCAGCCTACTACTTGCACATAGTATGCCCTCAGATAACATTTTGTCTAATGGATGAATGCAAGATTTTATACTGAAGGGTTGTTTGTAGAAGACAGTTTCTCTGCTTATTTTTTCACTGCAAATGAAGAAGAGAGACTTGTCTCAATTACAGTAAGAGAAATACAAGAGAATTCCCAGCTGCAAGCAGAAAGATACATTGGTAAGAGCTTAAGAGGGTTAATGAAGTTCTTTCTAGAGGTATTTATGGCACCAGAAAGGCTAAGCATAGTCTCCTAGAGAAGTTAGGACCTTGATGCTTTGTTCCTTGTTTCCCTTTCCACCTCCATTTATTCTCCACTAGGAGACAGAGCTATGCTCAGCATGATACTAAATCCCCCAAGCAATGAGGTTTTTCTTTCTTTCTTTCTTTTTTTTTTTCTCACGGTCAAGACGCTCCATCTTTTTGAGGACACGGGTTACTGAGTTCAGGTTGCTGGAACCATGTTGTGGTATAAAGGGGGTTCAAATCACTTAGGAATTGGTTCATCTGAGAGCAAAATGAAAACTCCAAATAAAATGGCAGACACCGGGGCACCTGCGTGGCTCAGTGGGTTAAAGCCTCTGCCTTCAGCTCAGGTCATGATCTCAGGGTCCTGGGATCGAGCCCCGCTTCAGGCTCTCTGCTCAGCAGGGAGCCTGCTTCCCTTCCTCTCTCTGCCTGCCTCTCTGCCTACTTGTGATCTCTGTCTGTCAAATAAATAAATAAAATCTTTAAAAAAAAATAAAATGGCAGACACGAAATAGAAATTTAAGAATTTCGGTTTATGATGTTGTCAGGAGCCATCATTCTCAGTATATAACTTCTACCTCATGGTCCAAAATGACTGCTTGAGCTCTAGCCATCGTGTCTACATTCTACTCAGGAGGAAAGAAAGGATGAATAAAGGGATGTCCCTTTCCTATAAGGACACTTTCCAGAAGTTGCAAAAGACACTTTTTCTTACATTTCAGAACTTATATGCACACACCCTAACTTTAGAGTGGTTGAGTAACGTGGCCAGGAAAGCATTATCTTTTGCTCTCCCTGTCCACAGTTAGATTCCCACAGAGAGTAGGCTACTCTCATCTGGCAATCACTTGACCCTTCCCTTGAAGTGTCTCTGGGTTTTTCTGAGTAGCTGAATCTGATTTTCAAATCTTGACAGCAGGAACGTTAAGGCACATCCTGAAGGTGTTTACAGGGCCTTAGGGTCAGCCTGGGTTCACTGGAGCATAATATTGTTTCTTTTTTTAAAAAATTATTATTATTATTTTTAAATTTTAATAAACATATAATGTATTTTTATCCCCAGGGGTACAGGTCTGTGAATCGCCAGGTCTACACATTTCACAGCACTCACCACAGCACACACCATAATATTGTTTCTAAACTCTCAAGGAAAAATGCACTCTGAGCCAGCAGGTCTGCCTGGGGCCTGAAGTTCTGCATTTCCAACAGGCTCCGAAGTGAGGCCATGTGGCTGGTGCATAGACCATGTTTTGCGTGCAAGGATTTAAAGAAGGTTCTCTATGGATGCCCAAATGTTACTTTTTTGTAGACTACTTAGGTGGAGAGGAGCAGTGGTGGTCAGGGTGTGTCTGTCCATGGTTCTTGCATGCTGCTGTTCATAAGAATGCCCCGAGGAGCTTGTTAAAATACAGACTTCCAGGATCCCAGTGATTGTTTTCAATGTAACAGGTGGCAGGCATCTGATTTTTTACAACAGGCACTCTGGGTAATTTCTGATAAAGGTGGTCTAGGAGTCGCATCGTGAGAAATGTTGGCACCAGGCAATTGTCTTGACCTCTGGATCATAATCCTGTAGGATCCCGGCATTCTGGGATTTCTCTAAATAGTGTAGCTTAGTTCCTTAAAGGAGAGATGTTTTCTTAATTGTCATGACCCAGGAAAATTTCATCAGAGGCCCATGCATCTTCCTTTTCTGTTTTGGAGCTAAGTAAGAGTTTTGTTCCTCCAGGAGCTTTGTCAGCTAGGGCTGCAATGATAGAACGCCATACACTAGGTGGCTTAAACCCCACATATATGTTTCTCGCAGTTCTGGAGGTCAGATGTCCAAGATCGGGAGTAAGCATGCTGGGTTCTGGCGAAAATCCTCTTCCTGGCTTGCACATAGCCTCTCACTGTGGCTGCCTTGTGTCTATAACCTCATAGGTGCCCCCTGCCCCCCACCAAACCTCATCTAAACCTAATCAATGTAGGAATTTAAGGGGCATACAAATGGATCATAACAGGGGGATTTTGTGTCACCGAGAGTGGCACTGGTCAATTAGCTAGAGGTCTGGTGGGGAAAAGGCATGTGTGGGTCAGCGGTGAGGAGGATTCAGAAGGGAGGAGGAGTAGGGGAGGGGAAGAAGCTAACCTCTCCTGTCATCTTGTGTATGAGAGCATGGTGCTAGCCATTGTTAGTGCTCACATAGACCTCACTGCTACCCTGTGAGGTGTAGGGGCTATCTCCTTTACCACAGCTATGTTTTAATACTCTTTTTTTTTTTTTTTACACTGGCGTGCCTAGCACAGGCATTTAATTTTATTTATTTTTTTTTATTAAATTTTTTATTTATTTTCAGTGTAACAGTAGTCATTGTTTTTTCACCACACCCAGTGCTCCATGCAATCTGTGCCCTCCCTAATACCCACCACCTGGTTCCCCCAACCTCCCACCCCCTGCCCCTTCAAAACCCTCAGGTTGTTTTTCAGAGTCCATAGGCTCTCATGGTTCACCTCCCCTTCCAATTTCCCTCAACTCCCTTCTCCTCTCCATCTACCCTTGTCCTCTATATTATTTGTTATGCTCCACAAATAAGTGAAACCATATGATAATTGACTCTCTCTGTTTGACTTATTTCACTCAGCATAATCTCTTCCAGTCCTGTCCATGTTGCTACAAAAGTTGGGTATTCGTCCTTTCTGATGGAGGCATAATACTCCATAGTGTATACGGACCACATCTTCCTTATCCATTCATCTGTTGAAGGGCATCTTGGTTCTTTCCACAGTTTGGCGACCGTGGCCATTGCTGCTATAAACATTGGGGTACAGATGGCCCTTCTGTTCACTACATCTGTATCTTTGGGGTAAATACCCAGTAGTGCAATTGCAGGGTCATAGGGAAGCTCTATTTTTAATTTCCAGAGGAATCTCCACACTGTTCTCCAAAGTGGCTGTACCAGTTTGCATTCCCACCAACAGTGTAAGAGGGTTCCCCTTTCTCCACATCCTCTCCAACACACGTTGTTTCCTGTCTTGCTAATCTTGGCCATTCTAACTGGTGTAAGGTGGTATCTCAATGTGGTTTTGATTTGAATCTCCCTGATGGCTAGTGATGATGAACATTTTTTCATGTGTCTGATAGCCATTTGTATGTCCTCATTGGAGAAGTGTCTGTTCATATCTTCTGCCCCTAATACTCTTTTGCATGTATTAAATCTTTATTATGATTTGGAGGAAAGGGATAGCTTTTGTGACCACAGGATACTAGAGGACTTTTGCCTCTTCACCTCTGCACCATTTTCACTCCCTGGAAGGTACTCTTCCCTCCCTCCCTCTATTGCCTCCTTCCGGGCCGCAGCTCCTCTTTATCTTTTCCATCTTCTAACCATCTCTGCTTATAGAGGCCTAGTTCAGGACTTGATTTCTCTGTCACCCTTTCCAGAAGTCCTAAACTTCCATTGATTCAATCTCCCACTCACATGTCAGATGTTTCCCTAGGCTTCTGCAATCAGCCTGGGGACTCATTATATTGACCATGCCTCTTTATTTCCTGTATTTTTCATGTTTTAACATCTGGGGCCTTACAGACCCTGGAAGGACCGCCTCTCTGAGGGTTACCCAGTTCCTAGAGTTGGTGAGGGACAAGCCTGCTGGTTCGTCTTTCATACGCAAACAAGGTGATGCAGAGCTCACTCCCTCAGCTGGCCTCCTCACAGAGCTCTGATGTCCCGGGCCACTGTCTGCTTGCCCACGTATCCTCAGAGCCACATCTCAGGCAAGTAAGCACTGCCCCAAGCCACACAGCCTGCTGAAATCCTTCAAGCTAGCCAGGCTCAAGTTCCCATTCACCTGGTCTGCAGCTCTCATTTCTTCCTGTGGAAATCACAATAAAGGCACTTGCCAACATTTTTCCTCCTCCCACTGCCACCTTCTGACTGAGACCGGTGCTTCCCCAGATGGCACCCCATGGCCAGGCATGCCCGGTCTTTGGGGATCTGAGTATAACAACAAACTCTCTTTTCACTGGCAATCATCTCCTGATCTGTTGGTCTTACCATACCTGAAAGACAATAAACCCCACATTTTTTAGCTTTTTTTTTTTTTGAGGCATAATTGACACACCATATTATATTAGCTTCAGGTCTATCATATAATGATCTGATATTTGTATATATTGCCAATGATCACCACAATTAGTCTAGTTAACCTTCCTTACCATGTATAGCTATAAGATTTTTTTCTTGGGGTGAGAACTTTTAAGATGTACTCTTTTAGCTTTTATTTATTTATTTTTTTTAATATTTTATTTATTTGACAGACAGAGATCACAAGTAGGCAGAGAGGCAGGCAGAGAGAGAGAGGGAAGCAGGCTCCCTGCTGAGCAGAGAGCCCGATGCGGGGCTGGATCCCAGGACCCTGGGACCATGACCTGAGCTGAAAGCAGAGGCTTTAACCCACTGAGCCACCCAGGCGCCCCTTAGCTTTTAAATATACACTATTGTATTGTCAACTGTAGTCACTGTGCCCTACATTATATCCCCATGAGTTTGTACCTCTTGACCTCCTTCATCCCTTTGGCTCATCCCCGACGGACACCCTGTCTCAGGAAACCGCCGATTTGTTCTCTGTATCTATGAGCTTAATAAAACCTACATTTTAAACTGTTCATGTCAAATTCCATATACCATGAATCCCAACCATTTGGCTACTTTGTTCTCCTGAGATTGAATTGCTGATGAATGAAGAACTCATTTGGTGGCTCTCCAGCAGACCCAGTAGCTCATGGTTCTGTTTACTGGGAAATGAACCCATTTAGCCTCTGAGGGGAGAACCCTAGGATTTTTTTTTTTTTCTTTTTTCTTTTGACCTTTCAGTGTATTGGTAGAGAGCGGGCTCAGCTGCTCTGTGTTGAAGAACAGGCTGATTGTAGCCCTGAGCTCCAAAGCTTCCCTTTCTAACAAGGTCACTTCCTTGACCAGGGAAGAGCCATTGTTATGGCCACACTGATAGCCTGTCCTCTGTTCCTGCAAATGTCTGGAGCTTGATGGTGGTGGGCTCTGCTCTACAGGAACACTGATGTATATATTTTTTACATTTGTTTGATATTACAATGTTTTGACATCTTGAAAAATCATTCTGCCTGGGGAGGGAGGGACCACCCCTCTGGAAATTAGTGCAGGCTTGTAGATAGCAAGGGCTTAGCTAGAGCCTGCTTTTGATATGCAAACTAACCAATCCAGAGGCGGCCTCCTCTGTTGGGCTCTGCATCCCAAGAAGCAGTATGCTTCTGCCTTAATCACCCCAGGGCTATTGTCCCAGGCAACCAGTGACTACCCCTCTAGCCCAAAGCCCACCCAAATTATTCAAACTAGCTGACCTCAAACTGTTTACCTTGCCCTGGGAGGAACCCCAATAAAGGCTGTGGCCTCGTTGCTTCTTTTGCTCCCATCTTCTGCTTCCTGGTCATGCTGGTGCTTTTCCATGTGGCCCTGCCTGGTGTGGCATGCCTCTTTTCTCTAGAACCTGGAGTGTCATAATTTTTGCCTTCTTGAGCTTCTCTTGTGTCTCGTGGCTGCACCCGACTTATCATCTCATAAAGGAGGATAAAGCAGCTGACCATGGGATTGAGGTGCAGATATGCCTGGCTGAAGCTTGTGGGAGGAGAGCTCAGGGGATTGTGCCCTCTGATGCTTCTCTGCTTGTCATCCTCCCCCGTCCCATAAACCCAGTGATGTGTGTCCATGACCCCTTTGTGAAACAGTTTCCAAACTGGTCGTTAGCCACTCTTGCATTTAAGGATAAAGTGACTTCTGTGATACAGGAAGTTAATTCACTCCCCTGTTAGATTGTGGACTAATAACAAGTGGTGGGATCATTGCTTTCTTCCCACCTAATAAATATTCCATGAATAACTGAAGCTTATTGAATTAGTTGGGCCACAAGGCCTTCTTCCTCCTTTGCTGGGAATGCAGCCAGGGTTGTGTTTAAAAGACACACACACACACACACACACACACACACACACACGCTGACACTGAGCGAAATCCCTCAGAGAGAGAAAGCAGGGGATTTAGAAAGACAGAGCAATGCCAAAAGCAGCACCAGAGGAAAGAAATATAAAAGCTTCAGTAGATGATACAAAAGGAATGGCAACACATTCCCCAAGAGAAGGAGATGATGCTATTTGTGGCATTATATATCCTGTTTCTTTTTGTGATTCAACTGAAAGAAATGAATAATGTGGGAAGGGCAGGCAAGCTGATGAAAATCCAGAGCGTGATACCTTGGTGTCGCCCTGCTGCCTCTGTCCTTGTTTTCTGAAAGCCAGCAGGAGCAGCCTCTCCCGCCTAGGGGAGAAACAGAACCAGTTTCCATGCAGCCTATGCAGCTGGGATCAGAGATAAGGTGCAGAGTTTTCTTTTATTGGCTCAGCTGGCCTGTGCCTTTTCAATGAGTGCAGCCAACTTGGTGGGGGACGTGGGAGATAGAGAGTGAACTTCTGCTCTGTTCCCAACCGTGGAGGCAGACCACATGGGCAGACTGTGCGGAGTCTGTGTTCTGCTTCCTCCCTGGGACAGGAGGACCATCTTAGAGGCAGTCCTGTGGGTGGAAAAGAGGGAGGGCTCTGGAAAAGATGACCTGTGTGCGAGTCCTGCCCATTCAGTGACCCCTGCAACCCCCCGCCCCCATTGGGTCCTTGGGCAAATTGCACCACCTACTTGCCAGGTAGAGTTTTGGGTGCTGAAGTTAGAGTGCTGAACAGAGGGACTTTGATTCTAACAGGGAAGAAAGTCTAAGAACAGGTAAGGAGAAAACAGAAGAATAGCAATAATAAATATTACAAAGGAAGTGCAGGGGCTGAGAGGCTGATGGAGAAGTTGGGGAAGAGGACGAAGTCAGATGTGGTTCATACAGTCAGGGGACTCATGTCCTAGTGGGAGCCTCCCATTCTCTCTCTCTCGCTCTCTCTCTCTCTCTCTCTCTCTCTCTCACACACACACACACACACACACCATGAAAAGCTAGGAAAGAAATAAAGAAGGGCCTGAGAGAAAGAAAGGAGAAAGGAGGTGGTATGTGGGTGGATGATTCTACTTTGGGTGGGTTTCAGGGAGG
Organism: Martes martes; assembly: GCF_963455335.1. Taxonomy (NCBI): domain Eukaryota; kingdom Metazoa; phylum Chordata; class Mammalia; order Carnivora; family Mustelidae; genus Martes; species Martes martes. The sequence continues at coordinate 79,827,712 of NC_137892.1, read as the reverse complement.
CCAGGGCGGTCTCTTAGCAGGTGACACTTGGGCCAGTAAAAGATGTGACAGTGGGAGGACATTCTGATTTCAAGGGCAGCAAGAGCAGCCTGTACAAAGGCCCTGAGGAGAGAAGGAAGTCGGAGCCCTTGAGGAAGTGGCAGAAGCCCATGTGGCTGGAGTGCCGGAGATAGGATGAAGCCAGGGAGCCTGCTGGAGGCTTCTTCACACACTGCTGTGTAGGCTCTGATGAGGATTTTGGATTTTCTTCTAAGTGCAGAAGAAAGAATTTCAGGCAGGGAAATGACATAAGCCAGTTTATTTTTAAAGAGGTTCATGTCAGTTCTTTCTTAAACTCTGTAAAATGGAGATATTAATAGTATTGACTTGGGAGGGTTGTGTGAGGATTAAATGAGATGGAACTATAAAGCAGTTAGCCCAGTGTCTAGCACACATTCTCTATCTACTATTGTTATTACTCCCCATGGAAGGCTGGGTTTTGAGTCCGCTAAACCAAGGTCATTCTACCCTTAGTTGTTTTCACCCCAGCTCCTTGGAGCTGTCTTGCAGGGACAAGGCAAGGACAGATTGCTGTGTGTCTGTCTACGTACCCATCATTTTTTTATATAAAGATGAAGTAGCCAGAGGTGGAATTAAAGTTTTCTCAGAACACAGGTTTGAACCTGCTCTGACATTCAGACAAATGGACAGTGAGGTTCCAAATTCCCTGACAGTAATAATTTTCATCTAGGAGCTATGAAAGGTCTACCTTGGTCCTAAGGCAACCACAGAATACTTCACTTTATGCTAATACCTTTTGGCTTTCTGGTAAACCTTTAATGTTGGATACTTTCTTTCACCCCCATTCCAGTGTTCACCCTGCTATCCCCCTGGGAGGCTGGCCTCTGTGTGCCACATCCCCTCTGACTGGTTGATGGTTTGGGGAAAGGCAGGAGATGGAGGGCAGACAGAGGGGACTAGAGATTCATTCCTCCTGTTCTCTCCCCATCCAGCTGCCTAGAAACAGCCCCCTTCCTTTGGGGTGGCCCCATCTACACTACAGGTTTCTCTGGGTTTCTCTGAATTCAGGTAACCCCTCTGTCCTCTGACATCTTCAGGCTCAGGGGTTGTAGCAATTTCTTCTTGTTGCTACCCAGAGATGCCTGTTGGCTTTCCTTAATGCTGCCCACATCTTGATAAATAGTCACTTCATTAAATTCTCTTTAATCACCCCCTTTAGTATGCACCATCTGTTTCCTCCTGGGACCATACCCATATACCCTCTAAGAGAAAATGTTGTCAAAATGTACCCTTATTAGAAAGTTCCAGCCAGTTACATGTAGGTGTATTTAAATATATATCATGTTTCAAGGATTGTAAGATGTACCTCCCCCTGCGCATACACATCAGCAGCTCCAAAGTTAGGATGACTTGCAAATGTAGGTTTTTACTCTTGGCTACCGGTGATGCATTTGTTGGTGTTTTCCAGTGCATGCATGAACTTGGTCATTGCTGGTCACCAAGTCCTCATTTTCATTGAGTTATGTTCACCACTGGGACTATTCAGTGCTGTTGAAAATACTTACATTTTGATTCTGCTCTGGGGTGACATAATTGTGTTTAGAAAAGCACAAAATAGAGCAGTGAGGCATAATTCTGATGTTAGTGAAGCAGATATCCATCTTGGCAGAATGGAGACAATTTTTTTTTAAAGATTTTATTTATTTATTTGAGAGAGAGCAGAGAGGGAGGGTGAGAGGGAGAAGCAGGCTCCCCACCATGCAGGAATCCCAGTGCAGGGCTTGATCCCAGGACCCTGAGATCGTGACCTGGGCTGAAGGCAGATGCTTAACTGACTGAGCCACCCAGGCACCATGACAATTCCTTATTTTTAAAGGAAAGGCAGTTAATCATAAGTAGTTGGAGTGCTGTTAAAGTTGTTACTGAGATATGTGCAAAAAACTGCCTACAATAGGACAAGTGACCAACTGAAGGCAGTAGGAATTCCCAGGTCTCTTGGAATAAAGATCTTTTTGTTTCTCCACAAAGGATCTTGAATAATAGCACAAACTTGCTGGATATGGAGTTTGGTGAGTTTGTCTTTCCAAAGAGAATTAGACTTTAACGTTTTTTAGTCACAGTTGCAAGGGATACCCAAGGGCTTCTGTGGACAGTTGTTGAGGATGTGTACTGATAACTGTAGGGGGCACCATTCATATGTACTGTTATGCAGTGCACAACCTGCACATCTATACGTGATAGCCCAAGGAGGGGCCACAATTACTTTCAGTGTTGATATGGCAGAATTCAGGTGGAATTGACTGAGTTGACTTCAGATATCTGGTTTATGGTATGAATTTTGCTTTTACTTTCAGCTCTTCATACAGTATAGCTAAATATTTCACCTAAAATGTTTCAGTGTTTGGGAGTGTTCTATGTTAAGTTCAGTTTGGAGAGCACCAAGATAAAGAGAAGGAACACTGAACCTGGTATTTGGAGACCTGGATTCAAAACTTGGCTGGACACTTGTGAACAGGTTCCTTTAGGACTCTCAGAACCTCAGGTTTCTTAACTGTAAAACATGATTAATAGTGGCTTTTTTGTAGATTTCAATGGATAAACAAGATTACATATTTGAAAGAGCCTGACACACAATAAATGCTTAGTAAATATTGGTTTACTCTTACAAGGCAAAGCCCATAAAAGTGAAATAGCTTCTTATAATGCTGTTATATGAATTTTTAGAAAGGCGAGCTTCTCAGGTGCCAGTATAGAGATGTCTTCATGCAAGAAGAACTGTCTGAGAGGCTTTAGAGGGCTGTCCAATTGGAGTTGAGGCTGGCTGCAGAGAGAATCTGGCTCCCGGGGTGCAAGTCTGAAGTCCTTGGATGAACAAAAACCATTCCTGGCTTGTGCTTTTCTCTCTGGCGTCTTGAGTTTTCCTATTTGTTGACAGGACCATCTGGTGAGGAGGTATCTCTCTTTACTTTCAAATGTGTGCACAGCCTCCTTTTGTGACTGGAGAAGTTTCATAGTTAGAGCTGGGTTCTTTCACCCTTTTCTTGATTTGGAATTCATGTCGTCTATTCATGCTGGATGCTGGGGAGGTGATTTTTAGACCAAAGTGTGGTCCTTCTTGCAAGATGTTGGGGTATCCACAGTGGATAGATGCTCTCAAACACAATGTGTATGAGGTCCAAAAAAAATCAAAGTATAACCATTACATGAGGTCTGCATGGATGGTCACCTCTGTGATGGACTCTTGTTTGCTGGCTTGCTGCTCTCAGCTCTTCCGGTCATGTCTCTTGTTTTCTGTGGTGATGGGACTGGGAGTGGAAAGCGAAGGATGTTATAGAGAAGGGTTTGATTTGGAAAGGGCCACCATCTGCTCTGCTAGTACATGACTCCTGTTTCTTGAATCCAAACTTTTCCAGCTTCTGAGATTCCGAGAGCCAAAACAACCAAGGAGGACAGGCTCCAGAAACAATAAAGATATCTTACACTTGTATAAAGCTTTGTACTCTGGAAAGCAGCTTTGCCTGTATAATCTTATAAACCCAGTGAGGTGGTTTGGAAGGCATTATTTTCTTTATTTTACAGCTGCGGAATCCAAGAAAATATTAAGTGTCTCGCCATGATCTCATAGCATGTAAGTGATAGAGTCCATGTCTCCTAGGTCCTGGCCTAGTACTTTTTTTTAATATTACGGTGAATCATCTTGAGTGTTCACTTCTTAAAATTTTTAAATGAATCTTTAATGCTTATGTAATATGTGTCCATGATTTAAAATTCAAGAAGGTATAGTAGATATGGGATGAAAAGGAAGCCTTCTTTTCCCTTTCCCACTCCCTCAGCAATGTATTGACCCTTTCTGGATGCAATCATCATTCCCTGTTTCTTGTGTGTTCCTTTGGTGATAGCCTATGCATTTATAAGTATAAATGTATATCTTTCCCCTTTCCCCAGGGACTTAAAAATAAGCAGTAAGGAACACCCTAGAGAAATTTGCCTAGTAAAGTTAGGAAATGATCTCACTTGGGGTTTATGAGAAATACAGCTAATCTTTGTAGCTTACTTTTTGGGGGAGGTTTAAATAGTACATTTTAGCTTTACGAAAATAACAGACAATAGCTTTGCACTATAGATCTTTCTCAAATGATGGTAATAAATAATAATAATAATAATAGAAGTAGTAGTTATTAAGAGATTTACTAAACACCAGTTGCTATTCTAAGTACTTCTCGTGTAATATTTCCTCTAATTCTCACAACAATATTATGATAAAGGCACTATATTATCCATTTTTACAGCTGAAAAAATGGGGTCTCAGAAGGGTTACGTAATTTACCCAAGGGCACACATATAAGAAATGTTGGAACTGGGATTCAAAGCCTGACCCCAAGGCTCACATTCTTTTTTATCCCCCCCCCCAAAGATTTTATTTATTTATTTATTTGAGAGAGAGGGAGCAAGCGAAAGCACGAGCAAGGTGGTGGGAGAGGGATCGTGACCCAAGTTGAAGGCAGATGCCCAACGACAGCCACCCAGGAGCTCCCAAGGCTCACATTCTTAACCCTTTTATCATTGTGAAGAAAAGAATTCTTGCAAGTTGAAGATCTCCTGGGAAATACTCCATTTAAGAAGCAGGAATATTTGGAGAACTTGCCCTTTTCACTCCGGGGTTACTTCTGGTGTTAAAGTTGTCACTTAGTCTTGGTCTGCTTTTGCTTTCTATCTGAAGTCTTTCCCTTCTCCTGCCTAAAGATTATGCTTAAGGATCAGGAATTTGTTTTCTGGTTCATAAGGTAATTTCCTATCTTCCTTCATAATCTCTAAACCAGGGTGATAAGAGCTTTCTTGTAAGTGTTTGACAATGTTTTCTAGAACTTGAAGTCATCTAGGTGGGACTTGAGAAATGACAGTTGGAGAAAGCCACAGAATGTAATGACTTTGGGTCCTTCCATACCGAATCGTAGTGTTAGCTCCTGTAATAAAGCTTCACTATTCCACAATGGCACAATGTATCAGCTCTCCTTATAGAGTCTATTGTTTGTAATATTGTTCTCAAACTCTGAGGTGAAGGACCAGGTCGATTTCTCCCAGTCTGTTGCACACCAAAGCTAATACCCAGTTCACTCCGTGTGAAACTCACCAGACTAGTTCCACACCTGAGCTGGTCTGCACCTTGTTCAAAGAGATGAATCTATGGATGTCGTGTCATCGTCAGACTGCTGCAAGAAGTTTCTATGTGCTTGTTCTCTTTGCAAATCAACAGTTTGGGAACTAGCAGTAATGTGAGCACACACTTTGAGTAGGTCTTTGTACAGGGTGCTGTGAACTGATTAATCAAGTAGATGAGTGCTAGCACCCAGATGTTTCCCTGGGAGAATTAAAGCCAGTGCTTTAATTTGCTTGTTTATTTACAGCTTTAAAAAAAATTATTTATTTATGAGAGAGAGAAGGGGGGGGGGCGAGAGAGAGGGAGAGCATCCCAAGTTGACTCCTTGCAGACTACAGAGACAGATGTGGGACTGGATCCCGTGACCCTGAGATCATGACATGAGTCAAAACCGAGAGTTGGACTCTTAACTGGCTGTGCCACCCAGGTGCCCCTTATTTACAGCTTTTGATGAGAGGATATCCTCCTTAGTGTGGTCCCACTTTTTACCTTTTCTTTTTTCTGGGAAAGGGGGTTGGCTGGTGGGTGTAACTTGTATTTGAACTTCCGGGTATCTGTTCCGAAGATGAAATAAAAAAATCAGCGTTATCTGAGCACACAGTTTTCACCCTTATGAAGCTATGCCAGGGGAAAAAAATCAGTATGTGCCGGCGGGGGAGAAACAAACAGACAAATATCAAAAGAGAAAGCTGGAGTCAGCATCCTGAAGAGAGACACCCCGTCATCCATTCACCTGAGAGCTCTGGAAGGCTCAGCCTGCTGTGTCCTTGTCATCCATCCCAAGTTGTCTGGTTGCCACCCACCAGGAAGTGAACCTGTCATTTAATTGACATTGTGAAATCTGGTTTGAGGAAAACTGGTTATTTCTTTGAAAAGCTGAAATCCTCAATTGAAGTTTCTTTCTCTTAAGTCAATGAAAAAAATTCCCCAAATGCTATCAGTCATTTCAGGGTGTTATTAACCCATCAGCGGATGCCATAGACCTTTTTGCTCTGGAGAGAAGAAAATCTCTGTGATACTTTATTGTAGGCTTGGATCACTTAGACGACGCAAAAGATTCTGAGAGTCAACTGCCTACTCCCGTGAGCGTTGCTGCACATTGTTGTACACCTTCCTACTCACCAGTAGATAATTCTAAGTTGAAACTTCAGGAGAATTAACTGGAGCTGCTTTGAGAGGCGAAGAAGAGAAAACTCTTCAGGGAGGGTTCTCAAGCTATGAACTGAGTACCATCCGGACCAGATCGCCCAGTGCTTGTAAAAAGACAGATACCAGAGATACTGACTCAGACTCTCTAGAGGTGAGATTATAGCATTTGAATTTTTAACAACCTCCCCACAGAGTCTTAAGTCTATAAAAGTTTAATAACCACTGCTTTAGGGGTGACAGTCATTTCATCATAATCCTTAGGCTTCGCCTACATATCTCCAGGTGTTTCTCTAGACTCCATTATCCCAAGGATGCTCAAAAGAAGGAATTTGTGTCAAAATAACACTAGTAGCAATGGAAAACCCTGATCTTTCCAAAAGTCCCAGATGTCCGCCTGAGGCTGTCACTTTCTAGGCTCCCAGCTCTGGCTTTTACCTCCCTGTAGGCTTCCTCAGTCATAGGGTGCAGCTTCCCCTATGATGGGCTGTGCTTTACATGTAGCCCAGACTACCAGCATTTTCTTTTGAGTCTATCACTAACAGGTTGCTGTCAGTCTGTAAAAGCTCAGCCCTGGAGGTCAGACCGACTAGGGTTGGGTTCTGACTCTGTTGCTTACCTTCTGTGACCTTGTGCTGGTTAAATTCTCAGACTCTGGTTTCTCGTTTCTGAAACGGAGAGAATAATGGTTCATACCTCATAGGATTGTGTCAGGATTAAATGAGACAATCCATGTGCCCAACACATATTAGTACTCAGTAAATTTTAGCTGTCATGACTTTTATTTATTTATTTATTTATTTATATATTTGACACGGAAGAGAGAGAGAGATCACTGATAGGCAGAGAGCCAGGCAGAGGGAGAGGGAGAAACAGGCTCCCCGTTGAGCAGAGAGCCTGATGCGGGGCTCAATCCCAGGACCTTGAGATCATGACCTGAGCCAAAGGCAGAGGCTTAACCCACTGAGCCATCCAGGCACCCCTTAGCTGTCATGATTTTAACACTAAATACAGAACCACAGCATTTATCATTAACATTACCAGAATCAAGGGCCATATCTTTGGCCTTGAGCCCTAGTCTAGGTGGTGGCTCCTCTGCCCAGTCCCGGGGCAGGGCAGTTCTTGCTCCTTGGGCATTGCCTCACTTGGTCAGAGCTCTCTGTCCATGGGCACACAAATCCACCACTCTCCAACTGCCTACTCTCCATCTTTGTCTGAATCTCCCACAGGACCTACACACTGACATGTCTGAAGGTGAGCTTCCATCTTCCCTACCAAGCTGATCACTTCCAGGTTTCCTTTCTTAGCAAAAGTTACCGTGATCTTTCGAGTTGCATGAAATAAGAAACCTGAAGGTCATCCTTCATCCCAACACCACCATACACTTTAGCTTTCATAATGAATCTGTCACTAAGGCCAGGAAACTTAGCTTTATAAATTTTTCCAACCCATCTATTTCTCTCATCTTTATTGCCACCGCCCTAATTCAGGCTATGTTATTATTATTATTTTTTTAATAACTTGGGCCACTTCAGTAGTTACCCTAATTGGTTTTCTGATCCCACACATGCCTTCACCAATATAGTCTCTCCATGTCAAACAGAATAGTTAAAACACAAATTTTGTTAGAGCACCATCCACTCCTCTCCATTTATTCTGGTGTATTCTTCTTGACATTTATTTTACTTGACATTCTTGACAAGTATATTACTTGACATTATATTGCACATTTTTTGTTGGATTTCTGGCTACTCCCTGGAATGTAAGCTCCATGAAGACAGGAACTTTGTGTTTACTGTAGATGAGTGCCTGTCTCATGGGAGGTATTCGAGTTTCGTTCAGTGAATGTCACTCCCTGTCAAGGCCTTCTCATTGCTCTCAGGATATGGAGCAGATCCACAGCATGGCCCACCAGGTCCTGTGTACTCTGGCCCATACAATCTCTCTGGTTTTAGCTCCCATTCCTCCTCTTACCCTTGAGCATTGGAGAAAAGCCAATTTTACCTTTCTTGAACAGTTCATGCTACAGTCTGCTTCAGGGCCTTTGCATATGCTGCTCACTCTGCCTGGAGCCTCTTTCTTCACCCAGCTCTCAATTTCTCCTCAGTCATATCTTCTCTCTGTAGGGATATCTTATATTAGCATCCCCAGGCTAGGATAGATTTTCTTGTTGTGCTCTTAACCCTGCAATTTTCTTTGTAGCATTTGTCACAGTATATAGTTCTATACCTGTTAAAGGGATTTTTCAATTAATATCTCTGTTCTTGTAGACCAAAGATCCACAAGCTATGGCCACAGATCATATTTGGGCCCCCAACATGTTTTGTCCAACAGCACATACTGCCACAGTTGTTCATTTATGAATTGTCTGTGGTTGCTTTCATGCTAGAATGGCAGAGTATGTGACCTCATTGAATGCAAACCTAAAATATTTACTATCTGGCTCTTGATAGAGAAGTTTTGGCAACCCTTCTCTGGACCATAAACCTCATGAGGACAGGGACCATATTTGACTTAGTCATCAGAGTCCATTGTAATTATTCAATAATTATTAATTGAATGAACAAGTGACTTAAGAAGGCTAATATTCCTTTCCTACTCCTTCTCTAGAAGATAAGTCTCCACTCCACTCGCCATTCCAAGGCTCTTGATAATTGACTTAAACTAGTAGTTGCAAAAAGGAAAATTATGACTTGTAGGCATTCATTCATTAGTATTAGTATTTGTTAAATGTGATGAATTTGGGGTTGGTTTTGTGCATGTTGTACAATGGTGAGTGGGATGAATGTATGAGCAGAACTGAATATAATTTATTTCTGGAGATGAAAGACAATAGAATTATTACTCAGTGTCCTTTATTTGTAATAGAAGCATCATATAAGTTTAATAAAAAATGTTTCAGATGAAGTAGAAGTGCATGTTTGAATGAAAAGAAAAGGAAAGAAATAAACTCATTGTCTGAATACTTAAAACTCTATTCTATTAGCTTTTCCTTCCTCTCCTTGCTTTGGGACTGTGAACTCATCAATAATAGCCCCAGGCTACAGAATATACTACTTACTGGAAAATAAAGTATCTGTTGGCCAAATTTTTTATAGATCTTTGGGTCAATTTAATGCTTTTCTTTTCTTTTTCTTTCCCTTTCCCTTTCCCTTTCCTTTCCTTTCCTTTTCTTCTGTTTTCTCTTTTCTTCCCCCCTCTCCCTCCTTCTCAGCCTTCCTTCCTTCCTTTCTTCTAAAGAACAGTGGTATCTAGTGAATTATACTGGGCTGGTTTTCTGGGATCAGATAGAATAGCGTATTTTACTATTAGGAGTTGGTTGTCTACAAATAACATGATATCTTTATTCAGGCTGAGTTCTGTCAATGAAGAAATATATTATCTCACAAAAAGCAAGTTCAGAGCTGAGGCACCCCTAGGTATGGGGCACTTGTTTATTCAACAAATATATCTTCTATGAGCAGGCATTGTTTGAGGAGTCAGGAATATCACACCAAATAAAACTGACAAAAATCCCTACCTCTCAGAGATCAGGTTCTAGTGGGGTAAGGGACGATCTTTGTAAGGCCATAGTAGATCATTGTGAGATTTTGGATTTTACTCTGAGAAGTTTTGGGAGTCATGGAAGGGTTTTGAGCAGATGAGTGACTTACACAGGTTTAGATTTTAAAGGGATCCTTCTGACTGTTGTGTCGAGGATAATTTATAGGGACAAATGCACAAGGGTAGAAGCAGGGAAATCAGTTAGGAGGCAGAGGAGAGCTGATGACGGCTTGGACCAGGGTGGTAGTGGGGCAAGTATTGGGAACTGATTGGAATCCACATTCCTCAGCATGAAACACAGTGACATTTCAAGGGCTAGAGATGATGCTATTGTTTTGGGGGTTGTGAAATGTACCTCAAAAAAATATTTGGCAAGCAAAAATCTTTGTAGGCATAGAGTGGTTTTCATTAAAACAATAGCAGTAGCAGCAACAACACAAAGATAAAAAAATGAGACTCAAATTCTACAAACTGTGGAGCATCTTTGTCAGTTATTAATTTGTTGCCTCTCAGTTCCATCTCCATCCTTCATTGCTTGCTCTGAGATAATGACCCTGGACCCTTTAAGCATTTCTTCTGTGCAGCAAGAACAATGATGTTGATTGAAGGTACTGGAGGGACACTGCGGGAGGAAGGGGGCTTTTCTTGCTGGTTCCAGTATGTTCAGCTCATCAGTCTTCCACTCTGATGCTAGCTGATGGATACTAATAATGTTTACTAATAGTATCACACTACTAATCACAAGTAGTATCACACTATGATCACACTACTTCCATGATCAAAATAAGCCACATAACAGTACTGCCATCGCATTCAGCTCAGTCATGAAGGTGGTCTGGATACTCTGATCCAGTAACCCACATCAGGTGGTCTTAACTTTTTCCTGTTGCTCAGGATGAACGCCATCTGTATTTGTCCTGCTCTTCTCTCAGAACCAACGGAGGGCAAATGAGCAGGACTAAAAATAGCTCTGATTGTCTCGTGCCTGGAATTGGAAGGGCCAGGTACTTCACGCTTCCCCTCGACGTAATTGACCCACATGTTTCTCTTTTGTCTGCATCTGTTGTTAGTGTTTTTCTGAGCAACTTTCAGTCCACTCCATTGCCGGTTTTGTGGGGTAGGTCCCCCTGCTTTGTGCTTTAGGAGTTTGCCCACAGTTCATCTCATGCCTTGGTGCTACTGTGTCCAAGGGCTTGATTTCATTCTGTTAGTCATTTCTGCTTGTTATATGGAATTCCTGAAATGATCCATGTTTCTATCTGATATTATCACTGTGTCTATAATGTACGTCCAAAGCCATACTCTTGCCCTGTCCTAGATCAGATGTCACTGGTTTTCCATGTACAAATGGGATTGGCCCTGCCTCTTTTGAGTCTGGTCTCTGATTATGGATCCTTGCCTGAAATTCATTACCTTTATTCCTTTTTTGTTCCTATTATTTTCCTGCTAACTCTCTGCCCCAGTTCAGTACCTCCTTTACTTCTTCAGGCTGAGTACCCGGTGCCACTGCCTGGAAACAAAGAACTAATTCTGATATGGTCTAATTATGTTAGTTGTCAATCTAGAGCCTAATAAGAAACCATCTGGGGTTTATCATATCCCATATATGTATGGGAATATAGCATATACCAAGATAGTGACAGTAGTTACCTATGAATGGTGTGATTGTGGGTTTTTAAAATTCTCTTCTCTCTTATTTTTTGGGGTTAAATTTTCTACAATGAATATGTATTACTTTTGTTATAAGAAAAAGAAAAAAGTTATTTTTATTTTTATTTTTTAAAGATTTTATTTATTTATTTGACAGAGAGATCACAAGTAGGCAGAGATGCAGGCAGTCTCCCTGCTGAGCAGAAAGCCCGATGTGGGACCCGATCCCAGGACCCCGAGATCATGACCTGAGCCAAAGGCAGAGGCTCAACCCACCCAAGTGCCCCCAAAAAGTTATTTTTTAATTTGGAAATGTATATAACCCTTCATCTTTAAAACTTGAAAACAATGGCATGCATTCCTGGTTTTTAATCTTAAATATATAAATGTAATATTAATATTTAATATTAATATTACTTCTGAAAGAGGTAAATCTTTTTTTAAAATCATTTTTCCTTGTTTATTTTATGCCACATGCATAGCTCCAAGGAAAAGTTACCTTGAACGTTTGAACTTCCTGAACACATCCTAGTTAGAATAAATGGGCTTAGTTGTTAGAGGAACCTTGGGGCCTCAGTGTTGTTGAGAATTTGAATATATCCTCCATTGTGGAAGACAGGCCCATAATAAGGACATGCCTACTGTTGTCTTGGGAACTCATTTGCAAGACTTTCCTATCAGACCTGCAGTTTGGACAGGGTTCGTGTGCCAAGGTGTACAATGAAAAATAACCAGACCCAAAATAGGACAAAGTTTTGAATTTTAATGCATATTAATAGTGTTCACCCAATCCTGGGGCTGCATTTCAAAGAGAGATTGAAAGATAAAGGTCAATTTTTGGAGGTGTGTTTGACTGGGTGACACTCTCATGGTGCAATAAAAGCTGATGCCAGCTGTGTTGGACAGTAGCTACTTAGGGGCCCACTTACCATTAGTTAATTTTTGAATCTATGAAGCGTAGGGGTTAAGAGCATAAACTCCAAAGCCTAACTGGTATGAGTTTGACTCTGTCACTTACCAGATGAGTGACTTTGGGTAAGCTGCTTACCCTATCTGTGCCTCAGTTTCTTCATCTATAAAATAGGGATAATAAAATCTCAGAGTTATTGTGAGGATTAAATAAATTAATAGGTGCAAAGCTTTAGACTGGCCCTTGGCACATAGTAGGTGCTGTAGGTGGGTGAGCTGCTATTATTGTTGCTTCTATTTTTGGGGGAACTGGGTAGAGGAGGAATTGTGATTGCAGTATGGCAGACATTCTTGTTTGGTCGAATCAATCATCATTCTCAATCCTTTTTCTCGTGCCCATTTCACCAGAGAAGCAAGAAGAACAAACATTGGCTCTTGCAGTTGCCCTTGTGGTGAGGGATGGGCACCCACACAGCTCAAGGCCGGAGACATTAGTGAAAGCTTGTGGCACAATTTCTTGAGACGCTTTTGCTTTCTCTATAAAAGGGACAGTTGCACATGTCACGGCTCCCCCCCCTTACTCTTGGTTGGATCATGAAGGTGATTTCATCACTGCAGCAGGCATCCATCACCCACGAGGTAACAAACAAGTGGGAAACTAAGAGAATCTCATCAGAGATACTAACTCTAATATCCAGAAGCTTGATGGACAGTAAATTTGAGAAACCTTATCCTCAGGTATTGACTTACCGAATTCATTTTCCTGGACACTCATCAAGCATTTACTGATACACTATAATCGGGCACTGTAGATGAAAAGATGGGTGGAACAACAACGTTTCCCTTGAGCGGCTTATATTCTGGCAATAATTCCAGTATAAAGTTGCTTACAAAAAATGTTAGCAAAGCAGCAGGCTGGTCTGGGAAATGAAGAAACTCTCTCTGGATGGGAAGGATATTTCAGTCCTGCAGTTCCAACCAAATAGATGTTTTTACCCTGCTAGCTTGACTCAGTGGGTGTTCCTCTCTGTATTTATGAATATAACATTTAAAATAGTGTTATCCCCGCTTGATAAAATTTCGTGGCAGCATATTTAATGGAGCTAATTCCATAAAGCCAACTCAATGCCTTAATCGATTTTATATTCAGGGTAGTTAAAGTAATCCATTATTTTCTATTTTCATTATTTACCAAAACTATTTTCCTTCAGAGCAATTTTTTTTCGTGAAAAATTCACAAGGACAGTTCGCCAGCTTATAGTTATTGAATTGTATTTTGTGGTAATTGTGTCAACCAAACCTAATTTGCCCAGTCAAATGTTACAGATTCAAATTTAGTCAAGAATGGTTGATTTGTCTGTCAGATTTAATTTTTAGCATGTGAAATTTTAGTTGTGGCTATTTTCATATGCTTTTGATTATTTCTCATAGGATAATTTTTAGTTTATAACAAAATGTAATTATTCAATCAGATCTAAAAAAATCTGTTCAGGCTTCCAGTTATGGAATGAATAAGTCACAGGAGTAAAAGGTACAACATAGGGAATATGGTCAATGGTATGCGTAATAGCATAAGGTGACAGATGGTAACTACACTTGTGGTCAGAGCATAGCATAACATATAGAGAAGTTGAATTCTCACATCATACTTCTAAAACTAATATAACATTGTGTGTCTTCCAACTCAAAGAAAAAAATTAAAAAAATCTGTTAGAAGGTTTCCATGTATTTTTTATTTTGTCATTATTTTGAGTTGATTATTTCTACCAGTAATATTTACTATAAAATTAAAATTATTAAGGGTCTCTATTTACTTTTTCTAAGCTAATTCTTGAGATAATTGGACCATTATTTCTCAGCTATTCCTGGCTAAACTTTTAGGCAGTCCCTGGGAGGGAATGGGCAGTGGGGGATGGAAGCCAGGTTGCTGAGATATTGAGGGGATTGTGAGAAGTAAGTACAAAGAGTGAATTGCACCCCTCTAAGAAGCTTGACTAAAAAGAGAAGGAGAAATATAGACAGGAGCTAGAACTTTTTTAGGATGGTACAGATTTGACATGTTTCTAGGCTAATGGGAAGACACCAGTTGGGAGAAAAAGGCTGAAGTGCAGGGAAAGGGGGTTATCAATGGAGCAACACCAATGAGGAAAAGTGAGGGAACAGGACCAAGGGCATAGGTGGAGAGCTCCCTTTGAACTAGAAGAAAGGAGTAAGGATTGGTACATACTTTAATTTTCCCAGTAAAGCAGGAGGCAAAGTCCTGCTGAGTAACAAGGGTAGTTGAGGGCTGCGGTAGGTGGCAGGCTGTGGAAATAACTAATTTGGGTTGGCCTGCAGGCTTTTTTTTTTTTTTTTTAAATTTTATTTATCAGATAGAGATCACAAGTAGGCAGACAGGCAGGCAGAGAGAGAGAGAGGAAGGGAAGCAGGCTCGCCGCTGAGCAGAGAGCCCGATGCGGGGCTCGATCCCAGGACCCTGAGATCATGACCCAAGCCGAAGGCAGAGGCTTTAACCCACTTAGCCACCCAGGCGCCCCTGGCCTGCAGGCTTTTACACCTCCTTTCTGGTAATAATGCCCTCCTTCACTTGAAATTTGGCATGTGACCCAGACTGAGTCATTAACTGAAATGAGGGAAGCCTGGTGTAAGTGTAAGTGACTACAACCAGAAGGTCAGTTTGAGTCATATTAAATTTAAGCATATCTATTACACATCCCAAAGGAGATGTTAAATAGAGAACTGGATTTATAAGTTGGCAATTGGTTGTATAAGTTCAGAGTTTAGGAGAGAGGGTAGATGCCATCTAAGTAGATGACATGTAATGACCTAGAACTGGATGAGATCATATAGGTGATGAGTCTCCATCAACTGGAGAGAGGGCCAAACAAGGAATCCTGGGGCATGATTTAGGTCTTCCAGATGGGGTGGGGGAAGAGAAAAAGGTCTAAACTAGGAAGAAACCTGGAGAGCACAGATCTGATGAAAGGCATATTAACGAAGTGGGAGGGATTTGCTGTGCAAACAGCAAATTTGCTGTGCTTGAAGTCATACAAATTGAGGGTTGCATTGACATTGGCTCTGTCAAGGTGAAGGTCATCAGCTTTGACAAGAGTGGTTTGATCTGAGAGGTAGAGATTAAAAGTCACATTAGAGTTGGTTGAAAGACACATAGAGTGGATTGAAAAAGAGGAGACAAAGCATAAGTAATCTTTTGAGGGGAGCAGAGAAAAGTAGTATTTGGAGGCTGGATGTGGGATTAGGGGAGGGTTTTTGTTTTGTTGTCCTTTTTATTGTTTTGCCTTTTTTCTTTTTTAAGATTTTATTTATTTATTTGACAGATAGAGATCACAAGTAGGCAGAGTAGCAGGCAGAGAGAGAGGAGGAAGCAGGCTCCCTGCTGAACAGAGAGCCAGATGTGGGGCTTGATCCCAGGACCCTGGGACCATAACCTGAAGGCAGAGGCTTTAACCCACTGAGCCACCCAGGCACCCCTGTTTTGCTTTTTAATAGGGAAATATTATAGCATGCATATATGCTGGTGGGATGATCCTATAGCAAAGGGAAAATTGAAGAGGTAGGACAGAGAGGGAAAAATTGTAATAGCAAAGACCTTTAGAAGGTAAGAGGCAAAGGGAATAGTATCAAGAGGAGGGTTTGGACTTCGGGTCAGGGACAGTTCATCTTTTGTCATTTAGATGAGGGAGAGCCTGTGAGACAGTTGAGGCTAGGTTGGTAAAGTTATTGATAGGGAAATGAGGAAGTTTTCCATTGATTGCTTTTAGTTTCTTAGTGAAGTAAGGAGCAATTTTATTAGCTTGGGATTAATTGTGGTGGTTTCTTAAGGTAAGGTAAACACTCAGTTTGGATAATGTGAGGAATGTAAAGAAATTGACCATTAGTTTTGGAAAAGTTGAGGGCATTGTTGACCTTGACCAGAGCCTTGACGAGGCATTTTGTAGGGGTAAGCCAGGTAGTGCTGAGGCTAGGGATGGAACTGGCTGATGAGGAGCAGGAGCTCTGTGGGGCTTCTCTTACCGAGAACAGGATTCAGACTGGATGAGGGGCAGGTAGCAGCAATGACAGTGGTGGTTGAGGATATTATTGAGAAAAGTTGAGACAGGAAAAGTTCTTTTTCTGCTCTGGTTCCTAAGTGGTACCATGTAAACCTGGTACTTTGTCTACCTGTGAAGAACAAGAAGGCTGACTCCAGCAGGGCTGAAGATAACCCAAGGAAGGTTAAGGCAGGTGTGTGAGAGAGAGAGAGAGAGAGCGAGAGATTATGTGCACTGCTGCATCCAACTGTGCCATCCATTTGTCCTCCCATGGTTTTCAAGCTGCAAAAATAAACAAAAACCAAATGAGAGCAAGAAAAACTATTTATTCAGAGCTTCCTATGACAAACGAGTCAGCCATCATCACTTTTCTTTGGCAGAGACTTAACGGTAGAGTCAGAGGAGTGGGAGGGCCTTATACTAGAAAAATGGAAAGGCTTCAGGTATTCCCTAATTGGAGGTTGTTGGCATGCGACATCCTGTGTGATTGGTACGGGAACACACTTCCTTTTGTCTAGTTGGTCTTAAGTTGGAAGCAGGTAAAAAAATCAGGGAAGTAGGAAGTTACTTACCATGTCTTGAAGGTTTTGGGCCAATTGCCATGGAGGTGGTTGTTTGACTTCCTGGGATGATTGCTACAGACATTGTGGGTTAGAATTCTCTATTTACATATGATCTGGCAATTGTCTGTTTATATATTCAGTTTCTCAAAGCCTATATATTCTCTT
The DNA here is from genome assembly GCF_963455335.1 of Martes martes. Classification (NCBI taxonomy): domain Eukaryota; kingdom Metazoa; phylum Chordata; class Mammalia; order Carnivora; family Mustelidae; genus Martes; species Martes martes. The sequence continues at coordinate 79,810,526 of NC_137892.1, read as the reverse complement.
TTTCCTTAAGTTAGTTTGCTTGGGTATCTGTTGTTAACTGAAAGAATCCTCATGACTGTGGTGAAGGAGTTTGGGGCAATTTGAAAATGACGTGGGAGGTTGGAGGGATGGATGGATGAGCAAAACAAACCCCGGAGATGATAATCACCATTTTGAACATTTGCCTTCTACCAGAACTCTACATATCTTATTTCATTTAATCCTCGATAATCCTGTGATATAGATAGGGTTATTTCCTCCATTTTTCAGATGGTGAAATGGCCTCACAGTAGTCAAGTAAGTTCCTTCAAGTTAGGCAATGGCAGAGCTAAGGATTCACTCTTGGGTTCTCTGTTCTGAAGTTCAATGTTTCTGCTCTCAGGCTGTGCTGCTTAGGATCAAATAGGAAATGGATTTTCCTCCTTCCAGATCCCCAGCTGCTGGTGCCATGCCATGAGACTCAGAAAGACACCTATGGATTATCTGCATGTTTCCTGCATAATATTTATAGGATTCCTATGTACATGTGTTAGCACATCTTTTGTGGCCGATTCTTTGGGTGGATGTCTGTTTTGTGACCCTGACTTTATAAGGAGCAGCTGTGATATGGTTGAAAGCTTGCTTTTGAATCCTTGACCAGAGTTTTCTTGCTTCCCCATCATATCTTTTTGAAACTTTTACAGAGTTCAAAATGATTTGTTGATGTTAACAATTCAGCCATGCTAATTGATCTATAAAGTTCACATTGTATGGTTCAAGAGACATCATGTTTTGATGGTAGTGAGTATGTGTTAAAATAAATGCACAAACAGAAAAAAAATTATTGGTGTATCATTGAAGGAACATTTGATGAGAAAGTTAATTTCAAATGTGAGGAAGAAAGTCTGTCCCTTGGGAGGGCTGTGGGGCAAGGAGGGAAATAGTCTTTATATGAGGGTGTTAGAACCAATTAGAAACTGACTGGCACAATTTGAGGGCTTTGTTCTCCATTCAGACAGATCACATTACTTTAGCCAAGAAAGAACCTGTATTTGTTCTGTGTTGTTTTGTACATCTAAGTAATCTCCATGGATAATTAGGAAAGTTCATTGTTTTCTGAATCTTGATGGAATAATGAAAACAATCTCATTTTTCCTCTTCTGGAAGATCCTTATTTGGAATTCTTGATTTTCTGCTATGCCTCTTCTCTCTCCTTTAAAAATCGTTCTCCCTTAGAAACTTGTGGTAAAGATGGCATGTTTATTATGTGCTGGTGATAAAATTACTGATGTCCCTAAGGAAGTACTCTTACTCTCTAAGACATAGAGACATTTTTCTTTTAGCATTAGTATAGATCTGATAGACTTTCCCTAGTTTTGCACATCAATACATTCCAGGAGAGGGAGGAAAGATGTACCTGGAGAGATTGCAATGATAGGCAGGGCTGGTCCAGATCCTCAGACCTGTGCATTTGTTATAGTCTATCACATGTGAATTTGGTTAACACCTCATTAGTTTATTAAAGCCAGTGAACAAAAAGCTGAATAAAATAATGGCTGTGTTCCCAGAATAATTTTCCACAGATGGCTGACTGAATCTAGTAAACAAAATAAAGCAAAACAAAAAGCAAGGATATCATTTGGTCTGTTGTTGATGGTAGCCTCTAAAATCTCATATTCCCCTTTTAATGCCTTGGAAATGGGCCAAATAATCAGTCAAACTTCCTGCAGTAATTAGTATTGGTTTCAGTAGTTGTCAATACAGGTGTTTTGTGATAATGGACAAACAATGTTAGACCCAGGAACCGTCACTGGATTTTGTCTGCTCAAAGTCACAGCAGCTTCTTTTTCTTCTTCTTTTAAGATTTATTTTGTTTTCGCTTTATTTTTTAAGGATTTATTTATTTATTTATCAGAGAAAGAGAGAGAAAACAAGTAGGGGGAAGGGCAGAGGGAGAGGGAGAGAAAGAGAATATCAAGCCTACTCAATGCCAAGTATAGAGCCCATAGTGGGGCTTGTCTCATGACCTTGACTGATCTGAGAAGAAATTGATCGTCAGAGGCCCAAACAACTGTACCACTCAGGCGCCCCTAGATTTACTTATTTATTTGGGAGAGAGAGAGTATGTGCACATGAGCATGGAAAGGGGGAGAGGGAGAAGGAGAAGAAGAGAAGCAGACTCTCCACTGATTGGAGAGTCCCTCGTGGGGCTTACGCCAAAATCAAGAGTTGCCTGCTTCACAGACTGAGCCACCTAGGCGACCCCATAGCGGCTTGTTTCGGGGAGATTTTACCTGGTGTCCATATGGGCAGATATCCCTTCAAGTTGATGACATGTAAACCTTAATGTGCAAATATCCTTTGATACAAAGCAAAAATACTGATTTTTTTTTTTGAAGTGAGCAACTGGACTTGCCTTAAAAATGACAAAAATTTTTCATACATCTAAACTAATACTGATAATATCAAGAGTAGCTATGTAAAAACCATATACTCACCATTCAGCTTAAAAACGAGAACATTCCCTTTAAGTTTGAAGACCTGCCATATAAATCTCTCTCCTAGTCTCATTTACATTTCGACTCAAGCATCCTCCTACCCCATGAAACCATTGTCTTGAATTGTATATTTATCATTCCATTGATTTTTAAAGTATGTTTCCATATATGTATTATCTATAAACAATATATTATTTAACTTTGCATTTAAAAAGTTTCACAAAACAACGATTGGTCTTATATAATTTGTTTCTCACCCCCTCAGTGTAATGTTTGACAGTTGGTATTTGTTTGTTTAATAATTCTGCAATCTATAAACCAAGGGTTATGTGTCTGGTGGAGGAGGAGATGCAGATACAAATTAAGTGAAGTCTTGGGAAACAGACTCTGAAAAGAAACTAATGTATTAGGCTATTGTATATGCAAATTAATAGGTAGATGGGATGTTATAAAAACAATGCTTTTATAATGGATTTTTATGAAAGACTCTGGATTTAAACAGGCCTGGATTCAAATCCTACCTTCACCACTTAATGGGAATTCCAAAGGAAATATTATTACTATTTCACCTTTAGAAAAAGTAGGGTGAAAGTCATTCTGAAGTTTAGGTCAAGATGTTGAATGTGTCATATGGATTCAAATGTTTCTTTTGATTAAATGTAACATTACCAACCTCCTAAACATTTGTCCTGGAAGAGTTCTTCAGACTGAAAATATTCTGTCCTGAGGTCCTGGTTGGATACAAGAGTTGAGTTGATGTGGGAAAGGGTGATGATAATGAGGCATTTCCTTTCCTCTTCTCCTTCACCTTCCTTTTTATAAGTGGGTAGTAATAAGAGCTCAGTTCACTCGGGCTTGGTGGATGAATTAGGGAAAATCTGAATGTACCCCAGTTCTTGCTTCTCTAGCTAGTTCATTGAAATCATTTGGAACAACCATATACTGGCTATGTAATCTTGCCCTTTTAAAAGTCTTTGTTTCCTTGTCTGTGATATAGAGATCCTATCTGGATTGTGTTAAAGACAAATGAGGGGTGCCTCGGTGGCTCCGATGGTTAAGCATCCAACTCTTGGTTTTGGCTTGGGTCATGATCTCAGGATCATGATCTCTGGGACATGAAATCAAACTTTTGGTTAGGCGGCAGGCTTAGTGCAGATTCTACTTGTGAGTCTCTCTTCCTCTCTGTCTGCCCCTCCCCTACCTTGTGTGTGCTCTTTCTCACAAATAAATAAATAAATAAATGAATCTTAAAGAAATAAAAGACAAATGAAATGGTGCTTGTAAAAACGCTAGGTGCAATGCCTTACTCATGGTGGTACTTTTACTACTACTACTACTACTGCTATTACTACTACTACTACTACTACTATTATTATTATTGCAATTACTTCTTTTAAAGGTTCCACTCAGGAGTCACTGAACTGTGGAAGTCTTCTCTGACCTTCCTTTGTCCTCTGTACCCTTCTCAAATCTCTTGTGTTTTGTTTGTTTGTTTTGTTTTGTTTTTTGAACACTTAGTGTTTTTTTTTTAACATTTATTGCTTATTCAGTTATAGCTTTTATCATTACAGTACAAAGCTTGCTTACTTTTTTGTCTTTCTCATTAGCCTTTGAGTTTTTACTTCATGATTAGATAAAAATATCCCTTAAGATATGAATATTATGTTTACTAAATATGATTTCAAATGACTCATTTTCACATAACTTCTTTTTTTTTTTTTTTTTTTTTAAAGATTTTATTTATTTATTTGACAGATAGAGAGATCACAAGTAGGCAGAGAGGCAGGCAGAGAGAGAAGGGGAAGCAGGCTCCCCGCTGAGCAGAGAGCCCGATGCGGGGCTCGATCCCAGGACCCTGAGATCATGACCTGAGCCGAAGGCAGCGGCTTAATCCACTGAGCCACCCAGGCGCCCCCACATAACTTCTTTTTTTAAAAAAGATTTTATTTATTTATTTGACAGACAGAGATCACAAGTAGGCAGAGAGGCAGGCAGAGAGAGAGAGGAGGAAGCAGGCCCCCCGCCGAGCAGGGAGCCCTATGTGGGGCTTGATCCCAGGACCCTGGGATCATGACCTGAGCTGAAGGCAGAGGCATTAACCCACTGAGCCACCCAGGCACCCCTTCACATAACTTCTTAGCAACATTTATTAATATTAAATTAGTGTTGATAAGGTGTTAACTCTCTTTTTAAAAAAAATAAATTACAGGTTTATGAGGCTTTTAAAAAATTTTTATTTATTTATTTGAAAGAGAGAGAGAGCACATGAGGAAGGATGGCGGGAGGGCCAAAGGGAGAAGCAGACTCCCCACTGAGCAGGGAGCCTGATGCCCAGCTTGATCCCAGGACTCTGGAACCACGACCTGAGCTGAAGGCAGATGCTTAAACGACTGAGCCACCCAGGAACCCCAGGTGTTAATGCTCTTAAACACTTGAACTAGAGAGCAGTGTGAGAAATAGTGGCCTTGTATCACCGTGAATGGAGAGCCAAAATACAACATGGACACGATGGGCACCTGGGTGGCTCAGTGGGTTAAAAGCCTCTGCCTTTGGCTCAGGTTATGATCTCAAGGTCCTGGGATCAAGTCCCGCATTGGGCTCTCTGCTCAGTAGGGAGCCTGCTTCCCACCCCACCCCCCACCTGCCTCTCTGCCTACTTGTGATCTCTCTCTGTCAAATAAATAAATAAAAATCTTACGGGGCGCCTGGGTGGCTCAGTGGGTTAGAGCCTCTGCCTTCGGCTCAGGTCATGATCCCAGGGTCCTGGGATCAAGCCCCTCGGCGGGCTCTCTGCTCCGTGGAGAGCCTGCTTTCTCCTCTCTCTCTGCCTGCCTCTCTGCCTACTTGCGATCTCTGTCTGTCAAATAAATAAATAAATAAAATCTTAAAAAAAAAAAAAGACATGGACATGACACTTGGAAAACTAAAACAAACAATGAAAATAACCAATTAGAACTCAGAATGCATACCTCTAGTGAAAACATCTGTCTGGATCTTTTAAAAGACTGAAAGTTGGGGCACCTGGGTGGCTCAGTGGGTTAAAGCCTCTGTCTTCGGCTTGGGTCATGGTCCCGGGGTCCTGGAATTGAGCCCCATGTCGGGCTCTGTGCTCAGCAGGGAGCCTGCTTCCTCCTCTCTCTCTGCCTGCCTCTCTGCCTACTTGTGATCTCTGTCTGTCAAATAAATAAATACATTCTTAAAAAAAAAAAACTGAAAGTTAAAAAATTTACATTGCTAGTTTAGTTGAAAATCCATTAAATAAATCTGGGGAAAATCATTCTCATGTCTGATGAACTGCTTTCGTAATTAGGAATCCAATGGCTATAGCTGTAAATGAGAGGAAAAATTGTTTAAGCTCTTAACAAGAGAAGGCATTTTATTTTTTTGTTTATTTATTTTTAAAATTTTATTTATTTATTTTTAAAGACTCTATTTATTTATTTATTTATTTATTTGAGAGAGAGAGAGAGAGAGAGATAATGAGAGAGAGAACATGAGAGGGGGAAGGTCAGAGGGAGAAACAGACTCCCTGCTGAGCAGGGAGCCTGATGTAGGACTGGATCCTGGGACTTCAGTATCATGACCTGAGCTGAAGGCAGTTGTGTAACCAACTGAGCCATCCAGGCGCCCAAGAGAAGGCATTTTAAAACCATTTTTATCCATCATTTTCATGAGATTGGACTCCTCATTTTTTTAAACAAAATATGAAACTCGGGGTGGTTAAGAAAACAACCAAGAAAATTTTAAGGGGGGCAAATCACAGTTCCAAATTTTATATTACCTCTTTTAATTTGTTTCAAAATTTCCAGTCTGCTCTAGTGGGCACAGGTCCTCAGAAACTACAACATTTGAAGTATCTTAGAGGATCCACATCTGGTACTTTCAGTGAGTAAGATGCTGTTGTCTGTGAATTATAAAGAACAAGAATGCTCTTTACAATGAGCAGTTGCCTTTATGTGAAATCTTTAGGTGTAACTTAATGGTCCCTTTACATAGGCTCACCCTCCCTTTTGGGTTAGCTCTCCCTGCTCCTTCCTGAGAACCCTCTCCAGCAGGAAGAGGAAGAGGGTGATGTAGTCATATCTAGGGATGAGTTTAAGTCCTATTTGCATAGCTGGTCAAGGACAGGAGTCTAGTGTGAACTCAAGAAGGGTCAGGGAGTTATACAGAGAATCAAGGCAGTCTGTTTGTTTTTCCACAAAACATGCCAGGAGCAAGATAACATCCACTGAAGAATAACATCAATAAGTGACATCTGTCATCAGAGCAGCTCAAAGTATTTGTGAATACTTGCTCACTAAGCTATGAGCCACACCTGTGTAGTATCTATGGCTCGTTTGAAGAGTAAGAAACTGAATTTTAGTAGGTTTGATCCTGTGACTCAACAGGGAGTTGGGGAATGGTTAAGAACAGAGCCCAGGTTCCAAGTCTTCTCACTCAAAAGAACCATGGTGGAGAATGGATGTCAGGAAGTGACAGTAAGCATTATTGTTATCTTTATGACATCCATTAGCCATTATTTTGAACTATGGGGTTATAGAAAGAGGGGAGGTAATTTCTGTCCTAGAGGAGCTCACAGTTTAGTTTGGGAGATTTGGCTCATGTGCAAAAACAAGAAGTAGATGACACTAGCTTATGCTAAGTGCCAAATAAAGATTCCAAGACACGAAGTTCAAGCTGTTGCTTGAACTGAGGCAGTCAGGGAAAACTTCATGGAGAGAGACCACAAGGAGCTTTGAGGAAACACAGGAACTCGGGAAAGATGTGGGCAGGTGATTTCCAGGCTGGAAGATGTGAGGGGAGTGTATGGGGGGATGCATGGCATCTTTTGGGGGTGCTCTTGTGGGTATAATGACCGAGATGGAAGTTCCACCTGAAGTGAGTTTTTAGAACGCCTTTAGAAAGTCTTTCTGATCAGGTAACAAGCTATCTTTTCTCTGAATTCCTTGAAGTGTAATTTCTTTTGGTCTGAGCTAACTGTCTGACCCTGTCCAACAATGCCTTCTTTGACTGTTATGACAACCAGCCTGAGGTTCTACTTTGAATTTCTTGTTGGGCACAGTTCTGCTGAGAGGAGCAGTTCCTCTCACTGCTTGCTCCTCCAGAGTGGAGAAGTTGTCTATACTTACAGGAAGAGGACTGAAGCAAACTGAGGTAGTGGGGTTTTGTGAAAATCAAAAGAAAGATTTTAAGGACAGAATGGTCAACAGTGTTGACAGAAGCAGAGAAATCATAAAGAATGAAGTTCTACATTTCTGATTTTCTATGGTCAATAAAGTGTAATTACATATTAGTTTATTCTTGAATTAAGGTGATGTAGATAATATGAACCATCCACTGCCAGCTGTTCTGCACAAGCTTAAAATAAACTTCGCTATGATTCTTACAAATGTTAAAAAATGTTAAAAAAAATCCCACCATTATCTGTATTGTAAAATTTAAATCTGGCTTTAAAAAAAATTCTGCTTCAATCTACCCTCCTTCAAGATGCACATGTCTGGTGCATGTGTTCTGTAGGCTTTTGTTATGTTAAAGAGTTACAATAGTCTGTTATCAAAGTAAGTGGCTTATTTCGGCATTAAGCAGAAGGGTATGATTGATGTTAATGTTCTTTTTTTTTCTTTTATTACGTTCAGTTAGCCACTGTATAGTAAGTACAGCATTAGTTTTTGATGTAGTGTTCAATGATTCATTAGTTGTGTATAATACTCAGTGCTCATGTTAACATTCTGAGAGAAATTTATGGAAAAAAGTTTTTTTTTTTAAAAGATTTTATTTGTTTATTTGACAGACAGAGATCACAAGTAGGCAGAGAGGCAGGCAGAGGGTAGGGGGAAGCAGGCTCCCTGCTGAGCAGAGAGCCCAATGCGGGGCTCAATCCAGTGCGGGGCTCGATCCCAGGACCCTGGGATCATGACCTTAGCTAAGGCAGAGGCTTTAACCCACTGAGCCACCCAGGCATCCCTATGGAAAACAGTTTTTAAGTTGAAAAATCAATGCACCTGATACTAATTGCTAACCTCCCAGTGAAACTTATACTTTTTTTTTTTGGTAGGAAAGTTGAAGGAGAATTATTAGTGGAAGAAATGATTCAGTTGATTTCCCAGTTAGGAAAAGTCCAGGAATAAATCAATGGGAAGAAGAGATGCTTTGAGTAGGGAAGTAGAGGAAAAGTGAAATGAACAGATTTTTTGGGGGGAAATATTTAATTGTAATGGTAACTATTAAAGAAAAAATTGTTAAATTCAATACCATTATCACAGCAACTAATTTTTAGTTTTTGAGATATCCTGCTGTTGCCATATTAAGTTACTGTCTATAATCATGCATTTTAAAAAACATTGTTATAATATAGGGAACATAGAATGAAATATACTGCCTTTGACTTAAGATGCGCTTGACATATGTGGATATTTCTACCTAGTCTCTGTACTTGATTTTCAAAGTTGCACTGTAGTATTCCAGTAGACATTTCCTTTCCATTCCTGCATCTGGCCAGTGACCTGTTTTTCTCTCTGATGGTTGTCATCTCACAGCTCAGGGGCAGAGTCCATGGGAAGTTTGGGTTTAGGATTTTGAAAGTAATTGCTTGTGGTTGATCTTGCCAGGGATATGCTGTCAGTGGGCATGCCAGGCTGGGGAAGATCATGAACTAAGAGAAACAGGATTGTAGAGTGTAAGAGAGAGGCGCTCTCAGCATGTGGGAGAGGTGCCAAGGCAGGGTGGCGGTGGTGGTGGTGAGGATGGTGGGGATGATGGGGAGTGTTGGGATTTGGGGGAGGGAGTGCTGGGGAAGATGGCTTCATTTTTCATCCTTGTCCTTTCTCTTTTTGATTTTCTCTTTCTGCCTACATTCAAGCTCTCTGCATCCCTGATTGCTTATTCTCTCATTTGATATTTCCATCTCTATCTGTTTCTCTAGGGTCCTTCCCCTGCTGTTGGTATAGTTCAGAGATTCTCAACCCCTTCTATGTCTACCTTTTAAATACACGTTTTGTAACAAAAATTTATTTAAGTAAATAAATTTATTTAAATAAGCCTTTATTTTCTAGAAATTAAATTTATAGATCATAGAAGTTCAAAACACATAATTTAAAAAATCAATATAATGTTCTAATTGTAATATAAAGAATACAAAGAAATCAGTTTAAAATAAAATGATGCACACATGCAAATTCAGGCATAACCATACTAGAAGTCTTATTGCAAGACACCTATACTTGTACCCACTGGTGATGAATGTGCTTGGTTTTAAAGGAAACAGACATCATTCGTCTGGATATTGTTGACACTAAGAATATTTGACAGTGTGCAGTAAACGATAGAGAAATGCAATGTCTTCTTTTCAAGGCATCTCTGGCTCCTTCCCATCAAATGCCAGTTGTGAGGCTCCAAGATGGCGGAGCAGTAGGAGAACTAAATTTTGTCTGGTCCCAGGAATTCAGCTAGACAGTTATCAAACCATTTGAATACCAATGAACTCCACAGGCGATAAAGAAAAGAATAGCAGCAGCTCTATGAACAGAAAAGCGAGCACTTTCTAGAAGGTAGCACATACGGAGAAGTGAATCTGAGGTGATACATGGGAAGACAGACCATGGGGGTGGGGGAGGGAGCCTCCGGCAGCAAGCAGCAGAGCAGCAGAGCAGCGGAGCACAAAAATTGGAGCTTTTAGACATCTGCTCTGTGGAGGGACATTGCTCCAGTGGCTAAGTTGGGGAGGGGGGTGGAACACTTGCTGGGACAGTGTGGTCTCAGGACCCTTGGGGGCCCGGGGTGCCTAAGTGCAGCAGAGCTCCATCTGAGTGGGGAGGCCAGCTGCAAAGACGGAGCCAAGGAGGGGGCTCTCACCTTGGGGTTGCCACAAACCATGGTCAGTGGCAAAGTTAGGCTACTGCTCTTTGAGAAGGGACCCAAAAAGCTGCAGATCCAGGGAGATTCTCCTTCCTCCCCTGGGAGGAGCAGCATGGAAGCATGCTGCAGGAATCTGCTGGGTTTGGAGACTCCAAACAGGGCCATGCTCCAGAGATAGAAACGATCGGTCACAGGCTGGGTGAGCTCGGAGCATGGCCAGAGACCAGGGAGATGGGAGAGATTGACTGCTTTTCTCTGAGGATGCACTGAGGAGTGGGGAAGTATATAGCAATACAAGCCTTTCTCAAGAAACAAGAAAGGTCTCAAATACACAACCTAACCCTACACCCAAAGGAGCTGGAGAAAGAACAGCAAACAAAGCCTAAACCCAGCAGGAGAAGAGAAATAATAAAGATCAAGCAGAAATCAATGAAATAGAAAGCAAAAGAACAGTAGAACAGAGCAACAAAACTAAGAGCTGGCTCTTTGAAAGAATAAGATTGATAAACCCCTGACCAGACTTATCCAAAAGAAAAGAGAAAGGACCCAAATAAATAAAATCATGAATGAAAGAGGAGAGACCAAATCAACACCAAAGAAATACAAACAATTATAAGAACATACTATGAGCAACTATATGCCACCAAATTAGACAATCTGGAAGAAATGGATGCATTCCTAGAGACATGAACTACCAAAACTGAACAAGGAAGAAAGAGAAAATCTGAACAGAGCCATAACCAGCAAGGAAATTGAAGCAGTAATCAAAAGTATCCCAATAAACAACAGCCAAGAGCCAGATGGCTTCCCAGGGGAATTCCACCAGACATTTTAAGAAGAATTAATACCTATTCTTCTGAAATTGTTCAAAAAAATAGAAATGGAAGGAAAACTTCCAAACTCATTTTATGGGGCCAGCATTACCTTGATCCCCAAACCAAAGGTCCCATCAAAAAGGAGAATTACAGGCCAATATCCCTGATGATCATGGATGCAAAAATTCTCACCAAAATACTAGCTAATAGGATCCATCAGTACATTAAAAGGATTATTCACCAGGACCAAGCTGGATTTATTCCTGGGCTGCAAGATCTGCAAGTCAATCAATGTGATACACTACATTAATAAATGAAAGGACAAGAACTGTATAATTCTCTCAATAGATGCAGAAAAAGCATTTGACAAAGTACAGCATCCTTTCTTGATTAAAAGTCTTCACAGTGTAGGGATAGAGGGTATATACCTCAATATCATCAAAGCCATCTATGAAAAACCCACAGTGAATATTATTCTCAATGGGGAAAAACTGAGAGCTTTCCCCCTAAGGACAGGAGCACAGGAGAGATGTCCACTATCACAACTGCTATTCAACATAGTACTACAAGTCCTAGCTTTGGCAATCAGACAACAAAAATAAATAAAATGCATCCGAATTGGCAAAGAAGTCAAACTCTCTTCGCAGATGACATGATACTTTATATGGAAAACCCAAAAGACTCCACTCCAATACTACTAGAACTCATACAGGAATTCAGTAAAGTGTCAGGATATAAAATCAATGCACAGAAATGAGTTGCATTTCTACATACCAACAACAAGACAGAAGAAAGAGAAATTAAGGAGTTGATCCCATTTACACCTGCACCCAAAACCATCAGATACCTAGCAATAAACCTAACCAAAGAGACAAAGAATCTGTACTCAGAATACTTTAAAATACTCATGAGAGAAATTGAGGAAGACACAAAGAAATGGAAAAACATTCCATGCTCATGGATTGGAAGAACAAATATTGTGAAAATGTCTATGCTACCCAGAGCAATCTACACATTTAATGCCATTCCTATCAAAATGCCATCAACTTTTTCAAGGAAATGGAACAAATAATTCTAAAATTTGTATGGAACCAGAAAAGACCTGAATAGCCAGAGGAATGTTGAAGAATGTTGAAGAAGAAAACCATAGTCACATCACAATTCCAGACTTCAAGCTCTATTACAAAGCTATACTCATCAAGACAGTATGGTACTGGCACAAAAGAGACACATAGATCAATGGAACAGAACAGAGAGCCCAGAAATGGAACCTCAACTCTATGGTCAAGTAAACTTCAGCAAAGCAGGAAAGAATATCCGATGGAAAAAAGACAGTCTCTTCAACAAATGGTGTTGTGAAAATTGGACAGCCACATACAGAAGAATGAAACTGGACCATTTCCTTACACCCACACACAAAAAATAAGTTCAAAATGGATGAAAGACCTCAATGTGAGACAGGAATCCTTCAAAATCCTTGAGGAGAACACAGGCAGAAACCTCTTCGACCTCACCTGCACGCAGCAAATTCTTCCTAGAAACATTGCCAAAGGCAAGGGAAGCAAGGGCAAAGATGAAGTATTGGGACTTCATCAAGATTAAAATCTTTTGCACAGCAAAGAAAACAGTCAACAAAACCAAAAGACAACTGACAGAATGGAGAAGATATTAAAAAATGACATATCAGATAAAGGGCTAGGATCCAAAATCTAAAAAGAACTTACCAAACTCAACACCCAAAGAACAAATAATCCAATCAAGGAATGCCCAGAAGACATGAGCAGACATTTCTGCAAAGAAGACCTCCAATGGCCAATAGACACATGAAATAGTGCTCCATATCACTTGGCATCAGGGAAGTACAAATCAAAACCTCAATGAGATACCACCTCACACCAGTGAGAATGGCTAAAATTAACCAGTCAGGAAATGACAGGTGTCAGCAAGGATGCAGAGAAAGGAGAACCCTCCTACACTGTTGGTGGGAATTCAGGCTGGTGCAGCTACTCTGGAAAACAGTATGGAGGTTCCTCAAAAAGTTGAAAATAGAGTTACCCTACAATCCAGCAATTGCACTACTGGTTATTTACCCTAAAGATACAAATGTAGTGATCTGAAGGGACACGTACACCCCAGTGGTTTTTTTTTTTTTTTAAGATTTTATTTATTTGACAGAGATCACAAGTAGGCAGAGAGGCAGGCAGAGAGAGAGAGGAAGGGAAGCAGGCTCCCCGCTGAGCAGAAAGCCTGACGGGGGGCTCGATCCCAGGACCCTGAGATCATGACCTGAGCTGAAGGCAGAGGCTTAGCACACTGAGCTGCCCAGGCGCCCCACACCCCAGTGTTTATAGCAGTGATGTTCGCAATAGCCAAACTATGGAAAGAGCCCAGATGTGCACCCACAGATGAATGGATAAAGAATGGATAAAGAAGATGCAGCCATCAAAAAATGAAATCTTGGGGCACCTGGGTGGCTCAGTGGGTTGAGCCTCTGCCTTCAGCTCAGGTCATGGTCCCAGGGTCCTGGGATCGATCCCCGCATTAGGCTCTCTGCTCCGCGGGGAGCCTGCTTCCCCCTCTCTCTCTGCCTGCCTCTCTGCCTACTTGTGATCTCTGTCTGTCAAATAAAAAAATGAAATCTTACCATTTACCATTAAAAAAAAATGAAATCTTACCATTTGCAATGGTATGGATGGAACCAGAGGGTATTATTCTAAGTGAAATAAATCTATCGGGGGAAGACAATTATCATATGATGTGGCTGAGCTATGGACTTTGAGAAACAAGGCAGAGGCATGGGGGAAGAGAAGAATAAGTGAAACTGGATGAAACCAGAAAGGGAGACAAACCATATGAGACTATTTTATTTTATTTTATTTTGGGGTGGGGGTGGGGTAAGCCTGGTGGTGGGTATTATGGAGGGCATGTATTAACTACATGGAGCACTGGGTGTGGTGCATAAACAATGAATTTTGGAACACTGAAAATAAAATAAATTTAAGAGACTCTTAATCACAGGAAACAAAGGGTTCCTGGAGGGGAGGGAGGTAGGAGGGATGGGGTGGCTGGGGGATGGACATTGGGAAGGGTATGTGTATGGTGAGTGCTGTCAATTGTGTAAGACTGATGATTCACAGACCTGTGCCCCTGAAACAATACATTATATGTTAATAAAAAAAAAACTGAAAAAAAAAAAAGCCAGTTGTACTCCATGTCACTATGATAATCCAAACTGCCCTGATAAAGTTTTAAATAGCTTTATGGTGTATTTACATTTTCATTGAAAATCACCCCTGTGTTGAAAAGAAGGCTGAATTCTGAGCTTAGGAACTTATACCCAAATCCCATCTTTTCCAGCTACGTCTTGGAAAACAGGACAAGTGGGGTTTTCATGGTTGGTGGCACTTTCTGATTGGTGTCTGGGAAGGGCTGTTTGAGTGGGAGCCAGTCCTCTAGGGAAATCCTTCTTCCTGATTTCTGTGACACAGTCACACAGTGTGCTTGTCCTGGTGTGCATGCATCACCCCTTCTTTTAGAAGGCAACCCCCCAGGACACCTGTGTGGCTCAGTCCATCTAAGCATCTGCCTTTAGCTCAAGTCATGATCCCAGGGTCTTTGGATTGAGCCTTGTGTCACGCTTCCTGCTCAGTCAGGAGTCTGCTCCTCCCTCTGCCTCTCCCCCTGGCTTGTGCTTTCTCTCTTGCTCTCTCTCTCTCTCTTAAATAAATAATCTTAAAAAAAAAAAAAATAGAAAGCAACCTTCCTCTCTCCTTCAGCCATAAAGTTCTGAACTCCAAGCTAGAACACTTCAGGATGTAGTGTATAGTACAGTCCCCTGCCTTCTGAGCCACGTGAGGGGACTTACTACCTAGTCTGGGCCAATCAGAATGTTTCTCGGGGACTTTTCTCCTCAAAATTGATGGAGACGGAGTCTCTCTGTTCTGGGCATGATGCTAGATGGAATGAGTTCAGATGCTTCTAGAAGTTGTAGTTCTAGCTTGTGGAGAGAGCTGGCATGTGGAGGCAGAAATAAGAGAGAGAGTGATATCTAGTAGCCGTCTTTGAGGTGAGCTGTATTCCCGTCCCATCCCCCCCTTGCCCATGCCAATTTGAATTGTATTTCTGAGATGGAAATCTCCCAGAATTCTGACAAACACAACTGCATTTTCACACAGTCCTGCCCTTATCCAGGGCTGTAGTGGGAAGCAGCTCTTCCAGAGTCAACAGGTCGGTTTGGTGGACTTGTTTACAGAAGGGTTCTTGTACGCAGATCTCAATTTCAAGATATTATCCTGTTATTTGTGCGTGAACTGTGGCCAAGAGACTGAAGGGCTTTCAAAGAACATGCACGGGCTCAGCTGCTGGTCCTTATGGACACCTCTGTTTACAGCGATCAGCAGTGCTATGGCTTAACACTCCCAACTAATGACACACTGCTGGTTTCCAGTCAGTGCATAGTGAGTTTTTTCTATGAGAAGAAAGAAGCGTATAATCTTGTCCCTTCGCTCTATTGACATTTATTAGCGCTTTTCAGAAAGGCAGCAACATAGATTAAGGAATTCAGTTGCCGACGCAGTTCCTACTGTGCTTTAGAGAAACATTGATGGAATGAGAGATTTTATGTGGCTGTCAGCACCTCCAGATTTATCATTGACCATAATTGTGGGGTATATGAACATCAGAGATTCCTAAATTATTATTTGACACCTCACACAAATTAGGTCCTGATTAGCTCCTGGCAAGGTTTGGTAGTAATTGATAGAGTGTATGGCATACACATATATGTGTGTGCTCCTACACACATGGATACGCAGTGTGTGTGTATGTATGTCCACATACTCTAAAGCGTTCCTCATTCCTAGAAAGTGATCAAGGCCTCATAAGTGAACATTTAGGGTCTAGATTCTGATGAATTCACTTGTTCAGAGAATATTTGCTGGTGTTACATGTCTTTATTGGGGGCCCCAGAGCTAAGGGGAGTGTGCTAATCAGTATGTTCTTGGTTGTTTTTGGGCTACCGAGGGTAATAGTCACTACCAGAGAACTTACTGCAGTAGTCCACAGGACCCTCCCCCAGCAGAGAATGGGAAAATGCTGGAAGATTTTGCTAAAGAATCATAGTGCAATGAGAAGAACATGGAATATTGAATTACAAGATAGGACCTGGATTTGAGTCCTGGAAACCATCATTTATTAGTTGCTATGACTTCAGGGATGTTGATGAGCATAGTTTCCAAACCTATAAAATAATAATGATGTTAATAATAATAAAAATAATAATCTCCAGGGACAGGCACCTGGGTAGCTCAGTCAGTTGAGCATCAGACTTTTGATCTCAGCTCAGGTCTTGATCTCAGGGTCATGAGCTCAGGCCCTCTCCCCTCTCTGTTCAAGCCCTCTACACCTAGTGTGAAGCATACTTAAAAATAAATAAATAAATAAATAAAAATTTAAAAAATTAATAATCTACTTGCATGGTTGTTTAGAGGATTTGCAATGCAACACATCTAAAAACAATTTTATTGATTGAAAAATATTTTTATAAATATTTCTTAACTTCCTAATTAATAAATATTTTGGCTCTGGAGAAGTGTTACTTATGATGTATACATATAGGGTAGCAATTTCCAAAAAGTAGGACAAAAAATACATTAGTAGTAAAATTCCACTGAACATTTAATATTTTTGAATTATTCTGAAGGCATGTTGGTTTTTTTTTAATTTAATTTGATTTTTTCAGTGTTCCAAAATTCATTGTTTATGCACCACACCCAGTGCTCCATGCAATACGTGCCCTCCTTAATACCCACCACCAGCCTCACCCAACCCCCTCCAAAACCCTCAGTCTCTTTCTCAGAGTCCACGTTAGGTTTTTGACATGTCTTGTAACTCCTAATTGCCACACCTATGATCTTACAAGGTGTGGGAGACTAGCATAATCAGTTAACCTTGGGATGAACAAAAAAGGACATTTTTTTTAAAAAGGCAGGATTCTTTTTAAATTTAATTATTATTTTTTCTTACCTTATTTTGTTAACATAATGTATTATTTGCCTCAGGGTTACAGGTCTGTGAATCATCAGTCATACACAATTCATAGCACTCAGTGTTTATTTATTTATTCATTTAAAAAAAGATTTATTCATTTATTTGAGAAAGAGAGGGAGAAAAAGAGCACCTAAGTGAGCACGGGTGGGAGGGGCAGAGGAAAAGGAAGAGAGAATCTTTTATGCGGACTCGGTACAGAGTGGTGAGCCTGACATGGGGCTCGATCAGGACCTGAGCCAAAACCAAGAGTTGGAGGCTTACCTAACTGTACCACCCAGGCACCCCACTCTACAGTGTTTTAAATAGACCCTGTCCTTCCTATGATCTTCACAGATGCCCTAATGATAACCCATAACTAAAACCTAACATCCATTGCAATTTCCTTAGCAGATTCCAGTAACTGCTGAGTTAGGCTAGACCATAGGGCCTGGTTTGTGTTCAAGGATGGGTGAGAAAGATGCCTGGGATTTAGTTCAAGGTTGCTTTTACTTGATTTTCTCCTATGGTGGATTATCAATGGTATAAAGGATACATATAATATCTAACATAACTAATAACCTGAGTGATTGTGGGTCCCATTGCTTCCTTTGTATCTCATGGAGATGCCCTCGGAGTTTATTGGCATTGGCCAGCCCGGGTAAGCTGAAAGTCTGCCAGCTTGAAGAGCACAGAATCAACTGTCTTTTATACCTGGCATCCATGAATATTTTATTTGGGCATATAATGCAAAAATTTGCCCTCTTAGCAATAGGTCTCTGAGGTCCAGGTTTTGGGACTTACTGGACCAGCACTGGAACAATGTACTCTAGGCCAGTCTATGGGCTACCTTGTCTTTATAGGGACAGTTCTTTCTTTGGCTGTCTGTGTGGACTTAGAGTATCTAAAACACATGCCTGGATTCATGGTCTGCTTTAAACTCCATTGTTCTGTTGAGATAGAAACTTTCTGTTTGAGACATAAACTTTCAAGAATTGGGGAGTCAGTTATTTGGATTTACACTGTCCTTTCTCAATGATTCTGTTTTAAAATATAATTCCCCTTGAGAGGACACCAGCATGTTATTGTGAATTAGTTTTTATCTGCTTTATTAGATTTCTTCCACAACGGGAACAAGGCTGCGTAAACACCTTGGTTCCCTGTGGATTGAAATGAGGTTTAGAAGGGTGGGTGACTGGGCAGAAAGGGTAAGTAGAGGTCACTGCAAACATATTTACCTCCTTCATGATTTTGTTTAAGGCCTGCCTGGCCAAGGTGACTATTCCTTTGACTCTCTCTACAGTCAGCCCTGCATTTACCCTCTAAAAGCAAACCTAGGGGAATTGTTCACAGTGGAGAATTAGAGCCTGCTCCAAACAGTGGCTGAGCAGGTGGCCCCAGCTGCTACCTCTTAGTCAGGTGCAGAGCTGCATTCATATTGCTGAGAGGACATCCCTTACAAAATAGCTTGTTGGTTTTTAAGGAAGGAGGGTTGGGTTTCTTTGTGTGCCCAGTTTGTCAAAAGTAGGTCAGGAATGCCCTGTTTTTAATCAATGGGTGTACAGCTGAGTATCACTTCTTTCAAAGTGAGTTGGCAGTTGGGCCCGTAACTAGAAGAAGTAATAGCCAAAGAACTTTGGAGAAATGTATGAATTCCATCCATCTGTCCATCCATCCATCCATCCATCCATCCATCCATATATCCAGTCTCTCACCTTACTCATTTCACAAGTGTTTATTGAATACTTATTACTGTGCAGAGCCCTGGTTAAATCGAGGATGTAGCAGTAAGTTACATATGGTTTCCATCATCAAGTTTTTAATATGAGAGATAAAACATTTGCACGCTAAACCTAAATAATCAGTGAGCATTCATTTATAACCCACTGCCCATGGAACACATCTTTTATGTATTAAAAAGTTGAGAAGTCATAGTCTCTATCTGTCTTCAATAAGCTTGTCTTGTGTGATTGGATTAGTCATATTCCAAAATAATTCTTAATAAAGGCATATTAAAAAAAAGGCATATTAGATATAAGACATGAAGGAGCCACAAAGACAATGCCTTGGGAATGAGAGGGAAGGTCATACATTTAATTGAGTGGAACTGAGGGGAAGGGAAAAGTAAAAGTCTTGAAGAAAAGTAAATTTGAGGGGCACCCGGGTGATTCAGTGGGTTAAGTCTCTGCCTTCAGCTCGGGTCATGATCTCAGGGTCCTGGGATCGAGCCCTGCATCGGGCTTTCTGCTCAGTGGGGAGCCTGCTTTCCCCTCTCCCTCTGCCTGCCTCTCTGCCTGTTTGTGATCTCTCTCTCTCTCTCTGTCAAATAAATAAATAAAATAAAATTAAAAAAGAAAGTGAATTTGAACTGGGGGACAGAAGATGAATTGCACTGGAGACATGGAGGTACTGGGGGAGTAAAGACAGAAGCAAGGAATCATGAGGCCTGTTTAAGGAAGAATGAGATGTCCAGTTTAAATGAAGTATAAGGTAGTATGGAGAGGGGAATAGCAGGAGAATGGAAGGCTTGGAATCAGTGAGGTGCCAGTGAAGGTTGTCACATGGTTGAGTGACGAGTGAGAAGCTGAGCACTGGGAACTACCAGCAACTCACAAAAATGGAGAAGAGGAGGCAGCTATGGTAGGTGGAGAGATACATTCAGGAACCATTTAAAATGGCTCTCAGAGGTGAAGAATGTTTAAAGTGGAGCAGAAAGTTTCAGGTTTAGGGATCTTATAGTGGTAGAATACATGTTTTTTGGCAACTAATTAGACAATACACTTCCATTATAATATTACATTTCCATTATAATATTTAAAAAGAATAGGAAATGGTTATTGAGCTCTCTTTATGTGATACACACTGTGCTAAGTGGGTTTTCTCATTTAATTTTCACAGCAGCCCATCATGGTAGGGACTTTTTTTTTTTTTTTAAAGATTTTATTTATTTATTTGTCAGAGAGAGAGAGAGCACGAGCACAGGCAGACAGAGTGGCAGGCAGAGACAGAGAGAGAAGCAGGCTCCCTGCCGAGCAAGGAGCCCGATGTGGGACTCGATCCCAGGACGCTGGGATCATGACCTGAGCCAAAGGCAGCTGCTTAACCAACTGAGCCACCCAGGCGTCCCCATGGTAGGGACTTTTATTATCTCTACATAACTGATGAGGAAATGGCATTTTTTAGAAGTTAACTTACTGGCTTAGGTCACTTAGCTTTACATGGCAGAGTCTGGATTGGAGTTGCCATCAGTCAGCCAGCAGAGCTCCAATCACCAGGCCACTCCTGCCCCACCAGGCTACAGCCCAACAGAAGAGCCTCTGCAAAGCCTTTCTGTACATGGTTTTATGCTCTAAAACAGAACAACAATGGCTTGATACCAAATAAAGATAAGATCAGTGCTATTTTCCATATTTAAATGAATAATTTAAAATAATGGGTGTGGGATGCCTGGGTGGCTCAGTGGGTTAAAGTCTCTGCCTTCGGCTCAGGTCATGATCCCAGGGTCCTGGGATCCAGGCCCGCATCGGGCTTTCTGCTCGGCAGGGAGCCTGCTTCCCCCTCTCTCTCTGCCTGCCTCTCTGCCTACTTGTGATCTCTGTCAAATAAAAAAAAAAGATGGGTACTGTATTATGAATTTCCTTTCTATCTCTTGGAGCCAGACTGCCTGGGCTTGATTTCCATCCAGCTCTGTCAGTTACTAGCTATGTGTTCTTGGGCAAGTCACTCAACGTCTCTGTGTGCCTCAGTTTCCTCCTCACAGCAAAGATAGTAACGGCACCCTCTTACAGGGTGGTGGAACAAATTATATGTGGTATCAGCTAAACCCTGTGAACGGTGTCTGCCACGAAGTATATGCTATATGTAGTAGTTACCATTATTGGTTAACTTGGGAGTTGTTTATTTCTGCCGCCTCAGATTTTTCTTTTAGGGCCTGCTTCTGCTAACCTACCCTCCACTTCTGCAACCTACCTCCTCCATCAGCTCTTACACTGGTTTCAGTAACTTTTCTGTTGTCAAATGTCACAAGGGCCCAGTTCTAAGGCATCTGCTTTACCTTTCCCAAGGTTTTGCTGTTAATGTAGGAGGCACGCGGTTTCGATTGGCAATTAATTATCTGGACACTGGAGTTAGACAGATGCAGTTTTAAATTGTACTTTTATTATTTAATCACTATTTGACCTTGGACAAGTTAGTCATCTTCCCTTTACTAAAATGCTAGTTGCTGTAACCAATAAACTTTCAAAGCACAGCCCTGGTCCAGTAGAAGCTTATTTTTAGTAGAGTAGAACAATGACAACAACAGCAACAATGCTCCTGAGCAGAGAGGGAAGACAGGCACCTGTTCAGACTGTGGTCTCTTGTGGAAGAGAAAGGAGCATGAAGAATGATGTGTGGGGCTTTTCAGGGCCAGAACTTGGAGCTGTCTCAGCACTTGGTCTCACTTTGTAAAGACGGTAAAAATTTATGGTCACACTTGTGAATCTGAAGGTTGGGTGCAGCCTGGATGATCTTGATTGGGCTTGGCTGGGTAGCTTGGGCTCAGGTCCACTCCCCATGTGTTTATCCTGGGGTCCAGGCTCCTGGGGCAGTGGTCACCTGAAGGAAGCCCTTCCCAAAGTGGTGGCAGGAGCATGGGAGGTGTATTCTAGGGCTACCATGACAAAATCCCACAGGCCGGGCAGCTCAAAATAACAGAAATTGATTCACTCACAGTCTGGAGGCTGGAAGTCCAAAACCCAAGATATCAGTAGGGCCATGCTTCCTCTGAAGGCTCTAGGGAAGAATTTTTCCTTGCTTTCCCTAGCTTCTGGTCACTCCAGGTGTTCCTTGACTTGTGGCAACATAACTCCAAACACTGTCTCCAACTTCTATGGCCTTTTTCTCTGTAGGGCTGTGTTCTTTTCTGTCTCTCATTGAATTTAGTGTCCATCCTACTTCTGTATGATCTCATCTAAAGCTTTACCATAGTTACATCTGCAAAGCCCCTCTTTCTAAATAAGGTCTTATTCTGAGGTTCTAGGTAGATATGAGTTTTGGGGGAATACTATTCCACCCACTATAGGCGGAGAAGAGCAACCAGGCAAGGGCATCATATCTGCTTATAATGGCCCACAGAAGTCACATGGCTAAGCCCAAAGTCGAGGGGCAGTGAAGTGGACCCCATCTCTAGTGGAAAGAATTCCAGTCACTTGGCAGAGGTTATGGACATAGGGAGAGGTAAAGAAATGGGCCAATGATTAAACCGATTATAAGAGCATGGTTTGTTGTGAGCCCAGAAGAAGAGGAGATTGGTTGGTGATTCTATAACAGTTCTTGGAGCTCCATATCCTCCTCTGTGTAATGGGTTTCTTGGGAAGTACATGTCTCATGGGGATTAGGGTGATTAAGTGACAATATATGTGATTGGCTTAGGACAGTATGTGGTACATAGTAAGCACTAAATTAATGTTAACGATTATTGTCTTCATACAACTTCCACTCCTCCTCTCCCATCTGCTTCACTTCTGCTTATTATCCCTTATTTTCTTCCCCCTTTGCTAATTTTCACCCAAACTAGTCATTTTCATTTTGCATAATTCACATAAACCAGAAAAGAAATTTTCCTGGTGATGAATCCTGTTACATTAGAATTTAGAAGAAAGGAGTCTCAATTATAGGGAGAGAGAGCTATTTAGGACATTAACTGTGAAGACAGTGCAGAACAGTGGGCAATAAACAAGGCAGACAAGTGCTTTGACCTCCTGCAAAGGAGGTTGGTTTGAGTGAAAGGATTTGGTGAGGCTTTCATAAAAGCAGTGCAAACTGAGCTGAACCACTACCTCTACAGTGTAGAAATGGTCCAGCTCAGTGTTGAAGCACCAGCTAATCAGATAAGGACAACATGGCAAAGCGTGCTGTGTCATCACCCAAGCTGGCCTCTTGGCTAAGAGAAGTACAGTTACCCGGGAGTAATTACACTCCATTTGGAATATGAGCTGTTCTATGCTAATGATTCATGTTTCATCATTTCCGGGAATTGATGCCTGGGAAGGGACTGTCGTCGCATAAAGCCTTTTTATAAAAACTGTTTATTTGGTGGAGTCTTTATGTTGAACTTTTGTACCAAAAGAATTTCTGCATGATGATTCACTACCCACCTACATGGCAGGCACAGATGCAGCCAAAGTGAAATGATGTTAATGTTCATTATTTTCATTTTAAAGGGCCAGCGTGCAGCTTGGGCTGAGGTCTCCGGATTTCTTACGATTTCTGTGAATGCAGGATTGCAGAACTGCATCCTGGGGAGAGTGTGACAGGAAAGGATGTGACTCTTTAAGGACTGCATGTTTAGCTGGAGTGCATGGGTAGCCTGAATGCTGCACATGGACCCAGGGACTCTTTGTCTTTTGGCTGTGGATGATGCTTCTGGTTCTGAAAACAGAGAGCAGTTGTTTCTACTAGCTGCATGGGTTCAAACTTCTGATGGCTTACATGTAAACTTCCATGTTACAATAGAAAAATGGGTCCCCCCTCACAGCACGCAGCAGTAGTCACTGTGTTAACAAGCTACTGTGCAAAACACCACACTCTCCTGGCCAAGAGAAGTGGGTGTGGGTTACAAACATGAAGCCCTTGGCTGAAGATGGAGAAGGGGCTCTGGGACTTTGGAACAGGAAGTGGCCCCATCCATCAGAGGGCAGAGCTGGAAGAGGCCCTCCTGGGAGTTTTTGCACCTGGGTCACCTGGAGAGTGAGAAGTCACCCTTCTCCCACTGATTTTTGATCCAGGAGATGATCATGTGCTTCTTGGTGCCTTGTCCACCACCCACGAGCCTGTGTGTGTATGTGGGGGCTGTGTGTGGCTGTGTGGGTGTGTAGCAGGGGGTCGAAGGGAGGCTGGAACACCAAGATGCAGAGTAAGGTGTCAGTGATCTGCTCTCCCTAGTGCTCTGCCACTGTGTCCATGGCACCCAAATGAATACACTTGGCTTCTGTTTTTCTGATACTTGCAGCTAAACCCTTTGGCTTGGTTTCACTGATGGCTATTTTCTCAAGCTCTGCAAAATGTGAGATTGCTCCAGTGCAGGGAACCGGTGACAGCGTTGGAGAAGAGAAGAAGGTGATCTAGCCAAATAGTGCTGTCTTCCGTCTTACCAGAATTTTGAGGTGCCGTTCTCTAATAACAACACATACACATCACAAACATGATGCAAAATATGTGTAAGTGCCCTGTGTTAGTGTAGTGGGGATTAACTTGGTTGGCAAGTGAAGACTTCCACGGGAGCCTGGAAGTGACTCTCTAATTGGCAAAATGGGATGGGGGCGTGTGATAAGCATCAGGGGAAACAGAGGAGAAGATGGGGCGGTAAAGGAAATAAGGAAGATCCTGATCCTCAAGTCACCTTTCCATCATCCCGTGGGCTTCAGAAGGAGGCCCACTGTTGACAGTTGACAGTGAGCCTGGGCAGCCAGGGCAACACAGAGCAGAGAGCCCTCGGGTCCCAGCGCTGAACACAAGTGTCAAGGGAGATGCTTTGTCAGCAGGACAGCAGAACTCTCACATTTAGTGATGAAATGTACCAGATCTGGAACATGGTAGCATGAGAGAAGGGCTACCTGCCAGTCTTATACACCGACTACAGAATTAGTGTTGTTACATATTATTTTATGTACGTGTGAACCTACGTAACACTAAGAATGATGTTGTTGGCCAGGGATTGGACCCAAATGCCTCCAGTGACCAGGTGGTTTATGGAAATGATAGAAACACATGCCTGGGGGTGGAGTTGAGCAAAATGGGTGAAGGGGAGTGGGAGGTACAGGCTTTCAGTTATGGAATGAATAAGTCATGGGAATAAAAGGCACAGCATAGAGAATATAGTCTGATACTGAAATAGCAATGTATAGTGGCCTGTGGTAGGTACACTTGTGGTGAGCACAGCATAATGAATAAAGTTATCAAATCACTCTGTTGTATACCTGAAACTAATATAAGAAATATATGAAATGGATGACTCATTTAAGGGGAGCAGTTAATACTATCCTCCAAACCAGTTTTGCCAGAGTTTTCTGGGGGACCTGAAGAAAATACTGATTTTCATGTGAATTCTAATTTTAAAGGTCGGCAATGAAGCCCAACTATCTGTCTGTCTGTCTGTCTATCTATCTATCTTAAGATTTTATTTTTAAGTAATCTCTACACCCAATGTGGGGCTCAAACTCATGACCCCAAGATCAAGAGTTGCATGCTCCACTGACTGAACCAGCTAGGTGTCGTGAAGATCACCTTTCTAAAATGATATGTGGCCAAACCAAGCATGGCTGATGGCGTCCCTGACTAATGGGCTCCAGTTTAGATCCTTGCTGCCACAGAGTAATTCTCCAAGGTACTATTGACAGGCAGGTGCCCACAGGTACTGGAAGGACGGGATACAGACCCAGAGAGGACCCGTGAGAGAGGCAGAACTTAGTCTAACCAGAGTGTTTTTATTAAGAAATAAAAACTGGAAGCCAGCAATTTACATATTGAGAACAAACAAGGCCTTCTTTAAACATCCATCTATGGAGGATTTGGCACTGAGAGACTGTTCTTGGACCAGTTCATATAAGAATCATAAAGTAAATGTGATTCCTCGGTAGCAAGGGGCCTGACACAAAAAGGAGACATTGCTGTGCAGAAGATGCAGAACAAGGGAAGCAGGACAAATGGAAAAGGACTAGATAGGATGAGAAATGCTTTGTTAGCCATGGGATTTAAGAGTTATCAACAGTACTTTAAGAAGAATTAAAATTTCATTTTAGAAAGAAGAACTAAAATTTCATTTTAGAAATAGAATTTAGAATTCCTTTAGACATCCACATGAAGTCCTGAGTTAAAGTTAAATTTGCTGATATTTTGGGTATCTGAAGACAGATGGGTAGATAGATGCCTGTGTAAGTGGGTTGACAAGTAGGTCCCTGGACTGGATGGACCTTATACAATTAAATCAGAATTAAGAGTCTGGTGACCCTACTGGGCAAAACCAAGTGGTCTTCCCCTTGTATGTATTTCTGCCTTCATTTCTTTTTGGATGTGAAACAAGCTATACTTCTATGATGCACAGGAAAGGAAATCTACCTGGCTCTACCAGTCCTACCTGGAACATACCGAACAAAGTATTGATAAAGTTCTTACTTGAGCTCTCTCTTGGTAGCAGTATTCCAACAAACAATGAGTAATACTGCACCACTGCATCTTCTACTGAATCACCTCCTGTATAACCACACCAACCAGGGCAATACAGATGGGTCTAGGCCTGGCTCTTGGCAACAGTGTTCTCCCCTCTGCAACAGTTACGTGACTGCTTTCCTAGTATTTATGATCTTAGTTTTATTGGTCATGTTCTTTTTAACCATGCTTCCTCTATAAAGATGTTTTAAGGGAGAAAATAATTATGACAAAGGCCTTCAGTGTGCTATATGCTTTAGAAAGGACCATGTTTCTAAAGACCACTAATGCACTGGTTCTTGTTCGTGGTGGTTGTACTAAGTTGAATAGTGTCCCTCCAAACTGATGTCCTTCTAGAACCAGAGAATGTGACTTTATTTGGAATTAGGGTTATACCAATGTAATTAGTAAACTTAAGGTCCTATTGGATTACATCCAGCGACTGCTGTCCTTATAAGAAAGCCATGTGAACACATAGACTCACATAGAGGGACAATGTTGTATGACAATGGAAGCAGAAATTGGAGTCCTATGATGACAAGCCAAAGAACACCAAGGATTGCTGGCAGCTACCAGAAGCTATGAACAGACAGAGAAGCGTTCTTCCTTAGCACCTTTAGAGGAGCATGGCTCTGCTGACACCTTGATTTGGATGTCTAGCCTCCAGACGTGTGAGAGAAGAGTTCTGTGTTGTTTTAAGCTACTGGGTTTGTGGTAATTTGTTATGGCAGTGCTAGGACACTTGGTGGTAAGGCAGTTTTCTTTACTCATATTTCCTGTCATGTGGCTTGAGTTCCCCTAGTAACATACCTGGCTCCTTAGTCACTTGGAAGGAAGAGTGACTTAGTCTGATGGCTGACTTTGGAAGGATCACCTGGGCAGGTGTACTCAGGCCTTTCCCCTCTTTTTGTCTCTTGGGAAGAGGCTGGGCAGGGAGCACTATTCTGTGCGGGGAGGCGGGTGGTGGGCCAGCATTAGTAAGCCCACCTGATAGCGATATGAGCCGCGTCTTCCAACAGCAGCCTTAGCGTTAATGAACTTGATATTTGAATTCTTCTCACTTTTTTTGGGTATTATTTTTCAATTTGTTCAGTACTCAGTGTGTGTATCGATTAAAGTAGGGGAAAGAAATCCCCCTCACACCCTAGTACTAACCAAGTTCTTTCTGTTCTCTGTAAAAGTGTTCTTAGTTTCCACTGAAATGATCATTGTAAGGAGAAGGATATCCTGAGGATATCCTGAGAGTTGAAAAGAGTCCTGTTCTCTACCCCAGCCAGGGTCACAATACCTTAGTCATACCCAAAGACAGAAAATACAGCCACTTTTCGTATCTTCCAGGAGAATGACTTCAACAGCTTCTGAAAGACTCCTTGAGTGTTTCATATACTTTTTGGCAGGGACTTCTTTTCCTTAAGTTACTTAATGGGATAAAAATGATGTGGGAAATGTTAAAAATTTTTAAAAATAAAATATTTTCTCTTTAAAATTTTATTGATTATTATGATGGCTATGTTTTTGTTTTACACTTTTATTTTGAAATAACTATCAGGTGCTCCATTAATATATTTTTTCCTTATCCTTTTCTATGTATTAATTTTTTTTTCTTTACCTATATCAGATTTATGGCGTGTGTATATATACATACACACACACGTTTTGTACTATCATTTCATATAACATTAGCACCTAAATAGGTCATAAGAATTCACCATTATAACTTATCCATGTTAATAATTTTAAATACTTTATGATATATTATTTTATGGTTAGAACTACTCTTCTGGGGCGCCTGGGTGGCTCAGTGGGTTAAAGCCTCTGCCTTCAGCTCGGGTCGTGATCCTGGGGTCCTGGGATCGAGCCCCACATCGGGCTCTCTGCTCAGCGGGGAGCCTGCTTCCCCTTCTCTCTCTCTGCCTGCCTCTCTGTCTACTTGTGATCTCTGTCAAATAAATAAATAAAATCTTTAAAAAAAAAAAAGAACTACTCTTCTGTTTCTGACATTTTGAGGTTTTTCCCTACTAAATTGCCTGCTAAAATAATGTGTTAATGAACATCTTTGTGCCAAAGTTTTTTTTACTCTTGGGATTATTTTCTTAGAATAGATTCTTAGAATTAAAATTACTGAATTAGGGCACATGGCAGTTCAGTCAGTTAAGCGTCTGCCTTCTGCTCAGGTCATGATCCCACGGTCCTGGAATTGAGTCCTGCATCGGGCTCCCTGCTCAATGTGGGATCTGCTTTTCCCTCCCTTCTGTCCCCTGTTCATGATCTATCTCTCTCTCATATTTCCTTTCTCAAAAAAATAAATAAAAGCTTTAAAAAAATAAAAATTTTGAATTAAAAGGTGTTAATTTTTTTCTTTATATGTATCACCCAAATTGACATCTATTTTATACTTTGTCAACAGAAAATATATATTTCATGTTCCATAATATTAAAAAAATTAAAGAAGAATTAGAGAGGTGCATTTTTAAAAATTAAAAGCAAAACCATGTGCACATAATATGTTGTAGAATGAAATTTGGGAACTATATGTCTACAAAATAAGATTCCTGAGTAACATCTATGGAATCAAAATCTCTTGGAATGAGACATGATAACTTACGGCTTAAAAAACTCCCTAAGTTGTTCTTATGTGCTCTGAATTTCATTTTATTTTACAGGAGATGAATAGAGACTCAGAGAAATTGTATGTTTTGTCTAGGGACACAAGCCCTTGGTTTATAATGTAGATGGTTTTGAGCACCCTGGGAAAAGGTTAAACCAGAAGCCATTTGAGGGAGTCATTAATTCCTGCAATCTCCTGCTCATTAGAGCCGTCTCCTGATCTAAGCTGTTGTAATTAAGGGTCAGGAGATAGTTCTATTACCATCTCTTTTTTAACTTGGGATTGTCATTCAACTTATTTTTGCCTCATTCAATAGAGGAAGCCTATTTATTAAGCCATTAGTCAATTTGCTCTTTTAAAAGACAGCTCATATCCTTTGTCCTTTTCTAGTACCCAGGTCTTACTTTCTCACCTCGAAACTTACTCTCATGACCTGGCATTTAGTCCAGTAGTCTGGAAGAAATTGAAAGGGAGTTGGAAACGAGGAGGAGAGACACCAGGTCGCAGACTCTGGGCCCTCTGTGGGCTCGGTATCATCATCTCAACTCTCTTGACTTTATTTTTTTTTTAAGATTTATTTATTTATTTGTAAGAGAGAAAATGAGCACAAGCAGGCAGAGTGGCAGGCAGAGGCAGAGAGAAGCAGGCTCCCCACTGAGAAAGGAAGAAATGATCCCGATCCGGTGCTCGATCCCAGGACCCTGGGATCATGACCTGAGCCGAAGGCACTGCTTAACTGACTGAGCCACCCAGGTGTCCCACTATTTTTTTTTTAAAACTAAAGATATTTATTTATTGAGAGAGAGAGAACGTGTGTGCATGTGTGCGATCAGGGGCAGGGATAGAGGGAGACAGAGAGAGAGAGAGAATCTCCAGCAGACTCCACGCTGAGCATGTCCTCATGTTGGGCTCGATCTCATGACCCTGAGATCATGACCTGAGCTAAAATCAAGAGTTGGACACTCAACTGACTGAGCCACCCGGGTGCCCCTAATAACTCTATTTCTGAAGCCCATCTCTGGTCCCTAATCAGAGAATTTTCTGGAAATCAAGAGGACATAATTCTTAGGTGTTAATCTGCAGAAATGTCAAATGTTCTGAGAACTTTTAGCTGTAGAAAATCTTTTGGAAATAACCTCCATTATGGTGACATTTTCTTTTAAAACACACACACACACACACACACACACACACACACACATCAGTATTCCCTACTGCCTCTGCCTTTTATTTTTGGGGCTGGAGGTGAGGGAGAAGCTAGCTACTAAATATTATGCAAATATTATAACAATGTGATGTGATGAAATGTGATGAAACTCTTTTATGCAGGAGGCTGTATGGCCAGGTGTTAGATTCCCAACCTCAGTGTTGCCATTAGGCCTGCCATCCAAATTGGATGAGGTGGGAGAAATTTGACTGCATCATTTTACCATGGAATTGTCACTCAAATCTTTTTTCTTAGTTCTACTTTCAATCCTTTGGGCACTTAACCCACTTGCTGTACATTCTTGTTTGCGTTTTACTCCTGAGATTCCTCCATATTATAGAAATAAAATAAATACTACTGACTACTAGTTCCATGAATCTCCTCTTACAACTGAAATTCTTTTTTTTTTTTTTTAAAGATTTTATTTATTTATTTGAGAGAGAGTGAGAGAGGACAAGCAGAGGGAGCAACAGGCAGAGAGAGGTAGAAGGAGACTCCCTGCTGAGCAGGGAACCCCCCACTCCCCGTGTGAGGTTTGATCCCAGTTCCCCGGGGTCACGACCTGAGCGGAAGGCAGACGCTTAATTGATTGAACTGCCAAGGCACCTCTACAACTGAAATTCTTAATGTAAATACAAATATTTAGAATTCCCAATGATTATTTTGAAAAGGACAGTCATCCCTTTTAATACAGTTGTAAGGTCAATGGATAAAATTTAATCTCTCTGCCTACACACACACGTGCAAGCACACATGCACACATAAAATGGGCGTTTGTGTAAACATCTCTGGAAAGTTTTTTAAGCTACATGCACTATACAAATCATGCATGATGAATTCTTAATTATAAAGAAAAAGGTAAGGAAAATGATTGTCCATTAATATTTCATTGCCATAACTTCTTAGGTAATGATTAGTTTGGGCCAAATTGATGATCCTCCAAGTTATTTTTTCTATAATCTGCACACCTATTAGTACTTTGGGATCCTTTATGTTATTAATTAGATAACATGTGTACCAAGTCTGCTAGTGAACCCAGTCTTAAATTGTAATGTCCCAATGGGGACAAGCTGCTTTCCAAATAGGTGCTTTGACGTGATATATCTTATGCT
Source organism: Martes martes (assembly GCF_963455335.1). Classification (NCBI taxonomy): domain Eukaryota; kingdom Metazoa; phylum Chordata; class Mammalia; order Carnivora; family Mustelidae; genus Martes; species Martes martes. The sequence goes on along the minus strand of NC_137892.1, from coordinate 79,779,264 downwards.
GAATTCCTTTCTAACGATCGACTCTGCTATACTTTTTAAAGTCGTTCATAGTGAGCAGAATAGTAAAAAAGCTCCTAGGGTTTGAAAAAGTTCACCTGTCATTCATTGCACTCCCTACCTCTGGTATCTTTCTTTGCACATCATTTGCTGCAATTTCTTTCAAGGTATAATTATATATCCATCTCATTTCACCTTCCATTTTCTTTCGTGTTTTTTTTTTTTTTTTTTTTTTTTATTTTATTTATTTGACAGAGAGAAATCAGAGCTAGGCAGAGAGGCAGACAGAGAGAGGGGGAAGCAGGCTCCTGCTGAGCAGAGAGCCCGACGCGGGGCTCGATCCCAGGACCCTGAGACCATGACCTGAGCCGAAGGCAGAGGCTTAAACCACTGAGCCACCCAGGTGCCCCATCACCTTCCATTTTCTTTACTCATTTTAGGACAAGAAATTTTTAACAAAATGACATTTAGAACAACCAAGGTATATAAGTTTTGGGGAAAGACATTATGGGACCAGATAATAAGGGAATATAATCTTTTCAACTTAATCCAGTTCATGTGTATTGACAAAGGATAAAAGAATTTCACTTCATGAGGGAAAATAAACGTAACTCTAAGAATAGTGCATTTATTCCTCCTCAGACTGTTCACTCAGTATTTTTAGTATGTGTTGGATCTTTGGTGTTTTCCAAAGCCTGAGCCAAAGTGAATATTGTCAAAGACTATCCTCCTGAATCAGTGTATGGCTCCCTGCAGGCCTTCAGTTTAGTGCAAGAAACATTTGTTAATTGCCTCCGCCTGTAGGGTGGTGATACAGATAGAAGACATACAGTCAGTGCTTTCTTTCTGAAGGGAAAGGCCACAGTAAGAATACAACCAATAATACGACAATACAGAGTTAAATGCTGTGTTCAGTAGCAAGTGCTAAGTGTGGGAAACACTGAGCTACTTGTTTTGGCTACAACGAAGAATGAGACGACATCCCCCAGCCCTGCCCCTGCCACAAGGGTCTTACAGTATAATGGGGAGTGCGGAGAAGAAAAAAGAGAGCCAGGTAGAGAGTGAAAGAAATTAAATCTGGAAATCAAAATAAATACAAACAGGGTAAGTTCTATAAATTAATAGTTAGGGTAACTGTAATACAGGGCAACACTGTCTATGGGTCTGTTTCTCTGAGGAAGTGACATTTAAGCCAAGATGAAGGATGATCTTGTCAGGTTCTTGGCCCACGCAGTGACAGTATTTGAAGAGAATCTAACGTAAGCACTCTTTACAAAGAAGTACAGGAAAGGCATAAGGGAGACTGCAGCATCTCAAGGATAGTAATACTGGGACTATCACCTTACTAGGGCTGAAAGGATAAGAGAACAGATTGAGAACCCACAATGAGAGATTTTTGGGATTTGACCAAAAATCATGGGATTTTTGGTCAAAGGAACATTTATTTACTCTGAAGGGACCCTGAAGGGAAGGAGCTGAGGAAGGAAATGCTGCAGCAGCCCTCCTCGCCTCTTTCCCTCTAGCCTCCAGCTGGGGCCCCTTGTTGGCTATAGCTGAGCAGACGCCAGTGGGCAAGGGAGGTAGGCCTGAGTAGACAGCATCTTAGGGCAGACAGCAGAGAGAAGAATGGTGCAGAAGAGATCTGGAGAGGAAATAGGAAATATCTACAGAGATGAGTAGGACTTTATCAGTTTTTAGGGAAAGAGGTAGAGTAGGGCATTGGGACATGAGGTATAGGCAGGCAGAGGGAAAACATACACAAAGGCCTGCTGTTGAAGCAGGATCGTGGTGGAATCCTGGAGCAGGACGATCAGTGGTGAGCGGGCTTTAGACCTTGAGTTGTATTCTGGTCTATATCCTTAGAGCAGTGGGAAGAAGTGGGACAGGGATGTGGTGGAGGGAGAGAAGATGCACCTGACAAGAGACATACTTTGAAAAGGTCATGTTGTTCAGGAGGGACAAGAAGAGGCCAGAGTTTAAAGGCTGTTACTGTTGCTTTGTGATGTTTGTATATTTTATATTCCGATATTCTGTATAGATGGCTCTGGAAATTACTCTTGTTAAACTAATATATAGTAAATATCTTTCCAGGTTAGTACCTTCCTTTTAATAGCTGCACAATATTTTATTATGTATGTAAATGTCTTCTTTAATTTTACTGAAGGACATTTAGGGGTGGCCAGTTTTTCTCTTTTGTGCAGTAAACATTCTCATCCGAAGAACAGATTCCTAGAAGTGGGATGGCTCTGCATATGCATGTGACCTTTTCGTAGGTACTGTCAAAGTGACCTTGCAAAAAGGCCCTACTGATTTTCACTTGGGAGGAATATTTCTAACTGAATGAATATTTTTTCATAAATTTATAAAAATGTGTTTTAATTTTTTCTAAAAACAATTCAAAATCTTTACTTGAGATATGAGTTACTCTACCCCTGTAGGTCAAGTTTGTTTCTTTTTTTTCCTGTTTTTTAAAGATCTTACTTGTCAGAAGAGAGAGCACCAGCAGGGGTACTGGCAGGCTGAGGGAGAAGCTGGCTCCCCGATGAGCAAGGAGCTCGATGTGGGGCTTGATCCCAGGACTCGGGGATCATGACTTGAGCCAAAGGCAGACAGTTAACTGACTAAACCACCCATGTGCTCTGTCAAGTTCATTTCTAAGTGGCCATTTATATATGTATCACTTTGGCATTCTAGTCTTCCTTTTTTTTTTTTTAAGCAATACTCGTTTTTTTAACAAAATGACTTGAAAAATAGTAAACAATTTAAAATATTTAATTTTTATTAAAATCTCTGTAAATCCAATTTTAAAATTTAAATATGATTATATTACAGAATTAAAATTCTTGAAGGGAAATATAACACAAAGACATTTAGAAAATACCACAGGTTGGAGTAAATTCTAATGGGGAACATTTTTTTTTCTTTTTAAAGGACCCTGTTTTTTTGTTGATTAGTCAGTATTTTTTAGTAGCTAATAAAAGTTTGGGCAGCTTAACACACAAAACAATAACCAGCCAACCAAAGAAACCTGTGAAACTTAGACTTACCACGCAATGGATTTATTTATGTTGGATAGATTTGAATTATTAACTCAAAACACATTGTGTTTGCATTATTTCATGAATCACAATTGCATGAATATCACGATGAAGAGGAAAAGAAAATAAAAATAACAAGCGATTTCTGTAAGAGTATTTATTAGTGAAGACATTTGGTTGCAGGTGACAGAAACTAATGGTGAAAAGGAATTTGAGAAGTGGCTACAGGCCCCTGATCTAAACATTCAAGTGATGTTGACAGACTGCGTGTGCTCCTTCCGTTCCTCCCTCTGTCCCTCCACCTCCCTCCTCCCTGGTACTTCTGCTCTGTTGCTCAGCGTTTCCTTCTTTCTCACTGCATGTGACAGGCGAGATGGCCAGGATCCATCTAGTGTCTCTGAGGGAAAGGAAGCTGTTTCTTCACAGAGGTGACAAGGATGATTCGGAGCAAAGTGTAAAGAAGCAACGTAACCTGTGTGCAATGCACTTTCTATGTAAATATTGATTTGTGAGTTTAAGTGAATATTGTATGTAAAATGTGGAGCCGAGTACCAGGCATGAGGCAGGCGTCCAATAAAGGATAGGAGAATGTTGGAGAGGAAGGTGATGGATTCATTTGTGTTCTAGTAATGTCTGAGGTGTCCATGGGAACTTGGAAAGAAATTTCTAGCAGGTGACCAGTGACAAGGATCTGGAACTTGGGGATACCATTTGGGACAGGTGGTGGGGTAGAATTATAGGAATTTGTTTCAGGTCTTAAGGTCTCTTTGTTGTAGCTAAAGAAACCCCAGCTCCTTCTAGTTACAGACATGGATTCCGTGCTGCAGAGGCCTCGCTGAGTGGGTGGTGCCCGGGAAGTGGGTTGGAACTTTTTCTCTCCGGAGACTCTTGTGCCAAAACAGGGCTGTGTTCTTTAATTGTTCTCTCAGTAGATTCTTGCCTGAAGCTTGGGTTGTTCCTTTTTTCCTATAGCTATTTTTATCCATCAGATGGTGTGGGCATTTCTAAACCTTCATTTCTTTCAAAGTGGAGCTTAACAAATCCATGCCATTCTTATTTCCAACTACTATGTGAGGTCACAAGAGTGAACATTACAAAAAACAATGTGGCAGGTTGGGACAATTCCTTCTGGGGTCATATTCAGAATCTATCTGCAGGACAGAGGTTTCTAGAGGCATCTGTGACCTCTGGAGGGTACAGTCAGCCCCTAACTGTCCTAGGAGGTATTCAGGACAGGGAATACAACTGTGGACATGTGTGCATGTGGTGTCATGTGTAGGATGTAAGCTACTGGTTCTAAGAGTTTTTTTGTAAACACGGCATGGATTTTAGTTTAATGTGGATGCTAAATTAGTGGTAAAGGGTAATGCCAGCCACACAGAATGATGTGAATGTAGGTGATGTGAGAAGAAATTCATTCGTAAAAGGGACCAATGTAGGGATATGACATTTAATAACAGGGTGGGCATATTAGTTTTTATTGCCACTGTGATCAGTTACCGCCAATTGAGTGTTTTAAAACAATACAAATTTATTATCTCACAGTTTTCCTGGTCAGAATTAGGTTTCATACATTTGTAGGATCAAGGTCCCCATTTTCTCGATGGATTTCAGCTGGAGGTCCTTTTTAGCTTCTAGAGGCCGCCTGTGTTCCTTGGCTCATGGCTTCTTTCCTTCATCTTCAAAGCCAGAAATAGAGGTGGGGAGTACTTCTCACACTTTGAGTCCCCCTGACCTTCTCTTCCTCCCCCAGCACATCTCTGAGAGACTCTCCTGCTGTCTTCTTCTGTTTTAAGGGTTTATGCGATTATACTGGGCCCACGTGGATAATCCAGGATAATCTCCCTATTTGAAAGTCAGCTCATTGGCAACCTTAATTCCATCTGCAAAGTCCCTTCACAGTAGTATCTAGATTAGTGTATGAGTGAATAGGCAGGGGGTGAAAATCTTGGGGGCAGTTTTTAGAGCTCTGCCTACCACAAAGGGTTAAAGGGAGCTTCTTCCCCAGTGGATCTCTGGAGGGCTCTTTAGGAGTTCTCCTGGCTCTTCAGAGCTTTGGAAATTCTCTCTGTTTATGGAATTGGATGTTCTGACTTATGGTAGATCTTCAAGAGAGTGGGGAAAATACTCCTGTGTGTGTGAGAGAGTGTGAGAGAGACTGTGTGTGTGTGAGAATGTGTGTGAGTGTGAGAGAGTGTGAGTAGTGTATGAAAATGAGTGTGAGAGAGTGTGTGAGAATGTGTGTATGTGAGAATGAGTGTATGTGTGTGAGAGTGTGCGTGTGTGTGTGTGTGTGTGTGTGTGTGTGAGAGAGAGAGAGAGCTCGAGAGAGAGAAAGAGAAAGAGAGGGGAAGGGGGAGGGAGGGAGGAAGGGAGAGGGAGGATTAGCATGCCTGTGCTTTTCCTGGAGAGGTATTGTGAAATCTTTCTTTTTATCGAAACAAATGAAGAGCTAAATGAAACACGGTAATAGAAATGGCAAAGCAGTGGAAAGAGGAGCAGCTTGGTTGATGGGGCAATTTCTTGCATTTAGAGGAAGACCATGCAGGCATGGTCGGCACGAGCTTGAATGTGCATCTGGTGCACATTCAAGTTGTTGAATGTGTTGGGGAAGAGATTCAGCCAAGAAGATGGACCATTGGTTACTGGATATGGTTAGGAGGTGTTATGGACTGACTGACTTTTTTCCATATGCATATGTTGCAGTCCTAACCCCAGTACCTCAGAATGTGACTGTATTTGGAGATAGAGTCTTTAAAGAAGAAATTAGTTTAAAATGAGATTATTAGGGTGGGCCCTAATCCAATATGATTGATGTCCTTATAAGAAGAGGACATTAGGACACAAGTATGTACGGGGGGAAAAGACCGTGTGAAGGCACAGGGAGATGATTATCTATAAGCCAAGGAAGAAGGGAGGCCTCAGAAGAAGCCAACTCTGGTGACACCTTGATCTGACTTCCAGCCTCCTTAACTGTGAGAAAATTAATTTCTGTTGTTGAAGCCACACGACCTGTGGCACTGTTATGGCAGCTAGAGCAGACTAATAGGGGAGTCTTTGTTCTACGAGGAGGCTGGGAGTCCCCGGCAGAAAACAGCATGTAGCGCCCGTCTACAGTGAACATGCTTCCTTCCTCTGTTGGCAGCTGAGGTTTCCTCTGCTAGCATGACCCTAGAGAGAGCTCTCTAGTGCCGGCTCATAGCCATCTGGTTTCCTAATGGTGGGCTCTGGCCCTTGCTGTCCCAGGCACCCCTCTTGAGTGGGATTTTTCCTAGTGATTTCAGGGCCAGCCCTTCAGGGAGATGTGAGCAATTTGCTCCAGATACTTGGGCTTTCTTCTTGTTTCCTCCTACAGTGACCTGCAACTCTTAGTATCATGAGTCTGGCAAGAAGGCTGTGGCACACTTAGTTTTGGAATAAAAAGAACACTGAGGTGGAAGGTCAGTTGATTTGGGGTCTTCTTCCAACACTATAAATAATTAGACATTTTACCTTGGACAGGTTACTACTTTTCTTCATCTGTAGATGAAATGGTTGGATTCCACAATTTTGTAATTATGTGAATCATTTATAGACCTGGTGACCTAGATGACTTAAGATCTGGAATATGGGGCACCTGGGTGGCTCAGTTAAGCATCTGACTTTTTTGATTTTGGCTCAGGTTATGAGTTCAGCATCCTGGGATCAAACCCCATGTGAGGCTCTGTGCTCTGCACAGAGTCTGCTTAAGAGAGTCTCTCTCCCTTTGCCCCTCTGCCAGCTTGTGCATGCTCTCTCTCTCTCTCAAATAAATAAATAAATAAATAAAAAATCTAAAAAAAAAAAAAAAGATATAGAATCTGAGAAAACACCACCATATCAAGTTGAAGTGCAAACTCTGTCTTTCCTTACTAGCAAGTGCAGAGAATTTCGTAACTTCCACTGCTGTGATGTTTCTATTACTGTGTTTCATTTAGCTCTTCATGTGTTTTAGCTAAAAGGAAAGATTTCACAATAATCTCTTTTTGGACAGGATCAGAGTTCAGCTGAGGAAATCCTAAAGATTGGGTATTAATTTGCTTTCTATTTTTAACCACACTTCATTTCAGAGAATAATGTTTTTCTCTGTTTGAATGGGTCTATAGAAACAAATTTTCACAACGAAAACATGCTTCTTAAAAGCCCCACAGTGCCCTAATGAACACCTACCCTGAAAGGCATGCCCAAGTTCAAAATGTGGAACTCTGAGAATGTAAAATTTTCATCTGTTGTTAATCATTGCTGTACATATTCAAAGTCCTGAAGTCAGACGGTTTGTGTTATGACATTGAATTTTCATGTCCAGTAAATATTTGTATGTACATCCATTGAATATGTGGAGTAAACAGAATGATTTCCAACTTCCTGTAAACTAAGCTTACTTTCAATTTGAAAATGCTTGAGGAGGGTAAAAAGCACATACGCAAAATTAGGAGGTTCAGTTTGTACGTACCTTCTTTAGGATTTACTGTAGCAAAAATGAAAGCATGAAGTGCGGGGTCTGGACAGGAAACTATGGAGTATTTGCTTGGGCAAAATTTTTGTTAGCTTCATTCTGTTCTCTCTCTCTCTCTTTTTTTGAGGAATGATGATTTATTCAATCAATGGTTTGGGGACAACAAGCTAGCCATCTGAAAAAAAATATACCCGTACCCTATTTCTTACATTAAATTATTTTCCTGGTAGTTCATGAATGTAAATATTAAAAAAAAACAACACCTCAGATATCTAAGAAGAGAATGGGATTATTTTATTAGGAATTTCTCTTTTTCCCCAGTATAGTCAACGTACAGTGTTATACTAGTTTTAGGTATACAATATAGTGATTCAGCATTTCCATACAACACCCAGTGCTCATCGTGACAAATGTCCTCCTTAATCCCCTCTCCTATTTCACCCATTGTCCCACCTATCTTCTCTGGGGTAACCATCAGTTGGTTCTCTATAGTTAAGAGTCTGTTTCTTGGGACCCCTGGATGACTCAAGTCAGTGAAGCATCTGCCTTCGGCTCAGGTCATGATCCCAGGGTCCTGGGATCGACTCCCTCATCAGGCTCCCTGCTCAGTGGGACGCCTGCTTCTCCCTCTGCCTGCTGCTCCCCCTTCTTGTGCTCTCCCTCTCTCTCTGACAAAAATAATAAATAAATAAAATCTTAAAAAAAAAAGGAGTCTAGGGCATGTGTTGTGATTAGCACTGGGTATTATATACAACTAATGAATCATTGAAAACTACATCAAAAACTAATGTTGTGCTATATGTTGGCTAACTGAACATAATAATAAAAAGAGTCTATTTCTTGGTTTGTCTCTATTTTTTCCCTTTGCTTGTTTGTTTTATTTCTTAAATTCTACATATGGGTGAAATCACACGGTATTTACCTTTCTCTGACTGAGTTCACTTAGCATTATACCCTTTAGCTTTATTCATGTTCTTGTAAAGGAAGATTTCATTCTTTTTTATGGCTGAATAATATTCCGTTATTATTTATATACCATATCTTCTTTATCCATTCAACTATTGATGGACACTTGGGCTGCTTCCATAATTTGGCTATTGTAAATAATGCTGCTGTAAACTTAAGGGTGTATGTATCCCTTTGATTTCCTATTTTTGTATTCTTTGGGTAAATACCCAGTAGTAGTTGCCAGATCATAGGGTAGTTCTACTTTCAACTTTCTGAGGAATCTTCGTACTATTTTCCAAAGCAGTTGCTCCAGTTCGCATTCTCACCTGCAGTACAAAAGTGTTCCTCTTTCTTCACATTCTCTGCAATGCTTATTGTTTCTTATGTTGTTGATTTTAGCTATTCTGAGAGGTGTGAGGTGATATCTCATTGTTTTTGATTTGCATTTTCCTGAAGACAAGTGATGTCGAACATTTTTTTATGTGTCTATTGGCCATCTGTATGTTTTCTTTGGAAAAATGTCTGTTCATGTCTTCTCATTTTTAATTGATTTATTTGTTTTTGGGTGTTGAGTTGTATCTCTTCTTTATATATTTTGGATACTAACCCTTTATTGGATATGTCATTTGCAAATATCTTCTCCCATTCCATAGGTTGTCTTTTAGTTTTGTTGATTGTTTCCTTTGCTGTGCAGAAAGCTTTTATTGTGATTTAGTCCAAACAGTTTATTTTTGCTTTTGCTTCCCTTGCTTCAAGGAGACACATCAAGAAAAGTGTTGCTATGGCTGAAGTCAGAGAAATTACTGCCTGTGTTCTTTTCTATGATTTTTATGATTTCAGGTCTCACATTTAGGTCTTTAATCTATTTTGAATTTATTTTTGTGTATGTTATAAGAAAGTGGTCCAGTTTCATTCCAGTTTTCCCAACACCATTTGTTGAAGAGACTGTCATTTTCCTATTACATATTCTTTCTTCAGTTTTGGTAGGTTGTATGTTTCTAGGAATTTATCCATTTCTTCTGGGTTGTCCAATTTACTGGAATCTATTTTTTCACAATATTCTTTTACAATTGTTTATATTTCTGTGGTGTTGGATGTTATATCTCATTTCTCATTTGTTATTTTATTTGAATCCTTTCTCTCTTTCTCTTTTAAAGATTTTGTTTATTTATTTGAGAGAGGGAAAGAAAGAGTACAAGTGCGATGGGAAAGGGCAGAAGCAGAGAGAAGCTGACTCCCTGTTGAGCAGGGAGCCAACTTGGGTCTTGATCCCAAGATCCTGGGTCATGACTTGAGCTGAACAAAGATGCTTAGCCTACTGAGCCACCCAAGTGTCCCTCCCCCCCTCTTTTTTGATGAGTCTGGTTGGCAGTTTATCAATTTTGCTGACTTTTTCTAAGAACCCGCTCCTGGTTTCATTGATATGTTCTTTTTTTTTTCTTTTGTTTCTGTATCATTTATTTCTACTCTAATCTTTGTTATTTCCTTCCTTCTGCTAGTTTGAGGTTTTGTTCTTATTTTTCTAGCTCCTTCAGATGTAATGTTAGCTCCATTCTGATTTCTAAGTAGAATGTGAAAGTATCTTTTGAGTGGAGTTGAAGTCAATTTTATTCATTTGGCAACCATTTTATCATAATGAAAATGAACAAAATATATAATTTCTGACATCCAAAATATTTTATATCTATACCATGAATTTCTTTGGAAAATTTGTGTGTTTTGGATGAGAGGCACCTTAAAAATTCAAAAACTCTTGGGGCACCTGGGTGGCTCAGTCATTAAGTGCCTGCCTTTGGCTCAGGTCATTATCCTAGGGTCCTGAGATCCAGCCCCACATCGGGCTCCCTGCTCAGCAGGAAGCATGCTTTCTCTCTCCCACTCCCCCTGCTTATATTCCCTCTCTTGCTGTCTCTCTCTCTGTCAAATAAATAAATAAAATCTTAAAAAAAAATTGAAAGCTCTTTGTAGTTGGTCATCTTTGGTTGTTGATATTATTGCAGGTCTTTTCAAATCTTTTTCTTTTTTTTTTTTTTGTCACCATTAAATAGGTCACACAGATTTTATGGAAAAGCTTAAGAGAAAGCTGTGGTTTCCAGAGAATTAGAAAGTAAACATTTAAAAAAATTTTAAAAGTCATTAAGTAGGAGTTTGGTGTAATTAGAGGCAAATTAGAAGAGCGGGGATATGAAGAAGAACTAGCCATTTACTATAGCAACAGAAGTAAAAATAGAAAGTGGAAAGCTTTTTTGTGGCCTCAAGTACCATTAAGAGCAATGTTGTCGGGGGGCGGGGGCTTAGGTCTTGAAAAGAGGTGTTACACTTGATCAAAAGGCATCAAATGGAAATTTTTTTTTAAATTTTTTTTTGAGATTTTTATTATTTATTTATTTGACAGACAGAGATCACAAGTAGGCAGAGAGGGAGGCAGAGAGAGAGAGAGGAGGAAGCAGGCTCCCTGCTGAGCAGAGAGCCCGATGCGGGACTCAATCCCAGGATCCCGGGATCATGACCTGAGCCGAAGGCAGAGGACCTAACCCCAAATGGAAATTTTTATCTGGAGCCCCAAATGGCCCTAGATTAATGGGAGTTTGCCACTTTGTGTGTTTGTGTGTGTGTGTCAGGGGAAGGGTTTGGAATGATGTACATACATGCAAGGAACTAATTAAAATGCAAAGCAGAGTGTAAATATGTCAACTTGAGTGACAAGTTTTTCTGAGAGGCAGAGGGAGGAGTTAATGGTGGTTTTGGCAAAAGCAAATAAGGGAATTTTCATGGGGAAGTGCCATTTTGTAGGGGGTCTTGAAGAATGAGCAGTTTTTGATAAACATGGATAAATTAACAATAACAAAAACAGAAACTAAGATTTGGATATGTTAGACCTCTTTTATTTATTTTTATTTTTTTGGGGGGGGCTGAGAGAGTCGGGGAGGGTCAGGAGGAGAAGGAGTGAGAGAATCTTAAGCAGACTCCATGCCCAGCATGAAGCCCAGCGTGTGGCTTTATCTCAAACCCCTGAGATCATGATCTGAACCGAAATCAAGAGTTGGAGGTTTAACTGGCTGAGCCACTAGGCGCCCCTGTACTACACTCTTTTATTTATTTTTTATTTTTTTTAAAGATTTTATTTATTTATTTGACAGACAGAGATCACAAGTAAACAGAGAGGCAGGCAGAGAGAGAGGAGGAAGCAGGCTTCTTTGCTGAGCAGAGAGCCCGATATGGGGCTCGATCCCAGGACCCTGGGATCATGACCTGAGCTGAAGGCAGAGGCTTTAACCCTGAGCCACCCAGGCGCCCCAGTACTAAACTCTTTGAAATGCATCATCTCTTAAGCCTCAGGAAAACTCTAAGAGGCACGTGTAATTGTTATCCCTATTGTAAAGCTGGGGAATCTGAGGTAGATAGAATTTGATATCACACAAATACACTTGAATTCAGATGCATTGCTTCAAGCAGCTATGGTCTTTCCAAGAGAGAAAAGTGGAGCTACACAAGCAGTTTTGGAGAAATTACAAGGTTTTATGTGGCCTAAGTATAGGGTGTTTGGGAAATGAAGTGGGAGAAAGGGCCAGAAATGAGGGTGGGGCTGGATTGCAGAATGTTACTTAAAGGATTTTTTTTCTTCAGGCAGTGGGGAAACCTGTTTTTTTTTTTTTTAAGATTTTATTTATTTTTTTACAGAGAGAGAGAGAGAGAGATCACAAGTAGGCAGAGAAGCAGGCAGAGAGAGAGGGGGAAGCAGGCTCCTTTGCAGAGCAGAGAGCCCGATGTGGGGCTCGATCCCAAGACCCTGAGATCATGACCTGAGCCGAAGGCAGAGGCTTAACCCACTGAGCCGCCCAGGCATCCGGAGACCTGGGTTTTGCATAGAGGAGTAATGTAATTTGACTAGCAGTTGTAGGATAAGTCATGTGGTGGCCTGAAGCATGAATTTGAGAAGGTACATACTGGAGGTCAAAGGAATAGTTACAAAGCTACACACAGGAATGACGGATGACAAGGGCAAGAGCCAAGCTGGGGTTCATGGATGGGCAAGGGCAGATGTGGGAGGCGTTGTGGGAGGCGGACTTGGTTGGTATTGTAACTCTTGTGTTTGGAATGAGGAGTTTCAGTTCAGGAGCTAAGACCCGGGAGGAAGACTAGGTGTTCGGGTTCAGGCATGTTGAGTTTGAGGCATTGTTTAACAGCCACATGTCCAGTGGGAAAGTGGGAAGTCTCAGTATAGGGTAGGGGAAGAGAATTTGATACACACATACAAAGAGGTAAGAGTTGAAGTCATCGACCAGAATATAGGACAGAAGCAGGGAAGAGCAAGGCTAGATCTCTATGGAATTCCTGGTTTTAGAGGAGTAGGTGGATGTATAGAAATTAGTAGGAAGAGACTTAAAAGGTATGGTCAGGAAAGACTTACTTCAGATTATCCTGGGCTCCAAAGGAGAGCATTTCAGAAGGGACAAATGGCCAAGAGCTACAGCTGGAAATAGAGCATAAATTCTGAATACAGATCATTGGATCTGACTAGTGTTTCTCAAATCTTTTAGTGTCAAAACCCTTGGCCTCTTCAAAATGATGAAGGACCCTGTCTTAGTCAGCTTGGGCTGCCGTACCAAAATGCCACGGACTGGGTGGCTTACACTATGGACATTTATTTCTCATAGTTTCAGAGGCCAGGAATCCAAGATCAAGTTTCTGGCACTTTTTATCCTGGTGAGAGCCCACTTCCTAGCTTGTACAGCTGCCTTCTCTCTGTATCCTCACGTGGCAGAGAGAGAAAGCACTGTTCTCTCTTCCTTTTCTTACAAGGACAGTAATCCTGTCACAGAGGCCCCAACCTCATGACCTAATGCAATCTAATCACCTCCTACAGGTGCTACCCACCCCATGCCATCATGTGGGGGTTAGGGCTTCAACATAGGAATTTGGAGGGAACACAAACATTCAGTCCAGAACAGACCCCAGAGAGTTTTGTTTATGTGGGTTTTATCTGTTGATTTTTACTGTATTAGAAATGAAAACTGAGAAAAAAAATTTTAAATAATTATTTTAAAAGAATAAAAGAAACTCTTTATATGTTAACAGAAAATACGTTTTCTAAAATCTTACTATATTTTACAAAACAAAATGAGGGAGACAAAATGGTATTCTTGTACGTATTTTGCATATCCCTCTCATGTCTGGGTTAATAGAAGATAGATTCTCGTATCTGCTCCTGCATGCCATCCGTTACCATATTAAACATCATGAAAGCTCTGGAAAACAAAAGTGTGTGCTTGTGAGGGAAAATGAGTGGCACAGTACCCCGCTGATGTGTCTTGTTTACCTCTCCGACCTCCAAACCAGCTCTTCCGTTTCAGGTACTTGTTTGTTTCTTCTCTCTGCCACGGTCATCATCATTTCACCATTTCCGTGGGGCGCGAGGTGGCTCACACCTGTGGAAGCTGAGTGTTAAATGACAGACTGAACTAAGTCAGTCGACTAAGGCAAGTATAAGTCTAGGAGAGCTGAGGGTACCAGTTGGTGAGTGTCGTTCAGAGGTTAGGAGCAGCAGTGGGGATGTTGAGTTGGAATTTTCCTGATGCCCTGGAATTGGCAATAAGAACCCCAAGCTGTAAACAAAGTTCTGTTGCCACACCCTTCACTCCACCCGAGGCCTACGTGAGGAGAGCACTGGATGGGGAGGAGAGTCCAAGGCATGGCAGAGTGTTTATGGTGAGAGAGCCTTTTCTGTCTCCTCCCTGGGGTGGTGGATGAGCTGGAAATGCTCCAGCCATCCTCACAGATCCAAGGGAATTGCTCCCAGACTGAGTGTGTCTGTCAGAAAGGGAAGTTGGCATCCTCCTCCCTGAATGGATGCTTGCCAAGGAACAACTCGCAGCTGCCACTGGCACAGAGGAGAGTGTGCTGAGAGGGTTTTGGGGACAGCATGACATATATCCCCAAAGGAAGGAAAGGAGTGTTCTTGAATATGAGATTCAAGCTGCTTCTCATCTGGTGATTTCTGAATTTGATGGTCCTGTGGAAGGAGTCTGTATAGTGGGGTGAGAAGGAACTGGGGCATAGTTTCTTGGGGGAAAGGAGAGAAAGGGTGGGCATGCTCCTCACTGCTCAGGGCCCTTCAAAGAGTACCAAAGGGGACGTGTGTGAGTCCTCTAACTCCATATGAAGGAGCACCGGGGTTAGAGTCAGGCTGTTGGGTTGCCTGAATATGCCCTGGACCAGATAAAGCAACTCTCCGGCTGCAGCTGATGTGAGGAAGGGCAGGGGTCGAGCTGAACAATGCCCAAGAGAAACATACACACCATTATTTTGAATACCACCATATTAGCAGTTGGGACCACATTAAACCTGAGCAAAATGGTACCCGTCTCCACCAGTGGGCTGTCAGTTAAGACTTTTCCTCCCTGTATCTCCCAGTCCCCAACTGTGAAGGGAATACACCTGGAAGCAAAAGGTGGAGGAAAAAAGGTGAGGAAATGATATGCCCCGGGACAAGAGGGTTTTCCCATCTCCCATTTGGGGAGCCTGGTGAGACGGGGAGTGAAGGAATAGATCACACGGCTTTCTCACCAAATCCCCTGAGCCAGAGCATGGGGGATTGGAGTTTAAATGGAGTTTGAATGGAGTTTAAAACAGAATTGGTCTTGGGGTGCCTGGGTGGCTCCGTCAGTTAAGCGACCGCCTTCAGCTCAGGTCATGATCCCAGGGTCCAGGGATCGAACCCTGTATCAGGCACCCTGTATCCCTCTCCCTTTGCCTGTTGCTCCCTTTGCTTATGCTCTCTCAGTCTCTGTCAAATAAATAAATAAATAAAATCTTAAAAAACCCCACAAAAACCAGAATTGGTCTTTTAATAGTTTTGAGTGACCAAAAAATATAAAATGCATCCAAAATTTTATTAAAGGAAGGGAAAGTGGGAAGGGTGGTTGAAAGCAGGAATTAAGCCATTTCATGTTAGTGCCTCACTCAATTAAGATGTCTTGAGGAAACAATTATAAAGCATTTGGTTTACTTTCAGGTTCTATGAGCTTTAAGTGCTCTGTAGGCAGCGACAGTGTCTTAATACTGTGGCTCCTTGGCATCAGTTGGTGGTGCCTTCTGTATCCTGGGAACCCTAGAGGTATTGGCTGAACTGAATTACATTTTTCTGTTCTAGGAAAGTGAGAACATAGTGGGCTCAGTGGAAGGGGTTGGGTGTATTCTTTTAGTTTTGAGCTCCTTAAGTAGCAGATCTAGAAGTGACACCGGGAAGGGCAAACGGCCCTTATGACCAATTTCACATTAGTTTTATCTTTGTGCTTTTGAGTTTCCTTCTGGGGCTGCAGCAATCAGAACAATCAGGCCAAAGGGAATGAGCAAGTGGCGTCAGGATGGGAAACACACGTGTGGTCTCAGCACCACATTTTAAGGAAAGAAGCAAGTCTGGGGAGTGGCACGGCAGGTGGAGAGAAGAAAGTGATGGGTGTTGAGTGGACAGTTGGCTGAGAAAGTCAGTGCCTGGTCTGTCTCTTTAGGTATGAGATGGAGAATAGACTGTCCTTTTCATGAAGTTTACTTGAGAGTTGTACTACATGTTTAATAACCCAGGGGATGTATTTACAGAAAAACTTGGCAGTGATAGTTTTAAAAAGTCCTTCCTGTTGGAAATCATTACAGACATATTTAGATAAGGAGAGCTAAAAACGATGCTGTAAACAGCTTTTCAGTGTAATATTTCTAAATCTAATGAGCAATTAGGGAGGACTGATAGAATCCACCAGGCTCCTCTAAACCCCAGCTCCCATGGAGAGCTAAGCTAATGGGTAGAACAGAATAGTACTTAACCCTCAGGCTGAGGACAAGGGCTGAAGTGTTGGATTTGGGAGATAAATGGACAGTTGCATAATGGGGGAAAGTGACTGTGACCAGATATGTGTTTCATTTTCTGTTCTCTGCACTCCAAGGATTGATAACAGCTTGGTTCATGCCTGAGTGCAGCAGACTCAGCCAGTAGCAGCCTTTAAATAGAGCCAGCATTTGTAGGCAAGAGGCAGTATCATCAACTAGAAGCAATTTCATTTAGGACAAGGGTTGTCAGATAAAGTACAAGATGCCCAGCTAAATTTGAACTTCAGGTAGACTACAAAATATTTTTGGTATAGGGATGCCTGGGTGGCTCAGTGGGTTAACCCTCTGCCTTCAGCTCAGATCATGATCTTAGGGTCCTGGGATTGAGCCCCACATCAGGCTCTCCGCTTGGGGGGGGGGGAAGCCTGCCTCTCTGCCTATTTGTGATCTCTATCAAATAAATAAATAAAATCTTAAATTTTTTTTGATATAAATTCATTCCATGCAACATTTAGGATGTACATACACTAGAAAATTTTGACGTTTACTTGGGATTTAAATTTAACTGGGTGATCCTGGGTTTTTATTTGCCAAATCTGGCAACCCTTTTAAGGAGTGAATCTCATCATTGAGAAGTTTCTTTTCTCCTTCCCTAATTCAAACCAGGATCTAGTCGACAGTGACAGGCAAATTAACTTCAAATGTTGGGGTTGGTCCTGGAGAAATTTTGTGTGTACCAGGCTGTGTGGGTAGGAAATCAGCTAAGAACTAGAAGATTTAAAGACACAGGAAGTTCCTCTGACTTTGCTTTTTAGATGCATTTTTTTTTTTTTTTTTTACTGTCTTAACATACATAACATAAGATTTACCAATTTGCCCGTTTTTAACTACAATTCAGTGGGATTAAGCACAGTCACATTGTCATGCAACTATTACCCCTGTCTGTCTCCAGAAGTTTTCCATCTTCCCAATCTGAAGCTCAGTGCTTATTAAACAATAATTGTCCCTTACCCTCTCCCCTTGCCAGTCCCTGGCAAGAGCTATTTGACTTTCTGAGCTTGACTGTTTCAGCTACCTCCGGTATGTGGGATCATTCCACATTTGTCCCTTTGTGTCTGGCTTATTTCACTTAGCTTAATGTCCTCAAGGTTCTTCCGTGTTATAGCCTGCATCAGAATTCCATTCCTTTTTAAGTCTGAGTAATATTCCATTGTGTGTCTATGCCACATTTTGTTTATCAATTCATCTGTCATTGAACACTTGGGTTATTTCCATGTTTTAGCTATTACGAATAATGCTACGAACTTTGGTGTGCAAATATGTTTTCAAGCCCCTGCTTTCAGAATTTTGAGTATATTCCTAGGAGTGGAATTGCTGATTCATGTAATAATTCTGGTTAATTTTTTGAGGAAACACCATCCTGTCTTCTGTAGCAGTTGCGTCATCTTACATTTTTACCAGCATGAGGGTTCCACTTTCTCCTCAGTCTCACCAACAGTTGTTTTTTTATTTTTTATTTTTTTTTATAATAGTCATCCTAATGGATGTGTGCAGATAGAACTTTTTTCTTTTCTTCCCCACCATGCAACTCAAGTCAGTACCCATAGCCTCCTGGCACAGGGATCAGACAGTGGTTTGGGGTGACAGCCTGCGCAGGCAAGGGACACTGAGAGACAGGCTCATGTTTAAGGTATTTGGTGCTTCTGCTACTGGGTTAAGCAAGAGTGGTTCATTCTTTCTCGCTCTGGAACAATAGTGGCATGTGCCATTGACATAAAATTATGTGTTTATTACACAAGGTGTGTCTGTATCCAAGTATAGGTTTCCCAGGGGGGCTTTTAAACTAGCTTGGAAGGTACTATCAAAAGAGGAGTTCTTGAAGAGTTTCAAACAGTGATGGTATTGTTGGACTAATCATATATCCCTTTTTACTTTTTAGGACATGGCACGGATCTCTTTATGCATGTCCTGGTTTGTTTGCTGAAATACATGCTCACACCAAGTGTGCATCATAATTTTGTAGTCATACCTCCTAGACCCATGCTGAGGAGTCTGGATGGATTCTTGGAGTCTTTTCTAAGTATTTAGATTCTAGCATCTTTTCCCAGATGTGAGTTCCCAAGATATTCTGAATTTTTGGTACTGACACCCATGAGGACGGTATTAGAGACAGGAGTAAGCTGAATTCAAGTTTGAGACAGAATTTGCTTTCTCCCAAGCTGATTATTAACCACCTTTCAGAAACTAGAGAGTGACTGACTTCCTATGGCAACAGAAGCCTTAAAGCAAGAAAGCATTCCTGGGCCTGACACTTACACAGTTCTACACCAATCCAGCTCGCTGGTGGAGGGAAATGAGGCCCTGGGGCCAAATGGAGCCTCTCTGACAGGGGCCTTTCACTTCATAGCCCCTCCTCCTCTGTAGTCATTCAAAGGAAATTGATCTGGGCTGTCTTGTGTGTCTTTCAGCCTCCCGCAGACGCCTTTCCGCACATCCTGGGGGATGTGTGTGTGTGTATTTTTTTTTTTTTAATATCTAATCATATTCTATTTGTCTTGCTCATCTTTATGTAAATCCAGATTCATATTCTTCCTACTTGTCAATGAATCATTCAAGGTGCAATTTCAGCTCAAACTGAATAATGCCCACAGGAATAAGAAAGATTCTATTATTTCTATTATTAAATGTCTCTCAAACAGGGCTTTTTGGATTTTTTTTTTTTTTTTTAAGCACAGGTCACATTTTCTTAGCTGTTCTTTCTTTCTCTCTCTTTTTTTTTTAAAGATTTTATTTATTTATTTGACAGAGAGAGATCACAAGTAGGCAGAGAGGCAGGCAGAAAGAGGGGGAAGCAGGCTCCCCGCTGAGCAAAGATCCTGATGTGGGGCTCGATTCCAGGACCCTGAGATCACGACCTGAGACGAAAGCAGAGGCTTTAACCCACTGAGCCACCCAGGCGCCCCTTTATTTTCTTCTATTTTAAAAATATTTCTTATGGGCGAATTCTTCTGAATTTGTTCATTTCATTTTGATAGGTACTGATGGAACTTTTTATGGGTGTTTCTTTACTAAGTGAACAATCTGAGCAACCTGTCTGCAGATTCCCCTGTTACAAAGGCCATATTATTTTTAGTACCCTCAGACCTACTGAATAAATTCAGTTTTACATAAATTATATGTGAGGTTGGACTCATTATTTACTTTATGTTTTGAATATCATAAGCAGACAATGATATGAGTAATTGACCACTCAGCATACATGTGCACAGTTTCATTTATGTGAGAATTGATCTGGTATTTCATGGGTATGCCTAATAGGTACTTGGTAAATACCCATAAATGGTACAGGGCCATGATGAATGATTGTCAGTGGCAGAAATGTTAATCCTTAATCCAGAAATGTTAATTCTCCAGCATTTACAGTTAATCATGAATTTTTCCTGAAACCATGTACACATTAAAGTCAATATTATACAACAAGAAATGGATGTAAAAATCTTTCTCTTTTTCCCTCTGCCCTCAACAATATATAAATGCTCCAGAAACATTTATGTGTGGTAAAGGACAATGATCTTGAATTAATCTTTTCAGATGTCAGGTATTTCTTGACCAGAGAGATAGGAGAGGGAGGCTGAAGCTGCAATCTTGAATCCATTTGAGAGATAGGAAAACACCGTACCTTCCCACACCTCTGTTCTGAACTCTCATAGTTTTATGTCTTAAATAGAAATTTTATTTATTTTTTATTTTATTTTGATTTATTTTTTAAAAGATTTTATTTATTTATTTGGCAGATAGAGATCACAAGCAGGTGGAGAGGCAAGCAGAGAGAGAGAGAGGGGAGGCAGGTTCCCCACTGAGCAGAGAGACTGATGCAGGGCTTGATTCCAGGACCCTGAGATCATGACCTGAGCCGAAGGCAGAGGCTTTAACTAAGTGAGCCACCCAGGTGCCCCTATTTTTTATTTTATTTTTAAAAGACTAATTTTAAATAATCTCTACACTCAACACGGGGCTCAAACTTAGAACCCCAAGACCAAGAGTCACATGCTCTACCAACTGAGCCTGCCAGGTGCCCTTAGACTGAAATTCTAAAATGAACTGGATGGATTGTTAAAGAACTGAAATAAATGTATTTTTTTGACTCTGTGTGACTGAAAAGTTATGCATCAGTCTGGGGTATCCTTTCTAGAGCAGACCATCCTGTAGGATCGGGGGGCTTGATGGAGTGTTGTTGGGAGCATTTACTGGAAACAGTTGTATCATGTTTGTTTATGTCTACAGACTACAGACTCCACACTAACCTCTCTGCATTCCTTTTTATTCTGGGCCTCCCTTTCCTCACTTAAAAAATCTTTTAGTGGCACATCTAGTTATTATCTGTACTTTGCCAACCAACCCAAATTGAGGGACTCAAACTAATTTGAGGGACTCCTGGCCATGGAACCGGTGGGATAAAGCATTATTGATGAGATAACAGAGTTCAATTTTGAAAAACAAGCCATACTTTATTAAGTTTGCCTGGCAAGGCAGCTCTGCATTTAGAAACATAGTCTCCCCAAGTGGTGGTTGAGCCCAGCTTGTATAAGTTACCAGGAACGCCCAGGCAGTCCTAACTCTCACGAAGTAGTGACAAGGACACTGGTTGACTCCTAGACCAGAGCAGGGTTGCTTTAACAGACTCAGTGTTAGCTCTGTCTTTGGTTAAAGCTGGTTTGTTTTTACTTTGGTCTCACAGTTCCTGATAGGATTTCCAACAGCAAGCGTTCTCAATGGTGCATCCTTGGTGCTGATAGGAGTTTCGTAGGGTTACATTTTTGAATCAAGAAGATTCAGGGCTATTTTATAGTTTTATTTCAAGGAGGGGAAGCTGGCAATGGGTGGCATTAGAGAGCAGAGGGAAATGTTGAAAACAGATCCTGGCTCACAGCCACACACACATAAGTGCTCGTGCGAAGAAAGGGAGGAGAGAAACCACGTGCTGCCTGAGGGCAGGGACTGTGTTTGGCCTCCAGTGTGTCCCCCAAGTTTATCATGGCACATGGCACAGAGCAAGTACTCTCTAAAGATTTGTTGAATGGATTAATAGAGGTGGAAGATGGAGAAGACTGCCTCGTAGGAGAATAATTTCAGGGGTTTAAGCCCTGAGGCTGTGGCTGGGAGAAGTAGATGAGGACTCTGGGCTCCTGGCCTGAATAATCCTTGAGACAAATGTGATGGCCCCTTCCCTCCAGCACATTCACAATAAGTGGTGACTGATGGCAGGTCACATTTTGCTGTCATGGTGGCATTGTGGGGATGGGTAGGGGTGAGGAGAAGAGAAACATTGGGAGGTGGATAGAAGATGAGTGGAAACAATCCCTTTTCTCTTTTCTCGCCTACTGTACTCTTACCTGCTTCAGGCACTGTGCTAGACACTTCACAAATGCAATTGCTAGTCCTTACCTCACAGTCCTTACAGCAAGTGGTAGTTATCTCTGTATTACCTACCAGCCAGGAGCCTGTGGCTCAGAGCGGTCCCCTGCCTCACCTGGGCTCACAGCGACAGACACTGGAGGCCAGGTCGCAGCCCCGTCTGTTTGGCTTCAAAACTTCTTTCCCTCACTTTTGCAGTGTGGCTGCTGGGTCTGGCCCTCCTGTGCCCCATACCCTCTCTGAGATGAACCATAGGAGTCTTTCTGATTGTCCAGTGACCTAAGACCCTTGAGGCCACTGCTACCTGAAGCAGGAGGCCAACAGACCAGGTGGGATCCAGAAAGGCCTTTGTTCCCCATCTTTCCTTCCGGCCAGTAGACAAGGAGGAGGAAGTTTGCCTTTGTGGGCCTTGCAGGCCTGCTTTTTCAGGGTCCTGGCCACTTCTGCCACAGGGTGGGACATGGAATTGGTGGAAACTGAGTAACCACCCTCTTCATTTCTTTGTTCTTATCTCTCACACACAAAAAATCAGTGAAGCTTGAGAAAACTGATTATAAAGTTAGCCTGAATGAGAATTTCATTAAAGTAATTTCAAAGAATAAGAATAATCTGTGAGAGATAGGGAAACTCTCTTGTCCTGCCAGATATAAGAAAATACCGTAAAGCTAGAGACACACTTTTTGATGACAATTTGTTAATATTTATTAAAATTGACATTAGCAGGGATTTTCTTTCTAAGAACTATTCTATAGAAATACTCTATGGGCATTAAGAGACATGTGCTAGGGTGTTCACTGCAGCATTGCTTGTAATAGTTTAAAAGTAGAAATGCCCTGAATGTCCATCAGTACAGTAGTATTCTATTAATTTAGTTTATTTTACTACTGTTTGGTCTTATGTTAATTTAATAGTATCCTAAATTAATTATGCTAGTCACACCATGGGATGCCATGGAGCCATTAAAAGGAATAAGGCAGACCCAAAATGCTGACATGAAAAGACAGGAAATATATTAGGGATGAAGGAATGAAAAAAGCAAGTAACAATATTGTGTGGTTAGATTGTGAATTCATTGGAACATATTTGGAAGGATACACACAAAACATTTTTAGTGATTAATTTTGCAATTAGAGGAAAAGTCAAGGATGACTCACTTTTTACCTGATACATGTCTTGTAGTTCTACTCTTCTATAAAGAGCACATTCATATGTTAATTGTGTATTTGAGAAACAACAGGGGCAAAAACACAACCTGGCAATCTGGGAAATTTAAGAGGTGGGTGAGTTAAAGGTTATTTCCAGTTTTCACCTACAGGTGAATTGACAGGAAATGTTAGGGGCGATTGGTACAGACCACCTGTCTGAAGGCAGAACATCCCAGGGCCTAGTGTGAGATAAGTGTTTGTGGGCAAAGGGACCAGAGTGTGCTAAAGTGTTCTGGGAGCTCTTAAGAAATAGTGGGTATTATCAAACAGCTATTAGTATATTGAAAGAAAAAAAAAAGATGGAAAATGTAGTTAGTTCCAGCAGAAATAAGCAAGACAGTATCTGGTGGGAAGGAATTAGGAGTCTGGGACAGCCTCTGAAATTGGTGGGAAGAAAGTTTTCTGTCATAGTGTCAACAAGACAATTCTCTTTCCAAGCAGAAAATGGGCTGGGTGACTTATATGACCTAACTGGCTTTTTGTAAAGTGCTACAAGCATTACAGAGTATGAAGCCTAAAATGTTTCCCCTTTAGCCCTTCTTCTAATTCCACTCCCCATTAATCATCACTGTTAGAGTTTGGTGTAAATGCTTTTAGGCCTTATCCTGAGCATTCAGGCTCACATATGGACACATGTGCATAAATAAGCACACACATGCAAAATGACACATATGTGGAAGTAAAACACATATGTAAATGGGGCTTTACTATCATATCATCATTCTGCACCTTGATTGGACGCTGCAACACACCAACCTCGGTTCCCCTCTATAGGGGAGCCGTTCTCTGTGTTTCTTTATGACATTGTCTGTGGCTATTCAGGAGAGACAGACTTAAAAATAAGTATTCTGATACTTTTACCGAGCACTTGGGAGAATGGTGTGAAGGGGTCGGAAATGTCCTTGAAGGGACAGATGTTGAGGCAGATACAGCTGAAATGGAGGGCATGGATTTTGATTGGGGTGGTTTATAGTATAGTAACTTGAAGAATTTGGATCCCTCAAAAATTGAGTTTGAATATGGATTTCACACTAATTAACTATATAACCTTGTGAAATGATTTAACCATTTAAGCTCTTGGTTACTTCATTTATATGAGGAGAATGTAGTGGTGCCTACCTTATAAGATGTTTCCAAGGACTATGAGGTCTAAAGGACTAAATGAGGTCCTGCTTATCACATTGCAAGGGGTATGGTGGTGGCTCAAGGAGGTCAGCTGCCACTATTATTTCAAACTTAAATGGGCTCCTGTCTCAGGGTCACATTTGAATGCACATAGACCTTGTGAAATTCCACCTGCAAACTGCTTTTCCAGAAGGTTGACTCTCTTGCCTTTATTTCTGATTTGGGACGTATGCACATTTTCTGTTTTCAGTCTGTCATCTCATTTCAGTATGCCAAGCCCCACACAGCATTTTGGAAATGAATAAAAAACAACCCCAAATGTTTCACACACAGACTCCTGTGCTTTCCTTAAATTGAGTTATGGCTGATCACTTTTTTTTTAATTTAAAGAATTTTTAAAATATTAACATATAATGTATTATTTGCCCCAGGGGTATATGTCTGTGAATCACCAGTCTTACACAATTCACAGCACTCACCATAGCATACCCTCCCCAATGTTCATAACGCAGCCACCCTATCCCTCCCCCCATCCCGCAACAACCCTCAGTTTGTTTCCTGAGATTAAGAGTCTCTTACAGTTTGTCTCCCTCCTGATCCCATCTTACTTCATTTTTTTTCCTTCCCTACCCCCACGACCCCCACTCTGCCTCTCAAATTCCTCATATTAGAGAGATCATACGATAATTGTCTTTCTCTGATTGACTTATTTTGCTTAGCATAATACCCTCTAGTTCCTTCCATGTCATTGCAAATGGTAAGATTTAGTTTCTTTTGATGGCTGCGTAGTATTCCATTATATATATAGATATCGATATTGATATCTATATCTATATCTATATCTATATCTCACATCTTCTTTATCCATTCATCTGTAGATGGATATCTAGGTTTTTTCCATAGTTTGGCTGTTGTGGACATTGCTGCTGTAAATATTTGGGTGCACATGCCCCTTTGGGTCAGTACATTTGTATCTTTAGGGTAAATACCAGTAGTGCGATTGCTGGGTTATAGGGTAGGTCAGTTTTTAACCTTTTGAGGAACCTCCATAATGTTTTCCAGAGTGGCTGCACCAGCTTGCATTCCCACCAACAGTGTAGGAGGGTTCCCCTCTCTCTGCATCTTTGCCACCATCTATCATTTCCTGACTTGTTAATTTTAGCCATTCTGACTGGTGTGAGGTGGTATCTCACTGTGGTTTTGATTTATATTTCCCTGATGCCGAGTGATGAGGAGCACTTTTTCATGTTTCTGTTGGCCATTTGGATGTCTTCTTTGCAGAAATGTCTGTTCATGTCTTCTGCCCATTTTTTGATTGGATTATTTGTTCTTTGAGTGTTGAGTTTGATAACTTCTTTATCGATTTTAGATACTAGCCCTTTATCTGATATGTCATTTGCAAATATCTTCTCCCACTCTTTTGGTTGTCTTTTGGTTTTGTTGACTGTTTCCTTTGCTGTGCAAAAGCTTTTGATTTTGATGA
Source organism: Martes martes (assembly GCF_963455335.1). Taxonomy (NCBI): domain Eukaryota; kingdom Metazoa; phylum Chordata; class Mammalia; order Carnivora; family Mustelidae; genus Martes; species Martes martes. Next base: position 79,753,755 of record NC_137892.1, on the reverse strand, counting down.
AGTCCCAATAATTCACTTTTGCCCTTGCCTTCCTGGCTTTTGGTGATATTTCTAGGAAGAAGTTGCTGTGGGTGAGGTCGAAGAGGTTGCTGCCTGTGTTCTCCTCAAGGATTTGGATGTATTCCTGTCTCACACTGAGGTCTTTCATCCAATTTGAGTCTATTTTTGTGTGTGGTGTATGGAAATGGTCCAGTTTCATTCTTTTGCATGAGGCTGTCCAATATTCCCAACACCATTGGTTGAAGAGACTGTCTTTTTCCCATTGGACATTCTTTCCTGCTTTGTTGAAGATTAGTTGACCATAGACTTGAGGGTCCGTTTAGGGGATCTCTGTTTGGTCCCATTGATCTATATGTCTGTTTTTGTGTCAGTACCATACTGTCTTGATGATGACAGCTTTGTAATAGAGCTTGAAGTCTGGAATTGTGATGCTGCCAACTTTGGGTTTCTTTTTCAGCATTCCTCAGTCTATTTTGGGGTCTTTTCTGGTTCCTATAAATTTTAGGATTCTTTGTTCCGTTTTGTTGAAAAAAAATCGATGGTATTTTGATAGGGATTGCATTAAATGTGCAGAGTGCTTTAGGTAGCATAGACATTTTCACAATATTTGTTCTTCCAGTCTGTGAGCATATAACTTTTTTCCATTTCTTTGTGTCTCCATCAATTTTTTTCATGAGTACTTTATAGTTTTCTGAGTACAGATTCTTTGCCTCTTTGGTTAGATTTATTCCTAGATATCTTATGGTTTTGGGTGCTATTGTAAATGGGATCGACTCCTCAATTTCTCTTTCTTCTGTCTTGCTGTTGGTGTATAGAAATGCAACTGATTTCTGTGCATTGATTTTATATCCTTCTACTTCACTGAATTCCTGTATGAGTTCTAGCAGTTTGGGAGGGGAGACTTTTGGGTTCTCCACATAAAGTATCATATCATCTGCAAATAGTGAGAGTTTGACTTCTTCTTTGCTGATTGGATGCCTTTAATTTCTTTTTGTTGTCTGATTGCTGAGGCTAGGACTTCTAGTACTATGTTGAATAGCAATGGTGATAGTGGTCATCCCTGCTGTGTCCCTGAGTTTAGAGGAAAAGCTTTTGGTTTTTCTTCATTGAGAATGATATTCGCTATGGGTTTTCATAGATGGCTTTGATGATATTGAGGTATGTACCCTTTATGCCTACACTGAAAACAATTTAAAAAAAAAAAGATTTTAATTTATTTATTTGACAGGCAGAGATCACAAGTAGGCAGAGAGGCAGGTAGAGAGAGAGGGGGAAGCAGGCTCCCTGCTGAGCAGAGCACCCGATGTGGGGCTCGATCCCAGGACCCTGAGATCATGACCTGAGCCAAAGGCAGAGGCTTTAACTCACTGAGCCACCCAGGTGCCCCTACACTGAAAAGTTTTGATCAAGAAAGGATGCTGTACTTTGTCAAATGTTTTTTCAGCATCTATTGAGAGTATCATATGGTTCTTGTTCTTTCTTTTATTAACGTATTGTATCACATTGAATGATTTGTGAATGTTGAACCAACTTTGCAGCCCAGGAATAAATCCTATACTTGGTTATGGTGAATAACCCTTTCAGTGTACTGTTGGATCCTATTGGCTAGTATTTTGGTGAGAAATTTTGCATCCGTGTTCATCAAGGATATTGGTCTGTAATTCTCCTTTTTGATGGGTTCTCTCTCTGGTTTTGGGATCAAGGTAATGCTGGCCTCATAAAATGAGTTTGGAAGTTTTCCTTCCATTTCTATTTTGTGGAACAGTTTCAGGAGAATAGGTATTAATTCTTCTTTAAACATTTAGTAGAATTTCCCTGGACGCCATCTGGCCCTGGACTCTTCTTTGTTGGAAGATTTAAAAAAAATTTTTTTTAAATTTTTAATAAACATATAATGTATTATTAGTCCCAGGGGTACAGGTCTGTGAACTGCCAGGTTTACACACTTCATAGCACTCACCATAGCACATACCCTCCCCAATGTCCATAACCCCACCCCCCTCTCCTGACCCTTCTCCCCCCAGAAACCCTCAGTTTGTTTTGTGAGATTGAGTCTCTTGTGGTTTGTTTCCCTCCCAATCCCATCTTGTTTTATTTATTCATTTCCTACCCCCTAAGCCCCCCACGTTGCATCTCCACTTCCTCATATCAGGGAGATCATATGATAGTTCTCTTTTTCTGATTGACTTATTTCGCTGAGCATAATACCCTCTAGTTCCATCCATGTCTTTGCAAATGGCAAGATTTCATTTCTTTTGATGGCTGCATAGTATTCCATTGTATATATATGCCACATCTTCTTTATCCATTCCTCTGTTGATGGACATCTAGTTTCTTTCCATAGTTTGGCTATTGTGGACATTGCTGCTATACACATTTGGGTGCACGTGCCCCTTCAGATCACTACGTTTGTATCTTTAGGGTAAATACCTAGTAGTGCAATTGCTGGGTCGTAGTGTAGCTCTACTTTTTGAGGAACCTCCATGCTGTTTTCCAGAGTGGTTGCACCAGCTTGCATTCCCACTAACAGTGTAGGAGGGTTGTTGGAAGATTTTTGATGACTGCTTCAATCTCTTTACTGGTTATGGGTCTGTTCAGGTTTTCTATTTCTTCCTGGTTCAGTTTTGGTAGTTTTTATGTCTCTAGGAATGCATCCATTTCTTCCAGATTGTAAAATTGGCTGGTGTATAGCTGCTCATAATATGTTCTTGTGATTGTTTGTATTTCTTTGGTGTTGGCTTGATCTCTCCTCTTTGATTCATGATTTTATTAATTTGGGTCCTTTCTCTTTTCTTTTGGATAAGTCTGGCCAGGGGTTTATCAATCTTATTAATTATTTCAAAGAATAAGCTCCTAGTTTTGTTGACCTGTTCTACTGTTCTTTTGGTTTCTATTTCATTGATTTCTGCTCTGATCTTTATGATTTCTCTTCTCCTATTAGGTTTAGGCTTTGTTGTTCTTTCTCCAGCTCCTTTAGGTATAGGGTTAGGTTGTGTACTTGAGACTGTTCTTGTTTCTGGAAAAAGGTTTATATTGTTAAGTACTTTCCTCTCGGGACTGCCTTTTTTGTATCCCAAAGATTTTGAACAGTTGTGTTTTCATTTTCATTTGTTTCCATGACTTTTTAAAATTCTTTTATTAATTTCCTGGTTGACCCATTCATTCTTTAGTAGGATGCTCTTTAGCCTCCATGTATTTGCGTTCTTTCCAACTTTCCTCTTGTGATTGAGTTCCAGTTTCAAAGCATTGTGGTCTGAAAATATGGACGGAACGATCCCAATCTTTTGGTACTGGTTGAGACCTGATTTATGACCCAGGATGTGATCTATTCTGGAGAATGTTCCATGTGCACTAGAGAAGAATGTGTATTCTCTTGTTTTGGGATTGTATGTTCTAAATATATCTGTGATGTCCATCTGGTCTAGTGTGTCATTTAAGGCCTTTATTTCCTTGTTGATCTTTTGCTTTTTTTTTTTTTTGCTTATGGTCTCTCCATTTCAGTGAGGTGTGTGTTAAAATCCCCTACTATAACTGTATTATTGTTGATGTGTTTCTTTGATTTTGTTATTAATTGGCTTCTCCCATGTTAGGGGCATAGGTATTTAAAATTGTTAGATCTTCTTGTTGGACAGACCCTTTAAGTATGATATAGTGTCCTTCCTCATCTCTTATTATAGTCTTCGTCTTAAAATCTAATTGATCTGATATAAGGATTGCCATCCCAGCTTTCTTTTGATGTCCATTAGCATGGTAAATGGTTTTTCACCCCTTCACTTAAAATCTGGTGGTGTCTTTGGGTCTAAAATAAGTTTCTGGCAGACAGCATATCAGTGGGTCTTGCTTTTTTTTTTTTTAATCCATTCTGATACCCTATGTCTTTTGATTGGGGCATTTTGCCCATTTAAATTCATGGTAACTATTGAAAGATATGAATTTAGTGTCATTGTATTGCCTATAAGGTGACTGTTGCTGTATATTGTCTCTGTTCCTTTCTGGTCTATGTTACTTTTAGGCTCTCTCTTTGCTTAGAGGACCCCTTTCAATATTTCCTGTAGGGCTGTTTTGGGGTTTGGAAATTATTTTGGTTTTTGTTTGCCTGGAAGCTTTTTATCTCTCCTTCTATTTTCAATGAAAGCTTAGCTGGATATAATATTCTTGGCTGCATATTTTTCACTTTTAATGCTCTTAATATATCATACCATTCCTTTCTGGCCTGACAGGTCTCTGTGGATAGGTTTGCTGTCAATCTAATATTTCTACCATTGTATGTTACAGATCTCTTGTCCGAGCTGCTTCCAGGATTTTCTCTTTGTGTCTGAGACTTGTAAGTTTTACTATTAGATGACGGTGTGTGACCTATTTTTATTGATTTTGAGGGGGGTTCTCTGTGCCTCCTGAATTTTGATGCTTGTTCTCTTTGCCCAATTAGGGGAATTCCCACTATAACTTGCTCCAATATACCTTCTGCCCTTCTCTCTCTTTTTCTTCTAGGATCCCAATTATTCTAATATTGTTTTATCTTATGGTTTCACTATCTCTTGAATTCTCCCCTCATTGTCTAGTAGTTTTTTGTTTCTCTTTTGCTCAGCTTCTTTATTCTCTATCATTTGGTCTTCTGTATCACTAATTATCTCTTCTGCCTCATTTATCCTAGTAGTAAGGGCCTTCATTTTTGATTGCACCTCATTAATAGTTTTTTTATTTCAACTTGGTTAGATTTTAGTTCTTTTATTTCTCTAGAAAGGGATTTTATTTCTCCAGAAAGGGATTCCCTAATATTTTCCATGCTTTTTTTGAGCCCAGCTAGCACCTTGATAATCATCATTCTGAACTCTAGTTCTGACATATTACTAATGTCCCTATTGATTAGTGCCTAGCCGTGGGTACTGCCTCTCGTTCTTTTCTTTGTGGTGAGTTTTTTGCCTTGCCATTTTATCCAGATAAGAATCAATGAATGAGAGAACAAAATACTAAAAGGGTAGTAATAACCCCAGAAAAATATACACTAACCAAATCAGAAGAGACCTGAAACTGGGGAGACATATGGGGGGGGGAAATATATATATTTCACTGGTGAATAGAACAGAGCCACACACTTGATTTTGGGTGTATTTTGGTCTCTTAGAAGAAACTACCTCCCAAAATTTTAAATAAAGAAATATATTTTTGTACATATACAAAAATAAGGGAAAGCACAATGAAGGGATGGAATATGACTGTAAAGATGAAAAATTTAAAAAGATTCTAAAAAAGGATAAGCGGTTGATAAGATGAGAAGCTGGTTGAAAAGAGAAAAGAAAAAAAATAGAGGAAATAATGTGATCAGGCTGGAGACTAGAACAAAGCCATGAGCTAGATTTAGGGTGTATTTTGCTCTATTAGAAGAAATTGTATCCCAAAACTTTAAAGAAAAAAAAAACCCTATGTGTGTACAAGAAATAAGGTTAAATACAATGAAGGGATAAAATATGACTATAACAATAAACATTAAAAATGATTTTTAAAACAATATTGATAAGATAAAATAGTTAAAAACCATTAAAATAGGAAAGCAGAAAAATTAAAAAAATAGAATAAGAAAAAAATAAAATTAAAAAAATTAACTTTGAAAGACGAAAGGATCATGGGAAAAAAAGCCATGAATTCTATGTGTTGCTTTCCTGTAGCTCTGAAGTTCGACAATTCTCATTGATCAGTAAACTTGGTCTTGGCTAGATGTTCTTGCAGATCTTCTTGGGAGGGGCATGTTGCTATGATTCCCAAATGTTTTTGTCAGAGGTGGAATTGCACCACCCTTGCCAGGGTCCAGGCTAAGTAATCTGCTCAGGTTCCCTCTCAGAGCTTTTTTCCCTGAACGTTTTCTGTACAGCTTGGGAGGATGGGAATGAAGATGGTGGCCTCCCAATCTCTGGCCCTATAGGAGCTGAGAGCTCTGCTCCCCCCTCCTCAGTGCACCCTCAAAGAAAAGCAGTCAATCCTTTCCGTCTCCCTGGTCTCCAGCTGCACCCCGTGCTAACCCGGTATGTGCCAGAGCGTTTCTATCTCTGGAGCACAGCCCCGTTTGGAGCCTTTAAAACCAGCTGATTCCTGTAATGCACTACTGCACCACTCCTCCTGGAGGATAAAGGAAGGGGTCTCTCTGGATCTGCCACTCATGGGGTCCCTGCTCAAAGAATAGTGGTCTGACAGTGACTTGGATTACAGTTTAAGGTAACCCCAAGCTGAGAGCTCACTCTTCAGCTCCATTTCTGTAGCCAGCTTCCCCAGTCCATTACCTGGCAGCTCTGGCCCACTCAGACATCCCTGGTCTTTCTGTGACCCCACTGGTCCTGAGACCACACTGTCCCTGCGAGAGCTCCAGCCCCTGCTTAGCCTCTGGAGTGACGTCCCTCAATGGAGCAGACGTCTAAAAGTTTGGATTTTGTGCTCTGCTGCTCTACTGCTTGCCAGGAGCCAGCCCCACCCTCCTGCTGTCTATCTTCCCAAATGTTGCCTCTGATTTCTTCTCTGCACATCCTACCTTCCGGAAAGTGGTCGATTTTCTTTTCCTAGAATTGCTGCTCTTCTTCTCTTCAATCTCCTTTTGAGTTTGTAGGTGTTCAGAATGGTTTGATAACCATCTAGCTGAACTCCTTGTACCTGATGATACTTCTATCTCCTACTCCTCTGCCATCTTGCTCCTCTGGCTGACCACTTGTTGCCTTTTTTTTTTTTTTTTTTAATACTTCTATCTCTTAGTTGCTTTAAAGGCATTACTTTGTGAATTGACATTTGTTTTTTGATGTGCAGGACTTAAGAGTCTCCTCACATTTGGATGCATGACTGCTTTTGTGCTTGTTGTCACTAGCTGAGTCTTGACTCTAACAACCTGTGGAGGATTGCCATGTGTTAATGTGGTATTAATTCAGATTACACCTGAGTTGTGTATCTGTTTCATTGAGTCATCTGTTTATTCAGTAAATGCTGATTGAATATCACCGTGTTCCAGGGATATGGTAGTAGGTACAATAGGATGGTCCCTTCTTCCCTGAAGCCCAGGGTCTAGTGGGGACAGGTACTTTAAATGATGAATTGCTTATGGACTTGTGCTGTGCTGGGGCCTGCACAGGGCTATAGGGCTCCTACACTTGTCTGTGAGAGGGACCTGGGAGGGCCTTTGTGAAGGAAGTGTTGCTGATGTGAGATCTGAGAGAGGAGTGAGCCACGTGAGCAGCAGGAGAATATTCCAGGCAGAAACAACAGCATATTCAAAGATCTGGATGTGGGAGAAATCGTGGGGGTACTTGAGGAACTGAAATAAAACTGATTGGAAAGGAGCCAGTGAGGGTGTTGAGAGCTGGGGTGGGACTGAACCATATGAAGAAGTCATTGTTTCCAGGAGCTTCTTTGTTTTCTGATAATAAGTGGTTATATGGTCTAGACTGTTGCTAAGTGCAGCGACGATGACAATATGGTTGGGACCTCATTGAGCTCAGTAATATGTTATTGCTCTTTGGTGATTAATGAAGTCTTGTGTCAGCCAAGTAAACAAAATCGAATATATTTTCATAGAAGTCAGAAAGACAAACGTACAGACACTAGGGAATATCTCCAGTTTATATACAGATGGAACTTGAAAGTAGAGAATCTTTTCTTTCCATTTTTTAAAAGACTTAATTTATTTGTTAGAGTGTGCACACAGGAGTGTTGGGGGTGGGGAGAGGTGGGCAGGTGGGGGAAAGAGAGAAGCAGACTCCCTGCCCAGCGGGAAGCCTGCTGCAGCTGACACAGGGCTCAGTTCCAGGACCCTGGGATTATGATCTGAGCCAAAGGTGGACTAATGGACTGAGCCATCCAGGCGCCCAGTTTTTTCTTTTTTTGAAGTATTTCTCTACTCTCCTTTGTTAATCTTCCTCTCTCATTTACTTTTCAATGTTTAAAACTCTGTCTAAATGTTGTCAAACAGAGCAAACAAAATAGACAACAGTAGGTACTGCTCCAAAGCCCTGGAGCTCATGGCAGCCTCCGTGGTTCAGGGGTTAAATTTCTCCTTTCAGTAGCTGCGCTTGCAATTATGGATGGTGCCAGCAAGGGGTGGTAGAGAGTTATGATTCCTAAGGTCCAAATTTCAAGGCCCATGGCGGTGGGATACTTACCCATAAAGGAATTCTAGCCTTTTATTTTACAAGGAATTTTAAATGTATCTTCATTAGCTAAAACCCCTAGACTTCTAGGATAATATGATTTAGAAAAATCAATAAATATAAATATGTTTATAAAAACATAATACTATACAGAATATCTGTTACACATTTTTAATTTGAATTGATTCTTAATTGTACCTAGAGCATTTCACTTATGGGTTTATTTTTAATTTTTTTGTCATACTCAAATAGCAGAACAATTTTTTTTTTTTGAAAGAAAACTGCTGGTTCCCAGATGCTTGCTCCTCTTAGGAAATCAGAATTCTCTTCCCTGCCCAGAATTCTCAGTGAATTCTCCAGTATGCATATAGCTTTTCCTCTGCTGTAGATATTTCAAGATCTTGAAGTCACAGTCTTTCATCTTTAGGGGAGCTGTGAAAGCCCCACATGAAGTCTCTTTTTTTAACCACAGTGGAAAGGACCTAAATTGTCTCCCAACACCACTGTTGGTTTACTATTTTTTTCTTTTTCTGTAGAAAAACTATTTTAAGATAAAAGCAGGTAATAAAAGATACTGACAAAAGTGTTTTTAATGCTAAAAACCAACCTATGAGAAAACTGGCCATTTGACAGCTTTGTAATTTCTTTCTTTATAGGTTTATTTTCTTTATATTTATGCTTTGGTGGTGGGGGGGGACAGGTGGATATGACCAGAAAGGTTTGTGCAGTGATGGAAAGCCTTCAGTAAAGAGGTGAATTTTGCTTCAGAAAAGGTTCTCAGAGCATAACATGTACTTGGCAGTCCAGGAAAGCATTCTGCTGGGACCCACAGAAGTGTTGAGATAAATCAGAACGAAAATGAGTAAGAGGGGATCTAAATAGATGGGAGCTCGGGAAGGAGCCTAGGTTGAATTTAAAATGTGGAAGGAAAAAAAAAATGTGGAAGGACAAATAGTGTTTGAAAAATGCTGTGACTTAATGATATTTGGTGTGTGGGTGGGAAGCCAACAGAGGGAGGGAGATTTCAGAGAGAGAAAGGGCCTTAGTACAAGGTAAAACTGATTCATAATTAATAATGATGAGTGGGATTTTTAGTATAGGGGCTGTGACAAAGGGACAAATACAGGAAAAATTATATGGTTATTTCATTGTCCTTCCTCAACAATGGCTTTTATAAGACGTGTTTGAGAGTTAAGTGATGAGTTTCTGCATAGATACTGCAATGACTGCCAGAGCACCTTCTTCTCAGAGTCAATTAAACATTTAGACTTGGGACGTCTGGGTGGTTCAGTTGGTTAAGCATCTGCCTTTGGCTCAGGTCATGATCTCAGGATCCTGGGATCCAGTCCCGCATTGGGCTCCCTGCTTCCTGGGGAGTCTGCTTCTTCCTCTGCCTGCCACTCCCTCTGCTTGTGTGCTTTCTCTCTGACAAATAAACAAATAAAATCTTAAAAAACAAATCAAGTAGACTCACGTGATGGGCCTTGGCCCCATCCTACTCAGGATGCCATGGACCAGGAAGCCCAGAGTACCAGCGGGCCAGTGTCAGGTGCTCCTTTCCGTGGGAGGCATGCAAGCAGTCTTTGCCACTGACCAGCAGCTGGCCCGGAGTGACTCTCTTTGGGCCCCACATATGGAAGGAAGGAAGCACCTGTCCAGTGGGTACAGAAACAGCCCTGATGGAGAAACCTTATGCCCCATAGACCTCTTATAACAACTCCCCTCCTGTGCTTATGGTCCCTTCATAGTTCCACCCTGTCCAGAAGCAGTTTACAGATCAGGACCAATTTTTCTTATGAGCAATGTGTCCTGGCAGCAGAGATGACACCATTTTTATCAGCTTAACCAAGGGACAGAGGGAGAAAGTAAACTGAGGGTCAAATTCTCATGTGGAAAGAAACATGTTTTTGTTAACCCTTTATTCACAGACATTGAACCTGGCTCCAAAGGAAAACAGTGATTAGGGGACACCTGTGAAAATGAGTCATGTGGGGAGGTTTTGGACTTTACTGGTCCAGTGCAGCTGTGATAAATGAAAGTTGATGTGGAATCTGCTCACTGTGGTAGAGACTACCCCTGCACACCTTTGCCTCTGCCTGCCCCCTCCTTGACACAGGGTAAACCTGATTAGCTCAACTCATCAGCTTCGATAGATCTTCTTCTAGGAGGTCTTAATTGGCACCCTCCCCTTTGTTATCTGTGTTAGGAACCCCTTGTATCTACTCCAGTAACCCCTGATAGTTCTGTACTTTGTTGCCCATCTCCCTTTGCATGTGTTCATTCTTGCATTCCCAGAACCTAATATAATTCCTGGCACATGGTAGGCGCTCCATAAATCATTATCAAGTGGAAGTCAGTTGAACTGATAGCATTTTAGAGATACCTGGAATTGTCTACTGAGCTGTATAAGAAGAAAGAGCCTTTTGTGGCTGTGTAACACAGCAGCTGGGCTCCCACAGAAGTAGACTTTGAGACGAAAGTGTTAAGAGTGTGCTTGGGAAGTACAGAGGACTTCACAGGGGAATCAGACTCCAATACCAAGAAGGGAAGGCAATAATACAGCATGTGGTACCATGCAGGCTACCACAGTGGGCACCTGGGGCTTAATCCTGTGGGGAACTCTGAGAAATGGTGCAAACACATTCTTCAGAATGACCCCAGGGAGCTGGGGCATTTAAACAGCAACTCCCCAGAGTCTTTGGTTGAAGGCTCCTTGGAGAAATTAAATTCTCTGGCATTCTGATATGGCCCATGTGGGCAGAGACTTCTGGAAGAAAATCCCAGAGGCAAGAGACACAGATACTTGCATTTGGACATCACTTGAGCATGGTGTCACATCCCCTGGGCACAGGCAGGACATAGCCATGGTCTGCTACAGCCACCTTGCATTCCAGGTGCGGAGATGATGGGGCAAAACAAGTATCTTGACTATCCGTTGAAAAACGAGGATGGAACTCCTAATTTGATGTAGATAAAACAGTACAACAGAGTGATTCAGGGTTCTTGGGAGTTTAAATTCCCGCTCTGCCCCTTACATAGTTTTTCTGTGGAAATGAATCAAGTTCCAGAGCTTCTCTGTGTCCCCATCTCCTCATCTGTAGAATGGGTACAGTAAGGGTGATGTGAGAATTAAATTGAATGTTATAAATAAAATACTAAAACAGTGCAGATCATTAGGGGCAGAGATAAACAAGTAAGAGTCTTTGCCCTCACAGAGTTTAAATTTCAGTGGGGGAAGACATCTGAGCAAACAAGATTATTTTAACAGGATAAAATTTAAGATTGTGGCACATGCAGAGTATTTGGGGACACAGAGAAGGGGCTTTTAGCATACTCTGAGGAATCAGAGCGGCTTCCGGGGAGAGATGGTGACTGAATTCCTGGATAAGCGAGACCTGCTGGGCATGGGGGATTGGGTGCTGCATGTAGGGGAATGACTACCCTATTCCCCTTTTCCTTATTTGAGTGGTGTGGGGTACAGCAGTTGGGGAGTGAGCTTAGGCCACGTCCTTAAAAACTTTAGCAGGTTGAGGCTGGACACTAGGGCAGAGGGGCGAAAGGTTAGAGTGGTGAGCATGGGTGTCTGGCTCAGTACTGCCTCTAAAACCATGCAAGACTGCAGGCAAGTCCCTCATCCTCTCCAAGCCCTTAGCTCCTCATCCAAACGATGAGAGACCCTACTTAGTGATAAGGGCTTACAGCTCTGGCCAAGCATGCGCCTTTAGAAGCTCTGGTTTTATAGGCAGAGTCTGGGGCTCACTGTACAATGCTACACCCCATGATTTACAGGCTTGGCAAGTACTGGGAGTGCCTGTTCCCTACCATGCTTCCCCTTTGGACTTCTCAGTTGTTGCCAAAATCCCCCAGTTGCCTGGTGCAGACGGCTATGGCCTGGTCCCAGATGAGCTATGCCTTGGATGGGCTTTTTTGAGGTGTATTCTCTAGCTTGGGCCTGTGATGTGTTCTTGACTGCCTGGTTTCCATCAGAGCTTGATAGGATTTGCCTGGCAGTCCCCCAGCCCAGACCTAGAATGAAAAGACAATGGGAGCTCCTCAGGGGGCTGCTCTAAGGGTGGAAGGACCATGTTGTTAGTGTCTTGTGTCTCAGACAGGGGGTGTAATGAATGATTTGGTATCAGAACTAGACATTTAGCAGAATACCTTTTAAAACTTCACATCAGTGGTTGTAACTTCCATCTCTATGATTTGCCTTTCCACTAGCTGCTACTTAGGGAAGGTTAACATTTGAGAGGTTAGATAGTTTGGTTTAGAGGGAGTATGCAATTATGGTTGCTTTTCCACCCAAGAGAACTAAGATAGCAAAATGAGTTTTAATGCAAATTAATTGGTCAAACAGCTGTGTTAAGCGCCATAAGAGTCCCCATCTCAATGGGCTGTTTGCAAAGAAGCCATTGAGCCACATCAAATCATTTTTTTCTTGTTATTTCTCTCCATCATACTGTAGAGAAGTCAAGCTGCTTATCAGTTAGACTTAGTTCTCAGTTAAAGTTAAGTTCAACTCTGAGTAAGTTATAAAATCAAAATAACAATAGTTTAAATAAGGCGAGAGTTGGCTTTTTCATCTTGCTTTATTTCTTTTTCATGTTAATGTCAGGATGTAGGCTGTTTAGTATCATGTGGCTGCTTTGCCTCACAATGTTGGCAGATACCCAGGCTCCTTCTAGCTTGTGGCTCTGCCATGTAGGACCTCCATGGCCAAGGTTACCAGATGATCCAAGGTGGCTGCTCCCATTCCTGCCATTGTGTCCACATTCTACCAAGTAGGAAGAAGAAAGATGTGAAAGACTGCATGGATGGTACCACTCACACCCCTTCTGTAAGCTGCATATGCCTTTTTTTTTTTCCCTTAAATACTATTAGATAGAACTTAATGGTATGGTCCCACCTAGTTAGAAGGAAATCCTTTTTTCCCCCCCTGGATGGCCATATGCCCACCCCAAAATTGAGGGTTCTATTACAAAGTGAAGAGAGAATATATCAGGGGACAACTGGGAGTTTCTATTAATACCTGGAGTGGACTTTTTACAGTCATGTGTAATCTTGGGCTAGGATTCTTTGAGCCATAATTTCCTTATCTGGAAAATCACTACAATCGTATTTACCTCATGTAGTTTTTTTTTTTTTTAAAGATTTTATTTATTTATTTGACAGAGAGAGATCACAAGTAGGCAGAGAGGCAGATGGGGGTGAGGGGATGCGGAGCAGGCTTCCCGCTGAGCAGAGAGCCTGATGCGGAGCTCGATCCCAGGACCTCGAGATCATGACCTGAGCCGAAGGCAGAGGCTCAACCCACTGAGCCACCCAGGCACCCCGATTACCTCACGTAGTTTTTGCAAGGCTAAATTAAATGGTGTTTATGGAAATGCTGTGAAAGTCAGACAACACCACAGAAGATATTATTAGACAATAATTGTTGTCCACATTTTCTTCATCAATTTCTCTCATGGAAATGGAGAAAAGGAGGAGTGCGGCAAATATGTTTTGAATTGAATAGAAATTGCGTTGGGGACAGGAGCTGATCTAGGGGCAGATGTGTAGTTTTGCTTTGTTAAATTAGGCAGGAAAATCTCAAAGGCAAATGTTCAAATGTTAGTTTTCCAACTCCAGTTGGAAAGATGATGTATGCCACTAAAAAAGGTTTTCCTTGGGCATTTCAGCATCATTAGCCTTGGCTCAAACCATACATAACAGGAGAGGCACTCATAACTAACAAGTGGTAATGAAACCTTCAAAGAATCTTTACATCAGAAAGGCTCTATTTGAGTTGAGGAAAGGGTCTTTAAAAAAACCCCCAAATCCTTTTGCCTATTTTGCCTAACAAGGAGATACTTTACAGCATATGGTCTAGTGCTCTGGGAAAAGAATCAGCATTTTTTTTTCTTTTGATTTTAATGGGATCTGCTGTAATAGGAATAGACTGCAGTAAATATTGCATATAATTATTTATTAGACTTTTGGAAACCTCCTATTGCCAAGACCCCTGGGCATTGGACAAAGTTGAAATATTAGGTAGTAAATACAAGCAGACTGAGCAAACACAGTTGGAAGGTCATTCTGTTAAGGGACTCAATGGAAACATTGGTTTTCCAGGGGGCTCGGAAATTGGCAAACTTTCTGGGGAGGAAAATGACCAGATTAGGAGGTGATGGCCTCTTTTCTTTGGCCTGTATTTTCACTGGGAGCCACACTTTGGTGGAGGGAGGCGGCATCCATGATTCTTCATGCCCATAAATGTACAGCTCTTTGCAATATTGGTCATTGAGATCACATTCCAGTTCACGGAAGAGTTGACTCCTTGGGGCATGGACTGTGGGGAATCACTAGAGTATAGATTTCTCCTTACAGGGAAGGAACAGGAGGTGGTGAGTGTAAACTATCCTCTGATTTTTTTGTCAGATGGAAATAACCACATGAACAAAAAGGTGCTAAAGATTAAACTTGAATCAGGCATATTTGGATATAAATCCAGATCCTGCAATTTTTTTTTAATTTTAAAGATTTTTGTTTATTTATTTGACGCAGAGACAGAAGGGGAGAGCACAAGCAGGGGGAGTGGCAGGCAGAGGGAGAAGAAGTCTCGTGGAGCAAGGAGCCCTGTGTGGGGCTTGATTCCAGGACCCTGGGATCATGACCTGAACCAAAGGCAGACACTTACCAGACTGAGACACTCAGGTGCCCCCAGATCCTGCCAATTATTACATAGGTGTTCTGAGCTAGATTATCTCTATTTCTGAATTCTGCAGGGTTATTTTGAGGAGAATAGTAGATACTCAATAAATGTGTCTGAGAGCTAGCTGAGGGATATCATAAAGAAGGTCAAATACAGATGATTTATAGTCTTTGTCCAGTGAAGCAAATGGGGCCTTACACTAAGCATGGTGATGTTCTAAATTTTGAATTTTGAAGGCACCATGTTTACTATTTGCCCAAAGCATCCCAACTTAGAAACAGAGATAAGTTTATAAACCACAGCATTGTTTATGGGAAGAAAAACATCTTTTAGACCTAATTTCTTCACTTTGCCTAGTCTACTTTACTTTCAAATTTGGATATTTTATAAAATCCCTGTAAGGAATGGATTTGGTAGGTTGTCTAGAAATATTTTGTCTTGAGGCAACTCAAGAGTCTTTGACCATGTCAATGAGTTAAGAATCCAGCCTTCTATTTAACTTCCAAGTGAGGGGCTTGAATACCAATAATATGTCTGAGTAAGGCTGGTAGCTATGTTATTTCACTTGGAATTATTCTTCATTTCATCATATATAATTTCAGCTCCTTATGGTGTAACTTAGGTCCATTTGAAAACTTCTCATTTGACATATATTCATTGAAAACCTTGATATATTCATTGAAAACCTTGGCAAAGCACTAGGATATATATTTGTTTCCTAATAGAAACAAAATATCATTGGTATTCCATTTTAAATAAGGCCCTTTGTATATCTGAATAAAATTATTTCTTTTCATTCTTAACTATGCTCCAATTTAAATTTTTGAGTCAGTTATTTCAGCCTTTGTGTCTTGCTATTTAATCATACCTGACCCTTAATCTCTCTACCTTTCTGATTTCTGTAGGAACAAAAGCTGCTGATTCTTTGAACTTAAAAAAAAAATTGTTTTTTCTATTTTTGGCTACTAAGTGCTCCCAGATTTAGAGAGCTCTCAGATAAAGAGACCAGATTTTTTCTATGGAAATGTATTTTATAACACCAAAATTTAAATGGAAAAAAAACTGAATTAAGAAGCTGTAATTCAGTCAGGAAATTCAAATGAACTCATAAAATATAACAGCTTGATTGAATTAGTCCCTTGCTAGTCTGTTCTCTACCCACATAAAATATAAAATGAAAAATCCTTTTGTCAGTTTGAAGGAAAACTTAAAAAATTTTAAAGTCCCCTGATCAGTGGGAAGAATTCTGACTTCTTTTACTTTTCCTTTTTCCTCTGCTGATACTACTCAAAGTGAGACTTTGAGAGAAGTACACATAAACATGTTTCATCAAAAACTGTTTGCATCATTAGTCTTAGGAGTAGAGGGAAAAGCGGGCTCCCAACTTACTTCCGTGTGCATGATCTTTCCTCTTGAATATTTCAGACAGCAGATTTAAGTGCAACTTTGATGCAAGCTTATCATGATATACAAGGTTTAAAATTGATATTTCTTTTTTAAAATTTTTTATTTTATTTTTTTCAGTGTTCCAAAATTCATTGTTTATACACCACACCCAGTGCTCCATGCAATACATGCCCTCCATAATACCCACCACCAGGCTCACCCATCTTCCCACCACCCTCCCTCAGTTTGTTTCTCAGAGGACACAGTCTCTCATGGTTTGTCTTCCCCTCCAGTTTCCCCCAATTCACTTCTCCTCTCCTTCTACCAATGTCCTCTGTGTTATTCCTTATGCTCCACAAGTAAGTGAAACCATATGATAATTGACTCTCTCTGCTTGACTTATTTCACTCAGCATAATCTCTTCCAGTCCCATCCATGTTGGTACAAAAGTTGGGTATTCATCCTTTCTGATGGAAGCATTATACTCCACTGTATATATGGACCATATCTTCTTTATCCATTCATCTGTTGAAGGGCACCTTGGCTCTTTCCACAGTTTGGTGACTGTGGCCATTGCTGCTATGAACATTGGGATACAGATGGCCCTTCTTTTCACTACATTTGTATCTTTGGGGTAAATACCCAGTAGTGCAATTGCAGGGTCATAGGGAAGTACTATTTTTAATTTCTTAAGGAGTCTCCACACAGTTTTCCAAAGTGGCTGCACTAACTTGCATTCTCACCAACAGTGTGAGAGGGTTCCCCTTTCTCCATATCCTCTCCAACACTTGTTGTTTACTGTCTTGTTAATTTTGGCCATTCTACTTGGTGTAAGGTGGTATATCAATGTGGTTTTGATTTGAATCTCCCTGATGACTAATGATAATGAACATTTTTTCATGTGTCTGATAGCCATTTGTATGTCTTCATTGGAGAAGTGTCTGTCCATGTCTTCTGCCCATTTTTTGACGTGATTATCTGTTTTGTGTGTGTTGAGTTTGAGGAGTTTTTTATAAATCTTGGATATCAGCCCTTTGTCTGTGGTGTCATTTGTCATTTGTGAATATGTTCTCTCATTCCGAGGGTTGCCTCTTTGTTTTGTTGACTGTTTCCTTTGCTGTGCAGAAGCTTTGGATCTTGATGAAGTCCCCAAAGTTCATTTTTGCTTTTGTTTCCTTTGCCTTTGGGGACATGTCTTGAAAGAAGTTGTTGTGGCCGATATCGAAGAGGTTCCTGCCTATGTTCTCCTCTAGGATTTTGATAGATTCCTACCTCACATTGAGGTCTTTTATCTGTTTCAAGTTTATCCTTGTGTATGGTGTAAGAGAATGGTTGAGTTTCATTCTTCTATACATAGCTGTCCAATTTTCCCAGCACCATTTATTGAAGAGACTGTCTTTTTTCCAATAGATATTTTTTCCTACTTTGTTGAAGATTATTTGACCATAGAGTTGAGGGTCCAAATCTGGGCTCCCTAGTCTGTTTCACTGGTGCATGTGTCTGTTTTTGTGCCAGTACCATGCTCTCTTGGTGATAACAGCTTTGTAGTAAAGCTTGAAATCAGACAATATTATGCCGCCAGTTTTGTCTTTCCTTTTCAAAATTTCGTTAGCAATTTGGGGTCTCTTCTGGTTCCATACAAATTTTAGGATTGTTTGTTCCAGCCCTTTGAAAAATGCCAGTGGAGTTTTGATCAGGATGGCATTGAAAGTATAGATTGCTTTGGGCAGTATAGACATTTTAACGATGTTTATTCTTCTGATCCATGAGCATGGAATGCTCTGCTATCTTTTTGTGTCTCCTTCAATTTCTTTCATGAGTGTTCTGTAGTTCTTCGAGTACAGGTCCTTTACCCCTTTTGTTAGGTTTATTCCCAGGTATCTTATGACTCTTGGTGCTATAGTAAATGGGACTGATTCTCTAATTTCCCTTTCTATATTTTCATTCTTAGTGTATAAGAAAGCAACTGATTTCTGCACATTGATTTTTGTATCCTGCCACATTACTGAATTGTTAAAATTGATGTTTCAAGTGCCTGAGACCATTAAAAATTCAATTTTATCTGTTTCAGTGGTACAAAAAAATTACAAAATATATATTTGTAGAGATCTCTGTAGTTTATGATGTATCTTCATTTCCCAGCACCCTGTGTAATAGGTCAGGGAGATATTATTTTTCTTAAATAAGAAAATGGAAGCTCAAACATTGAGGAGCTTGTCTTGGATCACCCAAAGGGAATGGCAGCTCTGTGGCCATTATTAGGTTTCCCGTGTCCCTAAATTCATGTTGATAGCCTATTGTACTCAAGTCTGTAAAAGCCCTATTTCAGTAGATCCATGGGGACATTTGAGTCATTTCCCATAAAGATCAACCTTTACCTTTGGAACTGCTCTGGCCAACTTTTGTGCATGTGTTGCTTATCACAATGTCTTGTGTTTCTTTTGCTTCTTTCTCTGAGGAAATCCAGGCACATTCCAGACCCTCAATTCTAATCAGCTCTGATAGCCGTGAAGCAGGATTGGAGTAACATGGAGGTTATTTGGCACTTGCCCAGTAGCTGTGGGGTAACCTATTCATTTCTGGAATTCTTGGAACAAGAATGGGCCTCAGGAACCTGCCACCTCTGTCCTGCTGGATAATTGACTGGTTTTCCCTTCTTAAAGTCATGCTCTTGTGTCCTCTGCTGCTGATGTCTTGGCTATCATCCCTTTGGTGCCTAACCACTCAAAAGAGTAGAGCACACTTGTATTTTCTAATTCCTCTGCCCTTATCCTCAACCTGTCCACCTGGCATTAGCTCTGACATTCCCTCTAAATTACTGTCCAAATGTCACTTTCAATTTGAACATCCTCGTATGTTTTCTCAGGTTTCTTAACTTAAACTTGGTTGCACTCTGTTTTTTGAATCTCTTTTTCTTTACTCTCATGTTCTGCTTCTCTTTCTGGCTCTCCAGATATTGTTTTCTTTTCTCCTTCTTTTTTTTCTTCCATCCTTCCCTTCCTCCCCCCACACCCCACTTCTGTTCCCTTCCCTTTCTTTCCTCTCTGGCCCCATATTCTTCTTCCATTCCCTAATAGTGAACCTAACCATGCTCCTCTATGCAATATCCACTTTTTCCTCTCAGCATAAAGTAGCTTTGGAGGTTTCTTCTCTGATCCCAATTTTGAATGATTCCCAATACACAGCTCCAGCTATGTATTCTTTCCTTGGCTTCTTCCTCATATCTCCAGACACCTATGGCACAGCCCTACCTAGATATCCAGCTACTACCTTAACCTTAGGTCTAACCCATCCCAGATCCTTCTTCATTTCTCTTGGTGGCATGACTTTTCTTTTCACCCAAGGTTATGTTTTGTATTATTTTGGGCCCCTCCTTTTTCTTTCTCCACACCTGCATCCCATTCTTCTGTTCCCAACCCCATTGTCGTGGTGTAGACAGCCACATCACAATGAATGATCTTTCTTTGGTTTCTGTGAACTGCTGTATCCTCATACATGTTGTTGCCCCTGATTAGCTCTCTTTCATTTTCATGTGATATGATTTATCTCTCTGCTTTGAACTGGCACTTACCTGCCATGTACTGCTCTATGTGCTTCTTCGTCCATTTAGGAAATGAGTTATCATATCACTCAAACAGAAACCAGTTTGTTCTCTCACAGAAAGCATAGGCTCCTATGCATTTTAATGGGGTCTGTGCTTCCTGCTTCCCTCTCCTGTTTGGGTTGAACACAGGTGGTAAGGAAAGTGAAATCATCTGTTAGTCTTATCTTCTTGTGTTGTGGTTTCTCTGGGCTGATTCCTCTGGTTGGGAGAAACGGCTCCTGACGTGAGGTGTGATAAATGCTGTCTCCAGGGCTCTGATTGTTCTGCATTAGACATGAATGCATGCACTTCTCAGCCTCCCAGACGTGGTTTACAAAATTCTTTATTGTTTTTCCCTTCTGGGGAGCGATAAGGTATAACATTTCATATTGATTTTGGAACTGTTTCTACAATGCAAACAAATACCTATCTGAAAAACCTTGTACTAATCACACAAAAATGTGATCATGTGGGTCCTGGAGTGCCAGAATTTCCACAGCTCTGGGTCTGTGGAGAGTTTTCTTCTTATTATTCAGGGGCCTGTTAAAAATAGTTCTCTCAGTGGAAAAATGAACAATGCAAAGGCAGGATATTGAAGCTCTTTTTGCATTAATCCTCATGGTAGCTTAACATTAGAAAAACCCTGTCTGCCTCATTTCCCTGCTGGTGGATCGAGCCCTAGATTTCCTTGGTTGCTGAATGTTGAAACTTGGTGGAACTTCTTGCCTCATAGCTTTGAGAGGGTATACAGATAGTTGGTGACAGAACCTAGACACTCTCCCCTTCCTTCCATCACATCCTGTCCTTGGGTCTAATGCTTGAGTGAAGTGATTTTAGTGAAACCCAGTGGGCTCACCCCCAAACTTGCAGAGCATAGGGCAAGAGTACAAACAGAAGCCCACATATCCTACGTCTAAATGGTCAACATTTTAAGTCAAGCTACAAGGTGTTGAATAATATATGTTCTATCTCTCTATCTTGACAAACGTATCTTGATAATGATCTGGAAGGCCAGGTTTAAAATTTGACTTTCTAAACTCTTCACAGTTTCTATTGCTGTGGTATAGCATGGGAGAACTGGTTCCTGGACATCACTCATTCTTTTTCCTTTTCAACATCAAATCCAACAGGACTAAAAGGGGCTTGTGTGCCCATATCCAAGTTCTGTCTCTTCCCTCCTTCAAAAAGCTACCCCTTGTCTTGGCACACACTAGCTGTGCCGTCCATTACCAGTAGGGCAGACCTCAGAAGAATCCTAGTGCCATGCCAGCAAGCAGGCTTGGGGATGTTTGGGCAAGCAGGACCCTCAGTACTCAGAGAGTGGTCCAGAAGGGACATGTGAACTCCCCTTGGCCATGTGAACTCCTTGCTTTATAGAAACTAGTCAGAGCTGCAGTTACATGTCCAAGGTAGGACCACCCTTTACTTGGATCTAAGAACAGCAATGAAATCAGCAAGAGATCTTGAAACTTGGTTCAGAGGCTCTTTCCACTCTGACTTCACATCATCCATCAGGGGCAGCATTTACTGGCGTAGAGAGCACACAGATGGCACTTACCAGCCTCCAGTGTAGGTGCCAAACTTCTAGTCAGTTGTCTTTTCCTGTATTACCGGCCTGAAATGCCCCATCCTCTAGTTCCTTGTTTTAAGTTTTGCCCTCTAGCCTCACTGCTAGAAGTCCATGTGAGTCCTGGTACACATTCAGTCTGAGAAAAGCTCCTTTCTGTTGCACTTTGAGGCTGATTCCAGGAGATGTTGTGTAATATAAAGGTGGAGAAGGCCTCAGGCTTCTTTTCAGCTCTCTCTCTCTCTTGCCTCCCAGAAGTTCTTTTCCTCCAACTCTTAGATGGCCCTTCTCTCCTCTTTTGGCTCCTTCATCCCCTACCCAACTCTTATGCTTTTTATACTTTGAAAATATGTCTGCTCCCTATTTTTCCCTTTCCCTCCTTCCTTCCCTCATCCTTTCCTCCTTCCCTCCTTCATCCTTCCTCCCCCCATTCCTCCCTCCTTTCTTTCCTCCCTCCCTCCCTCCTGCCCGCCATCAAAACTCTTTTTGCTTCGCAAGACCTTTGTTAGTAGAAAAACTTTCAGCTAGATTAATCCAAAAGAAAAACTTGGAAGGTGAAGGAGTTCATTTTCAATTCACCAGACTCTTTTTTCCCACATTTGTGTTGTCCCCATTCTCTCTTCTTCTCAAAATTAGCTATTGGGAAAGAATACTAATAGGTCATATATATGGTGTCTCTGAAGTGGAATAAAAGACCTGATTTCTCCCAAAAGCGATATAGCTGTGTGGGCAGGGTAGTAGTATTCTGGACACTCGAAAAGACTGTAGAAGTCACGAGGGCCTGGGTGCCTGCAAATCAACCTCCTTACCTGCAGTGTGGAGGGAGCTGAAAAGCAAGGTCTCACTCTCAGGTGAGTTATCTACATATCCTGAAGGTCAGTCTGTAGGGAGAGTGAGTAATGGCAACAATTTATGCCCAGTGGGTGCAAATCAGGATTGTCTTCTACTTAGGCAGGGAAGTGAACTGTATGGAAGCTTCTACTGAGACTGAGCACAAAGTGTTGGAGAGCCTGTTTCCAACAATTCAGACATTGCTGTTTCCTTCCTTGCATTGCACCTCCTCACTCCTCCAACACTCTGACTTCTGGAATGGAGCCAGCATGCAAAGGCGGAACTCTGTTGTGGTGCTTCTGTGTTCTCTGCCATCCCTCCTTTCAGAACTGATCAAGATCATCTTTTCTTCCTAATATAAACAATCTGTGGCTGCAGGAAGGGGGACTTGGAACTTGAGGCCTAGGTATTAATCACATTGATAGTCTACTTTCGGCACAAGTGACCTTTTCTGCCTGTTTATTTTGACTATGGAGAGAGAGGCCAGGAAATGCTTTCAAAGTATGGACATCAGTAACTAGGATGCATTATGTGTGTATGTTTAATGACTGTTTCTCCCCCACAAACGGAAATGGTACGCAGCTCTGTTTCTGAAGTTCTTACAAAGTAATTGAAGTTACTCCCTCACATTCTCCAGGGAAGAAACTGAGAAATAATTCGAAGTATTAATACAACAGAAGTCTTAAAGATGAACATAGTGCCTGAGTTTTGTGAAGTATTTTTCTGTGGAGCAAACTTTGGAGGCTGAATGCTGTGGATTGAGTTCAAATTTTGAAGTTAGATCTGGTTTGTATCTGCTCCCCTAATGGACCTATGTTGCTTATTTTCTCTGAGCCTATCTCCTTATCTATAATTGTAATGATAACTTCCAAATCTCTCTGGGTTATTATGAAAATCAAATGAGAAAATTTACGTGAAGTATCTGGCAGGAAGTTGATGTTCAATAAAATTTAGTATTGTTTTGTGGCCAGGACTGCCGGTTTCCTAACCAATATTCCCATCCACTTTTTATTTAGGACGAGAATCCTGATTTCATTCAGTAATGAAACTTTGCTTCCCAGCATCCCTTGCTGCTAGATATGGTCATGTGATTATGTTCTAACCAATGAAATGTAGGAAGTTATTGGGTGGGAATTCTGGGAAAGTGCACTAACCTGGAGAGAATTAGCAAGACTAGTGCAGGCACTTTCTAATCTTTAATACCCTATTTCCCCTGGAAAGTAGATATGATGGCTGGAGTTGCAGTAGCCATCATGGACATGAGATAATCTTGAAGGTGGTGCTAAGGATTGTAGAGAAACATAGCATCTGGATCCCTAATGACACAGTGGAGTTGTAAAACCAAACTAGGACGGCCTACCTCTTACTTTTTTTTTTTTTTTTAAATGTGTGATCTAAATCAGTTTTCTTTTTGAGGTATTTGTTATTTCTGGCCTCTCTTGTCAAGCAAAGGAGTGTAATTACTAGAGCACATTTCCCTTGTACCTGTATATTCTTATTTAATCATGAATTAGTATAATTTAAACTGTGAATTAGTATAGTTCTTCCTATTTTACAGATAAAGAAACTGAAGTGGAGATAGTTAAGTATTTTGCTCCATATCATATAGCTATTTTGGGCCACTGCTGATTTTGGACTCTATTTATTACTCTTTCCACTATGAAGGGTGATCTTGGGTTTTTCCCAAATGCTTTTTCTTCATATTTTATGGGCAATAGGGCATCATGGTGAAGTGTCCAAACTCAAGAGCCATATTGCCCAAATTTGAATCCGGTTCTACCACTTACTCCTGCAGGAAGATTTACCTGTAATTTGTGTAACCTCTCTGGGCCCCAATTTCCTCCCCTGTAAAATGGGGATAACAATAACCTCATAGAGTAGGTAATATCAGGAGTAAATGAAATGATGTATATAAAATGCTTAGAATAATTTCTGGCATATAGAAAGCACTGTTTAATGTTAGCTACAATTTTTTTGTTGTTGTTGTTTTGTTTTTCTACTGCAGATAGACAGATTTACTCACTGGATACAAAGATTTGGTTAGGACCAAAGCTGATCTTTGAATAGTTTACCACATTTCTATTAGTGTTACAGGCTGTGGGAGTTGTTAGCTAATTCAGAGCTGTTACTAAGCCTGAGACTACATGGGTAGGACAGGAGGCTTTATGTAATGGGACCACTGGGGGCCTGGGAGTCTAGGAATCCCTGATAGTGGGAAGTGAAGTCTGTTATGCACGACATGGGAAGAGGGGACGATAGGAATCTGGGTGGAGAATACCAGGGCATAAGAGACTAAAATTTAGGTATAGAATAGAAGCTCAAAAAACTTGGTTGATATCTTTGGGAAGAAAAAGATAATGTTCTAGACTAAAGTGAGTGGAAGGGGAAAAAAGGAGATGAGAAAAAAAGGGAAGGAAATGAACTCAGGAAAGGACAGGAAAATTCTCAAACCTGAGGAATTATGGCTTGTCTAGACTTTAAGATCCTGGGGGTTTCAAATTATGCAAACTTTGCAAGTAAAGAGGGGAGGGATTAGGGGACCAATGGGTTTCCTGTGGGAACATTTGTTAAAAATATAACTTTTATACTTTTTTTTTTTTTTTAGAAGGGACAGAGCTAATCTGACAATAAAGACCATGATGAAGTCTTCAGAGGAAGCCTTCCCAAAGCCTGGTTGTGACCAGGAGAGAAGAAAGGCAGTTATAGGCTGATCCTCTTCTCAGGGCTTGTTCCTCTGTGAGCCTCCAGCGAGGACTTGATTAGTCAGATCCCACGCAGCCCCTGGCTGCTGTCCGTTTCTACCCCAAGATGTTAGAACTTGGTAAGATTTCTGGATCTTTGTTACTTCCCTGTGTTGGTTATTTTTGAGGCTCCCTGTCAAATTTCTTTGTAGAGTTCTTTATAAAACCATTATGTGAAAACAGGCCTCTGCACTTGTCTTCATGGTCAGTAGAGGGACAGGTGGGGAGGACCATCCCAGTCAGGTGCTGAGGTGGGCAAGGAGAGTGCTGGTGACAGGAAGCAGGCCCAAAGGGACAGGTGAGATGGAATCTGGGACATGATATCAGAAAGGCTGGTGAAGGTCTCCTCTACACCCACCTGCTTTGTTCACTGAGCCACACTGGGCCTACCCTCGTTTCTCTTCCGTCTCTATTTTAAGTTCCACTGAAGTTCATTTCTGAGGTAAAAAGGGATACCTCTGTTTTCAATGGGCCCTACTTGGCCTCTCATTGGGCAGGAATAAATTTAGTATACTTGGCCACTACATATTAAGCCCTTTGTTTTGTTTTTAAAAGTTTCAGTACTTTCTACTCTCTCCCTGTGCCCCTCCCCACTGTCACGTGGTTTATTATGTGTCTTAAACAGCTGTTCTGGCTCTCTCAGAGGGAGTACATTAAGGATGAGTCAGCTGCCCAGAACAGTTTCTTACAGCTCCTGGGAAGCTCCTAGGTTCTACTGGTGATGGTGGCACAAGGCAAGTGGGGAGTCCCATTTCCACAGGACACAGTGAAGGAGGACTTCAGGAACCATTGGGAATGGGGTATCAGTCACAAAGAGAATTCATATCCACAGGTGCTGGGTAGACATTGACATTTTCTTCCCCCAACACCTCGGGGAGTTGTAGTTTGCTACAGTTCAAAGCTGGTTTAAAAATACTGGAGTATAACTCTCCTTGTTTATCCCATCAAAGTAGCTCCTAGATCCATTGGCAAAGAACTCTCCAAGTTGAGCTGTAAATATTGAAAGATGTCTTTGTTAGTCACATAAATAACTTTGCAGTGTTTGGTGTATATGTGCGTAGAGAACTCGTCCAACAGATACTAACCGTAGGCGATTGCCAAGGAGTCTCTTAGATAACCACAGTGGGTGTTTTGGAAAGCCTCTGAAGATTTAGTCTTCTCAGGGCCCAGAACAGCTCCATGGCAGCCACTTCCATGATAATGTGTGTGTTGGGGGGGACATGAATCTGAATCCCCAAATGAATCCTCTGCTCCCCTCATGTTACTCTTATTTCAGTTCTGAGGCAGCCACACCAAGTCACCATGTAAGAGCCACTGCTTAATAATCTGTTTTGCCTTCTTTGGGCTGGGAAGCTTCTGGTTGGTTTAAACTATTTATTGTTGTGTAATAAAACCCCTGAGCAGAGTGGCTTAAAACAGCAACCAACATTCAGTTTGCTCATGAGCTTGCATTTTGTCCAGGCCTTATAGGGACAGCTCCTCTTGGGGGCGTTTGGGGGCATTTGAAAGCTAGAGGTAACTTGCTGCCTGGGGACTGGAATTATCCAAAGGCTCACTCACGTGTTTGGCATTTGATGCTGCCTGTGGCTGGGACATTAGTTGGAAGCCTTGGCCAGAGCACCTACACGTGGCCTCCCCATGCGGCTGCTTGCCTTTTTCATGGCTTGGAGGCCGGCTGCCAAGAGAAGGAGAGAGTCCCAGTGGAACAAGGCGGAAAACGCATTGCATTGTTATGTCTTGCCCTTGAATGTGACTTGCTGCCATACTCTTTTGGCTAAGGTAATCCTTATTAAATTCCTGGAAGTTTTCTTCTTGGACATTCTTTTTATAATATAACTTCTGATTCACTTGTTTTGATCACTTCTGAAAAAAACACTAATCATCCCTGTATTGGGTACACATAAATATTCCCCCCTTTTTAAAAAATAATTTTCCCTTTCAATCTTTTCCTCCCTTTGTCATTTTCCTCTGTTTCTGGGTGAAATTTTTGGGTTTATCCTTTACATGTGATTTAATTTTCTTCATTCTTAGTATTGCTTTAACAAAAAATTTAAATTTTGCTATAGCATTTTTACTGCATCTGTTCTTTATCTCTGGAGGCTTTTTTTTTTTTTTTTTTACTTAATCCTCTCATCTTTTATTTCTTTTTTAAAAAGATTTATTTATTTTAGAGAGAGAGAGTGTGAATGAACAGGAGGCTCAGAGGGAGAGGGAGAGAGAGTCTCAAGCAGACTCCATACTGAGTGCAGAGCCCCACACAGGCTTGATTTCATGATCATGAGATCATTTCCTAAGCCAAAACCAAGAGTCTGATGCTTAAGCCACTGTGCCACCCAGGTGCCGCATCTTTTATTTCTTAAAATCAAGATTTTGTATTAATTTTAACAAGGAAAACAGCTGCTGCCTAATTTTACTTAAAATGGTAAGTCTTTCTTCCAAATTGTTTTCTTCGGTCTCTTTTGTACTATGTCTACCTCTTTCTTGAATTCTGCAGAATACTTTCATGATCCCTAAGTTTTTTTTTTTTTTTTAATTTTTTATTTAATTTTTTCAGTGTTCCAAGATTCATTGTTTTTTTTTTTAAAGATTTTATTTTATTTATTTGACACAGAGAGAGATAGAATCACAAGTAGGCAGAGCAGCAGGCAGAGAGAGAGGGAGAAGCAGGCTCCCCACTGAGCAGAAAGCCCGATGTGGGGCTCGATCCCAGGACCTGAGATCATGACCTGAGCCGAAGGCAGAGGCTTAACCCACTGAGCCACCCAGGTGCCCCCCAAGATTCATTGTTTATGCACCACCCCCATGCACCATGCTCCATACAATATGTGTCCTCCTTAATACCTACCACCAGGATCCCTAATTTTTTTTTTTATTCTTTTTTCTGAGTATGGTTGACACACAGTATTATATTAGTTTTAGGTGTACAAGAACATAGTGATTCAACTTCTTTGTATGTTATGCTGTACTCACCAGAAGTGTAGCTGCCTTCTGCCACTGTATAAAATGCTATTACAATATTATTGACTATATGTCCCTATGATGTGCCTTTTATTATCATGAATTATTCATTGTATAACTGAAAGCCTGTATCTCCCTCTCCCCTTCTCCCATTTTGCCTATCCTTCTACCTGCTTCCCTCTGATAATCATGTTTGTTCTTTGTATTTACAGGACTGATTCAGTTTTTTATTTGTTTGCTAATTTGTTTTGTTTAGATTTCACATATGAGTGAAATCATATGGTATTTTTTTTTTAAATTTTTTATTTTAATAAACATATAATATATTTTTATCCCCAGGGGTACAGGTCTGTGAATCGTCAGGTTTACACATTTCACAGCACTCATCATAGCCCATACCCTCCCCAATGTCCATTTCCCCACCACCCTCTCCCATCCCCCCTCCCCCCGCAACCCTCAGTCTGTTTCTTGAGATTGAGTCTTTTATGGTTTGTCTCCCTCCCAATCCCATCTTTTCATTTTTTCTTTTCCTACCTCCCCCCACCCCCCCGCCTTGCATCTCCACTTCCTCATATCAAAGAGATCATATGATAGTTGTCTTTCTCCGATTGCCATTTGTGACGACGTGGATGGAACTAGAGGGTATCATGCTTAGCGAAATCATATGGTATTTGTCTTCCTCCGTCTGATTTATTTTGCTTTGCATAATACCCTCAGGTCCATCCATGTTGTGACAAAAGGGATGCTCTTGTTCTTTTTTATGGCTGCATATTATTCCATGGTTTATATATACAGTATCTTCCTTATTCAATTGTTTATTGGTAGATACTTGGGTTGCTTCCAT
The DNA here is from genome assembly GCF_963455335.1 of Martes martes. Classification (NCBI taxonomy): domain Eukaryota; kingdom Metazoa; phylum Chordata; class Mammalia; order Carnivora; family Mustelidae; genus Martes; species Martes martes. Next base: position 79,725,031 of record NC_137892.1, on the reverse strand, counting down.
ATCTTGGCTATTGTGAATAGTGCTATAATAAACATAAGGGTCCCTAAATTTTTTTTTTTTTTTGGTTACTCATCCATGAATGAGAAGAGAACTATTTCAGCATGGTAGTGATTCTAAAAATCATGGCTGTGTTTGTTTGGATCTTCTCAAGTTCACCTGGTTGTAGTTAGATTCACCTAACCATATGTTAAGCTTGAAACTGTTGCTTTTATTTTTATTTTTTTATTTAAATTCAATTTAGTTAACATAGAATGTATTATTAGTTTAAGGAGTAGGATTTAATGATTCATTAGCTGTATATAACACCCAGTGTTCATTCCATCAGTGCAGTCTTTAATACCCATCAACTAAACACCCCATCCCCTCACCCACTTCACCTTCAGCAGCCCTCACTTTGCTTCCTGGAGTTAAGAGTCTCTTATGGTTTGCCTCCTTCTCTGTTTTTATCTTATTTTATTTTGTCTTCCCCTTCCCCCTTTTCTGTTTTGTTCCTTAAATTATACATATGAGTGAGATCATATGGTATTTGTCTTTCTCTGACTTTTTTTTAAGTTCAATTAGCCAACATATAGTACATTATTAGTTTCAGATGTATAGTTCAAAAATTCATCAGTTGAGTATAACACCCAGTGCTCACCACAATATGTGCCATCCTTAATGTCCATCACCCAATTATGCCATCCCCCCATCCACCTCTCCTTCAGCAGTTCTGTTTGTTTTCTATAGTTAAGAGTCATTTTGCTTAGCATAATACTTTCTAGTTCCATCCAGGTCATTGCAGATGGCAATATTTCATTCTTTTTGATGGCTGAATAATATTCCAATGTCTATATATACCATATCTTCTCTATTCATTTGTCTGTTGAAGGACACCTGGGCTCTTTCCATAGTTTCGCTATTGTGGACATTGCTGCTATAAACACTGGGGTGCATGTGTCCCTTAAAATCACTATTTTTGTTTTCTTTGGATACAATTGATGGGTCATAGGGTAGTTGTATTTTTAACTTTTGAGGACCCTCCATACTGTTATCCAGAGTGACTGTACCAGTTTGCATTCCCATCAGCAGTGTAAGAGCGTTCCCCTTTCTCCACATTCTCACCAACATCTTTTGTTTCCTGACTTTTAAATTTTAACCATTCTTACTGGTGTGAGGTGGAATCCCATTGTGGTTTTGTTTTGTATTTATTTCCCTGATGCTAAGTGATGTGGATAATTTTTTCATGTGTCTGTTGGCTATTTGGATGTCTTCTTTGGAAAATGTCTGTTCATGTCTTCTGCCCATTTCTTGACTGGATATTTTATTTTTTGGGTGTTGAGTTAGATAAGTTCTTTATAGATTTTGGAGATCAACCCTTTATCTGATAAGACATTTGTGAATATCTTGGTAGATTCATAAAAGGTTGACTTTTAGTTTTGTTTATCGTTTCCTTGGCTGTGCAAATGCTTTTTATCCTGACAAAGTCAAAGAGTTTATTTTTGCCTTTGTATCCCTTGCCTTTGGACACACATCTAGCAAGAAGTTCTTGTGATCAAGGTCAAAGAGGTTGCTAGAGGATTCCGATCTCACATTTAGGTCTTGAATGCATTTTGAATTTATATTTGTGTATGATGTAAGGAAATGGTCCAGTTTCATTCTTCTGCATGTGGCTGTCCAATTTTTCCAACACCATTTGTTGAAGAGACTTTTTTCCACCGGATATTCTTTCCTGCTTTGTCGAAGATTAGTTGACCATAGGGTTGAGGATCTATATTTGGGTTCTGTATTCTGTTCCATTGATTTAGGTGACTGTTTCTGTGCCAGTACCATACTGTCTTGATGATCACAGCTTTGTCATATACCTTGAAGTCCAGAATTGTGATGCCACCAGCTTTCATTTTCTTTTTCAATATTGCTGTGACTGTTCAGGGTCTTTTCTGGTTCCATGAAAATTTTAGGATTATTTATTCAAGCTCTGTGAAAAAGGTTGATGGTATTTTTTTTTTTAAAGATTTTATTTGTTTATTTGACAGAAAGAGAGAGACAGTGAGAGAGAGAGAGAACACTAGTAGGGGGAGTGGGGGAGGGAGAAGCAGGCTTCCTGCTGAGCAGGGAGCCCAGTGCAGGGCTTGATCCCAGGACCCTGGGATCACGACCTGAGCCAAAGGCAGACACTTAATGACTGAGCTACCCAGGTGCCCCTAGTTGATGGTATTTTGATAGGGATTACATTGAATGTATAGATCGTTCTAAGTAGTATAGGCATTTTAACAATATTTGTTCTTCCAATTCATGAGCATGGGATGTTTTTCGCTCTCTTTGTGTCCTCCTCGATTTCTTTCATAAGTGTTCTTTAGTTTTCAGAGTACGATCCTTTACCTCTTTGGTTAGGTTTATTCCTAGGTATCTTATGGTTTTTGGTGTGATTGTAAACAGGACTGATTCTTAGATTTCTCTTTTCTGCTGCTTCATTGCTAGTGTACAGTAATGCAACAGACTTCTGTGTGTTGATTTTATATCCTGTGACTTTGCTGACTTCCTGTATGAGTTCAAGCAATTTTTTTTTTTTTTTTAGTTCAAGCAATTTTTGAGTGGAGTCTTTTGGGTTTTCTAAATAGAGTATCACATTGTCCGTGAAGAGGGAAATTCTGACTTTTTCTTTGTCAATTTGGATGCCTTTTATGTCTTTTTTTGGTCTGATTGCTGAGGCTAGGACTTCCAGTACTATGTTAAACAACAGTGGTGATAGTGGACATACCTGTCATGTTCCTGACCTTGGGGAAAAGCTCTCAGTTTGTCCCCGTTGAGGATGATATTCACTATTCCTTTCCTATAAGGCTTTTATGATGTTGAGGTATGTTCCATCTAACCCTACATGGTGGAGGGTTTTTGTTTTTATTAAGAAAAGATGCCATATTGTCAAGTGCCTTTCCTGAACCTATTGATAGGATTATATGGTTCTTATCCTTTTTTTTTATTATTAATGTGGTATATCACATTGATTTGTGGATGTTGAACTACCTCTGCAGGAAGACTGGTACTTTTTAATGATGCTTGTAGATGGAGATCCTTGTGGGCTGGGGAATTTTGGGAGGGATCTGGCCTCTTGGGGAGTTAATAGTGAAGAAATTCATCTCTATGAAGCTTATTCTCTGTGCTGTGGAAGTTGCTACACATGTTGCAAACTCTCAGCAAAGGTATAGGTTGACACCCAAGGGTGTCACTTCTATCCTGGAACAACTAGCTAGTGTGTCAAAGAAGGTCCCCATGAAGGGAGAATGGAGATCCTAAGTTCCACTGGATTGAGAAGGATCCTCATGAGAACCCCTCCTGTTCCCACTTGCAGGCTTTTGGTGTGGTGCAGCTGTGTTTGCTCTTGGACCTGATGGCTTATTTTATTTATTTGCCCCATCAACTGGGGCAAAATGGATGCTGAGTGGAGGCAGGCCTTCCTGGTTGTCCCCTCAGCTTATCTTGTCTTCAGCTTTCAATCTTCCACATGAGGGACAGATTTTTCATGTTTACATGAAGTGGGGTTATATCACCTCCTAGGGGAGAAGAATTGTGATTCAAAAGTCAGTGTTCTCCTTCAGCCTGGATCCATCTACCTGGTAGCAGAAACTCCTCTACTTTCATGTATATAAATAATGCCCTTCCATGGTTTGAAGTACAAGATGGGAAAAGTTCACCTCATCTTGGGATAGGGGATGTTGGGACTCCTTCACTCACTCCATCACCTTTCCCAAAGGTCCTATTTTGATTAATTTAGATTTCTCAACCTCAGCACTATTGTCATTTAGGTTAGGCAGTTCTTAGCTTGGGAGGTGCTATCTTGTGCATTATAGGCTATTCACAAGCACCCACCCTTAACCCACTGGATACCAGTAGCATCCTGATCCCCCATGAGCCAGCCGCCATGTATGGCAACCAAAAATCCAGCCCTCCCCCTAGCCTGCTGGGAACCACTGTTGCCAGGTTTCCATATCCCGCTCTTATTCCTGCTATACCCAAGCCATCCACAGACTCCAAAGTTGGAAGACAGATCAAGAGATCAACTGGCCTAGCCCTCCTTCTATCAGGCAAGGAAGAAGTTGCTCTTTGCAATCAACAAATGAAGTTAGATGATGAAGGTGAAGAAGAAGAAGCAACTGAAATTTGCTCAGGTTTGCCCCTCCATATTTACTTATGGGAGTAGGACTTGGGTATCTTGCCTTCTGGAGCTTTCCCTTTATGCTTCTTAGTCCCAGCTCATCAGTAGATAAAATCTGTTCACACAGAAACATTGGTTGGCAGGACTTCTCTAACCCATTTTATTTGAGAAAAGAGAAAATGCTGAGAGTGACTTAATTGACTTATAATGTATACATGTGGGTGTTTTTGCTATTGGAACTTATGTTATCTGAAAGCTATCGGTTGCTGTTCATTCTGCCCTGTGGGAGGAGGTGATGATGAGGGATGGGGAGACATGGACATGGACATTAGAGTTTCCTATCCTGACTCTCAACTGGTTCTCATCACTGTCTGGGAAGAGCTGGTTTTGAAGAAATGAGAGGTGGTGGGGGGAGTGTTGCTTTATTTAAATCCAGGGTGTTTGAGAGAGAGGCCACAGCTCCCAGACAAGAAAATCCTGGCTGGCTTGTGGACCCAGACTGAGCAAAATATTGTGCTGAGCAGACGTAAAAATAGTGCAAGGGACATAGCTCAACTCTGTGTGACCACTGAAATGACAGCTCTGTGGAATTGCATACTTATTGCCCTGAATGTTTGAGTCCCAAGGGGGTTGTTAAAGGTCTCATTTAGCATTGGGTCCAGGGTATACTCTGGACCAGGAGGTATACTCCTGGGAATAAGAGGCAGCTCTGTGGCCTCAGGACCTTCATCACCTCTTGCACCTTCCTTCTCTAGGGAAGAAGAAATGGTTTATTGCACATATTTAGAATGTGCTGGAGGGAGAGTAGAGCAATAAGCAGGTTATTTCTTTATTTCTTCTGCTGATCTCATTTCTATGCAGTTTCTGGCAAAATGGTTCCCATTGCACTGGTGAGAAAGAGGCAGTCTCAAACACAGAAGTATGGCTTCAAGTCCTAATCTTTTTCCATTGTAGGCACTTAACTATGCTAATGGCAAGTAAAGAGCCAGTGAGGGGACAGCTGTGGCAGGAGGAGCAGTGTAGGCAGAAATGTACCTGATATGTGAAGAAATGTAGCTGGTATGTATGGGAAATATGACTGCACCAAGGCGTTCTGTGTGAGTAGTGAGGAGATAAGTTTGAGAGTCAATAGGGCTCAGATTTTCTTTTTTTCAGTATCAGTGTCATAGAGCCGGCATTAGATGGGTGGAAAGGGTAAGTCTGAAAAGCAGCCAGATCACTTGGGCAAGTGTCATAAACATCTAGGAACAAATCTGAGGTGATACAAAGGAAAGGCCAGCCAGCCTATACTGATTGCATTTAGCCTAAGAAAAGTAAGTGGAGTTAATGTGGGCGTCGGGATTTTAAGCACTAGTGACTGGAAGAATGATAAAGGAGAGAAGTAGGTGAATTCAAAGAAGCTACTTTTTTGGTTTTTGTTTTAAAGGAACATTGCTTTAACTGCTGGGCTGCTCTAGGAGTTATCAACAACCAACAGCACTTGGAATACTTTCATGGAAGCAGATTTTATCAGCTTTGCTGAATCGAAAATCATGTAGTACCTTTAGAACAATGGAGCTACTTACTGGCCAGGAAATTTGGTTCCATAGTGGTTGAGAATTTTGTTCTTCCAGGTGAAACTGGTCACCTCAAAGCATTTCAGGGAGGCCACAGTTCATGAATCAAAGCATCCTTTTGAAGTTTCTTTTAACCATTATCTGTATAGGATCCTAAGTTGTCTATAACTGCTGCTTCCATTATTGGGAAATGGGGGTAGGGGGCCAAAGTGACATCAGGCAAGTTTGCTGATATCTTTATTCATCCAGCCACCCACTGTTTATTTATTGATTACCTATGATCTGCCATGAGCTCTTCTAAGTACTGGGCACAAAGCAATGAATAAAATTCTCACAGAATATCTGACCTAGCCCCAGTCCCTCAGCCAAATGGGCCAAGAGAAGGATTATAGTATGGGGTGTTTGGGTGTGAACATATATCCCATGTTAATCCCACAGATGTGAACTGCACATATTGGCCTGAAAATCAAATTCAGTCACATAGTGACTTGTTCAGCGGGTAATGTTCACATACACCTTGGTCTTTCCAGCGGGGAGTTTGTAAGAGACTGGGTTGCCCTGGATTCTTGTTCCCAATAGTGGCTGAGAAGCCCTTTTCTTTTCCCTTTTCTGTTTGACATTACTAGGACCTCAGTCTTGTGTGTGATTATAAGAGCAGAGTATCAATCAGACTTGGGAAATGATTTTTTTTTTGGAGAAGCTTAAATCACAAGGGCTTATATAAAGGGTTCTTTATACCTCACCACACTTAGTTTTAATTTGGGAAAGCTTGCAGACTTTAGATAAAGCATTTTATTCTCTATATATTTATTATCTTTGCCATATTCTATTTTAGTGAACGTGGAAAACAAGCCTTTTAGTCTGGATGGAGAATCAAAAATTTTTTTTTAGCTTACAAAAGCCCTAGTCCTCAGTATTTATTGTTTTTTCTTTTCTGTGTTTCCTTAAGTTTCTGTACTCAGTTGGGTTTCGGGCCTTTTCTGGCTTGTCTGGTTTTCACTTTGGACGACATAGACGACCCCCGAGGCTGGTCTCCTACAAAGAGGGAAAAGCCTCTCTGCTCATATTCCTTGGATACACACAGCAGGTTTTCCTTGGCTAGGCCTCCTCTGTCTGTCTCTTTGAATGCCTGCTTGTCCTAGAGAGAAAGGCACACTTATTGTTCTTGGAGGAGGGAAGCATTGAGTTACAGCTTCAGTCTCCAAAGATTCTGAAGTCTCCAGCGATCTGGTCTGCTCAAGCCCAAGGGCAGGGTCAGTTCTCAAGGCTTTCCAGCATGCTTGCCTTACTAGGACCCCCATCCTCTGTGTGGGTGTTTCAGAAGAACGAACCCTGGACATGGGAGTTAAAGCCCAGGATTTAGTCCTGGCTCCTCCATTTATTAGATCGCTGGACAAGCTGCTTCCCTTTTCAAGTCTTAGGCTTTTCTTCTATAACAGACGCATGAGATCACTTCCTCAGAGGATTACTGTGAAGACCAAGCGTGACAATGGAAGTGAAAGGCATGTAAATTGCACACACTGTGTAAAGTTGGAGCCCATTCCAGTTTGCTGTGATCCAGGATTCACGTCCTCTACCTGTCTCAGGGTTTTTTACGATGGGGTCACTCTGGCAACCCATTGGCAGTGATTTGGGTCAGTTGATGGGTATGGGAAGGCAGCAGTCTGCAAAGAGGAGGGCAGGAGGAAGTATGGTGAGAAGTATGATGAACAAAGGAAAGGGAATTTCATAGAGGAGGGCTGCAAGCAGATGGTGGGGCTATATTGAGAGAGACTTCTTGAGATACAGATGTTCAAGCAGTACTGCTTTGGGGCTGGATGCACAGAGCGGTGACAAAACTCTTCTTTGAGCTTCTGCACAGGAATTAGCATGGCTGTGGCTTGGTGAGGGCTGCAGGAAGGTTATGTTCTTTTGGGAGACTTGGAGGTACTCCTGCCTCAGGCACCATACTGTCAGAGGGCATAGACACAGCAAGTGCATCGGACTGAAGCCGCTGTCTTCTTGAGGCCTTCCAGGACTCGATATGAGGGGGCTTTGAGGGGAAGACAGTAATGGTGATTTGTGAGATTTCCAGAGACATCCCGTGGGCCCCATCAGAAATAATTAGTGAGACTGACAGGAGGCTGGAGGGCTTGTACTATTCAGGTGAGATCAGAATTTAGTGAAATTGTGGTATTGCTCATCTGTGCACGAGATAGTGAAACATGAGGTGCCAGAATGATGGCAACAGAGAGGATCATCACTTTAGACACCTCCAAAACATTAGAGGCAGAAAGGATCAAACTTTAGTCAAAGTGGGGCTCAAATCTGTGCAAATCTGAGTAACTTATATTGTCCCTTTAATGTCCATTTTCTTCATCTTTAAAATGTGAATATTACCATTTACTCTGTAGAGTAATTGGGGAAATCAGAGGTAGAATATATGGTGGGCATAGCAGAATACCCACCACATTTTGGCTTGTCAGTAAATTACCACTCTCTTTATTAACATCCTGCAGGCCAGGTCATGCATTCCTATGACAGCACTGTAGGGACTAGAGGAAGTACTCACTGGCATGTGTTGGTCATAGGGGGACCAAGTTCCACACTTCAGAACCTGAGGCAGTTGGAGAGCTCTTAGGGATTCCTGGAATTTAGGCCAAAGGACTAGAATGGGTCTGCACCTGGGCAGGTTGGATGAGTGTATCTGTCATTCAGCCCATTCTCCCATTTCCTGGACAACCATGTGTATCAGTTTCCTATTTCTGTGGTAACAAACTACCATAAACTTGGTGACTTAAAGCAATATAAATTATCATTTTACAGTTTTGAAAGTCAGAAGCCCAAAATGGGTTGGCAGGGCTGTGTTTCTTTGGAGGCTTTCAGGGGAAATCTGTTTCTTTGCCTTTTTCAACTTCTGGAGGCCACCCACATTCATCTTATGGCTTGTGGCCCCTTCCTCTATTGTCAAAGCCAATGGCTTGGCATCTTCTATTGTCTTTGTCTGGGACTCTTCTTTTGTCAATATAGGTCCTTCTTCTGACTCTAGCTCTTCTGCCTCCCTCTTGGTTTTACAAGGACCCTTGTGATTTCCTTTGGGGCCATCCAGATAATCCAGGATAATCCCCCAACTCAAGACCCTACACGTGATCATACCTGTAAAGTCCCTTTACCTATAAGGAAACACATTCACATGTTTTGGGATTAGGATATAGACATCTTGGTGGGGGGGCACTATTCTGTCTACCTGCATGCCTCTAGGTAGTACTTGAAAGTGACTCTCTACCCTGGGGTCCAGTTTTGGATCTGCTTATGCACTAGGACTTTCTCTGCAACCCTTGTGGAATTTGTATGTGTCTCTGCTGCTTATCCTAAGAAACTTTACAAGGAGTAATTGTGTCTTACACATTGACTTCTTATCCTTTCTCTCTTAGTGTTTAGTATAGTGCTTTGTCCAAGGTGGTGGTTAAGTGCATATATATATTTATCAAACAAATAAATATATATTTTGCTTTATGTTTGAGTAATCCTGGCCATTACTAGTTTTGAGGGAAAATCCCAAAAAAGAGAGAAGATCCTAAGTGTGGATGACTTAGACAAAACCAACAAACTCACTCACTGTGAGCTGGTTCTCCAGAGGGGTCTTGGAATTACTGATCTTCCAGAAAGTCCTATCAATTAGTCATATTAAAGAGCTGGTGTGGATGTTGGGGGTGTAACAGGCTGCCTTCTCTCTCTCAATAAGTGACTTAGGATGTAGTGGTGATCCAGTCACCAAGGGAGGACCAGAGTTGTCTGAGTGAGGATGTAAAGGTGGTGACTCTTGTGTTTCTTTCAAAAACATTGGAGAAATCTTTCAGAGTTGCTTTTAAAATATAGATAAATATTGTAAAGTTACAGGAAAACTAATGTGACAAATATAAAGCTTGGAAGTAGAAAGAGTGAGTATATGAGAAATAAATGGAAGGAAAACTATGAAAGAAATAAAGGAGAAGAGGCAGTGAGTAGTCAAAAGGCCTAAGAAGAGAACAAAGAGGACCTGTGTGTCAGTTTCCTAGAGCTGTTGTACCAAAGTACTGAAAACTGGGTGGCTTAGAACAACAGAAATTTATTGTTTCACAGTTCTGGAGGCTGAAAGCCTGAAATCAATGTGTTGGCAGGACCACGTGATGCCTCTGGGGCAGAATCCTTCCTTGCCTCTGTGAGCATCTGGTGTTTTCTGGCAATCCTTGGTGTTCCTCAGCTCATACATGTATCACTTCAATCACATGGTCATCCTTTCCCTGTGTTTCTTCACATCATCTTCCCTTTGTTTGTTTCTGTCTTGGTATTTAGATTTTACCTTTTTATTTTTTTTAAAGATTTTATTTATTTATTTGACAGACAGAGATCACAAGTGGGCAGAGAGGCAAGCAGAGAGAGAGGGGGAAGCAGGCTTCCTGCTGAGCAGAGTGCCCGATGTGGGGCTCGATCCCAGGACCCTGTGATCATGACCTGAGCCGAAGGCAGAGGCTTAACCCACTGAGCCACCCAGGTGCCCCTAGATTTTACCTTTTTATAAGGACACTAATCTCACTGGATTAGGACCCACATTAATGGCCTAGTTTTAACTTGATTACCTTGTAAAGGCACTATTTCCAAAGAAGTTTGCTTTCTGAGGTACTGAGAGCTAGGACTTCTACATATATATTTTGGAGAGACACAATTCAACTCATAACAACCTATTAGATCCAAGATGGCAATGTAAAGATTAGATTACATTGGGTAGCAAAATTATCAAATGCATATGAACAAATAACCACACAGGAAGAATGGATTGTTAGGACAATTTTAAAGAAAGGAATGGGCCAGAAAAATGAAACAATAGAATGTAGTATTTCTTAGGGTCATACCTAGATTTTCTTAATTTGTCATGATTTGAGATGGGACTCTAGGCAAATAAGTATTCACAAAAACATGGAAATGAGAATTTACTGGGCATGTCAAGACACAGTGGGCAGTCCGTATTGGCTGGAGGTCATTCTTAGGAAGGCAGAGGAAGACAGGGATAGAAAGTTGGGTTGGGTCAGGCCATGAGAGGCCTTGAATGGCTGTTGTGGAACCCATACTTCAGTTCAGTAGGGAGTTGGTCCAGGAAGGATTCTGTGCAGTTGGTTGATATAATCAGAGCTGTGTTGAAAAAACTTTTATCAAAAAGTGGTGGAAGTTGGATTGGAATGGGGAGAAGTGAAATGTGGAGCTTTCAAATAGGAGGCTAGTGCAAGAGATAGGTAAGAAATGCAGAGGGCTTGAACTTGTGTAATGACAGGGGTGTGGCCCAAGAAGGGGACCATATGAAGGGATCATTTCTTCCTAGGGGTGGGTTTACCCTTAAATGGAGGAAATCTGAGTTTTATTCAGTTTCTGACCCACACTGGAGGCAATGGTTAGAACACCCAGCTATATTGGGTATTTGAGGCAGTGCATCTAAGAGATCTTTTCTGAACATGCATTGGGTAAACTGCTGGATAAATTTTGAGGCAGTCAAGAGAGATCAACTCAAGGAGTGAGGAAAACTGGGGAAAAGGAATGAATGGTCTACATATTCAGAGTAAGCCAAGAAGCCAGATAATGTTCTTTGATAGGATTCCCTGTATATGGTTCTGTCACACCAAATTAGAAGATTTCACAGTCTAACAAAGCCTTTGCGTGGAATGTAAAGACTTCAGACCATGGATCCAAAATAATCAAAATATCTAGAAACACTCATTCCTACTGTGATACCATGTTATTTATTTTTCACAGCAGACCAGATGAAAGTAAAATTTGCATTGTACTGAATTTTTGCTTTATTTTCTTTGGAATCCATGCAGAGTACAATGGGTGAAGTGACAATTGCTAATCCCCCATCTCTGGTCAACATAAGCAAAAGTTAGAGTTGGGAGTTCTCCAAGGTACATTACCAAAGGGCTTCTCATTCTGAGATCTGAATTCCATTGTCTTTCCTGTGACTAGCTAAACACTATTTTTTTTTAAATTTTTAATTTATTTTCAGCGTAACAATATTCATTGCTTCCCAGTGCTCCACGCAATCCATGCCCTCCCGAATATCCACAACCTGGTTCCCCCAACCTCCCACCCCCTGCCCCTTCAAAACCCTCAGGTTGTTTCTCAGAGTCCGTAGTCTCTCATGGTTCAGCTCCCCTTCCAATTTCCCTCAAATCCCTTCTCCACTCCATTTCCCCATGTCCTCCATGTTATTTGTTATGCTCCACAAATAAGTGAAACCATATGATAATTGACTCTCTCTGCTTGACTTATTTCACTCAGCATAATCTCTTCCAGTCCCATCCATGTTGCTACAAAAGTTGGGTATTCATCCTTTCTGATGGAGGCATAATACTCCATAGTGTATATGGACCACATCTTCCTTATCCATTTGTCCGTTGAAGGGCATCTTGGTTCTTTCCACAGTTTGGCGACCGTGGCCATTGCTGCTATAAACATTGGGGTACAGATGGCCCTTCTGTTCACTACATCTGTATCTTTGGGGTAAATACCCAGTAGTGCAATTGCAGGGTCATAGGGAAGCTCTATTTTTAATTTCTTGAGGAATCTCCACACTGTTCTCCAAAGTGGCTGTACCAACTTGCATTCCCACCAACAGTGTAAGAGGGTTCCCCTTTCTCTACATCCTCTCCAACACACGTTGTTTCCTGTCTTGCTAATCTTGGCCATTCTAACTGGTGTAAGGTGATATCTCAATGTGGTTTTAATTTGAATCTCCCTGATGGCTAGTGATGATGAACATTTTTTCATGTGTCTGGTAGCCATTTGTATGTCTTCATTGGAGAAGTGTCTGTTCATATCTTCTGCCCATTTTTTTATATGATTGTCTGTTTTGTGTGTGTTGAGTTTGAGGAGTTCTTTATAGATCCTGGATATCAACCTTTTGTCTGTACTGTTGTTTGCAAATATCTTCTCCCATTCCGTGAAATTGAAGAAGACACAAAAAGATGGAAGACCATTCCATGCTCTTGGATTGGAAGAATAAACATTGTCAAAATGTCTATACTGCCTAGAGCAATCTATACTTTTAATGCCATTCTGATCAAAATTCCACCGGTATTTTTCAAAGAGCTGGAGCAAATAATCCTAAAATTTGTATGGAATCAGAAGAGACCCTGAATCACTAAGGAAATGTTGAAAAACAAAAATAAAACTGGTGGCATCACATTACCTGATTTCAAGCTTTACTATAAAGCTGTGATCACCAAGACAGTATGGTACTGGCATAAAAACAGACACACAGACCAGTGGAACAGAGTAGAGAGCCCAGATATGGACCCTCAACTCTATGGTCAAATAATCTTCAACAAAACAGGAAAAAATATACAGTAGAAAAAAGACAGTCTCTTCAATAAATGGTGCTGGGAAAACTGGACAGCTATATGTAGAAGAATGAAACTCCACCATTCTCTTACACCGTACACAAAGATAAACTCGAAATGGATAAAAGACCTCAACGTGAGACAGGAATCCATCAGAATCCTAGAGGAGAACATAGGCAGTAACCTCTTCGATGTCAGCCACAGCAACTTCTTTCAAGATATGTCTCCAAAGGCAAAGGAAACAAAAGCAAAAATGAACTTTGGGGACTTCATCAAGATCCAAAGCTTCTGCACAGCAAAGGAAACAGTCAACAAAACAAACAGGCAACCCACAGAATGGGAACACTATTTTTGCCATGTCTTCAGAGAGGGTGAGCCTGATTCACAAGGACTGTAAAACAATGCAAAAAGCAACATGCATGTTGCTAATATCCATTCTTAGAACCTGGGTAGTCCCTCTATGCTTTTTGCTGACTCTGCCGGAGAGAACCAGCATCAGGGCATAAACAGAGAAGAGAGGGCTTGGACATGTCTATTTTGGGCTTAGCTGCTTTTCATGTAATGGGTTATCTCTGAAGCCTCCTGTCTTTTGGTGTTAGTCACTGGTGAAGAAAATAGGAAGTGATATGCTTCTATTGAAGAATCCAGGGCATGGAATGTGGCTGGCTTGTGGTCTTAGGCATGGGACAACCAAAATAAGTTTATATTTGACACTTTTTGACAAATTAAATTGTAGATGTCCCAACCATACTAATCTGTGTGTTGTGCTTGGGAGCATTGCCCCTTTAGAAGCTGAGTTCATTGTCTTGGTTGTCCTTTACTGCATAGATGGAGCCATTTATTGGTAGGCTGAATGATAAGAACTGATTTGAGAAGGCTCTATCCACCCTGGCCATTTCACAGCATGGGGATTGTGGGTGCAGCTGATGGGGATGGGATATGTAGAGAGAGGACTGATCTTTAGGTGATTTTTCCTATTTAGAAAGCATTGTTCCTCTAGTTAACTGCCACTGTGCACTGTCTTTCCATGTCTACCATGGGTCAAAGGTCCAGAGGAGAGTAAAGAAAGTGATTCTAGGGGTAAATCATGAGTAGTGGTCAAAGCCTTAAACAAGGAACAACTATTCTGCTTCTAGTTCATAGCTCTAGGTTTCCTGTAAATAATCATGCCACAGTTTTGTTCTGGTCATGGTCTAACATGGCCCCCACATAGGAACTTCTTCCAGTTTTGATCCACATTCTGCTAAATGGCATATCTTTCGGTCCCTAGAATTTCTCACAAAGCCAAGAAGGAAAGAAGAAAGAGCAGCAGTATTTGTTGAGAGCCTACTATTTAGCAAGAGTTCTTCTAGAAGCCTTTGTTATCTCCTTTAATCCTAAGCATGTTTCTACGAAGTGTAGGTATCCACTATGATGATAAACATGATAAAACCTAGGTTTGAAGAGGTTGGATCACTTGTCCCTGTTCATAAACGTTTTAAGGAATGGAGCCCAGATTAAAATCCAAGTTTGGCATTTCTCTATGTCACTGTGCTACCACTACCACTTTGCTGTTTGGGCCAGCAGTCAGAAACTTCAGCTACCAGAGTCTTTTGACACTGTACTATGCGGCTTTGCATGATTCTTCCCACCTTTTTGTGCTTGGTTTCTTAGTTTATATATGGGGATAATTCTGACCTACCTCATGAAGGTCTGCCAGGACTACAGTTTGTTGTGAGGAATGAAGGTTTTAGAAAATATTAATGTTTACTGTAGATCTGCAAACATTAGACAGTACTGATTGAGTGCTTTTCCTTTCATTGCCCCCTTTAGGCAATGAATCTGGTTTGTGCAAACCAAATGAAACAGGTCCGGTCTCAGCCCTCAAGACACATTTGATAGCCACCTAAGCTAAATTCACTTTAGAGAATAAATAAATAGGAAAAAGAAACATATCAGTGATTGTTTAAATACAAACAGATACAGAGCATAAACAAACTGATTAGAAACAAAATGTTCTCATATTGAGAGGAGTAAATTTATCCTGAGGAGTAAAATTATCCTGCCATGTCCTGAGAGGGAAGGGGATGCTTTGGTTGAGTGTGTCCCAGTGGGAAAAGACACCCATTCTCTTCTGGTAGGTGGTAAATTCTCTTGGAGGTCATGCACAAGTTTGAGTAAAGGCTATTTGTGGGATGAGCTGATAGACAAGTATCCTACATATGGAGAAGGGAAGATCTGGTAGCAGGCTGACCTCTATAAGACAGGCCCATACTAGGGGCACCTTGTGGCTCAGTTGGTTAAGCGTTCGACTCTTGATCTCAGCTTGGGTCTTGATCTCAGGGTCATGATTTAAAGACCCACAAGTGCAGCCTACTAAAAAAAAAAAAAAAAAAAGACCCATTCTAGGCATCCTGACACACACTGTCTTATTTAGTCCTAAGCCCACTTTATAAATGAGAACTGGAAGCTCAGAGAGGTTACCTGTTGTGTTAGATATTATATAGCCAGTATGTGGCAGAAATAGGTTCTACATGGGTATTTCTTACTCCAGAGTTCATGTTCTCACTATGCTATGTACTACTAGGCTCTGAGAGGACAAGTTGAGAGGTAAGAATGAAACATGTTGGAAAGGAAGAAGGAAAGGACACAACCAGGAGAGTTGAGTGAACCCAGAGAAGTGGTATAGTTTGAGGGTGTGTTGGGCGTTTTGAGATGTGTTGTTTATAGCCTAGCTTTTGATATGTACATGATAAGAAAAGAGAACCAGAATTGAAGAATCTGAAGTGGGAGGTGCATTAAAATCCAATAAAACATGACATTTTATCTGGCTGACAGATAGGGTAATGGTTGTGGTTGTGAGGATGGGTGGTAATAACATAAAGTAATGGTTAGAATGTCCTCTCTACCCTCAAAACTGCTTATCAAAATTGTATCTAGCTTTAGCTTCCGTCTTGAGTATCATCTTCTTCATGGAGTCCTTCTTGATTCCACCAGACAAGTACCTTGTCCCATTTCTCTGATACCCATTGCCTCTGTTTTCCTTTCTTCAAGGACTTAGCACATTCAGCTTGATTTCCCTATTATTTTTGGACTTGCCATATCCATCTAAACAGTAATCTCCTTCAGGGCAAAGGGGTACTTTATTATTTGGGGGTTCCCCTGCCACTTAGGGAAGGGGTACCGAGGAAGGATTTTGGTACTGAATAGCAGAAGCAGTATGTTGAGTGGGTTGAGGAAAGTGCTTTATGTGAACAGTAACAATTAGCCAATCGTTCTTGGCAGAGGATGGGAATGTATTGGTTTTACTATGACTTCAAAAATTCAAGTTTATTTTTGGCCTTTTCCCTTTTCCTATTGCATTGTAGCTCTTCTAAGCCTGGTAGGATAATACTGTTTATTCTTTTTTGTATACCAATAGGGCATGTAGGGGAGTAGAAGGAAAAAAAAATGTCACTCATTAAGTACTCAAACCAGAAACTTCTTAATTATTGGATTTTTTAAATTGTAAGATGACATTGATTTTTGGAGCAGTATTTGGGGAAAAAATGAAAAATTATTGCATATTACATAAAGATCCATTTTGTAAGATCCATTTTGATTTTGGTAAAGGAATTCTGGGATGTAATGTGAAGTTTAGCTGTCTCGTCCTCTGACTTCTCTCAAGTCCACCTAGGGGTAGAACCAAGCATTTCTTTAAGGCCCCCAAGAATCCATGCAGGTCAACAATATAGACATTATTAATAATTTCACAGGAGAGATGAGAAAGGACATTTATATTGCTCACCTGTAGCAAACATCTTACTAATGCTCATGGGCACATTCTTTCTTCCACAAAGCCCTTTCTCAAGCACTACAAGGTTTTTTGATTTCTCTTATCCCTAGTTGCAATCATCCATGAATGCTTCTTCCTCTCCCACTTCCCTTCTCCAGCTCCCAAATGTAAACTTATTTCTGTTTTTTAAAATATTTATTTATTTGAGAGAGAGAGAGAGACTGAGAGAGCATATGAGTAGGAGGATCAGAGGGAGAGGAAGAGAGAACTTTAAGCAGACTCCATGCCAGAACAGAGCCCAATGTGGGTCTTGATCCCACAACCTTGAGATTGTGGCCTGAGCCCAAACCAAGATTTGGAAGCCCAACCAACTGCACCACCTGGCTGCCCCTCCCTATTTCTTTTCTTACCCAGAGTAGTTCAACTCTGTCTTGCTACACCAAACATTTCTACTTGTCAGCTCTCACCTTCTTTTGAAATCAGTTTAGCAAATACTTTCAATGGCTTGAGCATGCCCTTGGGGATCTCACCCTAACTCCTGATTTTCTTAAGCTGTTATTTCTTAAAAGGTAATGAAATCACTACATGACACTTAGTGAATGAATTTTTTTTGTCATCCAGCTATGTCATCTACTGTACTCTGTACATATATATGCTATGAAGTAGGTGCTGCTATCTTAATTTTCCAGACAGAGAAACAAGTGCAAAAAGGGAAAGTAGCTTCCCAAGTTACAAGGACTGGCAGAGTCAGGATTTGAATTCAGGTTGGTCCAACTCTGAAGCTTGTGATTTCTTCAGTATATGGAGCTGCTTTGTGGTGTTCATCTTTGCTCATACAGGTCTCTGTATGTTACACTTCTCCATTTTCCAGGAAGGAGCGAACTCTTGGCTATGCTATTGGGTGGCAAACACAAAACTCAGAATCTACTGGACTGGAAAAAGCTCTGGACTAGGGGATATATGGAAATGGTGTGGGGTAAGACAAAGATGAATGGCTTTTAATCTAGCCAGAGAAATGGGAATTGTTTTGAGGAAATCATGAAACTTCCAATTTATAATCCAAGGCAGTTGTGTAGGAGTGGGAGGGTAGAGGGACTGTGGCATCAGGGAGATCCCAAATAGGAGAACTACAACCCCAACACTGAAGTCCAGTGGTTATTAGCCAATGGCTTCTGCTTTCCTCCAGTCTCCTTCCTGCTAAAGAAGAGCCTGCATGGTGGAGGAGACCATTCCTTTCATTCTAAAATGTGCCCTTGAAAGAAATTGAGGAAGACACAAAGAAATGGAAAATGTTCTATGTTCATGGACTGGAAGAACAGATACTGTTAAATGTCTATGCTACTTAGAGCGATCTGTACATTCAATGCAATCCCTATCAAAATACCATTAACTTTTTTTCACAGAGCTGCAACAAATAATCCTAAAATTTGTATGGAACCAAAAAGACCCTGAACAGTCACAGCAACACTGAAAAAGAAAATGAAAGCTGGTGAGATCACAGTTCTGGACTTCAAGCTGTATAACAAAGCTGTGATCAACAAGGCAGTATGGTACTGACACATAAATCAATGGAACAGAATAGAGAACCCAAAAATGGATGCTCAACTCTATGGCCAACTAATCTTCAACAAAGGAGGAAAAAATATCTAATGGAAAAAAGTCTCCCCAACAAATGGTGTTGGGAAAATTGGACAGTCACATGCAGAAGAATGAAACTGGATCATTTCCTTACACCATACACAAAAATAATAATAATAAAAAAAAGGATTCAAGACCTAACTGTTAGACAGGAATCCATCAAAATCCTAGAGGAGAACACAGGATGCAACCTCTTCGACATCCACCACAGTGACTTCTTGCTAGACATGTGTCCACAGGCAAGGGAAACAAAGGCAAAAATGAACTCTTGGGACGTCAAGGTTAAAGAATAGGTGATAAAACCAAAAGACAACTGATAGAATGGGAGAAGATACTTGCAAATGTCTTATTAGATAAAGAAAGGGCTAGAATCCAAAATCTATAAAGATCTTATCAAACTCAACTCCTAAAGAACAAATAATCCAGTCAAGAAATGGGCAGAAGACCTGAACCAACATTTCTCCAAAGAAGACACACAAATGGCCTACAGACATGGAAAAATGCTCCATATCCATCCAAGTCGATATAAAAGTGGGTATTTGTCCTTTCTAAGGGCTGAGTAATATTCCATTGTGTATATGGACCATGGAGGGAATTATGCTAAGTGCAATAAATCAAGCGGGGAAAGACAATTATCATATGGTTTCTATTATATGGGGAACACAAGGAATAACATGGAGGACATTAGGAGAAGGAAGGGGAAAATGAAAGGGGGGAAAGCAGAGGGGGAGATGAGAAACAAATTGAAGGTTTCAGAAGGTAGAGGGGTGGGGAGATGGGTTAGACCAGTGATGGGTATTAAGGAAGGCATGTATTGCATGGAGCATGGGGTGTTAAATGCAAACAGTGAATCATGGAACCCTACATCAAAAACAAATGATGTACTATATGGTGACTAACATAACATAATAAAATAAAATTTAAAAAATGCTCCACATCACTTGGCATCAAAGAAATAAAAATCAAAATCACAATGCGATACCACCTCACACTGATGAGAATGGCTAAAATGAACAAGTCAGGAAACAACAGGTTTTGGCGAGGATGCGGAGAAAGGGGAACCCTCTACACTGTTGGTTGGAATACAAGCTGGGGCAGCCACTCTGGAAAACAGCATGGAGGTTCCTCAAAAAGTTGAAAATAGAGCTACCCTACAACCCAGCAATCACACTACTGGGTATTAATCCTAAAGATAAAAATGTACTGATCTGAAGGGGCATGTGCACCCCAATGTTTATAGCAGCAATGTCCACAATAGCCAAACTATGGAAAGAGCTCAGATGTCCATTAACAGGTGAATGGATAAAGAAGATGTGGTATATATATACAATGGAATACTACTTATCCATCAAAAAAATGAAATCTTGCCATTTGCAGGGAAATGGATGGAACTAGAGAGTATTATGCTGAGCGAAATAAGTCAATCAGGGGAAGACAATTATCATAAGATCTCACTGATAAGCAGAATTTAAGAAACAAAACAAAGGATCATAGGTGAGGGGAGGGAAAAATAAAATAAGATGAAATCATAGAGGGAGACAAAGCATAAGAGACTCTTAATCATAGGAAACAAACAGGGTTGTTGAAGAGGAAGGGCTGGACGAATAGGGTAACTGGGTGATGGACATTAAGGAGGCACCTGATGTACTAAGCACTAGGTATTGTATAACATTCATCAATCATGGAACTCTACCTTTAAAACGAATAATACACTATATGTTAATTAATTGAATTTAAATAATAAAATAAAAATGTGTCCTTGAATGAAAAAAGGAGCCTGTGCCAGGGAGCTGTATTGCACTCTTGAAGCTGAGGGTTGGGAGACAGGAATTTACAGAGCACTTCAGAAACCCAATATTAAACTTACAAAGATTACATTGTTTAGGAAAGGAAAAGACTTTATACTACCTTGTCTGTGTTCTTCTGACCTTTCAGAAGAGCCTGAGGGCTTTGAGGGGGAAGTGTGGAATGTTGTGCACTGATTGTTCTAAAAGCAGTTCCTGTATGCCGAGATTGATTTTTTTTTTTTTTTTTAAAGCTCTGGACTTGAGGTCTCTCTTTCTTTGTTCCTGAGATAGATTCCTTTGCTGTGATATGCCATGGGCACCATTTAGACATTTGACAATAGCCTTGGTGTCCATGTGTTTGGCTTACATATTTGGGAATGAAGCTGTCGATAGAGAACAAGAGGAAAGAGAGGTGAGCATTAGGGACAAAAAAGGTGAGGATGGGAAGGAGACAGAGGTGTGTCCCTGGGCCCCCACCATGGTTGAAGAGGGATGTTCTGACCCTGTACTGTCCCCTGGCTTGCAGTTGCCATCTGAATTTGCACCTAGGACTGCTCAGCGTGACTGCCCTGTTTGCTCCCCCACCCTCCTTTTCTCCACCATACGTGCTCATTTATTTTCTTGGCTGAAGGGTTGGGGTTTTGTTGCTAACAGGATTCTTTCTGATCAGCTTCACTACCCTTGATTGTTTTCCTTCTTGGAGTATTTCCATAGAAAGACATTTTATTGTGTATTTGTGTAGCAGTTTTTCTTAGATGAGACTCCATGCTGGAAATGTCAGACAGGATGGGTTGGGACAATGGATTGTGGGTGGTCAACCTCCCTGTGGAAGGTTGGGTCTCAAGACACAGAAACTGGCAAGGATACGAGACAGTGGCAGATGAGAGTTCCTGAGGAAGCCAGGCTGTTGGCCTCTCAGGGCTTTGCCAGGCACCGTTCTCCTGAGCTATCTTATGAAACAAACCAGACCACCACATCCTTTCTGAGATGAAGACCATGTGACATGAAAGAGGATTGGATTTGGAGAGTTTTATGGACATTCTGTTAATGTAAATCCAATTTCCTTTACCATAGAGGATGTGGTTGGAATTCTGAATCTGTTTTCTCTTGACTTCAGATAGAATTCATTAAATTGATGTGCAGAGAAACTGTATTTTACATTTTGCGGACTGAATTTATTTGGAAGATATTTATTCTCCAGCAGAGTCCTCTCTGCTCAGCTCTCCTGTTCTTTATATCACCCTGGCTCAGTCTATGTGTGTGAGCTGGAAGGAGATGGCTACCTTCTGCCTGTCTGGTTCATTAACATTCATTTAGTGATGGGTTTAGGAATTATGAGAGGAAATACTGCCTTTGGTCTGCCCCTAGTATTTAACAGCACCCAGGGCAAAAGTACAACTGGGGTGCACATACCGTATGTTCCAATATTTGCAAACTATAAGCCACGGTATACCCAAAGCCTGGCCAGCTTCTGGCTTGGGACCCCTGCAAGCTGTTACCTGGGACCAGAAGCTGGTGCTCTGGAAGCTAAGGAACAATGCTCCACTGGGGTCCAGCCCTACTTCCCATGAACTGGAGTGATATTGTAGGTCTGCTGGGGTTATGTGGAAGCTGGGTTCATGCGCAGTACTCCTGCTGGATCACTGGGACTGTCTGGACTCGGGATGGGAACTACAGACCAAGTCTAACTCCTACAGAACTGGGAAGCATGTGTTGTCCTGCACTATACTTCATTTTTTTTCTTGGTGTTTTTACGTAGTTCTAGGCATTTTTGAAAATTATACTACTGGAGCAGAAGACAAGAGAGGGAGGGTGTGCAGTTATTTGGGGAAATCCATCTGCCCAGATACATCTGACATGTAATTTGCTGTTTCAACTTAAAAGCAAAGGCAGAGGCTATGATCCCCTTTGACGCTCTCCTGCCATCTACCACAACCATACTGCGGGGCTCTCAGTTCCCCCTGCTGCCTGACAGTGGCTCGTTCCACCCATTCCTCCTCCTCCTTTACCTTTCCTTCACTCAACCAGTTACTAAACTTTCAAAAAACTTTTATATAAGGCTAAAAAGAAAAACATTCTTTGTGTTTTGCATGTGTATGTGGGGTCTTCTAAAACAGAAGACCCTGACAAGAGGCGCCTTTGCCTTGTGCTAAGAGGGATGTTAGCTGCTTTGGTCCCATTACCTCACTGTAGGTGGCGGCCCTGAGCCAGTGTGAAGGCCCTGGTACAGTTCCTTTCTCTCTTTCCATCTCTTCTCAATCACTAAAAGAGCTATGGATCTGCCTGCAGAAAGAAACTGGTAATATTTATTTCATTTTTTCTCTCTGGTTTCTGTTTACTCTGGGCATATTTATAACCATCATTAATAAGTAGTATCTGTCTCCTTTTTATTGTGTGCCTGGCACAGTGCTCACACTTGTAGCATGCAATTTAATTGAATTCCCCCAGTAATCCTATGAGATAGGTTCTACTATAAGATTAAGCTTGCAGATGAGGAACCTGAGTTCTGGGGAGGTTAATTTACATGTCTAAATCCACACAGTGAGTAGTGAGTCTGACCCAAGAGTCTACTTGCTACTCTTCCTCACTCAGCAAGTGGTTTAAGATAGGACCAATAATGTGTGTGCTCCTCATGTCTTAGTGCTTATCAGTCCTATCATCTGATTCACCCAGATCCTTTGAAGGAGTCACTGTTGGTGGCTAGTCAGACAGACAGCCATGATGCCTCCCTTCATTTCCTTCCTTCATTTCCATGTTGGTTCGTTCCAACATGACTTCTTGACCACAGGTTAGTAACCTAACTCTAGTTACTGAGTAATACTGCATTTGTCAGTGTTCACTCTTTTTGAATAACCTATATTACCACCTCTTTGAGTTTACTTTGTCTTTCCTGGTAGCATTCTGGTTTTGAAACAAAAAAACCGAGAGCTAAACTTAGATGTCTTAATATAATGTTCAGTCATTCTAAAAGGGACAGGAGCTCTTGTGAAAAAGAAGTCATTAAATGCTAGGAACACATATGGCACTCATAATTAAAGGGAGCTGCCCAGTTGTTTACAGCTTGCATTGTGATTTGGAGCAAACTCAGAGGCTTTAGAAACAGGTCTCTTTACTTTTCTGAAATGTGTGTTTTGTATTATTCTGAATTTATTGAAATTCTAAGACTCTCTTAGGAAGCCAGATGAAGGAGTCAGAGCACATTTGTATGCATTCCATATGGACGAGTAGAGAAGCCACCAGAAGTCAATTTCATTATTCTCTTTTTAATTTCTCATTTTATTATTCTAGCCAAGGACATGGAATGCCTTGCTGGATTGGATGGATGTATATATTGACTCAGAACTGAGAGACATAATGTGTCCCTGTCTGAGATTTCTAAGAAGAATTGTGATGAGATTTTTCGAATCACTTAGCAAGCATGAGAAGTGGGAAGTTCCATCATAAATTCAGGAGCGAAGACTAAATCATTTTTGGAATTGTCTGTACTTAATGAATTGAAATGATAATGTTAATCCAGTTTTTTACTGAAAACTCATGAGTTTTATATAGTGTCAACCTGTTCTATATAATTTCCTTGAAATTAATTTTCCTTTTCAATTTGAAGTGCTCAATCTGTTGTTTAAATTCAAGCCAATCATGAAGGGTTGAGTTATTTCTTAGTTTTATTAGATTTGAATTTTTTTAGTGGGTAGTCCTTTTAGCCTTTCTAGGAAGATTCTACGTAAGAGTGCTTATTTATACCATTTTTCTTTATTTTTTTGAAATAAATACAGCTAAACATGTTATACCTCATTTTATTAGTGTTGGCAATATATAATTTGGTCAATTTATGAAATAAATAAACAAAGACCTAGTGGAAATACTGGAAATTTTCCTTTGGAAGAAGATGAATCCTTTGCATTATCTCTACTCTTGTCTTGTTAGAGTTATATTAAGTTACTCAAGCATATTCCCTGGAATGGCCTGGTATTTCATCACATTTTATAACATGTGTTTCCTTTCTAAAGCTGTAAGCCTTAATATTGCTGGGACTGGAAATAAAAATTTCAAATGTCAAAAATTTCTCACACTGTATTTTCAAAGAGAACAGACTTTACCGATGTGAGTGGTTGATGCTTTAAAAGTTCCAAGCAAATGTTCACTTTTAACTGAAATTCTATTCCATCTGCCCAGTGATTCCATGCGAAGCATGTCACCTTCACTCCACAGTCATCCTTCCCTGCGTGTAGGTCCTTATCTAAAAACCCAGGAAATGTGCCACACTGAACAATACACCAGATAGGAATTGTTTAGTGATGCTGTAGGTTCCATTCCAAGGGCTTGGGGAACAGTGCATTCTCTAGGTTTTCTAGAGGAATATAATTGGGGAGAGGATATGATCAGTCTACTCTGTTATTCCTATCTTGCAAAATCTTTTGATTCCTACCTCTGTATTGCAGTATGGAATTTCTAGGATCTCAACTTCAGCTAATTGGGTCCACCACTTAGTCTGTGCTTCCATCAATTATTGTGGCCACAGCTACAATAGTTGTGTCACCACCCAACTATTAAAGCTATCACATTAAATCAAGTACATTTACTTAAAAAACTCATAAGTAGACCTTTAACCTATGTTTTTCTCTCCTTAGAGAAAAACCTATGTTTTTCTCTCCTTAGCATGGCACTGTTTATGTTAGATTTTTCTTTGTGCAAAGAGTAGAGCACCCTTTGTACACAGATTTCCAAGATTTTTCTCTAAAGAGACTAGCAAATTCCTACAATTCCTTTTTCTTGTGTGTAAACCTTTTTCCTAGATTTTTGACTTTGGATGTGAGCACCCTCGGTCATGTTGGCTTCTAGGTTTTAGGTCTAGAAATAGTAGAAGTGACTATGGTGTGGGACGAGAGAACTGGTGTACTGGTTGTTATGCTTTTGCTCCTTCCTATCCATTCTTTATCCTCCCTGTCTTGCTGCTTGCTTTCATAGGCTAACCTCTAAGGATTACATCATCTGGCCTCCCTTGACCTCTGGCTTTTTGTTGGTTTAGATCAGTGGGAGACAGAGGGCCCTGGGGACTAAAGAGGATGAGAGTTCAGAGTTTTTATTTTCCCTAATATTTCTTCTTTTGCCAGGGACTGTATTCTTCTATAACCATAGTTCCTGTTGGGTGTTCCTCTTGTCTGACAGCTCTCACTGTGTTCTGGTCACATCTCTCCCTTTCCTTGCTCCTTTGGTCTTATTGATAAAATGATGGTTTCCTCCTGGTGCTAGCATTGGTTGCCTCATCATACTTAATTCTTCCATAATCCTTCCCAGACCTCTGTAAATAGTTTTAGATTAAATTCTCTTCAGTTGAAATCCTTTGGGTATTCTATATGTTACCTACAAGAACCCTAACTGATAAAATTAACTTTTCCTTTCCAGCTACCTCCGTCAGTTAAGGCTATTTCATTCATGTCTGAGCAATCTCATGATAAAGGACTCATTGGGTGAGGGAAAGAGGTTGCTTTGCTACAATGTGGTGTGGCTGGATATTTAGGCCCTCTAAGTTCTCAAATCCTAAAAACTCTACTCCCTTTGTTGAGGTCCCATTCTTTTCCATTATTGCTCAAATTTAACTCGAAAGATCTACTGAATGTATGAATTCAATCGTTGAAGTTTGTTTGTTAGGTACCTCAGTCTTATGTCTCTAAAAGACAGGAGATATTTTTTAAGCTTAGTTAGTGCTTTGATATATCTGTCTAGTGATTTGAGTTTGCAGTTCTTTCTTTTAAACTGGCCGGAGCCAACAGAAGCAGCCATCCACTTTTCCATGCAGACTTACTCATATATTTTATATTGTTCCATGACAGGAAAAGCCTTGTCCCCCACAGCCTTGTTTTCAAAAAGCACTGCATTTTAAGTGATTCCAGGGAATATTTTACTGAACTATTTCTCCATTGTTTGCCATGAGCTACAAGATTTCCCTTTACTAAACACTAATGGGATTTTTACTGCCTTCGGCCTAAAATCAGGCCAGATGATCAGTCCTAATTTGCCCATTTCTTTAAGGGGCTATGACCTGAAATTCCATTTCCAGGTATCAAAATATGTTTCAACCAACATGCTTGATTTCAAGTAAGAGAAATTGACGTTAGATAGCTTTAGCCAGGAAAGGCATTTTTGGAAGGATGATGAGATAACAGATTCCATTCCTGGAAAATGGACAGAAACTAAAAGTTTAGAAAATAAGAAAATTAACTGTAGTCATGGCAAAGTAATAGCCTGTTTAGGATTCTTACCATGGGACCTTCCACAGCCACTGATGGCTTCCATATGGCACTGAGGCTGTGAATAATTTCTCAAGAGTTCTTGCACTTTTGGGTCCCTTTCTCATGTTCCAGCTGTCAAAATCTCAGGATGGACCTCTCTGATAGACAACTTAGGTTATAGGTGCTAATGAATGGTTATGAACTTGGGCCCTGCCTCTCACCAGTATTCACACAAAAGGGAATTCTTGCTAAATTAAAGGAGTATTCATTTGGGGGTTAGCTAAAAATCAAGACGAAAACCAAATGAAACAATCACCGCCTATTGTACCTAGCCTGTGTACTTGACTTTGTGAGTGGTCAGAGTCCCTTTGTGGGGCCCATGTTTGAAGAGTGGTCAAACCGACTGGCCACAGTAACTCCAATATGGAAGTAGTCACAACTCAAATTGGGGGTAGTTTAAACTTTGTGATGGGAGTAATTCATTTATAATCTCAACTCCTCTTCCTTTCTTCCTTTTTCCTACTATGCCAATTGTTGCAAAGGTTTGTTGATTCATATTTCACACTACCATAGTGTTTTATAATTTTGTTTTTTGTAACTTTGGCTGATTAGAAAAAATCACTAAGTGACATACCTAGTATCAAACATTAATAAAGCAGCACCAAGACCAGGTAAAGGGGAAGAATGGTCTTTTAATTGTTATTTTATTATTTCCTTCTGTTTCATCGATATAATTTTTTCTACTCCAAATTTTGTTTCCCCAGAGTCCATAAAAAATTGAAAATTGTATGTTTTGTATTTGTTTTTGTTGCAGATAATTTCTTCCATTTTGATAAAATTGGCTAGTCAGCCAAGGATGTAATATTTTGATTCTCATCATTGACTTAATGCCATTTTTATAATAAATAGGGGCATGTTCTATATTTCTTCTAGCATTTCACCAACTCATTATCTAGACATTATAGATTTCACATACAATAAACTGCTAAATCACTCTTGTAACTGGAGATTTATAAAAAAGCTGATATTTCCATGGAAACCTTCCATTTATGAACCATACACACTGTGGATTGTTCTAGAAGATCCCAGCATTCCCACTGGTGAACATAACTTTGTCTTCACTGGTGAGGTCTGCTTTTCCTTTATTATCCAGAAATGGAAAAAATAACATTGAGTAACTACCATTTCTCAGTTAAAAGAAGAGAGTATGATATCTGGGGACATTCTGAATGGGTCATGAAGAACACGTAGGAGCCATGGAGTTAAAAATACCATGTTAGGGTCTGGCATTTTCTGTCCACCCCAACCTATAAAATAGCTAGGAAAGACTTCTCTTACTGTAACACACTCATGAAGGGGATATGAGCAGGAATTTTAATCTCTCTTGCTGGGTCTATGTATGTTCTCCTTCATTCACTGGACACTGTCTCACATGGTTATGTGTATAGTTAGAAAGGCCTCATTCCTAGTTCCAGAGAGTACAACTTGGCTTTTTGACTTACATGTTGTCAAATAGCCAATTAAATAAGATTTTTATTTTTCAAGTGGTGTTAGGGTGTTGTCTAGATAAAATATCTGTCATCATCTCATACAGGCACATCTGTTGACTGGATTTAACTGAACCCAAAAATTATAAGGTTGTTAAGACAGCAGATTTGGAATGGGATGAAAAACAAGGCAGGCCACTCATGGAGGCTCTGTAGTCTTTATTACTTATGGTGTTAACTTTAAAAAAATGACAGCTGTAGTTCTGACAGGTCCTTTCATATTTAAAAAGGAAGTCTTAAAGTATCAGTTAATTTTAATGAGCAGTCTCTCTACTGATATGTGTGTGTGTGTGTATATATATATCCCTAAAGACATTCCAACTGTACTTATCAACATCTGGAAGCAGTATTGGGCAAACCACATGCTTAGCTTCTAACTTCAAAAAGCATTTTTTTACAGGAATCTTTTGTAAATTCTGGAAAGGGCCTGTGAATAGTTACCAGAAAAGCATTTCAATATATTATAGTGTTTGAGTTATTAGGGAGTCAGATGCCTAAACTCAACTCTGGAGCAATTTGGAGCTTAGGAAATGAGAAAAAATATTAACAAGAATGCAAGTAGATTAGAAGAGCTAAATACTGTTACACTCACTGAAGGGCTTCCTTCTCTCCTTCTTTCCTTCCCTTCCTCCTTCCCTTTCTCTTTCCTTCCTTCCCCTTCCCTTCCCTCCCTCCCTCCTTTCCTTCTTCCCGTCCTTCCTTCTCTCTCTCTCTCTCTTTTTTTTTGGGGGGGGGGCTAAAATATCAGCAGCTATATATCTAGCACACACTCCAAAAGATAAGGTTAACTAATGCTTTGACCAATTAGAAGAATGGGAAACTTTTATTGACAAGCAAAAAATGTAAAAATACTGATCTCCATAATGAGAAACATGGGAGAAGTGGATGGGAAAGGAAAAAGAGAAGAGAAAGAAAGGATAAAGAGAAAATATGCCTCACAGGAAAGACAACACCAATAAAAGTGGCAGACACTAGCAGACAAAGACCTGCGACTAGGGTGGTAAGAAACAGATAAGGTAGAACCGTGTTGTTAACAATGTATATCTGAATCCATGAATTCACTAGTTTATTCATTCTAACCGTATTTATTGAGTTACTACTATTCTGGGTACTAGGAAAATCCTAGAAGCTTCAAGGGTAGATAAATACAGTCCCTGTCTCTGTCCTCCAGGGGTTTATTGACAGATAAGCGTGGGAGAGTGTGGATACATGTTTCAGGGGTGATGCCAATGCATGAATATGATACAGTGGGAGTGCAAAGGAGTAACTTGTCAATTTTCTTCTCTCTCTCTCTCTTCCTTCCTTTCTTACTCCCTCCCTTCCTCCTCCTCCTCCTCCTCTGCCTCCTCCTTCTCCTCTCTAGTCTAGGAAGACTAGAAAAGGCTCTGTAGAAGAGGTGACACTTGAATTGAGCCTTAAAGATATGTACTTCTTTATATTTTCTGGCATAATCCAATGGAAACATTCAAAATAAAAATTAATCACCTACCAGCCAGTGATCATAATGGTGCCAGAGCCATCTAAGACAAGTGTTTGTGTTTAGTACAACTCAGATGTGCTTTAAGACTTAACTCAGTGACTCCTTCTACTTGGTGAACCATTCTTTGATCATCTGGCTTTAACTGTCCATATTTGAATTATCATAGTACTTAGTACCTTGGACTGAATTTAGACTAGGAGCCAGCCTAAGACCATATGATTTTCCACTGCACATAGTTTCCCCCCACTACTGAATTGTTAATTGCCCAAGGTTCTTGAAACATGTTTCTAGTAAGTATGGCATATGACATTGAATTTATAGTTACAAAATGAGTGAATAAATGTGGCAATGCCTTCACCTCAACTTGAAGAATTATTCTTTGATTATCTGAAACATGTAATACTCATGTCTAGCCCCTTCATAAATTCTCAGAATTGTGAATGTAAGGCTCATCCTGTATCCTAGCACGGCTTTATTTCACTACTGGAAAATAAGTACATCTGAAAGTTAAGGAAGAGTAGTGTCGATATTGACTTAGGATCATATATACTTTCAGGAAAATGTTGCCTGTGACTAAGAAGTAATGGTTTTATTTTATTTTATTTTATTTAATATTTTATTTTGCGGGAGGTGGGGATTGTGGTGCATCTCCAGCCCTAGACTGCTATTCAGAGTGGCTCATGGAGAGTGGGGATCACAATGGTGTGAAAATCATTTGTGAAGATTACCTCCATGTTGTCCCATCTGGTGAACTGCTGGTGAAAAACAAGTCAGTTTATTACCTAAATAGATGGCATTGACTCTATAATATGAAGTTGTGAGACAGAATTTGGCTTCATTAAATTAATCCATTAGCCAGTCAATGTTGATAAACAGGAGAATATCCAAAGACCCTAGGTTTAAATTTTTGTTTGCATTATAGAATTTGTATTTTCATCTGGTGGTTCAGGGCTCATTGGTTCTCTCTTGGAAGTTCACCTTACCTGTTCCATAAATTTTCTATGTGTGCTGAGGTATGTTTTTTCTGGTAATTGGGAATGTAGGTCAGAGTGTTTGTGAGAACTACTCTGCAAATGTAAAGTGTTGCACTGTATAAATATTATGATAGATATTATTATTGTTATTACCTCTGCCTACTAATTACCTGAAGACTAGTTCATACACCAAAACCCAACTTTTTAATTGAGATTACGAGGGATTTATAACCTTATCTGACTAGCCATCTTTTTTTTAAATTGCCTTTTAAAGTTTACATGGTCAAAAGTACCAGGTGCAAAATTATAACATACAGATGAATAGGTCACACATATAAAAAGTGATCCTCTCTGGATTGTTCTACATTTCTTTAGGAAGAATGGAGGGGAAATAACAGGACATGTAAGTATGAAGAAATTTTAATTTATTTAAAATTAATTGAAGGACAAAAGAAAATCCAAGTTTTATAAAATAAGGTGCCTTTGGAGATTAATTTTGGTTAAAAGCATTTTTAAAAATTTTGTTGTCAGAATAAGGAAATAAGAAACAAGTAAATTTTTTCAAAAGTTTTGTCATAAGCAAAAAAGTCTTACAGATTCCAACTTAGACTTTTAAAATACAAGTATAAGCTTTCCAACTAAAAGGAAAAAAAGAAATTATTCTTTCCTGAGAATGTGATGATGCCTTAGTAAGCAATGCTCAAATATATTTTAATTTTAAAGAAAAAAACCTGAAAGATATAAATAACTCTGTTATTCAGATAATCAGAAATCACAGAATAGATTGAGATAAACGTACTGGTCCTTAAAATTTGTTGAAAAGCACCATTGGGTTCATTAAAAATTTTTAGAGATTGTAGGAAGATACACTAGTATTTTCCAAGATGTCAGTATTTTAGAGACACTCTGTATGAAGAAGTATTTCTAGTTACTGGGTATAATAAAGCAGAATTATTCTAATCTTCCCAGAATAAAATTGGAATTACTATGCTGGTGTTAGAATTTATAATTTAGTAAGAAGCTATAACTATGCTTTCCCATAGTGAGATCCTTGATTAGGGAAATACCCAAATTATGGACTACAGAAATTACTCAAGATGTGTTACGTTAAGAAATGGAAATAAAAAATTTTCTTTATCAAACAGTAGCATGATGACATTAATTTTATATTACATTTCTATTATTTATTTATTTATTTTAAATATTTTATTTATTTAGAAAGTGAGAGAGAGAGTACACATGTGTGTGAGTGTGGGAGGAGCAGAGGGAGATGGAGAGAGAGATTCTCCAGCAGACTTGTTGCAGGACTCAACCTCATGACTGAGTTTATGACCTGAGCCAAAATCAAGAGTTGGATGCTTACCTGACTGAGCCACCCAGATACTCCAATATTTCTATTTTAAAAGTTAGGCATTATCTGTAGTTTTGCTGTTTTACAAATAGAATGAAATTCAATAAATTAGACATTAAAATATATGTTTCACCGCAGAACTTCACTCTGAGCTGAAAATTTAGTTGATTTATAAACATTAATGGAATATTGACTGTTTCATTATGCTTATTTAATAAGGGAAACAATTAAAATATGTAGCTACTAAAACAGTGACTGTTGGGGAACTAAAAAATTTCCATTAGCCAATTTATCATTGTCTTTTAAGATATAATATTTTATTTCCTGGGTACTTATGTATACATGGATATTATTGACACATGTAATTCATTATCTCTGTTATACAAAGGAGAAAAACAAAACAAAAAATACTAACTAATAAGACATGTTTGCTAACATACACATTTTTATAGGGTTAGATGGTTTATTGTTAAATATTTAAAGCACGAACTAGTTTTTAAAGCTTGGAAATGCTAGTTATCCATTCTGAAAGGGTGTTTCTTCTGATTTTACTCCTGGTCATTAATTTTCATTTAAGCAGGACAACATATCTTTGAATTCTATAGGTGAAGAAAATAGAATATGGTATCAGAATTCTCCTTGAGTTGATAAAGGTGAGGATGTGGTTAGCTGGGCAGGAGCCCACAGTACTCTAATGGAGATCAGTTTACTGGTCCTACACTATCAAGAGCACAGTATTTACCTTGACTCAATGGAAAGTGGATAAAAGCAGTACCATCACTATGACCTAGAAAAGGAAAAAAAATGTAAACCTATTAGCAGGAAAACTATTCAGAAACATTTTCTATGAACTATGGGAGGACCAGCCTCATCATATTCCTGCTTACTGATCCACATCTGCTGGAATGTAGACAGGCTGGCCAGAATGGAGCCCCCAATCCAAACGGAATACTTCCTCTCTGGGGGAGCTATGATCTTGATTTTCATGGTGCTAGGTGCCAGGGTTATGATTTCCTTCTGCATCCGGTCAGCAATGCCAGGGTACATGGTGCTGCCTCCAGACAACACGATGTTGGCATATAGATCCTTGCGAATATCCACATCGCACTTCATGATAGAGTTGAAAGTTGTCTCATGGATCCCACTCGACTCAATGCCCAGGAAGGAAGGCTGGAAAATGGATTCAGGGCATCGAAAGCGTTCATTACCAATGGTGATGACTTGCCCATCAGGAAGCTCATAGCTCCTTTCAAGTGAGGAGGATGCAGCAGCACTGACCATCTCTTGCTCAAAGTCCAGGGCCACATAGCACAGCTTCTCTTTGACATCACGAACAATCTCCCGCTCGGCTGTGGTGGTGAAGTTGTAGCCTCGTTCTGTCAGAATCTTCATGAGATAGTCAGTCAGGTCTCTGCCGGCCAGATCCAGGCGTAGAATGGCATGAGGCAGAGCATAACCTTCATAGATGGGCACAGTATGAGTAACTCCATCCCCAGAATCCATTACGATGCCTGTGGTCCGCCCGGAGGCATAGAGGGAGAGCACAGCCTGGATAGCCACATACATGGCCGGTGTATTGAAAGCCTCAAACATGATCTGAGTCATCTTTTCCCGGTTGATCTTGGGGTTGAGAGGAGCCTCGGTGAGGAGGATAGGATGGTCATCTGGTGCCACACGGAGTTCGTTGTAGAAAGTGTGGTGCCAGATCTTCTCCATGTCGTCCCAGTTGGTGACCACTCCATGTTCAATTGGATACTTAAGAGTCAGGATGCCTCTCTTGCTCTGAGCCTCATCCCCCACGTAGCAGTCCTTCTGTCCCATGCCAACCATGACCCCCTGATGCCGGGG
Source organism: Martes martes (assembly GCF_963455335.1). Lineage (NCBI taxonomy): Eukaryota > Metazoa > Chordata > Mammalia > Carnivora > Mustelidae > Martes > Martes martes. The sequence continues at coordinate 79,691,388 of NC_137892.1, read as the reverse complement.
ACGTCCTACCATGGAGGGGAACACAGCCCGGGGGGCATCGTCACCACCAAAACCTGCCTTGCACATCCCTGACCCATTATCTACCACCAAGGCAGACAGCTCATCATCAGTCATGGTGCTGGCTCGAATCTTCCAGACAGGTGAACAGAAGTTAAAAGTAGAGTAAATAGCAGACAACAGGGTCAACGGAGAGAATGAACAGGCTGAAAACACTAGAGCTGCCTTCAGAGAGGGGATCCTGTGCTGTGATGACTGGTATTTAAAGGTACACACTGGCCCCACCCATGTCCAGTCCCACCAGTTCCCAGCATTTCTGGGTGGAGCTGCCTTTGAGGTATTAATAATGATGATGATGATTATATAAATCATTAGTAGGCCTTCCTTTATAAAGAGAAAATTGGCTACCGAATGGTCAAATCTGAGGTTACTGTAATTAGACAACCCACACACAGGTTGTCAGCATGTATTGGCTCAGTCTCTACATAACGATGCTGCTGCAGTGGGGGATGTCCAAGCAAGATGAAAGAAAACTAGTGCGAGGTATGGGAACACTGCTGGGAGGACCACTCCCTCCTCTCTTTACCCTCCGGGTCCATTTTCTCCACACTAGCTTTACTTTTCATTCTTAATATATTGTTTTGATGAAAAGCGCAATGCTGAAAACTCAATTTCTTTCCTATTAAGGTCCTAATCCCACAGGATGTTGTCATAATTGAAATCATCTTAATGGATGAAAATAATGAATGGCCAAGGATGGCCTGATAGCTGTACTTACCATGCATTTGTGTTGTGCAAAATTTAGGGATATTTAATAGACTTCTAATCCATCAGAGAACAACTAAAAGCAATAAAGTGATCAATAAAGTAAACCACTACAGATTTTCTTTCTTTCTTTCTTTCTTTTTTAAGATTTTACTTATTTATTGACAGAGAGAGACACAGCGAGAGAGGGAACACAGGCAGGGGGAGTGGGAGAGGGAGAAGCAGGCTTCCCGCTGAACTGGAAGCCCAATGTGGGACACAATCCCAGGACCCTGAGATCATAACCTGAGTTGAAGGCAGACGTTTAACTGTCTGAGCCACCCAGGCGCCCCCAGATTTTCTTTCTTGTTATAATTTCCTAACAACCAAATTATATTAAGCACTTACTATGCCCAGACATTTTTCAGGAACTAGGGTTATTGGGTCCATGTTGACTGCATAGAGGCTCAATGACTAACTGTGCTGCATGATTTATTAGGTAAAATGCTGGTTATAGGAATTTCATTTATTTGTAATAACTCTAGTTGTGCAACAATGAACATAATTAAGTGATATGATAAATTTTGAAATGATGTATTTGAGCTGATCTTTAAAACATTTTGATTTTCAAGATTCATGTAATGTATTATAACATCATGCCTCTCTATGGTGATGAAAATGTTAATACTTTCCTTCAATTTTAGGATATACGGTATTTACACCCTGATCATTTCCTATTTTTTTAAAAAGATTTTATTTATTTATTTGACAGACAGAGATCACAGGTAGGCAGAGAGGCAGGCAGAGAGAGAGGGGAGGGGAAGCAGGTTCCCCGACAAGCAGAGAGCCCGATGTGAGGCTCAATCCCAGGATCCCAGAATCATGACCCGAGCCGAAGGCAGAGGCCTCAGCTTACTGAGCCACCCAGGCACCCCTGATCATTTCCTATTAATAGTTTGTTTGGATATTATTTTCAATATAAAAATATAGACTATCTAGTAAAATGTGTTCCATGATATAATGTAGGATGTTAGTAATATGTTACAGAGAAACAGCGATTATGAAAGTTCATTATTTTGATCCCATTATGCTATGTAAATAGGATATAATCTACCTCTCAGCTCTTCTAAAGTGAAGCAGTTTTTCATGCCCACATCTGGGTTCTCCAAAATCACCTTTGTCTGGGTTAATTAATTAACTAATTGTCATTTTGTAAGAAGTAGCAGCAGCTCTGTAGTACTTGACAATGTGCCTTCTAGTTCAAGGCCATGAGAACTAGCTGGCTGGTGTCTTTGCCCATGAACCTCTTAGAGAATCATGGTAACACCAGGCTATAAGTGTCTAGTCCTCATCTTGGAGCACAGCATGATAAAGAATTTTAGAATTACTTTTCTCTGTGTTTTCCCAGTCCTTTTCCTATAATGTGCCTTCAGAACCTTCCTGATGACAGTCCATTTTGGTAGAATGCGTTTCACTACAAAATGCATAGTTTTGCTTCTTTTCTGACCAGGATTGTTCTATCCCTTAATTTTTTCTGTAACTGCAAAATCAGTTCTCCTTCAACAAAATTAAAGAACTCACCCTCAAACCTTCACACTGGATGGTTTTGTGTCCTTCTTTTTCATGTAACACATGTGCAGGGTTGTTTTTTTTTTTTTTTAAGATTTTATTTATTTATTTGACAGACAGAGATCACAAGTAGGCAGAGAGGCAGGCAAAGAGAGGGGGGTAGCAGGCTCCCTGCTGAGCAGAGAGCCCGATGTGGGGCTCGATCCCAGGACCCTGAGATCATGACCTGAGCCAAAGGCAGAGGCTTAATCCACTGAGCCACCCAGGCGCCCCAAGCAAGGTTTTGATTAAAATAATGTTTTATGGCTATAGGATGAAATGTCTGGAAATGTCTGTTTTTGTTTTTTAGAGCCGTAGCAAATTACACACACATTGTACAAAACTGAAAAGAAAACACATTGCATTTAGTACCAGTCACCATGTATGACTCTCTGATCTGGAATACAGAACAAAGCCATGTCAGCAGAGAAGTCCATAGGGCACCAAGTGCAGCCTTTAGATTCTGGATTTACTATAGTACTCCCCTTATAATTGCCTTTGAACTGAGAGTAGTTTGGTAATGAGATCACACAACATAATTGATGTCTTGAGAGTGAAGCTGATGTGTGATTTGCTAGAAGACCTTCTAACCTCTGTTGTAATTTTGGTGTAAAGAATTTTTCATCAATTATATATTCTTAAAATAAGCTTAAACTTATTTTAAACTTAACCCCCAGTCATACGAAAGGGATATATTATAATTCAGCAGTCAACTAAAAATATCATCTATTGGACTACTTAAAAATATGAAAAGTAGTAAGAATTTGTATGAGTGAGATAGAGGAGATGGCTTTACAAATACTGGGCTCTGGGATACCGTTCCCAAAGGTAGTAAGTTTTCTAACTGACTGGAATTTACGAATGCTTAGCTAGTTACCTACATCTAAAACCTATGGGGGCCTTTATGATGAACTTTTGGAAGGCCAGCATATCATTTTCTTTCACTTTTACCTAGTCTGACTATGATACAGCTGTACAAACCCTGAGTAAGGCATGGGCATGAGCGCTGTATGTAAGGATAACAAGCTGAGGTGGTTTGAAGCTGTACTCTAATCCTCATCACAAGCTTCTCATGATCTTTCCTTTCCAAGTAATCTTAGACTTAGTCAATCCACAAGCCCTTACTAAACCTGCTGGGCCCTGGTGATATATTGGTGAATAAAAGCTTGCCCTTATTTTTATAGAGTTCAGTATCTTGTGGGTGAAAGCTGTATTCGAGCAAGCTAACCTTGGTCGTTGTGCATGGATGTGGAGCAGCCAGCTTGGGTTCTGATGGGCACTGCCTGTGCTGCCCAGCTGTTTAATGTGTGGAATGCCATTCACAGGTAACAGGGCACAATGTAGTTGATGTATACAGAAAAGGAGCACAGAGTGTATAAAGGTGAAGGGAGGAGCCCTTGGACCTGGGGTCCAGAGGAGGGGAAGAGGACCCCTGGGCTGAGTCTCAGAGGACGGGCAGGAGGTTGCCAGTGGCCAGTGGGGGGGGATGTTGCAGCATGAGCACCACCAACTTGGATAAAATCAGAAAATCCAGAATGTATTTGGAACTAGGTATCTCCACAAGGGTTAGCATGGCTTTGGAATGGGCGTCTGAATCTGAACAGGCATGAGGAAGGGAGGACAACTCTAGAATCGGATGGAATTTCCCCTGTGGGCACAGAGGATATGACTAGGGGCTCCTCACACATGTGCCCATAGAGGCCATGCCTTAGTGATTATCTCCTGTCCCCAGACTCTCATCTCTTAACCATACTGCTGAGACTGAGAATGTTAGTAAGGCCCCTTTCTGCCACCACCGTGGGGATCCAGTTTAGAACATTGAGATCAGCTGCTTTCTTTGTTGGTTTTTATTTCATTCTCTCCTTGTGCCCCATACTCTTTTTCATCCTTTGTAGCTTTTGCACACATATCTACCTCTCCCACGGTGTAGGTTGCTCTGAGAATCTCCTTCATCTGTGCTCTGTTCTTAGTGGAGATTTGACACTTGTTTAATAAACAAATATGTGGGTGGGTAGGTTGTAAGATTTTTTTTGAAGATTTTATTTATTTATTTGACCGACAGAGATCACAAGTAGGCAGAGAGCCAGGCAGAGGGGTGGGGGAAGCAGGCTCCCGCCAAGCAAAGAACCCGATGCGGGGCTTGATCCCAGAACCCTGGGGTCATGACCCGAGCCGAAGGTAGAGGCTTTAACCCACGGAGCCACCCAGGCACCCCAGGTCATAAGATTTTTAAATTACACACTCTAATCTATTCCTTAATAGGCATAGCTGACCATGTTTACAAGTTAAAAAATTCATTTTTTATGGTTAAATATGATTTTATTTATGTTTCATATTGATGAAATGACTTAATCATATCTTAGAAACTGTAAATGTTTATTCAGAGAAGTCTCCAACATAGTTTCAATAATCTCTTAAAATAAGTCCACCAATAATAGTTATTAGTTATTACTATTAGTTAATAGTAGTAGTAGTTATTTGCTTTTTGTTTTAATACATAGGACTTTGTAGAGATATAAAAAAACAAAAAAAATTTAACAGCCTCTCCCCCAAATAAAACCTGACTTTTTTAAGGCAAGTGTGGGCATGAAGGAGAAAGAAGTAGCTTTGGTGAGGGACATATGGGCCAGTTCCAGAGTGTACTTGGAAGGATAATATGAATGCAGGAATTGTTTTTATGGTATAGCTGACCACAGCTCCTCAGACCCCAACCTGTACTAGCCTACTTTCTGTGAATAAGAGCAAATTCTACTCCCCAGGGTGAAAGGGCTCCCCACTGATGTTTAAAGGACACTGGATTTGATGGATTTGGATTTTATGGCAGTACTTCCTAAATCTTAACTTTTAAAATATGCCATAGGTCAATTTTTGGCTAGTTTGATTGATGTGTGAAAAAGTTGTGAAGAGGAGGGACGGATTCCTGTGTGTTGTGGATGAACCTCTGAAGATGTCTTGACTTCAAGGAAAGAGGAGAAAAAGCAGAGGAGCGAGGTCATGCAGTTGCAAGCATCAGTATTCACAGTAGCTCAGCCGCTGCTGATGTGAAGCACATATCATCTAAGACTGAGATGAGCTCCAGGCTGTTTTCTGATCTGAAAGCTGGAGAGAGTAGCAATAAAAACTGTGATTACTGGGGTACCTGGGGGCTCAGTCAGTTGAGCATCCAGCTCTTGGTTTTGGCTCAGGTCGTGATCTCGGAGCTGAGAGATCGGCCTGTGTCGGGCTCCCTACTAGGCATGGAGCCTGCTTGGGACTCTCTCTTGCCTCTCTGTCTGCCCCTCCCCCTCCTAGAAACAGCAATGACAACAACAACAACAACAACAACAAGCTGTGATTGCTGATGACTTCATGTGTGCCAGTCTCGGTGCTGAATGTTCTAACTGCACACATCAGTTCTTTTTTTTTTTATTTTTTAAAGATTTTATTTATTTATTTGACAGACAGAGATCACAAGTAGGCAGAGAGGCAGGCAGAGAGAGAGGAGGAAGCAGTCTCCCTGCTGGGCAGAGAGCCTGATGCAGGGCTTGATCCTGGGACCCTGGGATCATGACCTGAGCTGAAGGCATAGGCTTTAACCCACTGAGCCACCCAGGCGCCCCCGTACACATCAGTTATTTAATCCTCATGATAATCCTTACAAAGCACCTAGGATTATCATCCCCATCTTGGAAAGATTAAACTGAAGCTTAACGACTAAACCAACCAAAGGTACACAGTGATAGTGGCAGTGTCAGGATTTGAACCCAAGCAGGTGAGTTCTAGAGCCTGGGCTCTGTCTGATGATGGGCTACAAGAAAGTGTACAGGGCGTCTGGCTGGCCTCCTGTGAGAGAGGAAACCAGCTGGGATTGTGTCTGTGAAGTCTTTGTACTCCCTTTCAGGAAACATCATCTTAGAGTGTCCAAACACCATCTTAGAGTGGAGACCAGGCTGAATATTGAAGTCAAAAGAAGAAAATGGAATAAAATTCTTGAGAAATTTATCAGGTTTTTGTGTATTAATAATAGGAATATTAGGATATCATACTCTCTAAATGAAAAAAAAAAAGGAATGGTGGGTTCATATTTGGATGAGAAAGATAGACATTTACAAGTAAAGAGGCAAATTGCTATTATTTAAAGTAAAAAAAATAGTGTGAGAGTGATTTCAGGAGGGAATAGTATGGGTAGTGGGCCAAAAAAGCAAAAACTAAATCAAGAAGGCAAATGCATCCTTTGGATTGCAGCCATATGGGAAATGGAACCTTTCAAGTATCAGTTTTCAGACCCCAGTGGCATTGTCCCTAAATATCCAGATTTGAGCATGACATGCCAAGCATGAACAGTAGATAGCATGGTGAGGACTCTAGTTTAGGAAGCATGGCGAACCTTGTAAACACAGGGTTTAATGTGTATATTCCCCAATGGTCCCTGAAGCAGGCCAAGAGCAGAAGCCAACCAAGATAGACAGGAAGTACAGGATATAGAGGTAAAGGTGGCAAAAGTTGAGAATAGTGAAATGTTAGGCCCAAACAAAGGCCTTTGTGGTCAGACCACCTTAGAGAATGTAAGTTAGAGTGAAGGTTAATTCACTGGATGCTGAGATGATTGATTGGGTGGGAAGGACTTGCCAGGCCTCGATGGGAAGATCTTACAGATAGGGAACAACTATGAATGCAAGTGTGATCTGGAGCTGGAGAGATCACAGGTCCACAAGGCTAATTTAATGAGTCCAGTCTTTCATAAACACACAAGAAACCAAACACAAAAAATGCCTTTCAGTCATTGACTTGTGCTTGGTGTTTATTCTTCATTCTGGTGAACTTGTTTTTTGACTACTCAAGTATCATATCTAATTTCTTGCACATTTTTATTAAGATCATCTACAAGCCCTTTTCTAGTTAAAACTACACAGTGGGATTGTGGATGGTCAAATACTATACTACAAGTAGACTCTCTTCTTTGAAAGACTGCTTGCTGCTATGGAAATGTGCTGTGCTGGACAGAGTACCTGGAGGATGGGTGATGTGGGGTGAAAAGGCTCATTAAGGTTGGGAAGCTGCATAATTCACTTCCAGTGAAGGACATTTTGACTGGGAGGCTATGACTCAATGTAGTTTTTTCTTTTTTAAGCCAAGGGAAGCATTCTTTCTGGAGATCTCAGGAGACATACCTAGGAAATTATTTCCAGCATCTGGGACTAGTAGGGCCTCCTGAGAGTTTTCTTAGTTTTCCCTTTGCTGACAGCAGGGCTGCATATTTACCTCTGGCCGGAAAAAGGATGAATGGGCAGGCTGACTTTTTGGGCTGGGGCTCAGGAGAGGAGGGGAGCAGATCTCATATAGAAGGTAGGATACCTAGATGAAAACAAGTACAGTGGAATATCAGAACATGAAATCTGTCCATTGATGGCTTCTCTTCCTTCAGTTATCAAGTCATCAAGCATAGGAAAAATGACGTGGAAGAAGCTACAGGAAAGATGGCACTACAACTTGGTGTAGATTCTGGATTATTCACTGCGTCTAGACCTTGAGGTAGTACATAGCCTGTAAACTAGAGCCCCAGGCATTACCTTGGTCCATGCAGTGTTCTACAAATGCTTTTGAATTTTTAGTGTTGAATAGTTATAAAATAAGTAGACTTTGGAATTTCTACTTCTCTTAAAAAAATAGGAAGTTCAGACAACATTGGATCTCATTCCCAAACTACAGCTGAATAGTAGCTCCCTGCTTGGGAAGGGATATGAGTTCTCCATTCTTCTTGCCCCCACAGCCCTATAGCATTGCTCCCACCCTACTCCATTCATGCTTCTTGTAGGCTTGTGAGTTTAACGCATTGTGACAAACTAAAGAGCAACATGAATTTTGTGGGGGGTGAGGTGGGGTGGAATGGGGAAAAGGACAAGTGGAAACGTGTTGTATGGCCCCTTCTTGTTTGAGGGATGGGTTGGTATCTGCAAGAGAGGGAAAATGGTAGGTGGTTGAGTTTCTTAGCTATATGACAAATGTCTAAATGTCACACTTAACTTTAAAGGAATCCAGTTAAAAGATGGCAGGGCAGGTAGAAATGTTCTGTTTTTCCTTGTTTTATTGATGATAGAATATGGTGGAACAGGTTTACTTTATAGAAGGAAGGGTTTTAGCTAATAGAAAAATATTGCTGAGAATATAATGAATTACAACTCTGTTTTCTGGGAAAGTATCTTTGTTGCCACCTTGAAGGAAAAATTCAAAGGTCTGGCTCCTGGAATTTTCTCTTGTTCTGGCTGGATAGGTTGAAGAGATTGAATTGAGTTTCTAAATGACATTATCACATTCTGGGCATTTTTTTTTCTTTTTCTTTACAGTAGGAATCCTACCTGTTTAAGGGACATGGATGCATTTTGACTTCTTCAGATCGCTTTGCTCTGAAACTATGGGTTCTTTGAAAAATGACGCTCAAAGGTGCTAAAAGAATTTGCCAAAGAAAAGCATTGGTTTTTGTTACATGAAGCTACAGATGGAATCTGGGTCAAATTAGTGGAATATCAGACTTTGAGATTAAAACAAAAGAGGAAAAACTCTTTTGTTGAAATCCTTGGTTAAAACTGATATTTCTAGTTCTCACCAAAAAAGAAGGAAGAAAAGAAGACTTTCGTTTAGAAAAAAGGTTAAGTAGAAGTACTGTATAGAACATAAAAAATGCAATAGAATTCAAGAACATTATCCCAAGGTCAAGACTTGCTAAAGTAAGTAGAGTGACAGGGGAGAGATATAAAGCAGATCTTCACTCATTTTATGCAAATCAGACATTCATTTACAGAAATAAAAGATTAGTGTATGACTCACATATGGGCTTGTCACTCCTTGCTCTAAAGCTTTTGAGGACTCTCTCATTCGTTATAGAACAAAGTCCATACTACTTAATATAGACTTTAAGGCCCTCTATTATCTGGCTCCGACCTAGTTCCCTAGCCTGATATTTACCATCCTCTCCTCCCTCCATCCATGAACTTTATGCTCCAGTCTCCTAGACTAATTGCTATTCCTGTTCCTTGGACCTGCTGACATTGCTTACTCCACTGGGAATGTCCTCCCCATCTTCTCTTGTGCTACATTGTTCCTTCCAGACGCTACCAGGTTCCTCAGGAGGAATTAATCTCTTGCATCTCTCAAGTGCCATAGCACTTAGCTCATATTTCTATTGTAGTTTTTATTCTTTTCTGTTTTGTCTTATTTTTGTGTGTGGTTGTCTCCCTTACTACACTCTCTAGGTCATGTTCCCATTTTATCTCTAATAGTGCCTATAACAGGGTCTTGCAACTTTAGTTGTTTAATCATTAATTATTGACCTATACTTCCAGTGTTTATTTAAAAAAAATACTTGATTGATTGGGTATGTTAACATTCCCACATGTTACCTGTATAAGTTCTAACCTAATAGATCCAATACTAAATTTACCAGCTTCTCTAGTGTTCTGTTTGTATCAGTGGCCTCAACATTTTTAAAATCACTCTATTTTCTAATTTGTTATTTTTTGACCTAACCATTTTATTCTTTTTAAAAAATATACAGTGTGGTGTGATATCAAATTCTATTGAATATTTTTTGAGATAATTTCCATTTTCTCGTTTCTGCCCCTATTTGCTTAAAAAATGGGAAGATCAAGCAATGATGCATCTCATTCCCAAACTGCAGCTGAGTAGAATCTCTTTCTCTTGGAAAGGGTGTGAGTTCTCCATTCCCTCTTGGCCCCCACAGTCCTGTAGCCCTGCTCCTACCTTTCTCCACTGGTGTTCTTTGTAGGTGTGAGTGTTTAATGTGCTGTGAGAAACCTAAGTTCAGGCCTTCGTCACTCATGGTCAGCTAGTTCCAGAGAACTTTGCTGACCACCACTTCCAACTCTAAACCCTTCTGAAGCCTACTGTCAGCAAACCTTTAAATCATGTCTCCTGAAGTCTCCGAGGCTACAGATTTGCTATCACATAAAATCTAACCTTCTCGGCCTCACTCTGTTCTACAATAGCTACCAAAATATAGTGGCTAAGAACCCAGTTCTAGAATTTGACAGAGCTTGGCTTGTTCCCCTACTTGTTAGGTCTGTAACCTGGGGCATTTCAGAATGTCCAAAAGATTCCTCCTGTCTGAGCTGCAGATAATTGTGTCTACCTCATAAAGTTGTCTGAGGTTGTCATGAAATGATGCCCATAAAGCATTTCGCAGGCTGTGTGGTAAAAGCAGAAATTCAATGAATATTTGCAACAATAATTGCATTCCCTGTAACTCTCCAGGATGCCTCCTCAGCTCTGGTCACTTGTGCCTCCTTGCTGTGAAGGAGGGTGAAGAGCAGGCAGCAGAACATTCCTGGCAAGGATCCTAATGGGAACTGAACGAACTCTGTGTATGGGGCAGGAGTCTATGTTTAGCACTAAGGAAAGGAATGTTAAGGATGTTTAAAGGAAGGTCACAATTGGTGAAAGACCCTGAAGCCAATATAGAGTGGTTTAAATTCGATAAGCTAGTCAAGGGTTGGTCATCCTAGGTTTCAAGAGTGGTACACTCTGTGTAAAGATGGAAGTTAAACTGTCTTTCAAGACTCATTGATTTTGACAGTGTATAAGCATGGAAAAAATAAGGCAAGAGTGTCTTATCCATGCAGGGTTTTCTTATTCTTGGGGTTTGGATGCACAAGAGGTCCTGACCCCATGCTGGCTTGATGCCCACTGGAGTGGTGTGGCAGAGTTGAGCATGGCCCCTGGAAGACGGGAGGGAGGATTATGACAGCCCATGTGGGTTTTGCATAAGTGACCCCAACATCTGAACCATGTTCTTTTGCATAATCAGTGATAATTATTGGCAGAAACTAGATACCTATAACTGATCTGTGGGCCAACAGATGTCAAAATATGTTGTTGGTATTGTTTTGAAACACCAAGTTCTAGCCTCTTCTTATTGGCTCCAGAGTCATTTACTTGTCCAGCAAGGCCACTTTATATACCATGCAATTTTGTTTCAAAAGCACAGACTTTTGTTTATGTAGTTAGAATATAAAACACTTACTGAACATTTTGCAATTTGTGTCTAAGAATTTACACATAATTTATGAGAATACTAAAATTCACAGTTCTATGGGAATGATGGTTTGGACATCAGCAGAGATCACATATTTATATGAAAATTTATTTATATATTTATAAGTACACTTCTATTATATTCTTCATATTGTTTATTAAATTGGCTTGTCGTAGTATTTGTCAAGGCTAGAACATAACCATGGTATTGCAGAATCTTGTGTGATATACACAAGAAACCAGCAGTCATTTCAAATAGGGGTAACATTTACATTTAGTCCTGTTGATGGGCTTCCCGACTTAATCATGGAGGTAGCAGGGAAAAGAGGAGAGAACACTGGACTGCTCCCAGGGCTTTGGATGGTTTCAGATTTTTCACTAACCTCACAGGTGGTGTTGGGCAAACCACTTGGCTGCTGTGACTTGTTTCCTCATTTATAAAATGAAGTGAGGAGACATCTTGTTAATTCTGGCAGATTAAGCATATGTGTTTGTCTACACTTTCACTCCAAATACTACTAAACTTTGCAGTAAGGAAATAAAAATTCAGTAAAAACAAGGACAAAGAGAGCAGGAGAGGACATCAGAGCAATAACATTTTGAAAGCTGGAAAAACGTGAATGAGTAGTAACTAAGCTGATTTGAGGAAACAGAAACCTCAGCTGGGAGTAGGGGAGGCCCAGAAGCAATAATGCCTTACTGCAGAGTCCCAGAAAGGCTTAGTAATCTGAGACCCCTGGTCCTTCTAAAACTGGGGGCACATTGGGGTTAGAAACAGGAAAGTTGGCTACAAATATGGATCGAGAGCAGATATATCAAAGATGCCCTTCCCACCCCTGCCCCATATCTCTGGGGCTTCAGCTAGGAAAGCTGGGCTGACTCATTTGTGGTCCAGATGGTCTTTTATTTTTCAGCAGGCTAAGCCCAGGCCTTTTACTTGATCTGGGCAGAGTTCCAAGAATGAGTGGAAACATGTAAGGACTCTTGAGGCCTAGCCTTGGAAATGACAGTGTCTCTTCCATGTATTCAGTGGGGCAAGGCAAGTTACGGGTCTAGCTCAGATTCAAGGGGAGGGAGGATAGGTGCTACCTCTTGATAGACAGAGCTCCAAAATCATATTTGTTGCGAAGGGAGTGTGGATTCAGAGAGAGGAAATGTTGTGGCCAGTTTTGTGGACAGTCTACCCTAAGACAGAATGAAAATCCAGTCTTCCAACTTGCTTCCTAAAAATACAAGGTCATATGCAAAACAGAAAAAAGAAAAAAGGATTGAGGCGGAGAAGTCAAAACTTACCCAAAGTGTTAATAAAAACAGTAACTGTGGAGGCAGACAGCTTATTGTGGCTGGGGCTTATTATGCTGGTCAGAAGTCAGAGAAAGAGTTGAGCAGGAATGTTGGTAACAGCCCTAGCAGGACTGCTAGGGACGGACCTGGTGTAGACAGAAGTGGTGTTCTAAGGCAGTGGGGCTGCCCGTGAGTCGCCACTGAGGCAGCACAACCTGTCAGGACTCCAGAGTCATACAGGTAGACGTGCCTGTTTTTAATTTTCAAAATACAGGAAATTTTTTCTTGTTTTGCCGAAATTTGTAATTCTATTCTACGTTCTCTTCTCCTGTTCTTCAGAAATATTGCATGTAAATTAAGGTAATTTCTGGATTTTTTCCCTGACATATATTTTCTATTTGTCAAATGCAGATGAGCTTATTTGTATTCTAGAACCACACCTTGTTGTGGAATAGATTCCACTGAGGGATGAAATAAAAGCCTACATAGTGCTGAGAGCGATCCTCAGCCTCCTTTCCCAATTGCACTTTAAAAACATGCCTCCCACCAGGTTTGTATTACCTAAGCAAGACAGTGGAGGGCAAAATGAGCCTAATAGGAAAGATCCACAGAGATTGTCAGCCAGGTGTCTCTGAAATCATCCCACAGTAAGGTCTGTTACTTTAAGAACTTCCAGTAGGCTTTTTATTGCCTCACTCTTAAGTGTGAGCAATGGCCAAGAATACCGGCCATCTGATAAAAACTTCTAATATGAAAGACCCTAAAGAGACAATGGGAACAAACAGAACATGAAAGAAGTTGAGAAAATGCAAGAAACAGAACAAAGAAAAGCCTAAAAAAATAAAGCTATAAATTGTATCCTTAGAGAGATAATAGATGACACTGCATCTATAAAGCAAGAACAGAATGACATAAAAAGAAATATTCAGAGAACCAAACAGAGCTCTTAGAACTTGAAAACAAGATTGCGCAAATAAGGATTTCAATAACATAATTGGAAGATAAAATTGAGGAAAGCTCGCAGAAAGTGTAACAAAATGATAAAAAGGTAGAAAAATAAGAGAAAAAGAATTATTTTTCAAAAAGAATTTAATCCAGCAGGTACAAAACCTAACTAACAAAAATTACAGAAAGGAAAAAAAAAAAAAGAAAAAAGAGAAAGAAGGATGTTATAGAAGAAGTGAAATAAGAAAAAATTTCCAGAACTGAAAGATGCAAACTTCCAGATTGAACTGTTGAATTTGCAAGTAGATGGGCGAACTCCTGTCACAACCCACATCATTGCGACAGTTTAGAATACTGGCATAGAGAAAGGGTCCTAAAAGCGTAAGTGGAAAAAACAAAAACACACCAAAACAACAACAACAAAAAACACAACAAAACCCAAACAAAAAACCACCACCCCAGAGGATCAAAACAAATGAGAATTCATTTCTTCAGTTTTTTCAATAGTAAAATAGGAATCCTGAGGGAAAATGACATCCGCACTAGTGTTTTATACCCAGCCATCTCTCAATTAGTAAGAGGGAAAACAAAAGCCTTCTAAGATATGTGGGGCCTCAAAATTTTCTCTCACTGACCTTTTCACAGTTAATGCTAGCATATGTGCTCAAGAAAAACCAGAGATAGGCCAAGAATGAGGAAAACATGGGATCCAGAAAGTAAGAAACTCAACTCAGGAGAGAAGCCAAAGAAATCTCCAGATACCATAGATGTGAAACCAGTAAGGAGAGCAATACATCCAGAGAGGACTGGAGCAAAGAAGTTTCTAGGAAGATGTTACACAGGGAAGGATGAAGCTTTTAGAATTTCTTTTTTTTTTTTTTAAAGATTTTTATTTATTTATTTGACAGAGATCACAGTAGACAGAGAGGCAGGCAGAGAGAGAGAGAGGGAAGCAGGCTCCCTGCTGAGCAGAGAGCCCGATGCGGAACTCGATCCCAGGACCCTGGGATCATGACCTGAGCTGAAGGCAGCGGCTTAACCCACTGAGCCACCCAGGTGCCCCGCTTTTAGAATTTCTGATGTGCTTGAGTGCCCTGAGAAAAGACAGATTCTTTTGATAGAGTTTTTGGGTATGGATACTGTTACAAAATAAATACTGGATAATGATTCCATAGTAATGAATGATATAATTACACTGGAGGTTGGGAACAAGGAAATTCATGAGTGTGAGGAGGCATCAATAGTGCTAAATCTTCCTTTTCCAGAATAGGAGGACACAGTATCTAAATCTACAACATCAAGAAATAGCTGTATAAATATGTTATTTAAAAATAAAGAGACAAAACCCAGTCCTCCTCTCTGTCTTCTTGCCTCTCTGCCCACTTGTGATCTCTGTCTGTCAAATAAATAAATAAAATCTTAAAAAAAATAAAAAAAATAAAGAGGCAAAACCCAAAACAAGCATCTAAAAGAATTAGTTGCCTCTGAGGAGAAGAAATTTGTGGTAGAACGAGGCGAGGCAGGGAAATCCATGTTTTTCATTATCAACATTTTACAACTAAATGAATTCAAAATATGCATATATACAACTCTGATAAAAATGAGAAGATCAAAATATACTGGACTCTCATTCCCTCATTTAAGCAGGAAAAACCTAATCTCACCATCGAGGGATAATCACGTATGATTTTCACATATTTTCCCTACATTGTTGAGATATATATATATATATATATATATATATATATACACACACACACACACATACATACATACACACACATATTTTTATATACATACAATTTTGTATATTGATTTTCTTACATATCAGGATACCATTACTATTGCCCATATATCCTATAAAACACAAACAATAAATAAATTGATAAAGAAGAACTTCCAGTAGATCTTACTTAAGGGTTCCTTCTCTCTACAAGGTAAAATAATTTATGAATTGGACTAGGTACAAGGATGATATTTCATGAAATGGGTGGAGGATATCTCAATTTCAAGTTATGCTCTCTACTTATCAAATCATGTTTCCTTTTTTTGAGAGGAGAGATAGTTTAGAATATTTGATCTTTGAAGGAATAAGCATCCATGTCCATGGAAACTGCCATCACCTTCAGGAAAATTGACTCTGTGACATATAAGTGGCCTCAATTCAGTTTTACTGTATTCGATAAAAACGATGTCATCTTAAAATATGCATGATATCATTTACGTATTTTCTTTGCCTTCTCTCACTTGATTTTCATAACTTCTTGAAGTAAGTAAATAGATGATATTTTATATGCAATCCAAACACATTAATACTTAATGCAGTGTAAATATTAATAACAGTGTCTACCCTCAATAACACCTTGCATTTATCTAAGACAGATTTCTCATATAATATATTGCATGAGATTCTTTGTTTAGGAGAATTGGGCTGTAGAAAATGTACAGAAATGCTGGAACTGTAATGGAAACTTTGTGTCTTGTCCATCCCTATTGGTCCATCCATCTGTCTACCCATCCACCTATCCATGTGGAGTCTATGGGCTGGACTGCAAAAGAGGTGGCAGATTGTCAGATAATTCTTACTTTTGGCTAATTATGTAATCATGTCATAGTTATGAGTTTCTCTCCTCTTGGTATAATTGTTTTCCTTAACGCTTTTCCCTTTGGATAACATAAGCTCAGGATTGTACTATTTGCAGGACTCCAGCAAAATTAGAGCATGGCGATGGGCAGGGCTAGTCCATTGAAACAATCAGAAGGAAGAGCCATCTGATTTCATTCAACTACCCTGAATTATGAGCTAGTCTGGGATTTAGAGGATGGGGTGAGTCAGGATAAATTGTCCTAATAAAAAAAAGCAAATAGAAAGAAAAGGAAAAAAAAAAAGCCATCACTTTGTCTAAAACATAGAAATAGAGTTCACAACCTATTCAAAAGGCATGTGGTAAAGATCAGAATGAGTTTTCTCATTGTTTTAAGAGGTTTAGGAACCCTTATGGTGAAGGAGTTGAAAGTTTTCTACCTCTGGTATGTGAAAAACAGACAACTTTCAGACCATCCAACCATGGTAAACTTGAGGCAGACCACAAGAAGGAATGAGACAGAAGCCTGTAATTCTGGCTTACATTGCACCCCTTAGCCTTAGGTACTGCTTCTCCAGAAACTACACAGAAGGTGGTGCAAATTTCCTTTCCATTTTTCTCAAAGCGAGAAGTCCTTTCACTACTGTTATCTCTGTGGACCGTATGTGTGTGTGTGTGTGTGTGTGTGTGTAGAAGTAACAATGTGTTTGGCTGGAGAACGACTTCTGTTTACACTCTGGTTCTTAATTTTCATTTAATTAGAGTTCATTTAATTTTTAAACTTCACCATTTTCTTCTTTAAAAGCAAAGGAATTCTGTTTAATTCTATTATGCTGAGAACTTGTCATTATCTTGCTATGATTCAATGAAAAAGGTGAACGGAAAGACAGGTCTTACCAGGCAGTTCTTGTGCCATTGATTGAATCTTCGCTCTTTACTCCATTTAACTATTAGAATAAAAAATAGCTACCAAGTGCCTGTCATCCTTATCAGAAACGTGGACTTGCCATTACATACTGCAAACATAAAATGGAGAAAACGAATTGAGTGAGTACACATGTGCCTGCATGCCTGGTAGCTTGTGTCCTTGGAGCTAGGAGTGGAGCGCTTTTTCCCATTTTCATCCCCTAGATGGCAGCAACATTCTTCAGTGGCTGATGAGTGACTTGCTCTGTGGCCAGCAAACCTCTATTAAAGGGAGAGCTGCAGGTCCCACCTCCAGTCTTTGCCCTCAAATTTATGCAGTACCTCTGAATTCCTTGCTATTTCTGTGGCTCCCTGACTTAGTGAGTCTGCTATTTATTAATGAGAATAAATGGTTTTCTCTTTTGTGTGGAAAAACAATGGCTTTGTATTTTCAGCTGCATTCATAAATGTAGACTAGGGTTTCTCAGCGTAGACATTGACGTTTTGGGCTGGGTAATTCTTTATTGGTGAGGCTGTCCTGTGCTTTATAGATGTTTAGCACCATCTCTGGTACTAAACCTACCAGATGCCAGTAACATCTCTATCCGCTATCCTCATTTGTGACAAAGATGTCCCCAGACATTGCCAAAAGTCCCCTGGGGAACAAAATTACTCCTGGCTGAGGACCACTGAACTCGGTGGTTTTAAGTCTCTCTGAAGATTGGATCCTGCATTCCTACCCATTTAATTTTGTAGGGGGGGAGGTAACTAAATCATATTTACTTATAATTTAAATATATTTTACTTTTTTGTTTCTGTAGAGAATACTTCTTCTGAAGAAGACAAAGTGAAGTAGAATAGGCAATTAAAATGTATTATACGTATAGATGTTATAATAGTTTCTTATTAATAATAACCACAGACATGTGATTCTGTTACTTTTAATTCCTTTTGATTTTGACTAGCCTCACTGAAAATGATTCACGAAAAGGAGAAAAACTGTAAGAGTCTATACTTACAAAAAATGTTTTAGGAGGTGAAAAAATTTTGAAGAATTACAGAATCTCAAATTGTAAAAGACTTTAAGAGTCACCTGGTCCAACTTCTCTGAGTCTCTTAAATATGGGGTGCCTGGTTTGGCATGGGAACTGGGTGGAAAAAAGGGCAGTATTATCACAGATTTCCAGGCCTCTGGCTTCTTCTAGGTGAGCAAGGTGAAAACCAACTTTGAAGGAAAGAGAGAAATTTGTTCCTTGGCAAACCAAACCAAACCAAATCAAACCAAAACACACAAAGCAAAGTCAGCCCTCCCCGACACAGTTGTATACTGTAAGTTCCCAGAAGGTGGCAGTTGGACGGGAGGATGCTACTAGAGCAGGACCTCATGAATCAGGCCCCCCTGAGAGGGTAATGGGACCTAGGGATGGTAACAAAAACTCTACCTAATGTTAAGTGGGAACTTCATTTTTCTATTTGGCCCAAATACTTAACACATTATTAGAGCATTCCAGTGAGTGAGTGGGAGGAAGAAATAGATGTGAGACCAGAACTTAAATATGAACAAATATAATAGGTGGGATGCCCCCCCCCTGGAGTGCCTCTAGTTTTAGAGAAGGGAGATAATTCTTCAGGCAGTCAACCAAATCAGGCTTAGAATGTGTCCAGAGACCCCTATCAGCTAGGAGGGGACCGTGTTCCACCTTTAGAATAGCTGAAATGATTTTCAAAATAGAAGGGATGGTTTTTCCTGGTGAAGAAAGAAATAAAGGCCAGAAAATGAGGTTCCTATGGAATTATCTGGGTGATCTGCATCTGAGCGTAAAATGGTGATGATGGAGTCATGAGATGAAGTACATGGTATTAAAAGGTTTAATTTTGGGTGAGGTTGGGGGAGGGATAGCATGGCAGGGCAGAGAGAAAGGCCAGTTCAAATTACAGGATGTGTCTATTCTTTGAAGACACAGTCACATTTTACTTGAATTTTTCTGCACTGTTGGGTCGATCTCTGTCAAGAACGTCCATCCCATTTGGCAATGAGATATTTCCTACCACCCTCTTCTCCTCCCCTTAGTTCCGTTAGTCAAGGACTGACATCCAAAGAGCAGCTGCACAGCCCCAGAGAGAGAGAGAGCCCTTGGAGGACTAGACCCCAGGGAGAGACACCAGTGAGGAGGTCTCCTAACAATGACTTGACTTGGTGGTCTCTGTCCAAGATGTTCAGATTCTTTCGAGTATCATTGCAATGATCTTTGCACTGCAAAATATGGGTCACAAAGCACCATGGGTGCTCTGGGAGGCTGTGAGTGGGAGCAAGTGAAGGTCAGCAGTAAACTGGGGCCAGGGCCAGGGATAGAATTTGATTCCTTAATTCTTGTTCCAGGACTCCAGCGGCCTGGCTTCACTGAGGCCAAGCTGGTTTTGTTCCTAGAGCTGTCATTTGATTTTTGGTCACTTATACAGCATTTGCTAACTGTTCATAATTCCCATGCAGTTTTGCTCAGAACATGGGAAACAAAAGGTGGCAAAACAAGGAGCCCTTATGCTTTTCTCCACTGTAGTCAGTAGATAAAATTGGCTGGACAGAGTATAAGCTTTCTCTTGCTTCACTTGATGGATTTTTTATTTTTAAGTTGCATGAGCATTTTCAGTGAGAAAATGCATATGTGCAAAGGAAGTGCAGAATGCCTTGTGAGGTATCCAAAATATAACATTTATCTATCTGTTTTGGCAAGGAGAGTGAGTCAGTAGCTTAATCCTTTAGTCAACAAATATTTGAACAGATGCAAATCAATCGTCTTTGTCATAGCTGCTACTAGCCTATCATGAGTTGCACAAATTAGAGAAAGGGGTCCTCTGGGCAGAAAGAGCCCTGCACCAAGTCACATGACTTCAGTCTTTATCCCCTTTCAGATGGTTGCCTTCTGTACAGTGTGCAGAATGTCAACTGTACATGATTGTACATTGACACGAGAGCATGGGCCATCAATTATGTCATTAGATTGGACAGTGTCTTGAAGAATTAAGTCTTGAGCGGAGTTTAAAGGAGATGACCCTTTCTTTTGCATATGACAGACAGGAGGGGGTAGGATGTTTATTCTGAAGGAAAAATTATAAAGATCTGCTAGGTTCTTGACCCTTAAGACTTTACCCCTACAGCTGGGTTAAGAAAGCTCCCTTGCAGCTGTAGGAACAATACCAACTGTAGCGAGAAGGAAGAGAAGGAGTTGAGAACTTAGTATGGAATGGAATTCCTCACCTTTCAGCTTCATAGTTCGACCTTCTATCTGTCAAGCACAGCCCCTTTTTTTTCTGATTCCTGCTGTGTCTTCATTGGTTTTGTAGTGATGGAATTTTGTGATTGGTTTCCAGGCTTTTCCCTATTGCCCCTCACTGCCACTCTATTGCCACCTCATGGAGTTTTACCTGAACCCACTACTGGGGCCCTGCGAGCACATGCTATATTTTTCTGATACCATACGCCTTCCTGAGCTTCCGTCCACTGGCATGCCTTCAGGTACCCACTACAGGGGCTATTACCTGTTGGGGTGACATCCTGGATCAAGGGCTCATTTTGAACCTACAGATACTATTTATGTTTTTACTCCATGAATCTTTCTCTCAGTTTTGGACTAATCTTTAGAACCATGGTTCTCAAAAGTAACTCCTTGTTAGAACTGCCTAAGGAGCTTTGTAAAATCTGGTTGCTCAGGGGGTGCATTCCAGATGAATGAGATCAGTATTTTGGGGGATTTTGAAACCTCCACAGGTTATTCCAAAAGGGAGATGTGGTTGAGAACCACTGTTTAGACTACATTTGTTCATCCTTAGATTAATCAGCCTTTGCTGTGCTTCCATGTTCAGAACTGGGGCCTTTGCCCTACCTCGTGAGTCGGGTTGCAGTTTTCCCTGGGATGGCCTGGCTCACCACCAGAAAGCTTTAGATTGTGATTACGTTTTGGAGCCAAAAGGCTGAGAAGGATATCTGGAGACCCAAAGTAAGTCTTTTGTGGTTTCTTTAGCCTGTAATTCTAATAAATGCAATCCATCAGCCTTGTCTTGAATAAGAAAGAACATCCTTTGTAGGCAGTCCTCAGCTTATGAATGGGTTGTGTTCCAAAATTTGTTTGCGGTCAGTTGTTAGGGATATAGAACTCAATTCCCATAGCAACAAAGTTAAGAAAGAAAGTGGCCGGTCACAACAGTGTCCTGAATCCTTAAAAAAACTGAACTTTAGAATTAACAGAGCTGAAAAGTTGGGTCACTGTTATCAGGTTGGAACATGTGAAATTGACTTTTTTGTATGTCAAAAGTGGATGAATATTGACAATTTTATATGGGCTCAACCTGTAATATGTTTACTTTAGTCAGGGGAAAGAAGTTTTAAGCAGTGGATTGGAAAGTTCGGAAGACATTCACCCTTTTCAGAATTCTGAGAGGATCAGGACCCCCTTTCTCCCTCTGTCTCACCCCCCACTTCAAGCCAGGTGAAATGTAGGCAAGAAGCATAGGCCTTTCAGACCAGCAGGTATACAAAAATGAGGAAAGCCCTACCAGGGATGGACTTTCCTGATCCTGCTGGTGAAGAGGGGTGGGGCAAAGGAGTCTAAGTAAGGAGAAGGTGGGTGTCCTTTTTCAGCAGCACCAGGAGAGGAGACATTAAGGTGGAAAATTCAGCCTTCCTTACAGCCTTCTTCGGGGGGTGGGGTAGGCAGTAATGGGGTTTTGTCGAGACCAGGGCTGCCTGTATGTAGGGGATGAAGAGTAGCATCAATTTCACACACACGGGCCACGTGTCCGCTGAGAGCATGTAGGTGAGGCCAGTGAAAGTTACTTGCTTTGGTGAGTGATCATTGTGTTCTGTGCCTGAGTAAGACCATATGATCCTCAGTTTGTGTACTTAGTCTTACAATAGAAGCTGTGCATTCTAGACAATGGGTTGCTTTATGCGTCACAGGGTTGCAATGTGTCCTTTCCCTTACTAATGCAGGAAAGGCCATTCTGATTTCAGAGCTCATGATACATGCCTGACACAGTAGATGCTTGATAAAGATTGCCTGGGAACCAAGCAGTGCTGATTATTTTTCTGTGAAAAGTTCAAAAATCATGAATGTGATTCTTCTGGAGGGAAGTGTAGCAGTCCCCAGAAGAATTTTCAGACATTTGTATTGCCTATGAAACTTATTAGGAGAAGGCTTATGTTCATTTAGAAAAGAGCTGTTTTTTCAGAAAGCCAAAGTTGGTGGCATCACAATTCCGGACTTCAAGCTCTATTACAAAGCTGTCATCATCAAGACAGCATGGTACTGGCACAAAAACAGATATATAGATCAATGGAACAGAATAGAGAGCCCAGAAATAGACCCTCAACTCTATGGTCAACTAATCTTCGACAAAGCAGGAAAGAATGTCCAATGGAAAAAAGACAGCCTCTTCAATAAATGGTGTTGGGAAAATTGGATGGCCACATGCAGAAAAATGAAATTGGACCATTTCCTTACACCACACATGAAAATAGACTCAAAATGGATGAAGGACCTCAATGTGAGAAAGGAATCCATCAAAATCCTTGAGGAGAACACAGGCAGAAACCTCTTCGACCTCAGCCACAGCAACGTCTTCCTAGGAACATCACCAAAGGCAAGGGAAGCAAGGGCAAAAATGAACTATTGGGATTTCATCAAGATCAAAAGCTTTTGCACAGCAAAGGAAACAGTCAACAAAACCAAAGACAACTGACAGAATGGGAGAAGATATTTGCAAATGACATATCAGATAAAGGGCTAGTGTCCAAAATCTATAAAGAACTTAGCAAACTCAACACCCAAAGAACAAATAATCCAATCAAGAAATGGGCAGAAGACATGAACAGACATTTCTGCAAAGAAGACATCCAGACGGCCAACAGACACATGAAAAAGTGTTCCACATCACTCGGCATCAGGGAAATACAAATCAAAACCACAGTGAGATACCACCTCACACCAGTCAGAATGGCTAAAATTAACAAGTCAGGAAATGACAGATGCTGGCGAGGATGTGGAGAAAGGGGAACACTCCTACACTGTTGGTGGGAATGCAAGCTGGTGCAACCACTCTGGAAAACAGCATGGAGGTTCCTCAAAAAGTTGAAAATAGAACTACCCTATGACCCAGCAATTGCACTACTGGGTATTTACCCTAAGGATACAAACGTAGTGATCTGAAGGGGCACGTGCACCCGAATGTTTATAGCAGCAATGTCTACAATAGCCAAACTATGGAAAGAACCTAGATGTCCATCAACAGATGAATGGATAAAGAAGATGTGGTATATACACACAATGGAATACTATGCAGCCATCAAAATAAATGAAATCTTGCCATTTGTGACGACGTGGATGGAACTAGAGGGCATCATGCTTAGTGAAATAAGTCAGATGGAGAAAGACAACTATCATATGATCCCCCGATATGAGGAAGTGGAGATGCAACATGGGGGGTTGGGGGGGTAGGAGAAGAATAAATGAAACAAGGCGGGATCGAGAGGGAGACAAACCATAAATGACTCTGAATCTCACAAAACAAACTGAGGGTTGCTGGGGGGAGGGCAGTTGGGAGAGGGGGGTGAGGTTATGGACATTGGGGAGGGTATGTGCTATGATGAGTGCTGTGAAATGTGTAAACCTGGCGATTCACAGACCTGTACCCCTGGGGATAAAAATACATTATATGTTTATAAAAAAATTAAAAAAATTAAAAAAAAAAAGGAAAAGAGCTGTTTTTTCATTTCAATGTTAATTTTGTATCTTATTTCAATGTTAATTTTGATACAGGAAAACATCACTTTCATTGATGCTTATCATATATCCAGTCATTCAAGTTCCTATCTTGACTCTACATGAATTAACCTCCTATTTGTATCCAGAATTTACTCAGTAAAGTGGCTTGAGATTTGTGCTTCTCCACATGAATTCCAGGTCAACAAGGGGAAATCTTTTAGTCTTACTGGAGTTGGATGTCTGAGGACAACTGAGGATTTATATTCAGAAACAATGAGAATGGAAACGGCATAAAAAATGAAAAAGCTTTGATTGTGTGGACTGCAGAGATTGTGGAACCTCCTTTTTCTCTTTAGCCAGGCATAAATAAGCAAACAAAAGAAAGGGGAGGCCCTATATAGGAGCCTTCACAATAGTCTGGGTCACATCTTTTGAAAAGATGAATATAGCAGCAACCTAATGATTATAAATTCCATAGACTCTGAAAAATAGGCTGATCTCTTTAGTTTTTGCAAGCAATTTCCATAATGCATTTTCCTTCACCATCACATTTTAATGCCATCTGTTGCCTGTTTTCATGCGTGAGGTCAATTCTGAATCACTTTATGCAATTATGCAAATATGGTTCCCATAAAGTACAGGAAAGTAATGTTGCTGTCAATCATTTTTGAAAGCCTTCCAGTGATAGAGTCTCACCCTAGACTAGTAAAACTGTATTTATTTTTCAATTGTTTAGTGTATTTTAGAAGTAAAAGTTTGTAAATGTCTTTTAGAAGTGGTGTCTAATGCACCCATTTCAAAAGTTTGTTTATTTTTAAGATGTTTTGGAATGGTCTTTAATTTTTTTAGTTTGTGAACATTGTTAATTGGCTATTTCCAGAGTGGGACCAATCTGACTATGGTTCTATTTCTGCATACTAGTGCCAGCAGAACACAGACACACACTCTTATCTTTTCTGTCATAACCTTTTTCCCAGCCCCAGTCAAGAGGAGGAATCATGTAGGATTTTCTCATCATCTTTCTTCTGTGGCCATGCAGCTTATGCAGCAGTAGACATGGGCTGATCAGGGGCACTGTATGGGGAATGATGTCATACCAGCGCTATTGTTTAATAGTTGTGTGTGTCCAGAGCTGAGATGGAGGCTGGAGGGAGACAGAGATGAGAAGAGAAAATGTTTTCTCTCTAGAGCCTACTCAGAAGATTATACTCATCTCCAGAAGCACATTAAAAAATATCCTTACCATTGTAGCTACATAAGCTATATTTGGACTGCTCAGAAAACAGAGTGTTTAGGTTAAAAAAGGCAGAGATGTAACATTTAAAAAAATAGAGAACTGGTTTTGTCATAGTAAATTAAATGGATAAATGGTATTGAAGGGATAAAAATTTAGTAGATAGGAACTATAAACAAAAGGAACTTTTGGGAAATTTATAGGCATAAACAAAGATAAAGGCCATATTCAAGAGCAACAGATCATCACAGACTAGCATAGAATACCTAGAAGATTCAGTTATTAAATTAACGCATATTTATTGAGTAGTTGCTGTGTTTCAAGCACTATGGAAGCACTGGCATTTCGGTGGTGAACAACCAGACGAGGTCCCTTAGAGATTACATTCTAATGGGGAGGCAGAGGATACACAAGTAAATGGGCAAATAAATCCATTTTCTGATAAATCTATACGGACAAATAGGATTTATTGCAGTAATAATTAAAATAATATAATTCCAGATAACGGAAAGGACTGTGAAGAAGTGAAGCAAGATAAGGGAATAGAGCTAGGGGTGGTTGTGGTTAGCAGTACAAATTTAACTAGTGCACTCAGGGACATCTTCTCTAAGGAAGCTACATTTGAGCAGAAAGATCATCTGAGTTATGTGAAGAGGTAGGCTCTGGTGAACATCTGGGGGAATAATGTTCCAGGAGGAGAAAGGGCTAGTATAAAGTTGAAGCAGAAACAAGTTTGAGACACACCTGGAAGTAGGAAGATGGTCTGGGTGGATGGACCAGAGTGAGTGTGGGAAGAGAAGATGATGAGGCCCAAGGAGTAGGCAATCTGGGTTGTATAGGGCATTGTACGCCACTGGATTGTATTATGAGTAGGATGTAAATCCAATGAAGGATTTTAACAGGGGTGGATGGCATAATCTTGTTCATTTTTAGAAGTTTTAACTGGCTATTATATCAAGATTAGATTAAAGGAAGAAAAGGGGTCAAAGTCAGGAGACCTGTTAAGCTTTAGCAGCTATGTTAGTGGGAGATGATGGGGGCTGGGGCCACAGTGGGGTGAATGGCAGTAGTAAGAATGTTTGTACTTGAAGCCTGTTTTGAAGATACAGTCACATGATTTGCTAATGGATCATAGAAGAGGTTAGAAGAAAAAGGAGAATCAGAATGATTCTTTGGTTTCTAGACTGAACAATTATGTGTCAGGGATTCAGTTTATTGGGACTGATATTTCAGATATGTTAAGTTTGAAATGCCTGACAGATGTCAACCAGTGAGTCAATAACACAACAGATATGCAAACCAGGAGCTTAGGGAGAAGTTGAGCTAGAGGTGTACATTTTGGGGCCATAAGTGTATAAATGTCATTTAAAGTCATGAGTCTGGATGAGATGAATTTGGGGATAATGTAGGGGGAGGATTAGGTTCTAGAGCATTCTAACACTGAGGAGTCAGAAAGAGCAGGAGCAAGACTGAGAAGCAGTTGCCAGGATCCCAAGTGCAGAGTCCCAGCAAAATGGGTAGAGACATGTTTTGAAGAATGAGAGAATGATGTGCTCTGTCAAATGCTGTGGAGATGAAAAGCAAGTGGTGGTAGAGATGTATCAGTAGTTTTGGACAGATGGTTGGAGATCTCTTTCTCTCTGTCTCTATGTATATACATACACGTATGTCTATGGATATATGCATAAATTGAGTAATATTATTATTATTATTATTTTTAAAGATTTTATTGATTTATTTGTCAGAGAGATAGAGTACAGGCAGGCAGAGTGGCAGGCAGAGTGGCAGGCAGAGGCAGAGGGAGAAGCAGGCTCCCCGCACAGCAAGGAGCCCGACATGGGACTCGATCCCAGGACGCTGGGATCATGACCTGAGCCGAGGGCAGTCGCTTAACTGACTGAGCCACCCAGGCATCCCATGAGTAATATTATTATAGTACCTTCTTTAACCATGTATTTTTTGCAGACATTAAAAAAAAAAACCTATTAAATTGCGGATTGACCGTCCATTAGTTGTTTCAGAATAATTCAGAAATCAGATATTCATAGGATACCTTATGCCTCATATTTCTTGAGACATCAAAGACATTACAGGGAAAGTACACATTTTTATTAGAATTTTATTGTAATACCTGGATGAGTTGAAAATGCTTTCATTTATTTTGATATCCTTTCATAACAGTTCATAGGGAATGTGGGTACGATTTTTTCCTATTAGAACTCAACTATTTTTACAATATTTGATACATCAAATTGTATGTTGTACACCTGAAATGAATGTAATGTTATATTTCAATTATATCTCAAAATAATCTCAAAAGGAAGGACCTCACCCACATGACTCTATACAGAATCAGAATATAATATTAGAATTATAGAGCTAAAAGGGTTGAAAGACACAGAGGGGGCTTACTATTTGGAACAGAAAAGCTATTTGGTATAATAAGCTATTTGGTTTTGCATTTAGCTCCACGATTTATTATTTGTTCTTCTGTGAGTTTGTGGAGTCTCAATTTTCCACTTTATAAAATGGAGATAAATTGCACTTATTTTATGTGGTGGAGAGGACTGAATAAGATAACATATATAAGGCACATAGCGCATGCCTGATATGGAATAGGAATTCACATCGTGGTGTTTGTTTTCTCCTTTTCATGTCTGAAGCCTTAAAGCTAGAGGAGCAGAGCCAGGGCCAGAGTCCTGGTGTCCTGACTTGATTTTTAAGGTTGCTCTTTTTACACTAGTTACTGACTTTGCTTACATCTTGGCAACTGCAAATTTCTCCAGTGAACATCATGGTCATGTGTGGAGTTGAAGGAAGAGAGTCATCTTGTTGCCTGTGTCTTGGTTCTGCGCTCATAGTCAGTGGAGCTCTCACGTGGGAGTTGTTTACACGTGGGAGCAATCTATAAGTGATCAGAAAGAGGCTACCTTGTCCTTCAAGGAATTCTCATGAAATATGGACTTCAGTGCTCACTTGTGTTGGGAAATTCAAATAAGAATCCAGTGTGTAACAGTCACTGTGTTCCAAAACTACTGGTCTTTCACGGCACTGAGGGGCCTGAGCTAGCTTTTTTTGCATTTATTCCCAAGGGAAAATGAATGTTTTCTCAACAGATACATGAACTGATCAAGGTCATGATGTCTACGTCTGTCATCATTCCCCTGCCTTCCAGCCAGTGTAGACTCTTACACATATTTTAAAATCATGTGCTTTGTGTTCCCATCTCTATATTTGGTCCATATCATCCCTAATTTTCCTCTTTCCACCCACTGGAATCATCTTTTACTATCTGTGACACTATGGAATGCACCCATACTCAGAAGTTAGCTGTGTTCCAACTTTTTTTTTTTTTTTCTGGAAATCACAACACAGAGGGGAGCTCTCCCTCCTCAGAACAATGGGTAACTGTTCATTTTACAGGATACAACTATGCACAGTTGTCAGAAAGATACCCACTGCCTACAGATACCCTATTGGCTAACCATTCTTCTAATTCATAGTGATAACATACAGGCCTCTTCATGGGTCATTTCCATTCACAGAATATATCTAGCATCTTGGATATGAAGAAGCATAGACAAAGGATATCTCTGAGCCACTCCTCCCTCATTGTTGGGTGATGGCTCAGGGATGGTTCGTGGTGGTACCGATGATTAGCCCCATAGAAGTAAGGGATCTGTGAGGTCTAGGGTCTCCCTAGATAAATATTTTTTCTTGTCCCACTGGAAGGACTATATCATTTCAAAAAGAACTCCTGCTTCCATGTAAATCAATGAGTCTGATATTTAGTAAACCTGGAAGACAATGCTAAAATGAAAGCTGAATTATGAGTCCACATTGGCATGTGTGGAGTCTTACTCAGCGCCTGTACCCCCAGGTGGACGAAGCCCAGAAGAGCCATAGTGAAAGCTGATACTTGGGGTTGCTGTGCAAACTGCATGTGCATGGGAGCAGACAGAGTCAAGTTCAGAACTCGACTCTTTTTTTTTAAACAATTTTTTAAAAATTATTATTTATTTATTTGACAGACAGAGATCACAAGTAGGCAGAGGGGCAGGCAGAGGGGCAGGCAGCGAGAGAGAGAGGAGGAGGAAGCAGGCTTCCCGCTAAGCAGAGATCCTGATGTGGGGCTCGATCCCGGGACTCTGGGATCATGACCTGAGCCAAAGGCAGAAGATTTAACCCACCGAGCCACCCAGGCACCCCAGAACTTGAGTCTTGACTCAGTAACTAGCTCTGTGTTCTTGGGCAAGAGAATCAATCTTGGTGACCTCAGCCCCTGTTACATGATGACAAATTTATTTTCTGCTTGGCTTTGCCTGGGCACACTCATGTCACTGCATTCAGCTGGCTCCTTAGTGGAGGGCTGGTTTGTATTTTCAAGTATTCCTCATTCTTTTCAACTTTTAGCTGAGAGAAAACCCAGAAATGTAGGGACTCAAACAAAAAACAGTCCATGTGATGTGTTGCCTGCCTCCATTCATTGTACCCAAATGGACACTCACAGGACCTATGAAGCTGGAGGAAGATGCCCTGCTAAGAGGTGGGGCCTGGGTGGCTCAGTTGGTTGAGCATTTGACTCCTGATTTTGACTCAGGTCATGATCTTTGAGATCATGGGATCATGGGATCAAGACCCATGTTAGGCTCTGTGGTCAGTGGGGAATCTGCTTCAGATTCTCTCTCTTTCCCTCTCCCTCTGCCCGTACCCAACCTCTAAAAATAAATAAATAAAATATTTTTAAAAATTCACTCTTAATAACTGAGTTGAAATCAGGCTGACCTGGGTCTGCATCCCACCTGACCTGCAAGGTGGGATGGCTGCTGTGACAGCCCCACGTTGAGTGACTATGGAATTATTTCTCTCAGGGCAAACAGGTGCTTGCAAGACTGATAGAAATGTTTCTTCCTTAGATATCTAACATTAATTTTCAAAAAAAATGAAATCTGCCTGAACCTTAATGTCATCATTTATAAAATATAGAACATAATACCTTCCTTTCAGGACTGCTGTGAGGATTCACACCAATAAAACTGAAATGCCTCACATATGTTGAGTATTCAGTAAATAATAGTTATTCCATTTCATCTAAAGGGACAAGGTTGACTGTGAGAGGAAATGCATGCCAGCAGGTGCAACCATGAGCATTCATGGTTGTGGGTTGTTTTTTTTTTTTTTTCCTGTTAATGTAGGAACTATATTCTTATAGGAACATTGATAGGATTAGCCCAACCCAATTTTCTATCTATGAACAGCTGTGTAACTTTGTCTGTTTTACTACTATCCATTCTGACAAGCAACATGGTTGACTGAGTCACAATGTTGCATCTGGTCACTCCTGTCCTTAGGATGCTTGTCTGGGTGGGTGAGGGATGGGAGTAGCCAGCTACTACTGCTGCCTTTTCTATTTTCTTGCCCTCGAACCAGAGCTTTGGGTGTGGTCTCTGATACAGTGAAGGCAGCGTGGGTGTGGGGTCACTGCTATGGTCAGCCGGTCCCCCTGTGCTTCTGATACTCCCTCTGAGGTAAGGGGAGCCACATTTCTTTCCTGGCAGCTGCAGAGCCCAAGCGTCAGCACAGAGCTTTGAAGTTTCCTGGGGAGAAAAGGCATTCTATAAAGAGCAGGCATTATTATTGCTTCCTGACTTTGGTGAGTTAGCAATGGTCTGGTGAATTTGGAAAGCAGCAGTTGGCCTCACATTCAATTGTCTTGACTTGTTTTTAATAAAAAATGAAAACTCCTGTTAGTTAAACATGATTAGCAAAAATAAACAAAATAATATAGGCAAACAAAGCCTTTTTTTTTCTTTTTATCAGAACTGTATGTTTGGGAATCAGAAGTAAATAAAAGCAAATGAAAAATGGTTGTGATTTTATAACTCTCTCATGCAGCCAGAATTTAAATAATACTAAATTCATTGACATGCTTTTTCAGTGCATCCTCAGAATTTGTTTTTAACCCCTCTTCTTTTTGAATAAGCCTTGGGGTGGGCATTGTTTGTTTTAAGCCTGACCCAAATTTACCCTTCCAGTTTTTCCCCTACTGTTACTGCATGGCTCTTCTCCCTCCTCTTCCCCCGCGTCTCCTTCCCCTCTTCCTCCTCAGCCTTCTTCTCCTCCTCCCCCTCCTTATTCTGGGTATTTCTTTCTCTCTGTGAGGAGATGGCTCTCTTCCCCAGTTGCATGCACAATGTGGTTGTATTGCTTTTTGCTGGCAGCAAGAATTACCATGTGTGGATATGGGCATTATGAATATGAGTTTTACGTGGGCCTTTAAGTGACCTGAAGGTGACAGAGCACATATGGCTGGTATAGCTGACGTGCTTGATTAGAGCATCAATATTAGCCACCACTTATCAGTCTTGTATTATATATAAAGCATTTTGTTAGGTGTGATGGGATATTGCAAAATATTCAAGACACTCAGTATTTACAAAGGTGTATCACAAAGGATGCAGACCAGGATTCTCCTCACTGGAGTGATCAGGAGAGGAAACTTGATGCAGGAGTGTCACCTGTATCTTGAAGGGTATGCAGGCTTCAAGAGGTGAAGAGGAGGAGGAAGGCTATTGCAGGCTGAGGGAATCCAGAAAGTTATGAAGATTGAGAATCCAGAGGTAAACTGGGGTGGGGGGAGGGAGCAGAAGTGAACAGATCCACTGAATCAGAGCAGAATCAGAGTTAGGAGCTGGGAAGCTGAGTAGAGAACAGTGAGTTGGGAAAGCTTGAGAGGCAGAAGTAGAGAGAGTCTCTGGGAAAAGGAGACCAAGTTCAAACATCTAAAAAGAAGACCCTAATTTAAATTAGGGATCAAAGATTCAGAGAGAATGGAGCCAGTAGATTTGAAAATTGGGCAGAGGTAGAATTAAAAGATAGCCTTACATTAAAGGCAGGATTGGGAAGGGGATAAATGGATAAAGGGCTATCCTTCCTTCCTGACCTCAGACACCAGCCTCCCCCTCTGCCCGCCTTCAGGCTGGTAATGATTCAGTTCTCTTGAGGACAGTTTAACCTAATGATTAAGTGCTTAGATTGTGTTAACCCTGGGTCTACCAATAATGGTTCCGAGACTTGTGGCAAATTAAACTCTCTGTGCTTCAACTTTCCCAGCAGCATTAGCAGTATCTATTTTGGGTTGTTGAGAGAATGAAAAGAGTCAAAGCATACGAAGTGCTCAACCACTCCCTGGGCATTGACTACTATGATTGAGGCTCTCCTTTGCTGCGACATCTCCTGGAAAGTGGACTTTGGAGATGTGGCACATACCCCACCCAGGGATGCTCTATTCTGTTAGTTTCCAGGTAACATGAAAAGAAAGTGTGTAAGTTAGAGTTTAGCTGAAATGTGGTGACACCATGAATAGCTTGTAAGGCTACTAGTGAACTGAGAATATATCATTTATTTTCTGTAGGCAGAATGCTGTACCTTGTGTCTACCCTTCTAAGAGTAAAAGAAATTAGATTTGGTGACTGACAGAGTACTAGGTGCTTTCCCATACCTCACCTCATTTAGTCCTTCTCACTCCTGCATGAGAAAGGAATCATTATTCTCACTTTGCAGACAAGGACATAAATTGAGAGCCATTTAGGTTACACATCTCCAGGCAAATAGCCAGTAAGTGACTCCTGAATGATGTTTTCTGTGATGGAAACATTAAAAACATTGCTTCATCCCCCTCCCTCCAAGCAAACCAGGGATTTTTCTCTTGAAATACTAGAGGACCAGGGTGTTTACTCCACCCTCATGAGTATGGTTCCTGAAACTCTCCTGATCACAGCAGATGACCGATGAGAACTGTCCTTGTGGTAGTGGCAAACCACTCTGAACAACTGACTGTATGTTCATAAATTAAGGGCACAGATCTCAACACTGTCATTCCCTGCCTGTGGGATGGAGAAACCAGATATCCTCAGGAGGTAAACTGGAGTGTGAAGGTACAGTTTGTGAAACTGTGTCACTGAGCCAGATTCTTCTGAGGACCAGTTTGTTTTGAAGTTTATAAGAGTGAGGAGAATTTTTGGTATAACAGTTAGTGCCCAATCTAGATGGTAAAAGAATGCTTCCATGCCTGAACCCCCACCCTTTGGTAGTTTGGGGTCCCAGCTGGGTACCAGCCTCAGAGGATTCTCAGTGGATCTTGTATCAGCTGTCAGAGAACCGCTTCCTCCCCGTCTATCACTGGCATATATATGGGGGAGGAGAGAATCTGTGTGTCTGGGGCTGCCCGCCTGGGGCCTCATGTCACATTCGTCTGAGGGGAGAGTGAAGAAGCTCTTGGTCCCATCTGCAGCTTAGCTCTGGGGTTTGTCCCCCGCCATCCACTTTCTTGTGGAGAAGGGCAGGGGTGAACCTGGTTAGAATGTGATTCTGGGAACGTGGTGTGGTGTGGTGTCCTTCCATCAGTCTTCAAGTTAGTCATTGCTGACATCCTTTCATGCATGGACTGAGCCTTAAAGTCAACACGTAGGGCACCAAAATATCACTGTATGCTGCAAGACTGGCCAGCTACTCCCTGTTCGAGCTCATAAGCTGAACAGTTTCCCTTAAAATGTTTGTTCTTAAGTTTTGGCAGGAATTTTTAGTCAAGGCAAGGTAATTTCTCTCTCTTGCTCTTTTTTTTTTTTTTTTTTTTGGAGAGAGACAGAGGAAGGGAGATTGAGAGAGATAATCCGAGCTGGGCATGGAGTCCCAGGCAGGGCTCAGTTCATGACCCGGAGATTATGACCCAAGCTGAGATCATGACCTGGGTTGAAAATCAAGAGTTGGAGGCCCAACCAAATGAGCCACCCAGGTGCCCCAAGTCAAGGTGATTTTTAATTACAAAATGTGTATACAAATGGAAAACACATGTTCAAAGAAAAATAACCAAAGAGCTACCAAAAGGCATAATGTGAAAACTGTTTTCACTCCACCCATTGCTCAGACCCTTAATTGTCCTTTCCTCACGTCATCACTGTTATGTGTTTCTTGTTCTGTTTTCTAGAGATGTTCTATATACAAACAACACTATATGGATAATGATCTTGTTCTTATTTTTGTTTTTGATTCATTTTCTTTTTTCTTTCCTTTTTCTCCTTTTTTTTTGTCCCCCCCCTTTTTTACATGTATGAGTCTACTAATTTTTTTTTTTTTTAATTTAACAAAGTATCTTGTATGACAATTCAGTGTATAAGTCAGGGTTCTCCAATAAGATATATTATGGGGAATTATAAATTTCTTATAAGGACTTGTCTCACATGGTTTTGGGGGCTGAGAAGTCCCAAGATTTGTAGTCAACGAGACCCAGTACAAGCTGACATTGCGGTCTGAGACTAAAGGCTGGAAGAGGCAAGTGTCCTGCTCAAATAGTCAGCTAGGAGGTATTCCCCTTATTTGTGGTAGAGTTGGCCTCTATGTTCTCTTCAGGCCTTCGACTGATTGAATGAGGACTTTCTACCTTAGGAAGGACACTCCACTTTATGAGTAAAGTGGTTTGGTAAACTAAGTTTCCAATTCAGATGTTACTCTCATCCAAAAACACCCTGCGGACACACACAAAATAATGTTTGACCAAATATCTGGGTACTTCATGGCAAAGTTGACAAATAAAATTAGCTATTAAAACTTGTCTTCTATGAACAGACATTTCTGCAAAGAAGAAATCCAAATGGCCAAGAGACACATGAAAAAGTGCTCAACATCACTCGTCATCAGGGAAATGCAAATCAAAGCCACAGTGAGAAACCACCTTACACCACTCAGAATGGCTAAAATTAACATGTCAGGAAATGACAGGTGCTGGCAAGGATGTGAAGAAATGGGAACCCTACCATACTGTTGGTGGGGAATGCAAGCTGGGGCAGCCACTCTGGAGGGAGGTTTCTTAAAACATTGAGAATAGAGCTACCCTATGACCCAGCAATTGCCCTACTGGGTATTTACCCTAAAGATACCAATGTAGTGATCCAAAGGGGCATGTGCACCCAAATATTTATAGCAGCAATGTCCACGATAGCCAAACTATGGAAAGAGCCCAGATGTCCATCAACAGATGAATGGATAAGGAAGACGTGGTATATTTATACAATGGAATAATACTCAGCCATAAAAAAATGAAATCTTGCCATTTGCAACAAAGTGGATGAAACTAGAGGGTATTATGCTAAGTGAAATAAGTCAATCAGAAAAAGACAATTATCATACGATCTCTCTGATATGAGGAATTTGAGAGGCATGGAAGGGGGGCCATGGGGGGAGGGGATGGAAAAATGAAACAAGATGGGACCGGGGAGGGAAACAAACCATAGGAGACTCTAAATCTCAGGAAACAAACTGAGGGTTGCTGGGGGGAGGGGGATAGGGATAGGGTGTCTGGGTGATGGACACTGGGGAGGGTGTGCTATCGTGAGTGCTGTAAATTGTGTAAGACTGATGAATCACAGACCTGTACCTCTGAA
The DNA here is from genome assembly GCF_963455335.1 of Martes martes. Classification (NCBI taxonomy): domain Eukaryota; kingdom Metazoa; phylum Chordata; class Mammalia; order Carnivora; family Mustelidae; genus Martes; species Martes martes. Next base: position 79,655,861 of record NC_137892.1, on the reverse strand, counting down.
ATAACACATTATATGTTAATTAAAAAAATTAAACTAGGCTTTGTAATGAAAACAAAAAACAAAAAACAAAAGCCTGTCTTATTCTTCTTTGTAATTGTAATTAAAAAAAAACAAACTTTTAGAGCGGTTGTAGATTCATAGAAAAATTTAGTGGGGTGTATGAAGATTTCCCATGTATTCCCTGCTACCACATATACACATGTACACAGCTTACTCCACTATCAATGTCTCCCATCAGAGTGGTACGCTTGTTGTAACTGATGGGTCTACACTGAAAAAGCAGCATCACCCATGGTTTACGTTAGGTTCAGTCTTGATATTGTACATCCCAGGGGTTTTGACAAATACATAATGATGTGCATTCACCATCCTAGTATCATACAGAGTAGTTTCACTGCCCTAAAAATCCTCGATGTTTCGGGATGCCTGGGTGGCTCAGTTGGTTGGGCTGCTGCCTTCAGCTCAGGTCATGATCCCAGGGTCCAGGGATTGAGTCCCGCATCGGGTTCCTTGCTCTGCAGGGAGCCTGCTTCTCTCGCTGCCTCTGCCTGCCTCTCTGCCTGCTTGTGTGTTCTCTCTCTCTCTCTCTCTCTCTCTGGCAAATAAATAAAATCTTAAAAAAAAAAAATCCTCAATGTTTCACCTACTTATCCCTCTCTTTCTCCAAACCCTATATCCTCTTATAATATCCATAGCTTTGCCCTTCCTAGAATGTCATAGAATTGGCATCATATAATATATAGATTAGCTTCTTTCACTTAGTAATATGCATTTAAGGATTCTGCATATCTTTTCATAACTTGGTGGTTCAGTTCTTTTCAGTGATGAATAATACTCCATTTCCTGATGTACCACAGTTTCTCTGTCGTTTGTCTACTGATGGGCATCTTGGGTGCTTCCAATTTTGGCAATTAGAAAAGCTGCTATAAACATTTTTGTGTAGGTTTTGTGTGGATTAAAATTTTCAACTCCTTTGGATAAATATCCATGGGTAAAATTGCTGGGTCATGTAGTAAAAGTATGTCTAGTTTTGTTAGAAACTGACGAACTGTCTTTCGAAGTGACTGTACCATTTTGCATTCCCACCAGCAATAAATGAGAGTTCTTGCTGCTCCATATTCTTGCCAGCGTTTGATCTTGTCACTGTCTTGGATTTTGGCGATTCAGGTAAGTGTATGGTGGTATCTTGTGGTTTGAATTTGCATTTCCCTGATGACATATGATGTAGGGAATCTTTTCATATGCTCATCTGTCACATGAATATCTACTTTGATGAGATATCTGTTAAGGTGTTTGACCCATATTTTATTTTTTTTAATATAATTTTATTTTTTTTAAGATTTTATTTATTTATTTGACAGGCAGAGATCACAAGTAGGCAGAGAGGCAGGCAGAGAGAGAGGAAGGGAAGCAGGCTCCCCGCTGAGCAGAAAGCCTGATGCGGAACTCAATCCCAGAACCTTGGGATCATGATCTGAGCCGAAGGCAGAGGCTTTAACCCACTGAGCCCCTCAGGCGCCCCTTGACCCATGTTTTAATTGGGTTGTTGATTTTCTTAATTTTGAGTTTTAAGAATTCTTTGTGTATTTTGGCTAATAGTCTTTTGGTAGATGTGTCTTTTGTGTGTCTATAGTTCTGTGTTTTATATATAAGTCTGAGATCCATATTGAGTTTGCTTTTGTGATGAGTTCAAAGTCTGTGTCTAAATTTATTTTTTTCTTATGTTGATGTCCAGTTGTTTCATCATCATTTGTTGAAAAGATAATCTTTTCTCCATCGTATTGCCTTTGCTCCTTTGTTAAGGAGTTGACTATATTTATATGTGTGTGAATATATACATATCTAAGGTATATATTAGATATAAATATATAGTTTTAAAAACCTAAATATATATAGCTTTCCCAGTATGGTTCCTGAGTTTTGTGTCTCATTTAAAAAAGGATCTTAGTGGGGGCACCTGGGTGGCTCAGTTGGTTAAATGTCTGACTCTTGATTTCAGCTCAGGTCATGATCTATGGGTCATGAGACTAGGTCCCTCATTGGGCTCCTCGCTCAGCAGGGAGTCTGTTGGAGATTCTCTCTCTCCCTCTCTGTCTGCCCTCGACCCCTTGAGTTGTGCTCAGGCTCTCTCTCAATAAATAAATAAATAAAGCTTAAAAAAAAAAGATCTTATATTTTAGTTATTTTGTTGTGTCATGTTTTCATGTTTTTAGGCATGGTTTTAGATTGAATGGTAATTTGAGAAATCTTTGTTCAATTGTGCATTTGTAAAGAGTTTATCAAACTCAAGTCCTTTTCCTGAGAAAGTATACTTTATTAATCTCTCTCTCTTCCTTTACCTGTGGTTTTGATTCAGTGGAAAATAATTTTCTGTTAGAGACATCCAAACATGGAATCAGGTGGTTCTTGAGTACCTCTCTGTCCCTGAAATTGTTCAAATTGAAATTGTTTCATGAATATTGGAAAGGGACTATTTCCTGCATGGTTGGGACAAAATGTAGAGCAGGACAAGATAGGGCCAGGTGCTTAATTTTACATTTTCAAGTAGCATACTTAGGGAAGTAGAAAGCAATAGGTAAATTTAATTCAAAAATACATTCTATTTGGCTCAAAGTACCCCAAATACTATTTCAACACATAATCAAAATAAACAATATTAATAAGATATTTTATATTCTTTTTGCATCCCAAGTCTTATCCAGAGTGCGCTTTACACTTACAACGCATCTCACTTCAGACTAGTCACATTTCAAATGCACAGTAGTCACAAGTAAACTGTGGCTACTGGCTAGTGCATTGGATATCACAGTTATAGACAGGACCCATTCCAGAGGTGAGTCTTTTCATTGAGTAGCCCAGTAAATGGTGCTGGACCATTTAAAATATGGCAGTGGATAAGTGTGGATAAGCAGAGAGAGCTCAGGGCTGAAGAAGGGAGGCCAGAGCTCTTTTCTTGATACCTTACCAACTAGTGGAGTATGGACTTTGTTCTACCTCTCTATATCAGTTTCTTCATCTTCACAATGCAAGCCCTAATACTTACTTCACTCATCTTGCAGATCTATTGTGAGGCCTGGAAGAGATATAAGGTGTGAAGATGCTCTGAAGAGTAGAAAGCACAGTAAATGTGATGAGGCAACCACTCAGCAGTGGTTCTGTTCCCAGTTCTGCCACAGGCTTGTTGAACAGCCTTAATCTCTGTATGACTCAGTTTTTCCAACCGTTAAGCAGGATATATTTTAAAATCCTTTGAAGTGAATGATATAATGATAGTAGATGAAATAAATTGTTGTAATGTGAATTTTCTGGGTAGTCCATCACAGTTTCTCATCCCCCAAAGATTTCAAATTATAAGTGAGACATGTAAAGAGTAGACATTGAAGGATAGAAGTCAGATTGAACAAACTCTGGATTATGGGCTGCTTTGTTTCAGATTCCAGCTCTGTACTGTGCTAATTGAGTGACACAGTTTTCATATCTGTAAATTGGGGATCTTAATAGTAATTCCTTCATAGATACTCTATGAAGTTTAAAAGAACCAATACACATAAGAGACTTATCACAAAGCCTGGCACATGGTAAGCCTCAGTAAGTACACATTATTGTCAATGCTAGAGAAATGACTGAGAGATGGTACCTCACAGTCTGTTAGCTCCCTATGACTGCTCTAACAACTTACTGCAAACATGATGGCTTAAAACAATAAATAATTGTTCTCTTACAGTTCTGAGAGTCAGAACTCCAAAATCCATTTCACTGGACTAAAACCAAGAATTGGCTGGGCTACACCCCCTTGGGAGACTTTAAGAAATAAACCGTTTCCTTGCCTTTTTTAGCTTCTAGGGCTCCATTTTTGCGTTATTTGTATTATGGCCCCTTCGATCTCCAAAACTATCACTGTAGCATTTTCAAAAATTTAAGGACTGGTCCATGTCGGGCCTAGGATTAACATCAGAGAGAAGGGCGCTGTGGTCATAACTTGTACTTTAGGATTAATGCTACCGGGAGAGAAATGATACTTTAGAATCGTGTTTCTAGGCTGGTCTCAAGAATGAAAATGCTACCTTCATGCACTGTTTCTACAGACACTTAGTGAAAAAGAGCTTTGTTGTTTATCTGTTTTCTATAACCTGATTGCTAAATCAGAGTGGTTCTATAATGTTGCTCTGCCTTATGGAATAAAAATACTTTCCGACCACAGTAATACCATATTGGAGGAGGGGAGTATCCTGTTCAATTTGATCCTTTGTCTCTCCTCCTCCTCCTCCTTCCTCTTCTTCTTTAAATGAAGGTTTTCTTCCCAGTGTCTTTCTTCTATCTTCCCCAAGTGTTCATTGAGAGTGTCTGGGATAATACCTATTGTGATTGCTGTCCGTGCTTCAAATATTTGAAGGTAGTTATGTCCTCATTACATCTTATCTTTTCCAGATTAAGTAACTCTTGTTTATTTCAAGTAATACCTTTGACTACCTGTTGTGTGCCAAGCAATAGGTTAAGGCCTCATGTTGAGTAAGAAGACAGAATAATAATAGGGGATATAGTAGGATCTATCCTAATAGAAGTAATAGAGGGACTTACCGCATATTTGTAGGTGGATCAAGGAACTCTTCACAGAGAAGATGACTCTGGGGCTAGGTGTTGAAGCATGAGTAGGAGTCTATAGAGGCACCAATAGAGTAAGCGCATTTTAGGTAGAGAAAATTAGAGAACAGCATGCTGTTCAAACCCATACATGGAAAAGATGACAGATTCTCCTCCTGAGTATACTCTTCAAAAAGAGGTGCCTTTTCAATAATTTTAAGGTAACTTGTTGACATGATGGTAATGTAATGAAGAGGCTTTGATGAAAAGACATTAGAGAAAATGAAGAGAAAACAGCTCTAACAAGGCATGTAGAGAAGGTGCTCATATGTTCTGTCTGCCAAGAAGCAGATATTAAGATGTAATTCAATAAGCAAGAAATTGCTTGGGAGAGGAGCAAAAGGAGCCAGGAGAGCCTTCAGACCATGATACAGCTTTTCTACCTGTGAAGGGCAGAAGGCAAGAAGGATGATTCAGTAGAAAGAGTCCTTTACTTCTGGACACTTTCAAGAAAGACTTGGCCAGCCTGATGGGGAGACCTCAGGCCAAAGTTGCCCGTTAAAGGAGAGATGCCTCTCTTCCAAATGTGTTTTAGAACATTTGCCCTGCTCAGACTGAGAGTAGCTTTTAGAGATTGTGGCATCTGCATGAATGAGGTAGTAGATTTGGAGGAGGAGCACCAGGAGATCCAGTCAGTAGGATCCCTGCCGTAGGACATCTGAGTGGCACATTTTTATAACTGCCTAGAGGGTACACCTATGAGCAGTGATTCAGGCCTTACCCGTTTACCCAGCATCTCACATTCCGTCAGAGTTCTACTTTTGATGGTGGAACTGGTTCACAGCTTTCTTTCTGGCTTGCTTGCTTTCTTGCTTTCTCTCTCTCTCTCTTTCAAGATTTATGTATTTATTTGAGAGAGAGAGAGAGAAAGAGAGAGAGAGCAGAGTGAGGGGCAGAAGAAGAGGGAGAGAGGGTCCTAAGCAGACTGTACACTAGACTGCATATCACAACCCTGAGATTGTGACTTGAGCCAAAACCAAGAGTTGGATACCTAATGGACTGTGCCACCCAGGGGCCCCCTGATTTGCAGTTCTAATCATATCCATGGGAAATGCAAAGAGTTTGGTAAGTTTGGAGTGTAGAATGCAGAGAAAGGAGTAACAAGAGGTGGGATTAGCCATGGAGAAAAACTTCATGGGCTTGGAGTCCATGCTAAGGAGTTTGAACTTTATCTTACAGATAAGGGAGTTTAAAGCAGAAGAACAACTTCATATTTGATTTTTCATAAGATTACTCTGCTTATAGTGATAGAAGTGGATGGAAGTGACTTCAGATAGAAACAAGGAGACTAGTAGGGAAGTTTTGCAATAGTTTAAGCAATGGATGTTGGAAGTGAAGTAAGTCAGGGTGGATGGAGAGAAATGAGTGAATTTATTACAGAAACTGACAGGATTGAGGGATCAGTTGTCAATGGTGGCATAGGTGGTTCGAGGGTGATATCTAGGTTTCTAAGTTGGGAGGAGGGCTGAATAGATTATGTCACTAACTAACTAACAAACAGATTGTGTTAACTAACCAATATGGTACATACTGGAAGAGAAACAGATGGGGTGAGGGGAGAGAAGTAAGTTAAGTTTTAGACATGTTGAATTACAGGTCCTACCAACTATATTTCCTGATATAGTTTCTAGACTCTTTATGATACTGGTTGTTCTCTTGGATACACTCCAATGCATATCTCAAATGTGTTATGGATCACAATAAATCCAATCCTGGATGTGATCAGACCTCAAGGGAATGACAGCTACATTTTCTTTTAATGTAGCCTAAGACCGCGTTAGCTCTTTTGGCAGCAGGCTCAGACTGTGGGCTTATTTTGAGGTTGTCATGCACTTAAGCCTTGAAGTCTTTTTCACATGAACTGTTTTCAAGGCAACAGTTTCTTTTTCTTTTCCTTTATTTTTAATTTAATTTTATTGAAGTATAATTAACATACAATGTTATATTAGTTTTAGGTATACAACATATTGATTCAATAATTCTGTATTTTATTCAGTGCTCACCATGATAAGTGCAGTTGCCGTCTATCATCATACAAAGTTATTACAGTATTGTTGACTATATTCCCTGAGCTATACTTTTCATCTCCATAACAACAACCAGACTCTTAAATATAGAGAACAAACTGGCAGTTACCAGAGGGGAGGTATGTGTGTGGGGAATGCGTGAAATAGATAAAGGGGATTAAGAGGTACAAACTTCCAGTTATAAAATAAATAAGTCAAGGCAATTCTTTATTCTGCAATTGATTTTTTTAAGTTTAGGTAAAATGTTTTTCATTTGTTTCATTAAATTTTATGTTGTGAGTTTAGTTATATTATTCTAGCCTGTTCAAAGTTATTTTCAAATGTTGATTCTCTTACTTATTTGTTATATCTCTAAACTTTGTGATATCTTTGTGTTTGAAAAGCACGTTTTATTCTAACCATTGATAGAAACGGAACAGGACTCATAGAGAATTTCATACCACGCAAGACCTCCTTCTTATTTGACAGACCTCCATTGGTCAACTCTCTTTGGAATATATTTTTAACTAACTACATTTATCTATCATGATTTCAAGAATATTTTAGACATTGCCAATGTGTTGTTGAACTCAGATATTCTTTGTCTCCAGAATTTCCTTGGCCTGCCACTTAGTGACCCTATCAGAAGGCATGACTTGTCTGTAAAGAGCCTCGGGTAGTGCTCAGTACTTACTACTTTCTTAAGTTCAGAAACCATCTGTTTAGACATGTACTCCTGGGGTTTGTTGTCAAACCATGAGGATTTCATTTTCATAATCTTCTTTTGTCTGTTTTTGAAAATAAGAACCTTTGACCTTTCCAAGTCTTTTGACTGTCATCCCAGTCTTCTGTACTTCCCCTGCCCCCAAATTAGTGTCTTAGTTATCATTCAAGTAGGTTCCTTTGGAATTCAGTATAATGTAGTGATGAAGAATGCAGCTAACCTGCTCAGGCAGGAATCCTGGCTGTGAAATTTTGGCAGTTTATTTACCCCTCTTAACTCTGGTTCCTTATCTGTGAAATATGGCGAATAGTAGTACCTATCAAGTTGTTATAAAGATTAAACGTGTCAAGGACTTAGAGCAGTGGTTGCCAGGTAGTGGGCACTCATGAATTTAGCTTTGTTATTACTCTAGGATGTCATCTGTTTGGATCTGATACCCTCTTTTCTTAACTATTTCTTCACCCTATCTTCTCTCTGATTCTCTATTAACTATGACATTCTCTTCTTTAGAGTTTGAAGACTCTTCTTTTTGATAAAGAAAATAAAGTTTTAGCTGTGAAATTAAACCAATGGAAAGTAGATTTTAATAAAATAACTTAGTTCCTTTTAACTTCTAAGGTACAGAATGATTTATTGACCTATTTTCTTTCATTAGAATAGCCTTTTGCTTGAATTTTGGAATTAAATTCCCTCTTTTTGCTTTTGTCTGTTGGGACTTTTCAGGTTTGCACATGTCATACAATAGTCCTCTGGAAGACATTACTGAGTGTCCAGGAGCAGTGTCTAAATGTTTGGGAGTGTCAGTTCCCACATCTCTAAAATGAGGACCCTAGAAGATTTTAGTATGTGCTGAGTCTATAGATTGGTTGACATTCCACTATAAGGTCTAGCTATTGGGAAAGGTTTAGGCATAAGGGTGCTAGACCTAGATTTCTTAGGGAGAAAAATAGTAGGACTCAAGGACCAGGAAGTTTTCTCACAGGGTCTGGAAGCCTCCTGACATTAAAGACTTCCTACTCCCATAACAACTCTGTCAAGTAGAGTCAACAGTCCTGTGGTTACTTCTTAAAACAGCTGTAACTATTAAGTGATTCTGTGGAGCTCAGAATTAGATTTTGTGAGTTCTCAATATATGAAACCATTCTATGTGAGATCTCTGTAAAACCAGCAATTCTAAGCAAAATTGTCTCCATTTTGTGAATAAACAAATGGTCTTGTCCATGAATAAGACAGTCAGGTTTCCTGTGTCTAAACCTTCTAGAAGGGATAAGCTTGCCAAATTAAAACCTGACCTGGACAATAGTTAAAGCAGTAAAAACAGATTATATTCAGGACTAATACAAGTGAAAAGAACTCTTAGAATATGTCCCTCTATTTGGGCTCAATTCCAAATACAGCTTGGGCAAATGGGAATTTATAGCCAAGGAGCACGGTCCCGTTGGTGGGTTGAAAATCACTTAGAGAAAGCACCTGGGAGACTTAACATGATTCTTGCTGAATAATAGATACCAAGGGTATAGGATGAAGCATCTGGTCAGATATTGAGAATGGAGGTTCTCTCTAAATGGACTTAGCAGTATTCTTGCTAAAATTGGGCTCTTGAAGACATGCTCAGGGATAGGGCCTGCTCAAAAGAGGTGGCCCAGAGCAGCCTGACTAAAATTTGGTCTGGGGGCTGGGGTTGGGAAACACTGTATCAAGCTCTGTAAGAATCTGCCTTTGTCTCAAGACAATTTTGATGACTTTTCCTTTTCCCATTCCCTTTACTTGCACTCAATATAGGGTTTGTGGAATCTGATAGCTGTGGAGGAAAGCTGGCTGGGGAGGATTTTTTAACTGGTGCGAGTTCACAAGATGAGATGATAAGGACTTTTTTTTTCTTTTTTTCTTTTTTTTTTTTGGGATTTCCCCTGTGTCCCCAGCCTCCTTCTTCCTGGATGATTTTGGGTTGCTGCTTTGAACAAAAGCTTAGGAGAAATCCTTGGTAAGTTAGACTATTAAGTCTAAACTGAACTACCAAGTCTCAAGGCAAGATAAGGGACATTAGAAGGAAAACTTACTGAGACTTAAAATCTTTCCTATTTTTACTTGGAGGCTTTATTTCAAGGAAGGAATCAAATGCTTCTTTCTTTTGGAGAAATAAAGAAATGGTACTTTTTTTGGATCTCTTCCTGAGACTTATTCAAGGACCCCGGGGAAGTGGAGTGTAACAGGAGCAGTAACAATTTATTTAGCTAAATATGCAGTTGTATTTTCTTACTTCCACACTGTGCTGCTGTGGTTAGACCCCTTCCCCCAAACTGTCAGCTAGGTGTATTATTAGCACTTATTCAGAACCCAGACAGCAACTCCTCCCAATGCTGTTTTATGGAATCATAAAATGCTTTGAAATGTGTCATTCTGGCCAAACCCACCTCTCTCAGTGGAATCCCACAGACACCTTTTTACTCTCCTTTTAGTTCTCTAGAGGATATCATCATGGTGGCCTTCATTAAAAATGGGTTTTTGTCATTTCTAGGCTTGGATGGGAGCCAGGTACTTCCTCGAAAACCTTTGAACTAAAGGGCTTAAGCAGCTGTTGGAGCCGATTCTTAGAAAATTTGAAAATGATTTTCAATTTCATAGTACCTGAAAATAATGTGTGTGTGTGTGTGTATGTGTCCGTGTGTGTGTGTGTGTGTGTGTGTGTGTGAATGTAATAGGCCATTTTTGGTTTCAATTTGAATGGAAAAATTCAATTTGAATTTTCCGTTTGAAAGAGAAAGAACAGCTTCTTTACCCACCCCCACCCTCCTCATTTTTTAGTTCCTTCAAAATCCAGAGAACTCTGGCTTGTGTGTCTTTGTTTCTGGGCATCAGAAACGTGGTGGTGAAAGAGAACAGCCCTGTTTGCTGTTGAGGAGGAAGTGAGGGTTAGGGGACTTGAGAAGGACTTCCCCTTGGTTTTCTAGGACCTTCCGGACAATTGCCTGGCTTCTCAGTTCTTATTTTTAAGTCTAAAGGACTGAATACATGGAGTGAATTTTTCCATTTGTTCTAAGAACTGGTTAATAAAATACCACCAGGCAGCTCATTTTTCTCCTGACTTGTATGCATGGAAAGCACTGATCTAAGTCTGCTCTTATTTTCCTTAGCCCATAAGAAATGTCAAATAAAATGGATAAATAGAAATGATTTCATATCCATTATGCATTAATATTGAATTAAAAATTTAAAAACTACAGAGTTAAAAATTTGGGGCTTATTTATTTTAGAGCCTGATGTAGGTCATTTATCACTCTTTACTACCCCTTTTCATAGTAATCTCGATAGACCTCTGTCTATTATACACAAGTGGGCTGTGTACTTCAGCAAGTCAGAGAAAATCACATATGCAGATGTCACTGTGGATTGTTTAATCAAGATGTTTAAATGGCAAACATCCAGGCAAAAAAAGCAAAAGCTAATCAGATAAATTAAGAAAAAAATAACAACCCAGAGAATAATGAATGATTGATGTACAGTGTAGTTAGGCAAAAGACTGTTCTAGTTTTAGATTCAACTTTGGCCTTTTATTGTCCTACTTCTGCTTCTTTTATCTTACAGAAGCTATTCTCAGACTTTCAGATAACCTGGTCATTGAATTTCACAGTCCATCCTTGAGTATGGTCTCCCACGAATACCTTTACATTGACGATAGCTGTAATTTAATTAACTCTCAGGGAGCGACTATTAGGCAGCCAGTTCAGTCTGATTCCATAGCCTAGTGCATGCATCAAGACAGTGACCCTAAAATTGGATGCCCTCAGTCAAGTTCACATAGTCCTCAATGGGCTCCGGATGTCAGAGAGATGTCATCTGTATTGAAAAATTAACATAAATTCATTTTTATACTTTAAAGATATGAATATATTTAAATTCACATTTATGTAAATACAGGTGTATTTATAGGTACTCCTCCATCTAGTGAATTAAACTCTCAATATGTGGATATAATTTACACCCAACAGTTCTCAAGCCATGTTTCATTGAGCCTAGGAGGTGCCCCAGGTGAGCCACTTTATGGGCGGGAGGAGAGCTTGAGAATGTGGACTTCTAGGCATTTCTACCACAGCTGATCTATGCCCTCCCTCTTTTATTTGTTTATACTGGGGGTGTGATGAACTGGGTTCAAAGAGTTCTCAAGCTCAAATCTTAAGAAACTGCTCAGATTTAAAAAGTCATTCTGGTGTGAGCTACCAGTTTCTTCCTCCTAAGATATTGATGAATGCTTTTGTGTCAGGATTGTAGAGTAACGATCCTCTTTTGGCCCTAGTCTTGCTACTGGTTCTCTCTTCTTCCATGACCCTCTCTATTGCTATCCCACACTTTTGTTATGCAGGTCTTCTATTCTGCAGAAACTTTTATAACACCTGAAGCAACCCTCTGTCTGTACGCTTTGTAAAGCCACCACCCTCCTTTACCAAAATGTTTCTTTTTTTAAAAGATTATTTATTTATTTATTTGACAGACAGAGATTACAAGTAGGCAGAGAGGCAGGCAGAGAGAGAGGAGGAAGCAGGCTCCCTGCTGAGCGGAGAGCCTGATGCGGGGCTTGATCCCAGGACCCTGGGATCATGACCTGAGCCGCAGGCAGAGGCTTTAACCCACTGAGCCACCCAGGCGCCCCCCCAAAATATTTCTAATAGAAATAGATGGTAATCACACCCCCAACCTTGGGGCAGTGCCTCAGTTTGGATATTTAAACTTTCTGTTTGCTTCTAGCATTATCATCTTTTGATCAGACTATATATATACTTACATTCTCTGATTATAAAATACTAAATAGCAATTAAGGAAAAGTTGGAAAATATAGAAAACATAATAGACCATCTGTAGAATATATGCTGATGTTACCTCTTCAGTCCTGTTGATGTTATCTTTGACTCTCAAGAACTTTGCTCTTCACTCTCTGCATTTATACTTCTCAAATTCTCTTCCTTGACTGTTGCCTGAACCACATTATTTTTTCTACATAATTAGAGCAACAGAGCTTTCTTTTTCTTTGAAGTTTTAGATCAGACATAAAGTTCTCCCATGTATGAGCTGATTCTTTAGTCAGCTCTGGTTTACATTCTTCCTTTACTTGTCTATGATTAACATCTTCAGTACTTTGGCTCTAATCAAGGAAATGACTTTTCCTTTTAATTGCCACCCTCATACTCCTGTGTGGTATACATTCTCTTCTGGATGTTTTGATTAGTCTTGTATCCCTCACTTGACAAATCACTTCATTCTCACTTTCCAAATCTCTTTTTAGAGTTTTATCTTTAAAGTAGTGCTGAAAAAAAATTTTTTTTCCTTTCTAATTTAATTTGTGGTTTTCTTTTCATATAATTCGCTTCCCAAATCTTTTGAGGTCCATTAAAACAAATAAACAGACAAAACAACAATTTGCATAAAGTTACAAAAAGATCTATGAGTAGAGTGGAGACTAGACCCTTACAAGTCCAAATTTTAGTTCTATGATCTCTCTTCAATGATGATGTCTCTCATTACTCTCTTAATAGAAAACTAATAAGATCTGAGGATGAAATTTTCATTAATCCTGAATAGTACTGACTCAAACATTCAGATAATTCATTATGGTTTCATTTCAGAAGGGAGTAGAACAGAGTGGTCAGAACGAGAAATGAACTGCTTCGTTCCTCCTGAAATGTGCTCTTTTCATTTATCTAAGTCTTTTCCGATCTTTGGGAACATACAAATGGTGAACTATTTTCAACTTTTTTGGCATCTTAAGAGTAAGGACTTCCCTGATCCCTCCATTTAAAACAGAAACTCACCATCACCCTGGTCATTCAGACAATAGTTTTCAGAGACAAAAGTTTTCCCATGGAATTTTTTACATTTCGATATATTAAACCTTTGCTTTTTCATTTGTTTATTCTTGGATCTTCTCCCCACTCCCACTCCCCACTGGAATTTAAGCACCAAGGGCAGGAATATTTGTTCATTGCTCTGTCCCATTCCCCCTCCTCTCCATTCCCTCAGATAGTGGTCAAGCTTATAGTGGGTGTCCCTAAGGATTTGATGGGGAAAAAAAAAATCAACAAATGAATTTGTTAAGCCTCAGAACATAATCAAGCAGGAATCAATTTACCTCAGCTATATGGCAAAGGTCTCAGGACCCAGAGTTTCCTTTTTCTCCTGTAAACAACTAAGTTTTGCAAATGAAAAGATGCAGTGATATACCTAATTCATGGAAATACCTTGAAATGCATTTTGCAACTCTAACTGTAGACCCAGATGTTTGATAAAAACACTCCTTAAGACCACAGGATATGTAAATTTGATTAGATCCTTCAGCCAAATGACAACTATGAGCAAACAGAACATATACCCTGTGCATTACAGCAGTGTCTGACAGCTGCGTCAGACCTAACCAGCCTGTCAACACTTATACTGGCCTGCTCTTTTAGAGATCCCTGGCAGCACTTGTCATGCCAAGAGCTTGGCAAACAAAGTGTCTCTGTGGGAATAAACTGGTTAATTTGCTTTTGCTCCAGCTGGTTGAAGCTCCATTACCTGCCAAGTTTGTTTAATGTGGTTGTCATTGTCCTCTTGCATCTTGTCTCCAGTCTGGTTGCACTGTTGTGTGGGACTGTTACTATAATAACCACAGTGAATGTATTATTCTGAGCCAGAATCATTTTTATTTTATCACAATAAGGATTTGCTTTTGTCCTGAAATGCTAGGTAGATCTCAATGCCAATCATCTCAGGGCTACTTTGTCTATACTGATATAGATGTCTGATAATCTCTATTTTGTCTTCTCATCTTTTTTTTTTTTTAATTGTTTCTGGGGTTGTTCTAGCTTAATTGTACATTTCTAGTTTAAAAGCAGTACTTGGTAGGTAAGAAGTGTTAGAGAAGAAAAAATCAAGAGAATTTTTATATTGCTAATAATGAAATCTTTTGCTTTGGAAGTATGTTGCCAATTCTGTGGAAGAAAAGAAGGATGTGACATTATATGACTATATATAGTAGCATTCATGGTTACTTCCTATTGGTGGTGAAATCTGGTAGGATTCCCTGTGTTAAACTGAGAAGAGTCAACAGAAAGAAGTTATGAGGACTCTCGCTATTGTGTCAATTTCCAAGAAGAAGGGGAATGGGTAAATTTAGTCCTGGACCAATTTTCAGAAATAATAAGTTTCACTGAAATTGTGTTAGGTCAAATAATGATATATATCCCTTTTACGTTCTGGTACTTTGCCGATGTAGGTGTACACACATACACATACCTTCACACTCCTCTCACGTCCAAGTATTCACAAAATCCTCCCCATTACATGTTTCCCAAATACAGGCCCATTTTTCCCTCTTAGAATGAGTGGCTGTAGTGGTGCATGGAGGGAAATGTCCTGACCTGTAAATTCCAGATCTCAGCTTTTGGTCCTGGCCCTTTTATAAACTCACTGTAAGCCAAATAATTCTTCTTAGCCTTAGTATGGTTATTATAGACTGAATTGATAAAAATATTTGTTGTCCCAACCTCACAAGGTTGCATGAGAGTCAGATGAGATAGTATATGTGAAAACCGAGAATTATAGAGGATTGTGCACACAAAGACGTCATGGTTGTTTTGAGTACCATAGTGCAGTCTGATCAGTGGAGGATGGCAGGGAGAGGAAGTTCGTATTGCCTGCTAGCCATTCAGGGCAGCACTCAGAAATCCCAGCAATCACCTTTCCTTCTTTTGGGGATCTGTATTGAGGGAGCACACACTAAAAAACAAAGCCAATGAGAGACTAAATACCACGTGTGATGGTTAATTTTATGTATTGACTGGGTTAAGGGGGAGAGCTGGTAAATATTATTTCTTCATGTATTTGTGAGGGTATCTCAGGAAGAGATTAATATTAGAATCTGTAGATTGAATAAGAAATCACCCTCACTCATGTGAATAGGGATCATTCAATCCATTGAGGGTCTGGATACGACACAAATGTTGAGGAAGGGCAAATTTGTTTTCTGCTTGCACTGAGACATCCATCTTCTCCTGTCTTTGGACATTGACACTCCTGGTTCTCAGACTTTCAGACTCCAACTGAGAGTTGTACTGGCCCGTCCCCCTGCCCCCATCCCTCCTTCTCACGCTTTCAGACTTGGACTGAATTATGCTATCAGCATTTCTGGCTTTCTAGATTGCAGATGGCAGGTTGTGGGACTTCTTGACCTCCATAACTTTGTGAACCAATTCCTATGATAAATCCCCTCTTATAAATGGCTCTTTATATATTCTCTCCATTCAATTTCTCTGGAGAACCCTGGCTAAATGACCACTTTATTAATGTTTGATAAACATCCTATAACTTCATTTTATAAAAGTTGTATTGGAAAACAGGTTAGGCTCTAGGCCTGTGGGAGGCTTCCTACTTGATTGCTCTTGAATGTAAAGGCCCCATAATTATAAACAGAGAAGGTGGAAGGGAAGATGTGATTGAAGAGCAAGAGTGAGCAAGTGAGCTAACTGGTTCTAACCATGAGGGAAAGAGCCCTAGAGCCTGGCCATGGTCAGCATAACACATGGAGGTGGGAAAACATGAAAGAGCCCCTGCTTTCAAGACACAATCACTCCCTGTGCCTTGGTCTCAGACAGATTAGAAGAATGATTTCTCCTCCTTCGGAGTTGGAGGTGAGGGGTAGCACATGCAGCGTTAGGCGGAGATATGAAAACATGTGACAAAGGAGCAGAATTTATCTGTGTCTGCTCAGGGAAGAAGACATAGTCCACCACAAAGGAATGCAGGAAGGAAAGGAGAAAGAGCCATGTGGGGATAAGGGCTCATTGTACCAGACTCCATAGGACATAGAAGTTTATGAACCCTGCAGTTTGGTACCTCATCAGTACCATAACTCTGGGCTGCTAGGGAAGAAAAGCTAGGAAGAAGATGAAGATGGACATGTGTGTGCTCGTGTTTGTAGGACAGTATGTTTTCTTCCTATTGCCTGAAGATGAAGCATGAGTGAAAACTTGCTAATGGTTACTTAGGAGTTTTGTTCACTGTCTTGTGTTTTCATCTTATAAATAGATGGACTGCATTGTGGGGATACTACCCCTGTGGGCACAATTAGAATGTCTTTCTCAGTAGCTATGATTTAAGACAATGTGGATTTTTTTCTGTTCTCCTTTTTGAGTTCTGAGAGATAAAGTGAAGATATGAGACCAAAGACAACGGGGCATCTTAAGAGCTGAAAGGTTTTATGTTCAGATTTTGTTCCCTTATACAAAGTTAGCTAATATTAGGTCATGGGTAATGTAGACATCTCATCCATATAGATGGGGGAATAGAAATGACAACCTCCTCTCAGTGAATTTTTATTTTTGTTTATTTTGGACTTTTTAAAAGGTTAAACATGTTAAGTGTCTCCAGATTACAAATTTAATTTTTTAGAACAAAATCTGAGGGGACTAAAATAGGATACGCTCTGTTTTCTGTAGTAAATTCTGTTAAATGGAAAAGCTCATGATACTGTTTCAGATGAAACAACATCTAATGCTTTTACGTTATTGATTCCAAATGTCCTGTGGTGTTTCATGATTTTACAACTATTTCCATCCTTTTACTCACTTAGTAGGCTATACATAAAAACTTCAAATCCTGGAAATGATTGTGGGTGCCACAAAGAGATTTAAACCAGCATCTTCTGAGAAAAATATAGGTCTTTCAGCCCTGAAATTTTAATTTAGCAATTTTTTAAAAAGTAACAAAGTAAATAGACATCTTTTCCTTCTCTAAAAATTGAGCCCAGGACCAACAAGACCACTGTTTATAGAATGGCTTCAGCCTACTTATTGTTCGTTTAGAATCTTGGATGAGGCCCTGTACACAGTAGGTACTTAATATAAAAAGGATCCAGCCATCAGTTGATGATACTAATTTGCACTTGTACCCCACTTTCATTCATCTTCTTATTTTTTTTTTTGAGGAGCAAATTACACTAAAACTACTGCTACACCCTAGCCACTTGGGAAAACCTTATTGTTCTTAATTTTTCTAGTCTCCCAAAGTATAAGTGGATTTAGATTCTAGTAGGTTCGTGGGAAGAATGTAGAGAGCTGTATTGTTTATGCAGTATCAACAGAGTAAATGAAAATTTGGAAACGTGAATTAATATGTATGTGCACATGTGATGTGATAGTTCCAAAAAGTGTTTTTCTCTTGAACTGATTGATTATTTTGGTGTCATATGGACCCTGTTACTTTCCTAAAATTATGATTAACCACTTCTAAGAATTTTTCATATTCTTATTGCGTGTTTTTTTTTTTTAAGATTTTATTTATTTGACAGAGGGAGGGAACACAAGCAGGAGGAGTTTGGAGGGAGAAGCAGGCTTCCCACTGAGCAGGGAGCCCAATGTGGGGCTTGATCCCAGGACCCTGGAATCATGACCTGAGCTAAAGGCAGATGCTTAATGACTGAGCTACACAGGTGCCCCATCTTTTCAAAAATGGTTGTAATATTTTATACTCTTACCAGGAGTGTTGAGAATTCAGTTGCTTTGCAGCCTCACCAACACTTCTGATTATCAACCTTTGTTTTAACAAGCTATTCTAGTATTTGTGCAGGGACATCCACTGCAGTTTTAGTTTTCATCCCCTGATGGCTATTCATATTGGGTGTGATTTTATTGTGAATTTATGTGATGATTGGCCATTTGCATATTTTTGTGTGTGAAATATCTGTTAAAAATCTTCTGCCCATTACATGTGATGTAATGAGCACTGAGTGTTATATAAGACTGGTGAATCACTGACCTCTACCTCTGAAACTAATAATGTTAATTAATTGAATTAAAACATCAAGAGAGTTATATATATTTATTAACTTAAAAGTGTTTATAAAAACTTATTCACTGTAATTTTGATTAATGGAGAAAACATTTCATCAGTTGGAAGTACAGGAAGGCAACATTTGTATATAAATAAATAACCCTATTTAAAAAATAAAAGATATTTCAAAGCAAAAAAAAAAATTCTTCTGCCCATAAAAAAATTGGGTTGTCTTCTTAATATTAAGAGTTCTTTTTAAATTCTGGCATCAAGATCTATGTCAGATACATGTATTGTATATATCTTCTCCAACATAGCTTGTCTTTTAATTTTCTTAATGGGATCTTTCAGAGAATTGAAGTTTTTAATGTTAAAAAATTCCAGTTCATTAATTTTTTCATGGTTCATGCTCCTTGTGACTTTTGTAGTAGTTACAGAATCTGTAGTAATATCCCTTGTGTCATTCCTGATAACTGGTAACTTGTTTTTTATCTTTGCCTCGCCCCCTTCCTCTCTTTCTCTCCCTCTCTTCATAAATTTAAGTAGAACTTTACAAAATTTGTTAACATTTTCAAAGAGCTGGTTTGGGTTTTATTTATTTTTTCTCTTTGCTATTGTATGATACCTTTATTTTTCTTCTTATTTTCTTCCTTTTACTTAATTTGGATTTAATTTGCACTTCCTTTTTGAGCTTCTTAGGATAATACCTCAGGGCATATATTTTAGCCTTTTCTTCTTCTCCTCTAATAGATGTATTTAAAGCTATAAATTATCCTCTAAATACCACTTTAGCTGTGTCTCACAAACTTTAATACGTTGCATCTTATTTTTATTCAGTTAAACATATTTTGTTTTTAAAAATATTTTTAGAAGATTTATTTGATAAATAAGATAAATATTTATTTATTTTAGAGAGAGAGAGACCCTCCTGTCGATTGGCAAAGGGAAAGGGAGAGAGAGTCCCAAGAACACTCTACACTGAGCATGGAGCCTGACATGGGGCTTGATCTCACAACACTGAGATCATGAGCTGAGCCAAAACAAAGAGCTGGGCACTTAACTGACTGAACCACCCAAGTGCCCTTCAACATAATTTCTAAACTTCTTCTTCTTTTTTTTATTGTTTGACTGATGGATTACTTAGAATGTGTCACTTAATTTCCAAATAGTTGGAAACTTTTCAGATACCTTGTTTTATTGATTAATCATTTAATTCTCTTGTGGTCTGAGAGCATACTCTATTTAATATCAGTTCTTTTAATTTCTTGAAATTTGTTCTATAGCTGAGCTATAAGTGGTATATTTTGGTGAATATTTGATAAGCACTTGAAATGAAAGTGTAGTTGGCTGTTACTGGGTCTTGTGCTTTATAAATATTGATTAAGTCAAATTGGTTTACTTTTTTTTAAAGGTTATATATCCTTATTGATTTTTTTATTTATTCTGTCAATTCCTTATAAGGGATTGAAATCTTCAAAAAATTTTAGATATCTTTTTTAAATAAACAGGTTATGAAAAGTTGTATAATTGATTTCAGCTCACATTCCATTGACAAAATTTAAGTTATATATTCATATAGGAGTTAAGAAATGTAGTCTCGGGCACCTGTGTGGCTCAGTCGTTAAGCTTCTGCCTTCGGCTCAGGTCATGATCCCAGGGTCCTGGGATCAAGCCCCACATTAGGCTCCCTGCTCAGTGGGAAGCCTGCTTCTCTCTCCATTCCCCTTGCTTGTGTTCCCTCCCTCACCATCTCTCTCTGTCAAATAAACAAATAAAATCTTTAAAAAAAAAGAAAGAAATGTAGTCTCTACATGGGAGTCATGTATGTAGATGAAAAGGGGATTCTGTAACTTAAAAGAAAAGAAAGAAAGAAGGATCGAAGTTGGGGCAAAATGTTACATCTCTACCACAATAATTAAAACATAACCTACCTGGATCAGACCATAAATTCTGTAGGTGTTCAGTGTAAGAGAAGTTTTTGGATAGTGGGATCCCAATACTGATTGGAGATTTGATGAAGGTAGAAGGAGCATGATAGCAGTAGAAATGAGCATAATGTGTATAGTAAGTATACAGTCAGGGAGAGGTTGAGGAGGCTTAAACAGTGAATAAATATTGAAAGTTACTGGGAAATCAGGATTAGAGGGCACGTTGTGGGGTCAAATTAGGGAGGGCCTGAAATAGCCAGAAAATGGACCTTAGATTTGTTTCAGCAAGCAGGAATCCAAGTTTCTGAGCAGGAAGATCATCTAATGGAAGAGATGTTTCCTAAGGTAAGAGAAACCAAGTTAAGATAAGGTTTCAGTGGGAATGGAGAGAATGCAAGAGTTTTATTCTTTGCTCAATGTATTGGTAGGTGCATCAATTCCTACTCCTGCCATTGCTACTAGGGATGGGTCACATGGCTTCTGAGGTCTAAGTGATTACATGCTGGTGGGCAGTCTAAGATATGTCCATGTCTCAGTCTTCTTAGTTGAGGCAGATGAAGGTACTGAGTCTCCTTTTCAGGGGAAACAAAGATCTTTTAGAATCACAGGGAACAAACCTAGAAGAAAGTTTTTTTGTGACTCAAAGCCCAGTTCATCTCCAACCATTCAGGCTTTTTCGTCTCATAAAAATGCTGTAAGCCACATCAGAACAATGAATAAACCAGCAGGAACAAAAGCCAAGTTGTCTGCCCCGCCTTTGGGTAGTAATCAGCCTCCGCTTCTGGGGGCAGATATTCCTGGGAGTGTCATGTTTCCTTCCACATGTGGCAGGCTTCATGCTGCACGGCCAGCTTCCCAGCGCTCTCCGCCCTGAGTCTTACTGTTTGGTAGCCGAATATCTCCAGCTCTGTGCTTACTGTTCTACGTTGGGGTTGTGTGAAAAATAAGGGAAACATGAGGCAGCTAATGACTACATCATGGATGAACCACAGCCATTTGATTTCACATTGAATTCTTTAGTGTCTCTGAGGGAGGGTATGGTCTCAATTAGGTTAGGAATGAGGTAGGAGGGATGGAAGAAAGAGACAGCCTTTCCTTGATCTATGGCTTCTGGGTGGGATTCAAATCCACATTGCCCTCTAGACCAGCACAATGAAGTCAAAACTCCCTACATGAGTCATCTGTGGGCTGGTTATTTTGTTTCCCAGAGCTTAATTCCAAGGCTGCATTTCCTCCCCTTGCCCCCTTCCTCCTTCTCTTTCCATATCAATGTTTAGAAAACTGCTTGGTCCCACAATGCATATGGAAGGAAGGAAGGAAGGAAGGAAGGAAGGAAGGAAGGAAGAAAGGGAGGGTCTGTCATCAAGAAAGCTGCAAAAGAGGTATATCATGGGCAAAAGAAGATGAGAAGAGTCAAGATTATCTGCATATTCTGTTCCACTTTGTGTTTTCTTTCTTTGCCCCTAAGATGATCCTCACCCCGAATAGAAAACAGCCAGTTGGGCTCTGTCTTCTCCCTTTCTCAACGCCTAACCTGGCAAAGACTGCAACATTAGTTTGCTGGCGCAGCCCCTGAGGTTAGGTGAAGATGCCTTGGAAAGCTCTAAGACCCACTTTGGCCCTCATTTTGACAAAGAACTACCTCTTTCATGTGAATGCTATTGGGTCATTGTGAGTTTTGTTAGGGTATGGCTCTTCCCCTAAATGACCACTAGTCTGACCAAAACCAGCCTTTATGAGCAAACATCAAGGGTTATGAGTTAACGAGAGCAGCACACTTGGTTAAGCAAGTTTTATTTGGTCTTCAGGAATCTGTTTTATAGATGCAAAGGATTTCACTTAAATACCGTGTGGTTCTGATTAGCTGGCTTTTGGTTAACCCAAACAGGCAGTTAAGCAAATGTGATCAGGTTTGCCCTCCAGCCCTGAGGCCAGCTTCCCTAAATTCTGGTATTAGCAATGTATCTCCACATACTCAGAGGGATTTTTTTTTCTTCTTTTTTTAAGAGAGAGAAGGAAAGCGGGGAGAGGAAGGGAGAGAATCCTAAGCAGCTTCCGTGCCCAGTGCAGAGCTTGACATAGGGGTTCCATTTCACAACCATGAGATCATGACCTGAGCCGAAATCAAGAGTTGAATGCTTAACCAACAGAGCCACCCAGGTGCCCTGAGGGCTCTTATAACGTGGAGTGAAATTTATTTAAAAACAGGTTACCAAAATGAATCTCCCAGTAACATGGTAGCTAAAGGAGAATCCTATGTTGGCCAAGAATTAAACACATAAATTTTTTCTCAAATCTGCATGTGAACAAAGCCATGTGATTTTATTAAACTGATGGGACAAAACATGTCTAAAAGTGCTTAAGAAGAAATATTGTATGTTTTTTTCTCGTGTAGTGACTGAAGTGTCTGGAACATCGTAAAACTGGCTTTGTGATAGCTGTGCTTCGGGTGACAAATCTGTCCTTTTTGGGGATGTTAATACCCTTCTCAGATTCTACTTTATTTGCCTTCTGGTGAGTGTTCTTCCTTGTCATATTCAGTTGTGGGGAAGGGAAGTGGTCTCCCAACCAAGTCCCCGTGAGTCATTCAGAGTATGTGTGGTGGCCATAGAGGGACAGTTTTGTGGGCATGAAGGTGGAGAGCTGAGAGAAGGTGTTGTAGTTAATGAGAGCGAAGTTCAGAAGAGTGAGATCTCAGGAGAAGGGTGGGGGTTAAGTGTCGTGGACCAAGCTCTTAAATATGTATATGGGCTCTATCCCCTGTTTTTTATTTTGTTTTTAATTTCTAGGATTTTTAACCTGGGAATGCAATTAACTGCCCAGAAATAGGTTAATCACTACATTATTTGGGCAAGCACAGTGCTTCAAGCCCTGGGACTAGATCATCCTGGATTCAGTTTTTGGTTTTGCCACTTGTGGCTTTGGAGAAATGACTATGCTTCTGAGTTTTAGTTTCTTCATCTGTAAGATGGGTGGAATAATAAAACTGTGCTGACTGGTTGGTGTAAAGATGAACAGTATTCCCTCCTAAGTGCCTGGTGCATATTAGGTACTCCATAAATGGTGGCTGTTATCTAGTGGGCAACTTGGTATTGTCTGTGCTTTCCAGAACCATTAACTGAGGAACAGAAGGTAGATGGCCTGCGGTAAGCCAGCAGCAGTGCTGACAATCCCACAAACATGCTGGGTAGCAGTAGGCTGTGTTTAAGAGAATAAAAGAGAACGTGTTGGATTAAAGAGAATGAAAGCTTTAACATGAGCACTATTTCAGGACTGCTTATGCTTTTCAGCTGTGGCAGAAGTACAGTGGAGCGTGTGGGATCCAAGAGGCGGCCCTGCGGCTATTTCTGAGGCAAAAATGTCCAAGTGCATGTGAATTACCATGTTTTTTACTTTTTAAGTTATGTATATTTGGGTCTTGTGGAGGGCATCTTTAATACAGCTGATTTAGAATTTAAGAGGGAAGCCATTATTCCTTTGTCTCCCAAGTGCCTTACTCACGTGTTTTTTTCCTCCTTTCTCTTTCCCACTCACTTTATAATTCTCCTGGGTTCCTGGTGTATGAAAAGGGGTTTTCCCTTTTATTATCTTGAGCATGCTTTTAGGGCACACGCAAATCTTAATGGTGTTACCTCATCTAGGCCAGTGTAGCTCCTCTCAGAAAGCTCTTGAATCCCATTTGTCATTTAAAAAGAAAAGGTTTAAAGCTGTGTAAGATGGTATGACTTCAATGCTTGTGAAGTCTGCCTTGGCTGAATATCTAATATCATGAACTAGAGGGAATAAAAAACTCATTGTACCCAGAACAACACTGCCTCTGAGATGTGTTGGGCAGAACATGACCACTTAGGCAACAAATGCGTCAAGGAGGGGCAGACGCCAGGATACAGGGAGGCAGTTTGCTTCTTGGAAAGCCTCAGTGGCCCTCAGGTGGGAATAATTTTGGAGGAATGGAGCTGGTGCAGCAACATGTTGGGAGGATTGCTGGTTTGGTTGGAAGAATGACATAAACATTAGAGTTTGAAATTTGAATATAGAATTTAGCACTCTCATGAGCTTGGATAAGTGTTTTATCCATCCATCCATCCATCCATCCAAATACTGTTTTTAAAGAAAGGTGAAACACTTTGCCACATTTGTAATGCATTGTCTTAAATAAAAGGGAGGGTGTTTTTTGAGTCTCTGGAGTTGGAGTCACAGACTATTCTGGAGCACAGGGATTGGACTTCATCAAATACTGTTTTAGGAATAGATGGAGTATAGAGAAATTAGGTTTGGTGTGAGCTACAAGCCATCCTCAGGAGACCATCCGAGTTTCTTAAAAGCTGTATGGATGATGAAAACTAATCTTACATGTGTTTTGGAAAAAACCCCCATCATTCCATTGCTTTGGGGATCCACATAGCCATTCACAGATAGTTCTCTCTGAATTGATGACACAGAAAACAAATATCTTGGAAGAGCACACCTCACATGAACACTTAGATGTTTTAAATGGATATATGACCCATAACGAAGCTGAGACAAAGAAAGGCTCATCTCTGAGTTCATTGCATTAAGCCCTCAGTTCCAAATCACAGGCTGTGCTTCCTTATCCACCATGATTCTTTGACACAAAGTCTTGGTCCAACTTCAGTAATGAATAGCTATGGGGATAAAGGCCCAGTTTTGATCATGTCACTGCTCCAGAATAGTCAATATCTTTCTAATTTTTTCAAAATAAAGGTTTAATGTCTTTATGTGGTATTTGAGATCTTCCTCTTCATGAACCTTATATTCCAGGTAAATGGAACTGATTGCATCAACCCCTTCTGTGCTACAATATCCTAACTTTCTCTGCTTCTACTTATTCTATTTTCACTCTGGAATGTTCTCCTCCACATCTCTCTAGAGTCAAGTCGTTCCATTTCTCAAGGCCTGTTTCACTGGTTGTCTCCTTAGGGAAACTTTTTCTGACCTCTCTGCTGGAAATGATTTCTTCATGTGGAATTTGGTTTCCACCTGTCTTACAATAGTGCTTCCCGTACTTTTCTAATTGTGGACTACCTGTAGGTACTTGTTCAAAATAAAAAAATACCTGGGTGCATCTAGACCAAGAATGAAAGTTTCCAAGGGAGGAGTCTGGTAAGGAGTACTGGTTTTTTGGGGGTTGGGATGGGGGAGGAGTACTTTTAACTAACACTCTAGGTGATTCCTATCACCAGAGAAGGGAACCATCTTAGGGAACCATCTCACACCTCCAGGCAGTTCTTATGCATGTTGGAGATGCACTATCCTACCCTACTTTTTACTTGCCAATTTTAAAATTAATTATGCGACCAAAACCTTTTTATTATCTCATTAATTATGCAAAGGACTATTATTTCTATTTTTTCAGATTGATGAGACTTCAATTAAATTGAATCATGTAGACTTGTAAATATTAGATGGCTTTTTGCCCTACCTACAAAAAAAGGCATTTTCATATGCTTCAACTTAGTAGTGAGTGCTGGTAGCACTGGGTTTAGAACTGGGGTAGTTTGATTCTGGAGCCTCTCTTAAGCTTTACACTGTTATTATGACTGTAATATATGCCAATTAACTGCTGATTTTTTAAAAAGAAAAAAACCTCAACTTAAAATACATTGTTGAGTTCCAAGGTTAGTATGAGATAGGGTTCTGAAAATGGAAGTGTGCTTATATAAACAGTATGGATGTGAGATGGATACGAGGGGGTGGGGGAATGAGAGTTTAAAGGAAGCAACTGAAACTATATACTTTGACCTCTCCTCAGTCCATACGGAGTTGGAGACTACAGGTATTAATGCTAATTTTCTTCCAGACATATGAGACTGAGATATCCTTTGTTCTCACTTGTAATTTTCTGGTTGGTTCCAAAGCTCAAGAACTGCAATTTTAGACTATGTCGGGAATATAAAGTTGCTCTGTCTATTAATTTTCAGGCAGAGTAAGTTTACAGTAATAGGCTTGTATGGTTTTGTGTGTTCAAGGGCCAAAGTTTGTAAAATCTTTGGGAAATTAGAAAAGGAAGGAAAGATTTCTTGCCAAACTCTTTGATACATTTGATGCTTTCAAGTGACTAAATTCACGATGAAGACACAGCAAAGAATAGGCTTCCAGCAAGAGGCCAGCATGTCCTTGCCTCCCTCCCCCGCCGAAACAGGGTATGAAAATGTTTCCTGTTTGAGGGTTATAATCAACTAATTTTTAGTGTGTGTGGCTCACAGAAGATTGAAACTTCTTAAAAGAAGTACTTGTTTCTTTGTGGTTTTTGCTGACAACTCTTATCATGCTACAGTTCTTAGTCTTAACAAAAGGGCTTTATATGGAAAAATGCTTGCTCTATGTTAACATGATAAATGAGTCAAGGTGGTGATGGCTGGGGCCTAAGAGAAGAAATAAGGTATGCTCTAAAGATGGTTAGGATTGCCGGATTGGGACCTTACAGGAGTAACTGGAGGTAAAAACTTCATGACTTGGAGTGGGGAAGGAGTCTGTGAGACTCCTGCTGTGGAAGTAGGGCAAGCGGCTTTGTTCATATAGCCGGTTATGAGGTGCGTGTGCCTGAGTCACGCAGCGGCCCTTGGTCGCCGTACCCGTGAAGAAACAGTATTCTGAGTCCATGTTCATTTCTCTTACTGTTTATGGAGTTGATCTCTCTGCTTCTAAACCTATGAAAAGTGGCCTTGAATTAGTTCAGATTGCTATAGAAAAGTGTTATTTGGGAGCTATGACCTAAGAACTTGCAACACTGATCTGGTAAAAAAGACTTTTGTGTTTTTGTTTTATTTTCATATAACCAAGAATGTGTTCAGTATGATTGGTGAGTGGGCCTTTGTCTATCGATATATCTCACATTTAACCATATAAATAGGGACATTCTTCTGGTTTTCAAGCTGTGTGTCTGGTCTCATTCTTATATATGATTTACAGTACATTATTCTTGAACATTCTACCTTTCTCTTCATATTCTAAAATAAATTCTCCTTTGGAAAGTCTAGAAGGAATGAATAAAACTGAAGGATGAATAAGAAGTAGGAAGATACATTATTTAAGAACTTAATAAACTAACGTATTCACATCTGGGCTTGTGGGGAAAAGAACACAGGGCAGAGTAGTTCTAGTTCTGCATTAGTAATGTGGTATTGGGTGTTTTTCTTCTTCTAAATTGCATTATCATTTTTTTTTTACTTCTGAGTCCTGAAAATATCTTACTTTTGTTGTGACTTCACAGAGCTTGATTAACAGGAATATACAACTAGGTATCACTAATTCACCATGACTCTTTAATTTTAAAATAATAATAATAATAATAATCATCATCAATCTGTCTTACTATCCTCAGGATTAGTAAGAAAAATTTGTCAACATCACTCTTGTTGTTCCCATTGAAAGGAACATTAGAAGTAGAGAAAATAGTCCATTGGGTCAAATGGGTTTTGTTATTGATTGGCACTGGCACAAGAGAAACCTGTTAATACTCTAAGAGTAAAAGTTGAGTCACTTTTACTAGAATTAAAACCATGAATGCCAAAAGGCTTTCCTTGGAGAACAGGTTTTACAGGTTGAATCTCATCTACCCCCAATTCATATGTTTATAGTTCTAACTCCTGATTCTTCAGAATATAACCTTATTTGGAGATAGGGTCTTTATAAATATAATTAAGTTACAATGAGGTCATTAGGGTGGGCCTTAACCTAATACACTTATTTTTCTTATAAAAAGGAGAAATTTGGAGATAGACATGTACACAGAGAGAACATTAGGTAAAGGTAAGAGCAGAACTTAAAAATTCAAGGACACCAGATTTTGCCAGAAAACCGCCAGAAGAGAGACATGGGACAGATTCTCCTTTACAGTCCTCAGAAGAAACTAAAACTCTCAACACCTTGATTTTGAACTTTGAGCCTTTAGAACTGTGAGACAATAAACTTCTGTCGTTTAAGCCACCCAGCTTGTGGTGCTTTGTTCTGGCAGCCCTAGCAAATTAATATAACAGGGTAGGAATTAGGCCTTGAGATTTTATTTACAGGGGCTGGTGCTGTGACTCCAAAGAACTCTAAGACCTTGGCAAATAAAGCTCAAGAACAAATCGTATATTGAGCTATCCCAAATGATAGCCTCATTTAGCAATGTCTTAAATAAAACCTTGCCTAATTACCTTAACTGCAGCAATAAAGCTAAGTGAAATTGACATGAATGATCTTTTCAGTTCACACTCGGAAAACTGTGAGTTCTGATTTGCTAATGAAAGTTAGGCTGATTGAACCAAGAATTCCTCACTGAACATAGTCACTCTCATTTTTCTAGGTCACTAGATCATAGAAAGAGGCTGACTGATTCACATCTGCATTAAACATTTGCATAAACTAATGAAATCCCAACTCAGCCACTGATGTGGGGAGTTATCTAATTCATTATGCTGACAGAAGCAGGGCATGAGGGAAGGGAAAAGACTGTCAGTCCCCTGGAAAGCCATCAGTGTTACTCTGCCGTAATCTAAAAGATGTGAGAAAGGATTTTAAATGTATGAGTCATCTCAGCCAGTAGTGAATAAGCAACACTGGTATAGGAAATAAATATAAACAGACATTAGGAACATGTTAGTTTCTCAAAAGGATCCAGCCCAGAAAGCATAACACAAATCAGATACTTTAATAGAGAGAATTTAATATGCTAAATTCATCAAGAAGGTGTTAGAAGAGCTACATAAACAGACAGAGGTAGGTGAAGCCACCCAGAAACTGGGCTAGAGGGGCACAAGGAGGCAGTGGTATTTCTAGAGTCTGTGACCCTGGGTTATATGAGAGAAACTGAGACAGCTGGAGACATTGCCTGGAGTGGGAAGAGGGAAAAGCAGTATCCTGGTTTCTCTCTTCTCAACCTCCAGTCTTGTTCCAGCACCTCCTGCCTCCAGGAGGCCTGGGAAACCTGGCTGGCTGGTGTTAGCTTCTTGAATGAGTGGACAAGGACAGGAGTATCAATTTCACTTTGCTGCTGTAGCCAGGTAGCACAAATTTTATGGCTTAAAAACAATACAAGTTTATTCTGTTATAGTTCTGGAGTCAGATATGTAAAAACCAAGGTGTCAGCCGACCTATGTTTCTTCTGGAGGTTTCTGGGGAAAATCTGTTTTCTTTTCCAGCTTCTAGAGGTTGCTCGAGTTTCTTGGCTCTTGGACCCTTCCTCCATTTTCCAAGTGCATCATTCTAACCCCTGATTTCATGGCCATATCCCCCTTTTTTGGTGACTTTGATCCTCTTGCTTCCATCTTGTTATTATATTGGGGCCACTCAATCTGGGAGAATCTCCCCATCTCAAAATTCTTAACCAAATCTGTGAAGTCCCTTTTGCCATGTAAGGCAGTCTATTCCTAAGTGCCAGGGATTAGGCTGTGGACATTTTTGGGGACCATTATTCTACCTATCATAGGAGGGAAGGTAATGGACCTGGGGTTAAAGAGTAACTGACACAAAGGTCCTTTGCCAGTGCTTACCAGGCCTTTTCTGTCATCTCCAGATGCTTTTTTGCACTTAGTACCATAGTATTTCAACCAGCCCAATTCTTACATACTATTCTTTAGATCATTATTTGGAGGCAAAGGAAGTTTGCTCATGTATAAGGTACTGACTAAAGGCTTAATGGGATGCTACCTTGTAGACCTTGTTGGAAATGTTTATTTAATATAATTATTTTTGAACCAGGCAAAAATTGTATCTGCTGATATAGAAACAGTGGGTAAAGAAGAAAGTACTAGGGTACTAGTACTTCAGTCCAGGAGCCTCTGGACATTTGACTAGCCAGACCCCTAAGTGAGGAGAGCTCGGTGTGTAAGCTGAGTGGTGAAGAGAAAGGGTCTGGCATCTTAGCATTCTAGTTGTTTTTGTTTTATTTTGTTTTATGTCTTCTGTGGGAAGCAGACCAGCAGGAGCCTTCTGGTCTTCGGTCTTCAAACTCTTCCCTTGGGATGGCTGGAGCAAGCATGCCCCATCCAGCTGCTCTGCTCAGCCTGAGTTGGCCACACACAGAGATGAGCTATTTCTGGAGAAGGTGAAGACCTAGTTAGACAATAGATCTACTCTAGGCGATTGGAAAATGTGGAAATATTTTTTAGGAAAAACAAACCCCAAACTCTAATAACATAAAGCTTATAAATAATTGCTTTTTTACTTTTCTCTTCAATCCTCTGAGAGTTTTCTGAGTACTCTCTCTCCTTTTCCAGTAAAGAAGTCCAGTAGAAAATTCTGATTTGTGAGCGGCATTGCCTTCCACCTGAGGTTCCCTAAGGAAAGGCCCGCAGGATAAAGGGGGCAGAGTGCAGTATGTTTTCCAAAGCAACCTTATCCCGATTAATTCTATCTAGAAATTTGGGAAGAATAATAGCTGTGAGACAAGCTCAGACCCAAGTAGGCCCTATGCAAGGGTGGGTTTTTGTTTTGTTTTGTTTTTTTGTTTTACTCATTGAGACTAGTCTCTTCAGTTTTTGTCTTTGCAGTCGCAGCATTCTAACCTATGCACGAATGTATTACTTTGTGTCTGTGCATGGGCCGTTAACAGAGATCCAGATTCTCTGAAGAGGCCCCTGCATTTCAGGAACCTGATGAGCACTTAGTAGTCAACACTCTGATGAGTCTCTGTGGTCATTCTTGGTTTCATATACTGTGAGGAATGGCAGAGGGAAAGGTTCAGGCCACACAGGCATTTACAGTCTATCCTGGTTTTTAGAAATGGGAATTTCAGAAGGAAAGAGAGGGCTGGGATGAAAGGGCTTGCCCCTCATGGGATAACTGCCTCTGACTGGTACTTTTATTAGGTCACAACCGCTGGCTTGTCCATTAGGCTACTGCAACTCTCTTTGGTCTAACTTAGGATTGTGAGGATACACAAGGAGCTCACAGCCCTTGTTTGCTAACTGACGAAGGGGCCCCTTTCAAGGTATACAAGGATCATGGTAGGAAAAGAGATTTTAAAAGTTATTCCTGGTTCAGTTCCACACACCCCCAAACGTTCCCATTCCTAGCAGAGCATCAGAAGTCTGCTGAGGGGGCACCTGGGTGGCTCAGTCACTAAGTGTCTGCCTTCGGCCCACAGTGTCCTGGGATCGAGGTCCACATTGGGCTTCCTGCTCACCGGGAAGCCTGCTTTTCCCTCTCCCACTCCCCCTGCTTGTGTTTCCTCTCTCGCTGTGTCTTTCTCCATTAAATAATAAATAAAACCTTAAAAAAAATAGAAGTCTGCTGAGGGAAGGGACATTGTTTTCAAAGGCGTGGTGTATTTGTGTGTGTGGGAGAGAGAAAGAGAGAGAGACAGACAGTGAGAGAGAATCTGTGTGTTTGGCTAGCTGGTGTGGGAGGAGGTAAGACAGGGGAAAGGAAGGTCTGACAATAACAAGTAGAATCTGGAAACAACACTTTTCTGCTGAACATTTCAAGGGTCACAAGCCCCTGTAATGCCCTCCTTTTTGGCTATCAAATGACATAAGTGAACAACTAAGGAGCTATATGTATGTGTCTGGTCTTAAGTGATGTGGGGCTAAGTTGGTACCATTTGGCAGTAGAGATATATTTATGGCTAGGACTTTTGGAATTGCTTCTACATTTTTGATTCTAGGATGTTTATTGTGCCTGCTATACCAATGGACCTTAATCTTAAATGAAAGATCTGTTCAGGTTTGTGTATAAGAATTAGTGTTTTTTTGTTTTTGCATAGTCTGAAAATATGTTGGTTTTAGCTGCTTGGAGGCAACTGTGTTGCCATGACAACTAGATTGTAGTCTATAGCACCTCATTTCCCCAGTGTGCAGTATGGGGTTGTGGTGTGGGTGTGTGTAGAAAAAGGTTAAAAAGAAGCTATGGAATTAAATTATGGTCTCTGTATCCCTTGGTCTTCTGCTGAGGTTATAAAAAAAGGATTTGAGCAAGAATCTCATTTTCTCCAAAAATAAATCTTTCTGATACTTTTGGCTCTTGAAATTCTATACACTGAGCCCAGGTTCTGTGTTTCCCCAGCTCTGCTTACTTATCTCTGACATGCAGAATGTGCTATAGTATTCTCAATACTGAATGGGAACTCAGAAAGAGGCTAATGGCAAGATAATAATAGTAAACTAATACAATTTCTTTGTTGGCTCAGATAAAAGCATTTATGTATCAAAAGCCTAGTAAACTATAATGAAACCTTAATTTTAGCTTATATTCAAATATTTGATATGTTTCAAGAACGCCTCTTGAAATGAGGAGGTGATTTTAAAATGGTGAGACTAAAACCTGTGTATTGACTTAAAAATTAATTGTGGTAAAATTACTTGTTTTTGTTTCTGAAATTTGGCGATATCCTGAGAGAATGTTTCTTCTTCTAAAGCTCTTTCAAAACAAGAGCTTGAAATTAGGCAAATCCTCTTATCTCTGGTTGCTGTTCTCAGAAAGTCCTCTTCCCTAAAAATCCTAGTTATTTTGAAGGGCTTCAACTTCAAACCATATCCCATTGCTACTTTTCCTTATAAGCAGAATTTCCCTCACCACCTGTGACTCTCCCTCCTTCATTAAAGACTTGCTCTCTTCCTCTTCATACTTCCTGGTTCTCATTATTCACTTAGTTCCTGGACCTTCTCATTTTTG
Organism: Martes martes; assembly: GCF_963455335.1. Lineage (NCBI taxonomy): Eukaryota > Metazoa > Chordata > Mammalia > Carnivora > Mustelidae > Martes > Martes martes. The sequence continues at coordinate 79,623,144 of NC_137892.1, read as the reverse complement.
GTAATCATTTTCTCCATTCCCGTGGTCATCTTTTAGATCTTGTCATATACAACCACTGTACCAACTTTGAAATCTCATTGTTCGGTGATTACGACCTCTTGTCTTTCCAGCTCACTACTCTGCTAGCTTGATGGCAACAATATTTTGACCCCTTCAGTCTTCTAGGGCCTTTAGTCTTCTAATCTGCCAAATTTTCTATTTTATCACCTACTTCCCATCTGTTTTCACTGTTCTTCTGACTAGGCTAGATGGTGGGGTACCTCATCATGATCATCCAGCTGTATACTCTCTCAAACTCCTTTCTATCTCTGCTTTTTACCTGGGGAAAACCCTTCCACCCCCAAGTTAAATCCAAATTTCCAACTTCTTTACATCTAAGCAGCTGAATACAGATAGAGTAAAACATAGTCTTGCTAACTGGTCTGATTTTGTATTTAAAACCAGAAATTTCATGCATGCTTGTCATTATTGCTCAATAATTCTCATATGTTACCTCCAGTAAATTTGCCTTTCCATTTTCCTGATGAGTATTTCATACCTTCTCTCTCTTTAAAAGATTTACATATTTATTTTTTAGAGAGAGAGACTGAGCAGGGGGAGGTACGGAGGGAGAGACGATCCTGAAGCAGACTCCCCATGGAGTGCAGAGCCTGCCTCAGGGTTCAAAGCAGGGCACAATCCCAGGAACATGACCTAAGCCAAAATCAAGTCTGCTGCCTAACTGACTGAGCCACCCAGGCATCCCATTCTTTTTCTTTCTCTTAAGCCAACCCTCCAATTTCTCTGACCCATCCCTATGTAGCTGATGTTTGACTCTTATTTTGTTAGAAATAAAAGAGGAAGTATAAATACCCTTGAATATTTCCATCCACTAACCTACCTGTATCTGTACCCTGTTCTCTGCCTTGTCTCCTGTTAACAATGGACAAATTGTCATACTCTCAACCAGGTTCAATTACTACTTACCCAATAGGCTCCATTCCCACTCTGGGACTTTCCCTGAGGTTTTCATTCTTGTATCATCAAAATTTTTTTCTCCCAGATCATTCCCAAAGCCTACTAAAATGTAATATTCTTGGTGTTGAAAAGTCCTTCCTTGACACCATATTCCTCTTCAGTTACCCCATGTATCAGCCCTGAACTCCCGTAACTTTCTTTCCCTTTAAAATAGACATTTCTTGGAAGAAGTATCTGTGTTCACTGTTTTTACTTTCTTTTCTCCTATTCTACATATGACCCAGTTTTGTCAGGTTTTTAAACCACGTCTTCACAAAATCCACTCTTAGTTGGTCAATAATAATCAACAATTTGTAAAATCCAGTGACCAATACTTTGATCTCATCGGACTCTCTCAGCAGCCTTGTACAGAAGAGACCATTCCCTTCTTGTATTTCTTCTTGGTTTCTAGAGCACTTTTCTTCTACTCTAGTGAGCGGCCTTTGTGTCTTCTTTATTAATTCCATCTTTCTCATCTCTCTATTTCAGAATGACATTTCCACATTCATCACACTCCACCTGACATTCCTTTTGGGAAAAAAGAGCTCATTTTAGAGTAGAAGAAGGCAAATGTAATCTAAAAATTACATAAAAGTACATAAAATTACATAAAAAATTACATAAAAAGAAAAAGGAGGGGGAAAATTGATCAAGCTAATAAATAAACTTGAACCACAAGGAAGAAAATATATATAGTTACTACAGTCCTTGTTGTTTCAAGTGGTCATGAAGCTGTAGTTAGAATTTCTAATTGTCTTCTTTCATGATATATTTTCCCTCACCCAGAAACTCAGTCAGGATATTTTTTATCTGATGAGTTAACTAGACTGTCTCTTGAAAATTCTGAGTGCTCAGTGGTCTTGATTATGTTGGATTTCATTAGGGTCTGAGTCATGAGGTATCTTATTTATATTTTAAACCTTTTATTACAGGGCACAGATATAGTAGAAGGTGCTCCAGAGAAGCCCCTGGGTTCCAGACATCATTTTTCTGCCCCTTTGTTCAGTAGCAACCCTAATTTCCCTTGATTAGTATGAAGAATCATTCCAGGAGGAGAGTTATGCCTTTCTTTGATGGTTGGTTCAGTGGCATGAGAGGTCCTAAATGACAGGAGGCCAGCTGCAATTTCCCATTTAATGGAATAGTTAGTTGTCATGTATTCTGGTGGGACTCTTTTTCCCATGGGAATCAGAACCTCTGTCTAGTAGGCTGCAAAGACTAAGGAAGGTGCTGAACATTTCATGACTGGTTCATAAATTATATTAATGAGAGAAGCCACTTCTATTTCTATCCTTGGCTTCTGGACTTACTGTGACTAGGGTAGAAACAATGCCATTTGTTGGATGTTTTTTGGGACCATATACTACACCAGCCTGGTGAGGTGCTGTTTCTCTGGTAGTAGTGTAACTGAGTTTTCAACAGACTGTTCCATCATTCCAAAGCACCAACTTCTTCTGGGTGATAGGTAACGTAGTAAGACCAGTGCCCCTGCTGGCATGAGCCTATTTTCTCCCTTGCACATTCCAGCTCTCACATGAGTTTATCACATTGGGTGAACCTAACTGTATCCAGAACCTGCTGGCAAGGAAGTGTAAGAAATGTGGATTTCCAGCCTCTGTAATATGGTGGAATGCAGAGAAGAAAGTGGCAATGAATGCTGATTACTGCTAGACATCATTAGTACACACAACTTGCTCTGCTACATTGTGTAGGTTTCTGCACAGGCATAACTTCTCTAGAAAGAGCTTCCTTGGCACATTATCCAAAATATCACCCCACTTCTGTTCCTTACTTTCCTTTATTTTATAGAGACAACATAGTTATGTAAAATAATGACATTTAGTTACGTGCTTGCTTGTTTATTGCCCATTTATCCCAATGTTGTGTAAACAACATGATGGAAGAATAATAAATCTAGAATTTGATTCTCGTGATTTTAACTCAGGAGACAAAGTACAGAAGAAATTAGCAAGTGTGCTAACATATTTTTCTTATTCTTTTCATTTTTTTTGTGTATGTGGGCATGTGTGTGAGGAGGGGATGTACATACTTATTAAAACTGGAGATCGATAGGGAAAGGTGTTTAAATATATATGTTAAAATCTGATACTAAGAAGCTTTTAAAGTTGGTGAAACAAACATTTTTTTATTCTCCACTTCATTTTGAAAACCCATTATAATTATAGGAAAAATATTTCTTTTTTTTAACATCTTAATTTAATTTTATTTTTTCAGTGTTCCAAGATTCATTGTTTATGCACTACACCCAGTGCTCCATGTAATACGTGCCCTCCTAAAATATTTCTTAAAGCTATAATCCCACAAGGAAAAATAGATCTGGACAGGAGACAATAACAACATTTTCAGAGCTGGAAAGCAGAGGGATAAGGGGTTGCTGATCTAGCAAAACAGAGAAGCTGATTTTTTTTTTTTTTTTGGTCCATGCAATATATTTAATTATTTTATTTTATTTTTTAATTCTATTCTTTAAAAGAATCTATTATAGTTAACATACAATGTTATATTAGTTTCAGGTGTACAATATAGTGATTCAGCATTTCCATACATTCCTGGTACTCATCGTCACAAATGCCCTCCTTAATCCCCGTCATCTATGTCACCCAGCCTCCCACCCACCTCACCTCCCCTCTTGTAACCATCAGTTTGTTCTCTTTAGTTAAGAGTCTGCTTCTTGGTTTGTCTCTCTCTCTGATTTTTTTTCCTTGCTCCTTTGTTTTGTTTCTTAAATTCCACATATGAGTGAGATTGAATGGTATTCATCTTTCTCTGACTTAATTTCACTTAGCATTATACTCTGTATCTCCATCCATGTTATTGCAAAGGGCAAGATTTTATCCTATTTTTGTGGCTGAGTAATTCCATTGTATATATATACCACGTCTTTATCCATTCATCTATTGATGGCCACTGGGCTCCCTCCATAGTTTGGGTTCTGTAAATAATGCTGCTATAAACTTAGTGGTGAGTGTATCCCTTTGAATTCATGTTTTTGTATTTTGGGAGCAAATACCCAGTAGGGTGATTATGGGACTGTAGGATACTTCTACTTTTAACTTTTTGACAAACTTCCACTTTGTTTTCCAGAGCGGAGGCACTGGTTTGCATTCTTATGAACAGTACAAGAGGGTTCTTTTTTTTCCCACACCCTCATATACACTTATCGCTTCTTGTGTTAGAGGAGAGGAGTTGATTTTTAAATAAGTAGTAAGGAAAGTGGAGAAGGAACCCGATACACATCATGGACTCCCGAGTGTCAGGAACTGGTAGAGTGCCAAGCACCCTGGAAGTGGGAGGTCAAGGCAAGGGTTAATTTAGTATAGTAGGTTGAAACTTGTTTATACATAGTAGACACCTAGATCTTAACCCATTCCATGTAGTTGCAGCCTGCCCCCATCCTCTCCAGGCAGTGGCTGAAAGTTTACTGTCCAATGTATATAATCAGAGGGTCTGGCCTGGGGGGCACAAGACACAGTTGAGGGTTGAAAATAAGGGGTTAAATGAAAGTTTACTTCCTGACTGTTGAGACCATCAACCATCTTTCCCAATGTTTGAATGTTTCGATAGGATTATGCCTACCCTGGCCCCTACCATCCCTAGAAATGACCTAAAAAAGGCTAACACTGGGGCTTCCTTGACACAGGCAGATCTCCCTGAGAGTGAGGGCCTGGGCACAGAGCATATAATCAGATTTGTAGCATCTTGTTCTTAAATGTGAGTGGATGGCAAGGATCATGAGATACGTAAGGGAAATCTATGATTTGAATCCAGAGATGAGGAGGAAAAAAATAGACTAAACCAACTGGGTAAAACAGAAACTAAATAAGAAGATGGAAACTTAAAAAATAAAATGGAACAAACTTAGTCTCATTAATATCCTTGGAGAGATAAGGTATTCATTCCACTGATGGTATAAAAAGTAGAAAGCTATAAAAACAAAACATTTAAAAGCCAAAAATAAGGTGGTTTGGAAATTAAAAATATGAAAACAAATTAAAAGCTCCATAGAAGATTTGGAAGATGAAATTGAGACAATCTCCCAGAAACTGTATGGCAAACGTACCAAAAGATAGATTAGAGAGAAAAGAAAATAAACTTAAAGGACCAATTCAAGATTTCCAGATGTTTCAGAAAGTAAGAATGGAGAAAATAGAGGGGAGGACATTATTAAATAATCTGAGAACATTTCCAAAGCTGAAGGAGAGTTTCCAGATTGAAAGAGTATAATAAGTGGATAAAAATTTCAGAACTATGTGGATGGGGGCGGGTGGCAGGTGGGAAGAGGGAGGGACAGAGGGATGGGGGGAGGGAGGGAGAGAGAGAAGTTTTAAGCTTTTATAAGTTTTCGTATTTTTATAATTATGAGGAGATTTAAACAGGTTCACATACTTGACCACGCAAAAACTCAAAATTCATATCTACAAAGAAACCAATTAATCCATGGCAAGAATGACACTACGAGAAAATATTGAAATACATGACAGACATATGCTTGAAATGAAGTCTTAATCTATACAATATGGAGAATATATGTAAGTCAATGAGAAAAAGATATTCTTTTTTTTTTTTTTTAAAGATTTTACTTATTTATCTGACAGACAGAGATCACAAGCAGGCAGAGAGGCAGGCAGAGAGAGAGGAGGAAGCAGGCTCCCCGCTGAGCAGAGAGCCTGATGTGGGGCTCGATCCCAGCACCCTGGGATCATGACCTGAGCCGAAGGCAGAGGCGTTAACCCACTGAGCCACCCAGGCACCCCCAGAAAAAGATATTCTAAGAAGAAAATGGAAAAAGCTAAGTGGCAAGTTGGAGAAAAAATGTGAAATGCCTATGAACAGTGGGAAACTGCTCCATCTTACTGTTAATCATAGAAATCCAAATGAATATATTCAGACACTATTTTTTACTGATGAGACTGAAAAAACATTTGAATGATTAGTAGTATCCAGTTTTGCAAGGCAGGTTGTGGAGAGACATGAGAGCAGTGTAAACAAGGTAAGGGGCAAATGGCTACTACATTTTTATTTTATTATTATTATTATTATTATTTTTTTATTTGACAGACAGAGATCACAAGTAGGCAGAGAGGCAGGCAGAGAGAGAGAGAGAGAGGAGGAAGCAAGCTCCCCACTGAGCAGAGAGCCCGATGTAGGGCTTGATCCCAGGGTCCTGGGATCATGACCTGAGCCAAAGGCAGAGGCTCAACCCACTGAGCCACCCAGGCGCCCCTGGCTACTACATTTTTAAAAAGGAATTTGGTAGTATCTCTTAAACAAATAAATAGGTAAACCCTTTGACCTATGAAATCCAGTCTTCAGCATCTGTTCTACAGAATACTCCCAAAGGGGCACAGATATGTATTTATCACTATGATTAATACAACTTTGTTCATAATGGTGAAACAATGAAGGGATGAATCTAAGTGTCCACCAATAGGGAACTGATTAAAAACAATAGTAAATTCATATGGTGGAAGAGTATATCCTCAAAAAAAAATCCCAGGCTGATTTCCATACAAAAATTGCTATACTGAATTTCTTAAATAGTCTATGGAAAATTTAGGCAGCACTAATAGATACTGAGGCTCCATAGTGTTTTGCTGATGAGGATCGTTGCTATGGAAATTTAAAGTAAAACAAAACTCCTCTGGGGAATGGGTTAGTCTAAGCAGGCTTTCTTGAAAAAAAAAAATGAGTAGGTGGGAAGTAAATGTTGAGCCAGAAAAGACCAGAAAAACAGGCATTTGGGGAGGGCAGTGTAAGGACGAAGATGGTGTGCAAAAGAGAAGAATAAGGGAAAACAGATCACTTTTAGAGGATGGAATAGAGACCTGCTCACCAAAGGGAAAGATCTTGGTAGAGACATGTCTTCAAGTTGGGAAATAGTGAGTTGAAGAATGTTGCTGCCTCGTTATTTTCTTTCCCTTAAGATAAGAATTAAGAAACCTAAGTAGAAGATGCATTGATAAATAGATGAATCATATAATAGGAGAAAGTTTTTTTTAAAAAATTTCTTAGGAAAACAAGGGTGCCTTTTTAATTGTAATCAAATATGCCAGCTGAAGTCCATGTGTTCGCTGGGCTTGGCCCAGGGCAGGTGGTGCACCTCACTGGGACATGGTGGCCGGAGCATAGCCCTTGTGCTTTGCCCCAATGTGTCCCTCAGCCACCATGTCCTGTGCATGTGGGATTGGGGGGGCCATAGGGTGAGGTATGAAAATAGGAGAAAGTTCTTGAGTATCTTCAAACTATGGAAGAAATTATATAAGTTGTGCCCCCAACATAATTTTAAAAATAAGAGAGTCAATTGCCTCTCTCATACAGTCTAGCTCAGGTTTTGGAAATCTTTAGATGTAGAGGGCCAAGGCTCTAACTTGTTACCTGCTGGTATTAAGAGGGTGCTGAATCACATCCTGTATCCTGACCTGCTTGTATAGGTATGAGTGGGGCAATGGGAAGGGAAGTTTTAATGGTAAAATGAGCATTGTTATATTACTTTTTTGTGGTCCTTGAATACAATGAGAAGACAGTGATGGCTCACCTTCTGTGCTGGAATCTTATTTGCCTCTCCAGATTCAGCCCTCTGCTTTCAACCCTGCTTCCTGATCTGGGACGCTGACCTATGTAGATTATATTGAGAACTCCTTGCACTTAGACTTCTGTTTTGCTTCATCCAACAGGGGCACCTGCAGGAGATCAGCAGAAGTGTTGAGATGGAGTTCAAAGTGTGATTCCTGGCTCCCCTTCTGCTAGGCTGCCCTGACTTGGTGGTGTCTCTTCAGCAGAGGTCCCTGTTCCTCACAGTGGCCTGTCTTGATGCAAGAGCTCACTCCTCTGGGCCATCTTACTGGTCAGTAATTTTTGTGACCCTTTCCTATCTCTTTTCATTTTATTTCTTCCATCTACTTCATGTGGGACCTCAAGTCTTAAGACATACACACACACACACACACACACGTACTTTTCTTGTAGGGCTCTTGTGAGAATGAAGTGAGATAGCTGATGCAGGGGTGGGCATAGCCCTCATGCTGCTGGAATGAATCACATGTGTCGTACAACATGTCAGCTGCAGCCGTCTCTGGCCTCTTGCTCCTCTTGTTAGCATCATCACACCTCTCCATTCCCTCCTGGATCTTCACTCTAATGGTTTCAGAAGTGAATTCTGTCTCCTGCCAGTTTGCACTACTAGCTGCTTCTAGTATTTACTATTACATTTTGATGTTTTGGTAGGTTTTTCCCTACAAAGCATCTTTTTTTTTTTTTTTTTTTTTTAACAAAGCATCTTCTAATTACATACCCCTAAACAAGGCAGGTAACTTAGATAATCTACTGCAAACCTGAAGGAAATTGGCCGATTCAGGGATGGTGCTGGTGGAAAATATCAACAGTGGTACAGGTAAGGGAGGGTTAGGGTAAAGAGAGAAAACAGCTTAGAGCTGTGCGGTGTTGTCTAAATGCCATATTTGGAGAAAGTATTACATTTCACTGACACATTTCAATATTCTAGAAGGGAGGCCCTCATTTCCATGGGCAGAGACTGCCAGTTGCCTCCCTAAATCCATTCTCTGCTTCCTGCTAGGCTGGTGTTAAAAGATAAACTGAGGCATGTTATAATTTTTTTAAGTTTGAGTAAAAATTAATTTGAATCAGGCAGCATCCAATCTAGTCGATGAAAAGTAGCTCTGATTTTCCTAGAGTTCATCGTCTCTTATAGTTTGCCTCTCTTTTCATCTAATTTTATTTTATTTTTCCTACCCTTCCTTTATTTTCATTTGTTTCATTTCATAAATTCCATGTATGAGTGAAATCATATGGTGTTTGTCTTTCTCAGACTTATTTCACTTAGCATAATACCCTCTAGGTCCATCCATGTTGTTGTGAATTGGTGTTACATGCAACTGATGAGTCACCAAATTCTACCCCTGAAACTAATAATACAGTATATATTAAGTACATTGAATTTAAGTAAAGAATTGAAAAAAAAAAAAGAGCAGAATGGACACCAAACATATCATGAGCACACATGCTCTCAGTAAGTATTTGGTGTTTGAATAGTACACTTATAGTTACTTTACTTCCCAAATCAAAGGCAAAGGACTGATTTTTAAAAAAACGGAGCTCTGAGAAGTTGTATAAAATGAAAAACTTTTATAGGCAGAAGTGAGTGGGAAGGAGGAAGCGGTAAAAAAGTGAGCTGGTTCTTGCAAGGTTACTTTCCTTTGGGGGATGGCTGGGGTCTATCAGACAGATTGTTTAACAGTGCTGATCAGGAGAGTCCTGACTGACTGGTTTAAGATTCTGTTTCTGGCAGAACTGGAACTGTAATGAAGTCTTGGTTTGGTGATGTGAGTCTTAGCATAACTAATTCCACTTTGGGCGGGCTGTCTTGTTTGTAACACTGGGCACTTTGCTACTTAGTAAAAGTTTACTTTTGCTTGCTTCCTTGTGACAGAGGTGTGTGACCACGTGACTTAGTTTAGACCATGAAATGTGATATGCAAGGTGTGTTGAGATTTCCAAAGTCTTCTTTAAGGAAGGAAACATGTTGCTTCTCTATTCCTTTTCCTCATTGTTTGGAATGTGGACATGGCAGCTAGAGGTCAAAGAACCATCTTGAACCAAGAGTTGGCAAATCAAGGATGGAAAAGGCCCACAGAGTAGAAGCCCCTGTCCCTACCCTATGGGTTGACAGATCAGCCCTCAGCTGCCTGACTCAGGCTTTTATTATGCGTTTATACCACTTTTGTTACTGTCTTTTAAATAATGCGACCTAATCTAGTTTTAACTGATGCATCCAATCTCTGGGTTTTGGAGTTAGGAGAAAACAGCAAATGGAATAAATTTCATTTATTTTTGGATCCAAGTGAAGCACTTGGAGAAGTGAAATTAATACTCGTTTTGGATTTCAGAACTTTTTCTTGCCAGTGATCCATGCTACCTCTGTAACAGTCTCTCGCTCTCCCTTCCTCCTCCTCTCTCTCTGTCTCTCTTTTTCTTTCAGATGCTGAAGTTCAGAGTTAAGTAGTCCAAATCTATTCCTTATGGGATTTGGATTAAAGTGTTATTTGAAGGAGTCTTTAATGTGTTTCCAAAGCCACTGCCTAATTGTAGAAATGAAGTGTCAAAAAACAATAGAACCCTGCTGTAAGCAAGAGCCCAATAAATTATTCAGAGTATTTAAAAGGACGCTTTATCATCAGATGTTTATAGTTTTATGGCCTGAAAAACAAAGAACACACAAGTGCCCTTTAAGCCTTCTTTATGATGGTAAAACGTTACTAGGAACTTGGCTGCCACTACCCTCACAGTTTCCTCGCCTTGGGATTTAATGGAGGTGGTAGTTTAATTATTACCAGAAGCCCACCCAGATAGTTAAAGACCAGTCAATAATAACTTTAGTGAAGAAGTTGAGCTGATGCAGCACAGAATGAGGAACAATTAGTCCTTTTCAGGCCAGAGAGAAACCAATATTATAATACAAATTCGGAGCTATAACATTACCACTTTCTCTAAGTCATCTTAAAATAAATCGGAATCTAAGGAAAAGAGTGAGATGTGTGTAGTACTACCACACCAAAGACCTACAGACGGATGTGGGTCAAACAAGTTTTTCAGTGTAAAACCATATGATTCGATGAGAGACTATGGACTCTGAAAAACAACCTGAGGGTTTTGAAGGGGCGGGGTGTGGGAGGTTGGGGGAACCAGATGGTGGGTATTAGGGAGGGCATGTATTGCATGGAGCACTGGGTGTGGTGAAAAAACAATGAATACTGTTACGCTGAAAATAAATAAAAAAATTAAAAAAAAAAACCATATGATTCGAATGCCAAATTGAGAAAAAAGAAAACAAATGAATCCCCAAAACAAAACAAACCAACACCTTCCCTCTAAACATCAGTGTTACAGATATTTGAGATGTAAAACTACTAAGGTTCCCCCCCCCCCTTTTGCCAGCTCAAGGGAAGTAGCTGTGGGCTACAGCTTACAAAACAATTTTTGTAAGTAAAAAAAGCAATGCCTCTCATTATGGGACCATATAATCTCTACATCTTGACAATTAGGAGGGAGAAAATATTATAAATAAGCCCTCTCTGGTGAGCTGGAAGGAGAGTGGCTCGTCAGAGGTTTCCAGATTGGTTCTTTTTTGGTGTGGGGTAGGAGTGGGAGGGAAGAAAGGGTGGTGAAAATTGGGAAGCCTGAAATTCCCAAGTACTGTTTGATTTGTGGGCAGAGAATCTGTGCTGCTGCTTTATCAGTCTACTGAGATCACTCTTCTGCCTCCTCAACCTGTGGGTCTGTGTCCTTCAGTTCATGCTACGCTATTTTTCATTTTCCATCCATTCTTTCTTAAAAACACTCTTTGTGTTCTCTGCCCAGTTGTAGAGTCTAGTAGTGGGTGAGAGATGGATGCAGGAACTGGAGTCCCCCAGTTAGAAACTTGGCTTCCAACTTCCTAGCGAGTGATCTTGGGCAAGGTACCTCCCTGTATTAGTTTTCATATCTGTGAAATGGAGGCCTGGGTTGTCAGGATTAAATGAGCTATTATTTATAAAGTCCTTACAATAGCATCTGGTATATAGTAGGTACCATTTAAGTGTTTGTTACATGTTTTTAAAAACAATTCATGTGAATTTCAGAGCTCTAAATTTATCTGCTCAAAATGGATAACTGAATAGGGCATTCCATGTTTCTGACTGAGGCAAAATGAGTGTGTGTGTGTGGTTGTGTGGTGAGGGGGATGGTCGGGGATGGTGGTAGAGATTTGGTGGAACTAGGAATTGTGAAGGATGGAAATGCCCAAGAAGCCTTGGGTTACATGCTCTAACCAGCATCTGATCATGGCATCACCAGCAGTGAGGGCCTCACCAAAGGTGCCCTGGGTTTCAATGTCAATGTTTGGTCAGGAGATATGCAGAGAAGAGACAAACAATGTGTGCACTGAGCTGACAGACGGTGAATCCGTGTGGGTGGACATGGGAGTCATGCTTTGCTGAGGCAACAAGAGGAGTCATGATTTGCTATGGTCAGTACAAGAGCATTAAAGACAGGATGAAAGACTGACTATTTTAGAAGCTGAGGCCTCACTATGGAGGGCTGTATACCAGCTTGGTCACCAGGCTGGCATAAGCCAGCACAGTGGGCAGCACCTAACAGTGGTGGCCCCCGTGCTGCTGGCTGACCCCAGTCAAGCCCAACACACAGTGGGCGTCCACGGCCAAGCTCTTTGAATCTGGACTAGACATGCAGCCTGTGAACCCTGGGTGTGCAAGGGCCAGTTTTCCAGTAGTGGTTACATTGAACAACCTCTGTGTTGAACACAGAAAGAATATGGGTGCTCTGCTTTTGATCTGCTGACCTTCATTTCCTCACTGATAGTGAGGATTTTAATAATACTTTCTACCTCAGGACGCCTGGGTGACTCAATTGGTTGGGCATCCAACTATTGCTGTTGGCCCAGGTCATGATTTCATGGTTGTGGGATCAAGCCCCGTGTTGGGCTCTGTGCACAGTGCAGAGTCTGTTTCAGATTCTCTCACCTTCTCCCTCCCTCTCTCTCAAATAAATAAATGAAGTCTTTAAAAAACCAATACTTTCTACCTCATGGATTTGTTGTAAGGATTTAAAAAAGTGAGTATGAAAGTTCTTTGTAAATAGTATATTTTACTAGTATCAGTTATTGTGATATAGATGATAGATACACTTTGTGATTTGTTTATACAGAATTGACATGCTGTATACATTAGAGATATTCCTGAAAAGGTGTGTAAATATTTTCTCATGTACTAAAGACCAGGACCTCCCCCTAGAAGACAGGTCCATGATGCATTAATTTCAGTAAGCATTCATTCTTTTGTCCTAACACAGTGCTTTTCTCTAATTAGATATGTAACAGAGTATTTTGTGCCTCTAAGAAATCCTATGGGAAAGAATCATTTTATAAGGGAACTTAGTGCCTCATTAGTGGTTTTTAAAATCTAATTTTTTAATATTCAGTCTGCTTAAAGTAATATGTTGGCATTGTGGATTTATTTACCTACTTCCTCTCACTCCCTCTCCCCTACTCTACCACCCACCCCCACCTGGACCACAGCTCTCTCTGTGGGTGACAGTGTAAGTAGCTGACTTGCTAAGATTTTGGGAAATGCCTCATTTTTAATGTTGTGAAGATATATAAATTGAAATAGTCTCCTGCATTTTCTGGGAATATTCCCCCCCCCTTTTTTTTTATAAAGCACTATATTTACACTATTTATTATAGGACTTTTAAAAATCAGTTATCTTGATAAAACTGAGATGAATTCAAGTTCATAGAAAACTGTAAATTATTTTGAGTGTACACTCTGTTATCGGTAAATTTGTACATTTTTATTTATTTCTATTTTTATAATTCTATTAACAAAATAGAATCAGGAGATGGAACAAGACCCAGAAGTTCTTATAACATTAAAGAGAAACATCTGAGATGTCTTGAGTTTCATCTTTTAAAAATATAAAGGCAGAGTAGAGCTGTCATCTATTAAAGATAAATCACTGAAAAGGACTTTAAAAGTTTATAACTATTTGGCAAAAAGATTTGTGAAATCTAAAAACTGGAAAGAAAGAACAGTATTAATCAATCAAACATTCTCTTTTTTGACACATCTTGTTCGGAGTTCTTTATGGGCTGATTTTTAAAATACGGGATTTGATGAACTGTGAAATTTAAGCTAATTTTTTCAAATTCCTCCAGTAAACTTGATTTCAAAGGCAGACTCTTTTCCTAATGAAGTATTTATCTTTCTTTATTTTTTTTAATATAGGTTTTTTTTTCCTCTCATGGAAATACAAATTCTAATCTGTATTCCATATTTTACCCAAGGAGCTCTCTTTTTGAAAAATTTCCCCAATAAAGAAACAAACTAAAAAATGATATGCATGTATATGGGACATGCTCAAAAATTTTTAAAATTTCTTTCCCACATGTATTTAGGTGAAAAACTTGAGTTTACTCCTAAGTGCAAGATATGCTATATAGCTTTTCTTTTGTTTCCAAGTTAAAATAAACCTGGCTCCATGATCATATTTGCCAAAATATTATCATGCATAATTTAGTCATGGTTTTGGAGTTTTTGTTGTTCCCTACATTTACATTACATGGGGTGGTTGGCAGAGGTTTTCTGAGGCCCCCCACCCAGATCATGTAAGGCTTGGGTTTAGTGTTTGGTGGTCATTTTGCTCCATCTGCAATGTTTTCTGAGTATTGCATTTGAATGTCCTTCCATCATCTGTGGGGTACCCGGTGGGCTCTCATTCACTCCTCATAGCTGCCCTCCCATGGATTCAGGCTGGGCCACGGGTACCTTCTGTTATTCCCAGGGCTTCACTGGTGAATGGCTGGCTGCCTCTGAGTCACTGGCATATGAGTGCCCTCCTCTCCAGAGCTGCCCTCACAGCCTTGTTTCTCTCTTTCGTACAGGGGAAACCCAGAGCCCTTCTCTCTTTACTCGTCATACTGGGTTCTTTGCTCATCTTTTACCTCCCACTCTAAAACCTCTAGGAGTTTAAGCTTTTCAATGCAAAGGCTTATAATTCTGTTGTGGGACAGGTGAAGCTAGGACTCTAATGCACAGATGTTTTGTAATTCACTGACTTGGAGGAAGGAAAAAAATACGTCTGCACTGCTCCACTAAGAACAGAATGTAGATGGATATCTCCATTGATTATTCTCCTTGCACACATGTCAGATAGAGAGTAGGACCATCTGAAAGAAGCCGCATTGGTCTAGGATGCTTTTGTGGAACCCTGGCCTTTTGTGGGCACTCTGTGATATTATTTGGCAATATTACTTCTCATTGCGTAGAGATATGGTTCTACGAACCGTGAACCCGGCACAGAGAAAGTAGGGGCCATGGAGTAAAGTATGGAATTCTATTCCTATGTGGGTGTGAAATCATCATCATTACTCTTTACTCATACTAAGGCTAGTGTTGCAACCCAATGAAACAACCAAGTTGATCTGATGCATTCATGGAAATTTGGCTCTTCACAGAAAAGTATAATATATTTAATAGTGTGTTTTCTTGGCTGAAAACAAACTTTCATTTTTAATTTTATTTTCTTTAATATATTGTAAGTTTTCCAAGTAGGTGCTGATGGTGACCTTTTCTTTTCATCAAGGCACAAAGATTCCAGAAGTAAAGATCTTGCGATTGATTCCACTATGTTCTTTGCACTTATGCCTACTCCATCTGTAATTCTCTTTCATGAACATTCTTTCCTCTCACCCCTGTCCAAGCACAAGTTTCTTAAACAGTGTATCCTGGCCCCAGGTAGTGACAAGGCCACAGTGGGGACAGCAGAATCATAGCATCATAACAGGTAGATAGAAGTAGGGACAGATAGCATGAATGAGCTCTTCGGGGTGGGATGGGGCATGAACAGAGGAGGAAGGATTAGGTCACATTGAAAGCCATGGGGAAAAGGAGTGTCACAATGAGATTGAAGAGTTTTGGATAATAGGTATTTAGTGGTCTTGGGACAAAGGAATTGGAACGAATTGGTGAGAAGGAGAGAATATGGGAACAGGCTGGCTAGAGCCCAGGAAGGGAGGACTCCAGGTCTCAGGCTATAGGAAGCAAGCAATGCTGAGGCATGTTCTGTTAAGCAGCGGCCAGCTTCTGTGGTAAGTGAAATAAGGCATTTCCCATCTCCCTCCCATATACCCCCTGAAGATGTCCACATCCTAATCCTTAAAACCTGTGAATATGTTCCTGTGCATGGCCACACATTTGTAGATGTGATTCAGTTAAAAATCTTGAGATGAGAAGATTATCCTGCTGGGCTCAATAAAATCATAAGTATCACATGCTGGACCTGGTACAATTTCTCTGCACGTTGCAGCAGACAAAAGGAGGGCTAGAGATGTCTATGTCATAGCCATCAGGACCCTGCTCTCTGATCTCCTTCAATCTTCGCAAAACAAATCTCCAGTTCTGAGGCTGTCTGAAGCCATAACCAGTGTCAAGAGGACAGGATGGCATGTGAGATGGCTTCTAATTGTCATTGTGCCACATGCACCTCTCTTGTTCACTCTAATCTTTTCTAGAATGTTTTTTACCAGTCAATTACAATTATTTGCTCGAGTTGTCGATCCCTTCTTTTTCGGTATTGTTAAGTTTAAATCATTATTTTCCACTGAGGAGACCAGCATTGATTTTTAAGCTGTATTGACTTTTGTACCATTTGTGTTCTGTTTATTTGTTTCCTTCGCATGGAATAAATTGAAAGACTTAAAAGCCAAATATTTTGAATTTAGAAAACAAGTGCTCTTCAAATGTAATAGTCTATGATTAGCCCTGGTAATTATCCTTAAGTTTGGTTTCCTTTTCTCCAGAATTTGGCCATGAGCTTGTCTTACAGAAATTTGGAAAGCTGGAAAATGAATTCTGTGTTTCAAACTCTCCAACTTTGGGGGTCTTGCGATTCTTCAATTAGGAATAGAACAAATGTCCCCAATTAAGAATGAAATAAAATTACGTATTTTCTTTGCTCCGTTACAAAATGAATTATGAGCCTTTATTTGGCTTTGGAAGTCTCATAGTAAGTGTCTATTCCATTATGAACAGGGCAAAAAGTAAATGTAGTAGTCAAACCTCAAAAATGTGTGTAAAATTGGAGAGAAAAATCAGTGTGAGTCAGGAGAAAACATTGAGGAATACTATAGTGTAAATAAATAAAATGTCATGTTGAATATATAAGGTACATGAAATAAAGCTTATTTGTAATTATAGCAATGATGATTATGATAATGATAATCATAATAATAAAGTTAGAATGGCTAATGCTTGTGCAGTGCTTATTATATTCTAAGCTCTAATCTGAGAGCTTTATGTTTATTAAGTCATTTGGTCCTCACAACAACTCCCTGAGGTAGGTACTAACCAATTCATTTTGCAACAGAGCAAGGAAAATATTTAATTTTATTTACCTTGTAATATAAATTAGGAAAATGGTGCACAGAGAGGTTAAGTAATTTTCATAAGATGTTACAAGTAACTTGCATAGTGAGGGATGGTATTTAGTTATCTTACTTTAAATGACTGAATTAACACTTAAATGAGCTTTATAAGTGCCTCATAAATCAGCATTTTCAAGACCAAATCTAGCTTGGAAGTACACGTGAGTCTGTGAGTGAAACTTTCTAGGACATGAAGCATTCTAAACGTAT
Organism: Martes martes; assembly: GCF_963455335.1. Taxonomy (NCBI): domain Eukaryota; kingdom Metazoa; phylum Chordata; class Mammalia; order Carnivora; family Mustelidae; genus Martes; species Martes martes. The sequence continues at coordinate 79,605,923 of NC_137892.1, read as the reverse complement.
GCATACTTCCTAGTAAATAAATGTGGGCAACACCATTCTTTTCAAACCCACAAGTAGAAAATTTGTAATGCTTAAATTTAGGGTGGTTGATAAGTTGGCATTGACCTTTCTTCTTACGAATTTTGAATATAAAGGAATGTCCAGAGTGCACTATCCATGTTACTTGCGGAATACTGGAAGAGGCATCAGTTACAAAAAATTGATATGCAAATTTTAAATAATACTTTGTTTATACTGTTTGTTCTTTCTGTCCCTCTATTTGCTAGCAGAGGACTTATTCACAGCCTTCAACTTCACAGAACTTTCTAGTTACTGTCACTGTATTCAAGACTCCTTTCTAGAAGAAACACAGAAGTACTCAAGTGTCACTATGTCTCCACATATTCAGGGCCTGTGATTAGCCTAAATATAATAAAATGGATTTAAAGTATAGGGTCATAGATGCTTTGAAACATAAATCAAGCATGCTTATATATAATTCAATCTTATACATGGAAAACTTGGTACATTGTGACTATGCCTTTAATTATCTGCAGTTATTCATTTGAACACACTCAGAATTTTGGTTGGAATGGGGTTTTAATGAGATTATTATATATTGCAGTAGAACTGTGAAACTTGATATGAACAAAAGCTGTAACCCTCTGCACTCCTGATAGGTATTTTGTAATCTGTTACCTTGTATTTGTAAACCAAAATACCTGGAAGAGTTAGAGTGACATTGGCTACTTGCAACGGCCTTGGGCAGTACAATAGGCTATTTCAACAGATGGGTGTGAAAAAACATCATTATCTAAGTGTTTTCTAGATAGCAGGAATCATCTTTACATTCACTCACTAATTTAATCACCATCAATATGAGGTGGGAGCTAACATCAGCCCTACTTGGTACAGGAGAACAGAAGTTGAGAGAGATTAGGTAATTTGATAAGTGGTGCATCTGGGTCTAAACACAGGCAGGTTCTGGGCTTGGGAGCTCATGCCTTTCATGGTTTAAGATCATGAGGATCAAGTGAAACATATACAGATGACTTTGAAAAGCTCACGGTAGATCTTCTGTAAGTGTGAGTGAGATATGAATAATAGAAAAGATACTAGTGATAATAGTGAGTAGATTAATGGTGAATATTTTGCATTCTCTTAAAACAAATTTGTTGAGACTTTTAAGTTTCTTTCTTTCTTTCTTTTTTTTTTTAAAGATTTTATTTATTAATTTGAGAGAGAGAACAAGTGGGGAGGGGAGGCAGAGGGAGAAGTAGATTCCCTGCAGAGGATGGAGCCTGACTCCGGGACTTGATCCCAGGACCCTGAGATCATGACCTGTGCTGAAGGCAGATGCTTAATGGACTGAGCCACCAAGACACTTGAGACTTTCAAGTTTTAAAGACAATAAACATAGCTCTTACCATTGTACGTCAGTAAGAAAAAGATGCTCTGCCTGTCTTGGTTCCTAGGAAACAGGCTCTGAGGTAGAGGGTTGTGTTCAGAAAGTTTGTTGGAGCTTGTTGGGAGTGCCTTCTAGAGAAGCAGGAACAACATGAGTAGGCAGAGGGAGATGCTGACAGCAAAATTTACTCAGTTTTACTGGGAGTTGGGATGGACTTTCAGAGTTGTCCCTAATTCAGGCTGGTGATCAAGCCTTCATATTACCACATCAGATAGTCACCATCATGTGATGCCCCTGAAAGAGGGAGTAACTATCGGTGAGCCAGCTTCCTGTGAGTGGAGGGAATTCTGAGTGGGGGATGATACTGTGAGCTACTAATAGCCAATATTCCCAGCAGCTGTGAGATGAATTCTCCATCCTTGAAGATGAGATCTGGGTGGGGCAACACAGTATCCACTACATCCCCCATTAGAAAAAGTGGAAAAAGTCACATAATTAACTAAAAGTAAAAATACAAAAGGCAAAAAAAAAAAAAAAAAAAAGAATTCAAAAAATACTAAAGACGAAGAAAAAATTAAAAAACTTAATTCTCATTACTGAAGGAATAGAAATCAGGACAATATTTCCCTCTAGGAAATAGGCATAGATGAAAAAAGATAACTAATATTCACCCAAGCGGTACTCCAAGATAGGCATACTTTTTAATTTAGTAATTAATTAATTAATTAATTTTTTATTATTTTTTATTTTAATATACATATAATGTATTTTTATCCCCAGGGGTACAGGTCTGTGAATCGCCAGGTTTACACATTTCACAGCACTCATCATAGCACATACCCTCCCCAATGTCCATTTCCCCACCACCCTCTCCCGTTCCCCCTCTCCCCAGCAACCCTCAGTCTGTTTTTTGAGATTGAGTCTTTTATGGTTTGTCTCTCTCCCAATCCCATCTTTTCATTTTTTCTTTTCCTACCTCCCCCCAAACCCCCTGCATTGCATCTCCACTTCGTCATATCAAAGAGATCATATGATAGTTGTCTTTCTCCGATTGACTTATTTCGCTAAGCATGATACGCTCTAGTTCCATCCACGTCATCACAAATGGCAAGATTTCATGTCTTTTGATGGCTGCATAGTATTCCATTGTGTATATGTACCACATCTTCTTTATCCATTCATCTGTTGATGGACATCTAGGCTCTTTCCATAGTTTGGCTATTGTGGACATTGCTGCTATAAACATTCGGGTGCACGTGCCCCTTCGGAGCACCACGTTTGTATCTTTAGGATATATACCCAGTAGTGCAATTGCTGGGTCATAGGGTGGCTCTATTTTCAGTTTTTTGAGGAACCTCCACACTGTTTTCCAGAGTGGTTGCACCAGCTTGCATTCCCACCAGCAGTGTAGGAGGGTTCCCCTCTGTCCACATCCTCGCCAGCATCTGTCATTTCTTGACTTGTTAATTTTAGCCATTCTGACTGGTGTGAGGTGGTATCTCATTGTGGTTTTGATTTGTATTTCCCTGATGCCGAGTGATGTGGAGCATTTTTTTCATGTGTCTGTTGGCCATCTGGATGTCGTCTTTGCAGAAATGTCTGTTCATGTCCTCTGCCCATTTCTTGACTGGATTATTTGTTCTTTGGGTATTGAGTTTGCTAAGCTCTTTATAGATTTTGGATACTAGCCCTTTATCTGATATGTCGTTTGCAAATATCTTCTCCCATTCTGTCAGTTGTCTTTTGGTTTTGTTAACTGTTTCCTTTGCTGTGCAAAAGCTTTTGATCTTGATGAAATCCCAATAGTTCATTTTTGCCCTTGCTTCTGTTGTCTTTGGCGATGTTCCTAGGAAGAAGTTGCTGCGGTTGAGGTCAAAGAGGTTGCTGCCTGCATTCTCTTCAAGGGTTTTGATGGATTCCTTTCTCACATTGAGGTCCTTCATCCATTTTGAGTCTATTTTCGTGTGTGGTGTAAGGAAATATGAAATATGAAATATCCAATTTCATTTTTCTGCATGTGGCTGTCCAATTTTCCCAGCACCATTTGTTGAAGAGGCTGTCTTTTTTATATTGGATATTCTTTCCTGCTTTGTCGAAGATTAGTTGACCATAGAGTTGAGGGTCTATTTCTGGGCTCTCTATTCTGTTCCATTGGTCTATATGTCTGTTTTTGTGCCAGTACCATACTGTCTTGATGATGACAGCTTGGTAATAGAGCTTGAAGTCTGGAATTGTGATGCCACCGACTTTGGCTTTCTTTTTCAATATTCCTTTGGCTATTCGAGGTCTTTTCTGGTTCCATATAAATTTTAGGATTATTTTTTCTATTTATTTAAAAAATGGATGGGATTTTGATAGGGATTGCATTAAATTTATAGATTGCTTTAGGTAGAATAGACATTTTCACAATATTTGTTCTTCCAATCCATGAGCATGGAATATTTTTCCATTTCTTTGTGTCTTCCTCAATTTCTTTCATGAGGACTTTATACTTTTCTGAGTATAGATTGTTTGCCTCTTTGGTTAGATTTATTCCTAGGTATCTTATGGTTTTGTGTGCAATTGTAAAGGGACTGACTCCTCAATTTCTCTTTCTTCCGTCTTGTTGTTAGTGTAAAGAAATGCGACTGATTTCTGTGCATTGACTTTATATCGTGACAATTTACTGAATTCCTGTATAAGTTCTAGCAGTTTTGGAGTGGAGTCTTTTGGGTTTTCCACATATAGTATCATATCATCTGCAAAGAGTGATAGTTTAACTTCTTCTTTGCCAATTTGGATGCCTTTAATTTCTTTTTGTTGTCTGATTGCTGAGGCTAGGACTTCTAGTACTATGTTGAACAGCAGCGGTGATAATGGACATCCCTGCCGTGTTCCTGACCTTAGTGGAAAAGCTTTCAGTTTTTCTCCATTGAGAATGATATTTGCAGTGGGTTTTTCATAGATGGCTTTGATAATATTGAGGTATGTGCCCTCTATCCCTACACTTTGAAGAGTTTTGATCAGGAAGGGATGCTGCACTTTGTCAAATGCTTTTTCAGCATCTATTGAGAGTATCATATGGCTCTTACTCTTTCTTTTATTAATGTATTGTATCACATTGATGGATTTGCGGATGTTGAACCAACCTTGCAGCCCTGGAATAAATCCCACTTGGTCGTGGTGAATAATCCTTTTAATGTACTGTTGGATCCTATTGGCCAGTATTTTGGTGAGAATTTTCGCATCTGTGTTCATCAAGGATATTGGTCTGTAATTCTCTTTTTTGGTGGGATCCTTGTCTGGTTTTGGGATCAAGGTGATGCTGGCCTCATAGAATGAGTTTGGAAGTTTTCCTTCCATTTCTATTTTTTGGAACAGTTTCAGGAGAATAGGAATTAATTCTTCTTTAAATGTTTGGTAGAATTCCCCTGGGAAGCCGTCTGGTCCTGGACTTTTGTTTGTTTGGAGATTTTTGATGACTGTTTCAATCTCCTTACTGGTTATAGGTGTGTTCAGGTTTTCTATTTCTTCCTGGTTCAGTTGTGGTAGTTTATACGTCTCTAGAAATGTATCCATTTCTTCCAGATTGTCAAATTTGTTGGCGTAGAGTTGCTCGTAGTATGTTCTTATAATTGTTTGTATTTCTTTGGTGTTGGTTGTGATCTCTCCTCTTTCATTCATGATTTTATTTATTTGCGTCCTTTCTCTTTTCTTTTGGATAAGTCTGGCCAGGGGTTTGTCAATCTTATTAATTCTTTCAAAGAACCAGCTCCTAGTTTTGTTGATTTGTTCTATTGTTTTTTTAGTTTCTATTTCATTGATTTCTGCTCTGATCTTTATGATTTCTCTTCTCCTGCTGGGTTTAGGCTTTCTTTGTTGTTCTCTCTCCAGCTCCTTCAGGTGTAGGGTTAGGTTGTGTATTTGAGACCTTTCTTGTTTCTTGAGAAAGGCTTGCACCACTATATATTTTCCTCTCAGGACTGCCTTTGTCGTGTCCCACAGATTTTGAACCATTGTGTTTTCATTATTATTTGTTTCCATGAATTTTTTCAATTCTTCTTTAATTTCCTGGTTGACCCATTCATTTTTTAGAAGTATGCTGTTTAGTCTCCATGTATTTGCAATCTTTCCAAATTTCCTCTTGTGATTGAGTTCTAGCTTCAGAGCATTGTGGTCTGAAAATATGCAGGGAATGATCTCAATCTTTTGGTACCGATGGAGACCTGATTTATGACCCAGGATGTGGTCTATTCTGGAGAATGTTCCATGTGCACTAGAGAAGAATGTATATTCTGTTGCTTTGGGATGGAATGTTCTGAATATATCTGTGATGTCCCTCTGGTCCAGTGTGTCATTTAAGGCCTTTATTTCCTTGTTGATCTTTTGCTTAGATGATCTGTCCATTTCAGTGAGGGGAGTGTTAAAGTCCCCTGCTATTATTGTATTACTGTCGATGTATTTCTTTGATTTTGTTATTAATTGGTTTATATAGTTGGCTGCTCCCATGTTAGGGGCATAGATATTTAAGACTGTTAGGTCTTCTTGATGGACAGACCCTTTGAGTATGATATAGTGTCCTTCGTCATCTCTTATTATAGTCTTTGGCTTAAAATCTAATTGATCTGATATAAGGATTGCCACTCCAGCTTTCTTCTGATGTCCATTAGCATGGTACATTGTTTTCCACCCCCTCACTTTAAATCTGGAGGTGTCTTCGGGTCTAAAATGAGTTTCTTGGAGGCAGCATATGGATGGGTTTTGTTTTTTTATCCATTCTGATACCCTGTGTCTTTTGATTGGGGGCATTTAGCCCATTAACATTCAGGGTAACTATTGAGAGATATGAATTTAGTGCCATTGTATTGCCTGTAAGGTGACTGTTACTGTATATTGTCTCTGTTTCTTTCTGATCTACTACTTTTAGGATCTCTCTTTGCTTAGAGGACCCCTTTCAATATTTCCTGTACAGCTGGTTTGGTGTTTGCAAATTCTGTCAGCTTTTGTTTGTCCTGGAAGCTCTTTATCTCTCCTTCTATTTTCAATGATAGCCTAGCCGGATATAGTATTCTTGGCTGCATGTTATTCTCGCTTAGTGCTCTGAATATATCATGCCAGTTCTTTCTGGCCTGCCAGGTCTCTGTGGATAGGTCTGCCGCCCATCTAATGTTTTTACCCTTGTATGTTACAGACTTCTTTTCCCGGGCTGCTTTCAGGATTTTCTCTTTGTCGCTAAGACTTGTAAATTTTACTATCAGGTAATGAGGCGTGTACCTATTTTTATTGATTTTGAGGGGCGTTCTTAGTATCTCCTGGATTTTGATGTTTGTTCCCTTTGCCATATTAGGGAAATTCTCTCCAATAATTGTCTCCAATATACCTTCTGCTCCCCTCTCTCTTTCTTCTTCTTCTGGAATCCCAATTATTCTAATGCTGTGTCGTCTTATGGTGTCGCTTATCTCTCGAATTCTCTCCTCGTGGTCCAGTATTTGTTTGTCTCTCTTTTGCTCAGCTTCTTTATTCTCTGTCATTTGGTCTTCTATGTCACTAATTCTTTCTTCTGCCTCATTTATCCTAGCAGTGAGAGCTTCCATTTTTGATTGCACCTCATTAATAACTATTTTGATTTCAACTTGGTTAGATTTTAGTTCTTTTATTTCTCCAGAAAGGGCTTTTATCTCTTCGGAGAGGGTTTCTCTAATATCTTCTATACCTTTTTCGAGCCCGGCTAGAACCTTGAGAATTGTCATTCTGAACTCTAGATCTGTCATGTTACCAATGTCCGTATTGATTAGGTCTCCAGCCTTCGGTATGGCCTCTTGTTCTTTTTTTTGAGGTGAATTTTTCCGTCTTGTCATTTTGTCCAGATAAGATTTGCTTTCTCCTGCTGTGGAATTCCACTGTTCTTGGTGAGCGAAGTTGGTTTTGGATGGGTTTCTTGTTGATCTTCTGGGGGAGGGGCCTGTTGTAGTGATTCTCAAGTGTCTTTGCCGCAGGCGGAATTGCACCGCCCTTGCCAGGGGCCGGGCTAAGTAATCCGCTCGGGTTTGCTTTCAGGAGCTTTTGTTCCCTGAGCGCTTTGCATAGAGTTCCGGAGGACGGGAATGAAGATGGTGGCCTCCCAATCTCTCCGCCCGGAGGAGCCGAGAACTTGGGGTTCCGCTCCTCAGTGCACCCTCAGAGAAAAGCGCCCAACTGCCCTGCCTCCTGGCCTGCTGTCGCACCTTGAGGAAAGCAGTCAGTTGCTGGAACCTGGAGAAAAGCGCCCGGTCCTTCCGTCTCCGTGGCCTCAGGCCGCACTCTGAGCCCACCCAGCCTGCGACCGGCACAAGGTAACCCCGGGCTGAGAGCTCACTCCTCGGCTTTGTCACTGTAGCTGGCTTCCCCGCTCCAATACCTGCAAGCTCTGTGGCACTCAGACACCCCCTGTCCTTCTGTGACCCTGCCGGGACCTGGGGTTATGCTGACCCTGTGTGGGTTTCCCCCCCCGGTTTAGCCTCTGGAGCGATGTCTCCCAGTGGAGCCAACTTTTAAAGGTTCCGATTTTGTGCTCCGTTGCTCCGCCGCTTGCCAGGAGCCGGCCCCTTCCCCCGGGGTCTATCTTCCCGTCGCTTTGGATTCACTTCTCCACAGGTCCTACCTTTCAGAAAGTGGTCGATTTTCTGCTTCTAGAATTGTTGCTCTTCTTCTCTTCGATTTCCTGTTGGATTTGTAGGTGTTCACAATGGTTACACAAGCTATCTAGCTGATCTCCTGCTACCCGATGTCGTCTCAGCCTGCTACTTCTCCGCCATCTTGACTCCTCCCCCTCAGTAATTTATTTTGAGATAATTTCAAACTTAGGACAAGTTATAAGTACAGTAAAAAGAACACTTATACCCCTTCACTCAAATTCTCCAAATTCTCTGATAACATTTCACCACATCTCTGCTCTGTGTGTATGAGTGTATCTTTCTCCCTGACCCTGTCTATCTCTATATCATACAATGCCCCTGGTAAACAGAGTTTTCATCTCTTAAGCCAAGAGGTTAAGAGCAGAGATTTAGAATTCAGACCTGAGCTTGAGTTCCAGTCACTTGACTTTGCACGTGACCTCAGGCAAGACAGTTGTTCTTGGCATCTCTGTTCCTTCAGTCCAAAATAGGGATAATGGTAATTCCAGTGTTCTTCTGGTTTCCTTCGGTGTTTAGATTAGACCTGCCACACAGGACTCAGCACATGATAAGGTCTCAGTCCTTGTTAGCTGCTATCATTACTGTCATTGTTATTATTGGCTCCTCAAGTTCAGGAACTCTACCTAACACATTGCTATGAAACCCTTAGGGTTGACTGCAGTACCTTGTGATGAAAGGTCCTTGGGAAACATTTTTAGATTAATTTGTTTCATTGGTCAAGACATTATGAAGCTTAGGCACATGGGGGTGGTGGGATGAGGACTCATTTTCAGGGCTGGAGACATCCCTTGGGCTTCAGTGGGAGAGGCTGGCAAGAATGAAAGCAGACTTAGAAGATGGAAACTTTAATGACTGTACTCCAGCCAAAAGAGGTGATTCATTGGTTGACAAAATAAAAGGGTATTATTCCAGAAATTCTCCTCTCTCCCTCTTTGTTTGAATGTCCTCATGAGTGTTTGGCCTGTGTATATTATCTGTCATACAATATTCTGGAACAATAACAACAAAAGCTGGTGAAACTGAGGAGAAACTTTTGTCATGTTCAGTCTTTAAAGTTCCTTAAAGGGAGTATTTATAGCTAAAGAATTGCTTGCCCTCTCTGACTGTCTCCTGCAGCAGGCTACTCTCCTCTACTTTCTGAGCCTTGGGGACACCCAAAATGTGGTTTTGGCAGTGCTTGCACATCATGGTCAAGAAGCTTACCCAGGAGGGTGAGGCCAGATGCCAGCAGAAGTGAACTGACATGTGCAGGAGGGGGAGGGCTCCTGTGAGAGACTGTGCATGGGGTGAAGCAGGAGCCTATGTCAGTGTTGTGTTGCTTTTTCTTGCTTGCTTGTATATATACCCAGTACCCCAGTACCCCAGACAGATTTTTTGTTCACAGTGTCAGGCAACTGATTTCAAGAAGATGAATCCACAGGGAGAGTTATTGGTGGAAGAGCTAAAGAAATGAGGGTGACCCCCAGGGACCTCTGAGGGTTCAAGCCTGCCAGGAATCTCCTTTTCATCTCTGCTTCTCTCTGAGCCTTGACCCCATCCTCTCAGCTTCTTCTTGTGGGCAAGGGTGGGAGAATGTGGCCATGGCAGCCTGGATCACATCCTTATGGCCACTATCAAGGAAGACAAATTTTTCTCTCCCAACTGTCTGAAAAACCCTTGGGGAAGGACTCTGGCTTGGCCGGTATTACACACCCACCCCTGGTCCAAAGCCCTGTGGACGGAGTGGGAGAAGCTGTGATTGCTTGAATACAGGCCTCTGTGTTCAAAGGGGCAGATCTGTTCCCAGATGAAGATGAGAAGCCAGAAAGCCACCTCAATTTGGAGAACATTATTACTGCAGAGAAAACTGAGGTTTGCTGTTACTTCCCCTATACCACTTCTGTTACTCCTGCAGCATTTTGTTCCAGTAGTTTAAGACACAAATTTAGAGGCCTTCTTTCTGCCTCTAAGTCCTTCCTTTGAGGGGTGCACCCTGCATCCCAGCCTTTAAAACTGGCCATCCACTCATTACCCCCAAACTAGGTCCAATCTAAATGAGCCTTTGACCTCTGCAGCCCCACTCATGAGAAATGCCTTTGACCTTCTTAGGCCTTTCTGATCTTACTTCAATCAGTCCCCCATTCTAGGGTTTCTTGCCTTCTTACCCCTTTCACTTTTCTCAAAATTCTTGCCACGAGCTGGACTTTAGGACTTGACAACAGAATGTGGCTTCTGTTTAGATGGGGCCCCAAAATTCTTTTATTTCCTGGCTCCCTTCCAGCTAGTAGATATTTATGAAATGATTTTGGGGGTCAGAAATCTGTGTCAGGTATTATTGGAGATAAAAAAAAAAAAAGGAAAGACAGTCTCGACTCCAGAGATGCTCAGCACCTAGTTAGAGATAGTTAGCAAACAAACATATTATACTACAGTAAGTATGGTAATAGAAGAAAATACATCAAGACAGTGCAAGAATCTCAGTGTGGGGGCAGGGAATCATAAAATGAGGCAATAGGATGTATATGTGTCCTCTTGCTGCTATAACAAATCACCACAAGCTCAGTGGCTTAAAGCAAAACACATTTATTTTCTTAAAGTTATGGAGGTCAAAAATCTAGTCTATGTGTTGGCAGAGCTGCTTTCCCTCTGGAGCCTTTAGGGGGAAAATCAGTTTCCTTATCTTCTCTAGCCACTACAGGACACATTCCTTTGCTGGAGGACCCCTTCCAGTCAGTTACTGATTCCTTCTGATCCCTGCTTCCAGTAACACATCCCATTTGACTCTCTTGCCCCTTCTCTTTTGCTTATAAAGATGCTTGTGATTATTTTGGGCCCACCCACATAATCCAGGATAATCTCCACCTCAAATTTGTTAATTTAACACATGTAAATTCCTTTTGCCATGTAAGTTTACAGAACCATAGGTTCTGAGAATTAGGACATGGATGTCTTGGGTGGGGGGTATTACTTTGCCTACCACAGAGGGTTAGATTGTCTTGAAGGTCTCTTCTAACTCCCAAATTCCACGGGTTGATTGGAGCCATGTCAGCATGATTTGTTTCATTTAATTACTAGCCCTGACTGTATACTCTCATTGTATTTCATTGTGCTCAATGAAGAGACAACTTTGTGGAGTTCCAATTCCTTCTGTATATCTTGACCTTTGGGCTGCTACAGAAGGAGTCATGTGGAGGAATTAGAATATTTAATGCTGAGAGGGTTTTAAAACCCAAGCAGTTTTGTGATAAACACAGCAGTAACTAAAGAACATCTTTTGTCCCCCGCTCAGTTAAAAAAAAAAAAAAAAAATCCCGATCCTACAAGCGTACTCTTTCTTCCTAGATCATGGCCCATCTGTATCAAATAAGGCTTGGAAAAGAGTCACAAGAGAACATACTCTTGTTGCTGTGGTTCAAAAAGTGTGGTGACTATGCGAGGGCAGAGACGTGGGACATAAAGATGTCTAAGTATGTCTGCTGGCAATGGCGCAAGAAGCTGAGTAAGGATTATTTGATTCTTCACCATTTATGCAAGTAAGCAGAGGCAGCAGAGGTCCAGATATACTGAACAACAGATATTTTGAAAGTTATTGACATTCAGCTTTGAAATAGAATCTTTGTTTTTATAATGCTTTAACTTTCATAATGACCTGTTGCATTGGCCACATAAAATTGGATGGTTTTCCCCGAGCCAAACCAGTTGTGGGGCTGCTGTGAAGCTGAGGGAGGCTGGCCGAGGACCGAATAATTGGCTGGGGAGTATTGCTCTCCTTTTGTGTTAAGCTTTCCCCCTATCGACTCCTTCTTATTTGTACTTAAATGGAGTTGCTTTGGACACTGTGGGTTGCCTACCCTGCAGAATTCCCTGTCCTCTTCCATCTCAACAGAACCTGAGTGTTTTCTAGGTATCTACCTCAGCCTGTTGCAGTACAAGTTGCCCGGGTTGCAGCCTGTCTCCTCAGCTCTGGAAAAGGGATTGGTCTAAATGTAATTCCAACATTTTGGATGATTGGCTCAAGAGTGGGCACGTGGCCCAACTTCAGCCAATGAGATGCAAGGAAAGGAGAGTTTGCTGGTAGCTGTGGTGACCATTATTTGCTCTTTAGAAAGTGACATGAATGGTAACTCTGCTTTGCTTTATGGGTGGGTATAAAGAAGCGTCTGGATTCAGATACTGGTAGTGACAATTATATAACCATGAGAAAAAGACAAAACCAAGCAGCACTACAAGGACTCAGATAGTGTGCATGGAAAAAAAGGAGACCACAAAAACAAACTGGATGCTCGCTCGCAGCTCTGAAATGTACTGATCAACAAACTTTGGACCTTGCCTTATCTCTGAATTTTCTGTTGTATGAGACATTCCCCTATTATTTATACTACTTTGAAGTTTTCTTACTTGCAGCTGAAAGGATTCTGACAGATAATGTGCTTCAAGTAGTTTCTGTGGCTCTATTGCTTCTGGCTTCAGTAGCGGAGGTTAAGAACAATTTCTCATTGGCTCCAAGCCTCAGCTCCTAACGCAAAGCTCCAGCTTCTTTCAGTCTCCAGCTAATATCTTGGGCATTCTAGAAGTTCTTGATTTGGGAAGCTCTTCAAGGCTGTCATGGTGATCTCTGAACTGTACTATTCCTATAGGAAGGAACTCAGGTGTTGTTTAGCTGCCTTTTAAAAAATTTAAGAATGCTCCCTCCTGTTGTATGCTCAGTTGGTGGCAAGAATGGTCTCAAAGCAGGGTTGCTTGAGTTCCAAGGTATAAAAGAAATTAATAAGCCAATTTTATTATTTTCTAAAAAAATCAGATACACAATTTCCTGTTGACCCTCAGGATCTGTAGCTATGCTTGGCTAGATCAGCCCTGTCCCACAGAAGTACAGTGCTAACTACAAATGCGATAGCCACCTTTAAAAGGTATAAAGAATCAGATAAAGTTAATTTCAGTAATATATTTTATTTAACCCAATATACCCCGAATATTATCATTTCAAAATATAGTAGATATAAAAGCTATTTAGGAGTTATTTCCCACCATTCCCCTCCCCCCCCAAATCAAGTCTTCACAACCCAGTGTGTGTTTTTTCCACATAGAGCATATCTCAGTTCAGTTTGCATTTCAAGCCCTTAATAGCTGTGTGCGCCTAGTGGCTGCCATGTTGGATAGAGAGGGCTATCCTCTGCCAAAGTTCTTCCTACAGAGAGGATTTATTACAACTGGATCTTTCATCCTTTCTTGAATTCTGATTTCTTTATTTACCTTATCAGTCCATAGTCTTCTTTTTTCAGTTGTTTGTTTGTATGTCTGAATCTAATGATGAACATGGCTTGAGCTAACCCCCACCCCCCCACCCCCCTGCTGCCCTGAAACCTCCTCAGATCTTAGTTAAATTAATACATTTAATTTTTATAAATATAGAGGTAAGTAGGTGGGGAGGAGCTGTTTATGAATGTAAACATATGTTTACTTGAGGGGAAAGGTGTTATCCAATCAAAATATCTATTACCAAGGTAATAATTCATTTCTTCATATTAATCCTGGTAGATACTTTCCAATTCTTTTTTTATCTGACCTGTCTGTTGACCTTGTTGAACATCATTTTCTTCCTGTAATTCTTGCTTTTCTTGGCTTCTATGACATGAGCTTTCCCTATCTCCTCTCCTACCTCTCTGACTACTCCTTCCTTGTGGCACCTTTTTTTCTGTCCTTTCCTTAATGGTGATGTTCCGATGGTTCCTTCTTTGACCCTTCTATCTTTGTACTCCATATATTCACTCTCTATTTTCATCCATCCATGACTTAATCAATATTTATATACAAATATTTCCCAAATATTCTGTCCAACCCATACCTATCTTCTGAGCTCTAGGACATTGCCACCACCAAACATTCAGTTGCCCATGTCTGAAACTGGGCATTATTCTAAATTAAATCCTTCTCTGTCTTTCACCTATCACATCAAACAATTTCCAAGTCCTTTTGATTCAATTAATAGCTCTATTGATATGTATATTCCCCCTTCTCATTGCCACTATTTTTTGTTTCCTCAGTTAATCTCTGACTAGTTCCTTGCCTTCAGTCTTGCCCTCTCCATCTATCCTCCTTACTACATTTAGAGGACCCTTTCTCAAACAAAAATTGCTAGTCAGACCTTTGTTTCTTTGCATAAAGCTAAACTCCTTCACAGGTTATATAAGGCCTTTGTGATTTGACTTCCTCTCTATTCTCTCAGCTTCCTGCTCCCTTGTACTCTCTGTTCCACTTACATTCAACTTGCATTTCTTCTTTGTGTTCTAAGCCTTTGCACGTGCTGTTCCTCTGTCTTAGATAGTCTTTCCCCTACATTCTTTCCCTGGCTAAGCTGTTCCCAGAAGCTCTCAAACTGCTTTGTCTCAGAAGACTTTTAAACTGTTAAAAATTACTAAAGGCCCCAAAGAATTCTTGTTGATGGCAATTATAGGTCTCAATATTTACTGTGTTAACAATTAAAACTAAGAAATTTAAAAAGTTATTTACTGATGGATTTTAAAATAACAATGACAATAACATAAATAAGATTTGAAAATGACTGTATTTGACAGGACAAAAATTTTAGTGAGAAGAGCGGCATTATTTTACATTTTTGCAAATGTCTTTATTGTTTGGTTCAATAGAAGACACTGGAGTCCATATCTGCTTTTGAATTCATATTATTCTGCAATATGTTGTTTTAGTTGAAGCACATGAAAAAATATCTGGCCTCAAGCAAATATGTAGTTATGTACATGTTCACTAGGGATGCCGTAACAAAGAACGCCAAACTGAGTAGCTTAAACAACAGGAATTGATGATCTCACAGTTCTGGAGGCTCAAGTCTGAGATCAGGGTCTGAGATCAGCAGGGCCGTGCTCCCTCTGCAAGTGTTGGGAGGATTAGTTCTCTCTCTGAGTTTCTGGTAGTTCTTTGGCTTGTCCCAGAATAACTTCAGTCTTTATGTGCCATTCTCCCTATTTGTGTGTGTTTCAAAAATTTCCTTTTTATAAGGACACCAGTCAGACTGGATTAGGACCTACTCTAATGACTCATTTTAACTTATTTCTGCAAAGGCTCCATCTCCAAATAAGGTCACATTCTGAGGTACCGTGGATTAGGACTTCAGGATATCTCTTTTAAAGAGCACAGTTCATCCTGTAACAGCTGGAAAAGGCAGGACTTCACAGGACTCCTCTGAGAGAGGCCTAGGGTCTCCCAGATGCCCTGGGGTTACATTTGGAGAAATGCTGCTTGTACTTATCCTTTGCACCTCAGCTTAGAAGTCTCTACTCTGCAACACCCTTCCTGATGCAAGCCCATGTTAAGGGCTTCCCCTGTGTACCCTGCAGCGTCCTGGGCTTCTTCCGCTTGTCATAGAGTTTACTATCCTCTTCTGGAATTCCTTGTTAAATATCGTATTAGTCAACTTGGGCTGCTGTAACAAAATACCGCAGTCTCTGTGGCCTACACAATAGAAACCTATATTCTCACAGTTCTGGAGGCTGGAAGTCCAAGATCAGGGTGCCATCAGGGTTGGTTTCTGGTGGGAGTTCTCTTCCAGGCTAGTAGTTGGCTGCCTTCTCACCGTGTCCTCACAAGGCCTTCCTTTTGTGCTTGTGTGGGGAAAGAGGGATGGGGTGGGAGGGAAGGAGGGAGATGTCTCTGGTATCTTTTCACCTTATTATGAAGACAACAGTCCTTTTGGATGAGGGCCTACCTTAACAACCTCATTTAAACTCCCTAAAGACTTTATCTCTAGATACATTGGGATTAGGCCTTGAACATACATATTTTGGAGGGATGTAATTTGGTCAGTAACAGGAGTTCACTTGCCCTTACTGGACCTGACCATAAAAATTTATGATCAATTGACCTATGATCAGGGATCACTATTTTTAAGTTTTATTTTGATCAGTGTGGTAAAACAGAATTTAATTTGCCTTTTGTAAGTTTGAAATCTTTTTAAAAATTCCTAAAGTCTCTTTGAGGGGATTATTTAAAATAATCTTAGTACAGAAAATCTGTAGGGCACATCCTTTAGATCAGTGATAGTAAAGGGCGATTTAAAAGAATCAATTACTAATACATTCATTATGATGCCTAAAACCATCCTGTGGCAGATATATTCGCCAGTGTTGGTGAAAAGAAGTTTTTTATAGCTCCTTTAGAAGTCTCTAATGTATAAATTACTTATAGAAATGCATGAGACGACAGTACTAAAGGGACTCTAGTTTTCTACAAAATGTTTGGGATGGGGCACCTAGGTGGCTCAGTTGGCTCAGCGTCCAACTCTTGATTTCCACGCACATCATGATCTCAGGCTCAGTTAAGTGTCTGACTCCTGATTTCTGCTCAGGTCATGATCTTGGGGTCATGAGATCGAGCTCCACATTGGACTCCTTACTCATCCGGAGTCTGCTTGAGATTTTCTCCCTCCCCGTCTGCTCCTCCTCCTGCTTCTCTGTCTCTCTCAAATAAATTAGATCTTTTAAAAAAATGTTTGGGACATTACATTACTAAAAATAGGCTTACTTAAATGCATTTTAACTGTGGTTTAATAAACAATGAATAGCGATGCAATGAAAGAAACTTGATTGTTTATTCTGGACCAAAATGTTGGAAGAAATTAGTCTGCTTGTACACAGGTAATTCTCAGTGTCCTACTTCTGTTCTCTCCCTTCTCTTTTACATATGATTGTCAAAAGTCATCAAATCTCCATGGCAACGTGGTTCATGAAATTCGAAGGCCACCTGCCTCCTCAGCTCTGTTCACGGACCTGCCCTCTTCAGAGAGAAAACTCCAAGTGCTTCCAAGCCAAGAAAGTCAGCCCCAGTAAAGAGCTATGAAAACACACTTTGATGAGGAACATATTTTATTTTTAACTAAACTTCAAGCGATTTAAATTTTATAGGCTCTATTGGGTAAGATGGTCACTGCTGAGGTTACCGTTCCTTTGGCTGCTGCCTTTTGAAGTCAGGATCAGCCCTTGTGGCTGAGGAGGATGGCAGAGCATTCCGCATTTCATTCATCTGAACTTCCAGAAGAGGAGTGACAACTCATGGGATCATAATCCAATGTGGTCAAGTTCTCCATCTTGTCCACTGGATGGATTTAGATTCCTGTGCTGTCATGACCCACAACAAAAGGGAGAGAGTTCTGGAAAAGATTTCATCAAATTCTTACAGCCTGACTCACTACTTCTCTACTTCTTTCTACCTTTTCAACCCAGTTCTCTGTAAAGCTCTCCCAAGTGTAAATCATTTTTCTGAAATTATTTGTCTGTCCCTCTACCTAATTGGAGATATGCTTATACTTATGTGAATGTGATTTTTGGGGATTGTTATTTTAGCTTATTGGATTTGGAGTGACTTTGGGATTGGGATTTTTTTTCTTCTGTTATTATCTTTTTTACTTAAAAATTTTTTTAAAAAAAATTCTGGTATAGATACAGTGTTACATTATTTTCAGATTTTCTCATTTTTTTTAATTGGTTGAATAATTAAAAAAACAGTAAAAAACAGTATTGCTTTTGTAAAAATAAGTAGCTAATGCCACTTTTAAAAAATTTATTAAATTATTTTTTTAATCAACCTTTACTAATTGTTAGTGTGAACTTTTTTTTTTTTGAAAGCACGAGAGTGCATGTGTGCAAGCAGGGGGATGGAGCAGAGGGAAAGGGAGAGAGAGAATTTGAAGTAGGTTCCAGGATCAGCATAGAGCCAGACCCAGGACTTGATCTCATAACCCTGAGATCATGACCTGAGATCAAGAGTTAGATGTTTAGCAGATTGAGCCACCCAGGTACCCCTGTTGTGTGTGAACTTTTAAAACTGGTTGGAAAAAGGAGCCCACTATATTAAAAAAATGAGACTTGTTAACCTGTGATTTTGAGAGATTTAGTTACTGAGAGTATTAAATTAAAAAGATAAAAATAGTAGTAACAGGTGCAAAAATGTAGTTAAACTGCTTACTCAGGGCTAAGGAAATGACAATGTTAGTAACTAGCCTGGCCCCTTACACAGTATCCTTCCGTCCTAGGCACAACCACCGCTGAGACACATTCTAGCATTTCTCCAGCATACATCAGAGGAGACAAAGCACAGGCCAGTTAAGGAGCTTGCACAAGGTTACACAGCGAGGAAGTGGTAGGGCCGCAGTTCAAAAGTGGACAGCCAGGAGTCCTTAGTGGACAGGCTCCAGAGTCCTAAGAAAGGTAAACTCTAGGGGCACATTTGTGAGAGAGTCAGATTTTGTATTGAACACCTAGATATCTCAGTCAGGAAGGCCTTCCTCTGGAATATGCAGGGCACTCATTCTGATTTCACATTGCCCAAGCAGCCCTCCCAGGCCTATCCTGTACGTCCCTCTTCTTCCTTCTCACTTTCCTGTCATCAAAACCTGACACTTCTGTTTCTCAGTCTTTAGAATTCTGACATTTGTATGTTGGCTTTTATTAGCCAGAACAGATCTGATGACATCACTAGAGACATGCAATTGCTCCTAGACAGGGAACATCTGACAATTGATCATGTGCATACATCTGGTAGTCTCTAGAAAACAGTAATAACAATAAAAGGTAATGAGGATATCAGGTCCTATCAATAGCTGCTGTTTATTAGGTGCTTACTACATGCTGAGGACTTCTACAGGATTTCTAATTCTTAACCATACCCAGAGCTGGGTATTGTACACTCATTCTATAAATAAGAATGTTGGGACAGCAGCCAGTCTCCCTGCCCAAGATCACACAGGTATAGTTTGGGCTTTCTGACTCCCGGTTTCCTCCTTCGTTCGCTGTCTTCTGGCTGCTCCCACAGGGCTCCTGAGACGTAGACCTTCATGTGCCAGGTCTCCGGCTCCATCTGAGGTAGCCAGTAACCCCAGAGAAGAGCATGGCTTGCCTTTTTCCCCTCTCTTCCACATTTCATTTGGGAAACTCTTTATGAAAGGGGTCCTCAGTACATTCTTGTTTATCTTTCAACACACTATGCTCCTATTCTCCTATTTTTTATTTTATTTTATGTGGAATTAACGTTCCAGAAATGTTGCCTTATTTACCAGGGTTTTAATCACTTGGTTGCATTTCTTTCTTTCTTTTTTTTTTTTTAAAGATTTTATTTAATCATTTGGCAGGGAGAGAGATCACAAGTAGGCAGAGAGGCAGGCAGAGAGAGGGGGAAGCAGGCTCCCTACTGAGCAGAGAGCCTGATGTGGGGCTTGATCCCAGGATCCTGAGATCATGACCCGAGCTGAAGGCAGAGGCTTAACCCACTGAGCCACCCAGCTGCCCCTGGTTGCATTTCTTTGAAATAGTTGTAGCTATTGCTTTGGAACTTCTATGAGTGTTCTAGATTTCCTTCTTGAAAATCTTAGTTTTATTTGAACAATGGGTATAAATGGCATTTTTTTGCTTATCTTTTTATATGGCATGAGTGATCTGAAGCATTCAAATTGGAACGAAAATTTGTTCAGACGTCAATTCACTCCGAAGCAATAGAGTAACTAGGGGAAACCTGCACTGGGTCGTGAGCAACCTTTTTTAAAGGATGGATAAGTGTCTTATAAGCTGTCCTTTCCTTTCCTGTGCCCTATATGGATGCCTGAATCTGAATCTCACACACTCTCCACAGCACATCTAAAAAAGTGCCGGGGATCAGTTTCTAAATGTTGCACCTCTGCGTGAGTCAACTGCTTGTGTGTGTTAAATGTGTTGCTGAGCAGAAAGTTGGGGTATTTTGGGGAATGAAACAGCTTGCTCCATTAGTGCTTCAGTGAGATCACATCCCCCCCCTTTTTTTTAACACCTGTCCTGTAATTCCTACTGAGAGTGGAAGTAGGCCGGCTTCTCCTCCAGGGATATTGGGAACATCTGGCCATCATTTGTATACGAAGAGATAAAGTAAGACTGTCCTGGGGCACAGTGATCTAATGTCGTGCAAGTCTCCATCTGTGGCTGTTAGTCATTCCTCTCTCCCCCAAGTGCCTGTCATATTGCCTCTGCACACAAGACCTTCCATTTCAGGTATCCTTTCTAACAGGGCTTCGCTTTCCTGCTCACTCTGTGGCCTCTTAACATGACCTCTTCCCGGCTTTATTCCCTTGCATATATCAGGCCCCTGGATCATGGTCTAGAAGTCCCGTTATGGGATCTAGTGCTGCAGAATCCTAGCATGCTAGAGTTGGGAGGGACAGGGAGGTCACTCTGGCCCAACCCCTGAATGGGTGAGAATTAGACCTGGAGACACAAGGTAAGCTGCCTCACTGGATCTTTGCTCCAGGACTCCTCAACTGAGCCAGTGGATGTTAATCCTTCCCTATGGGAAATGTATTTGTTTGCATTTTAACAGGGCCTCGAAGTGCTTGGACCAGTGTTTCCTAAACTTGGCTAATCATTCAAATCACCCCTGTCTTGGTTCTGATTCCCTGAGGGGGCTGGGAATCAGAAACTGTACTCTTAACAGACCCAGGTCATGGTGATGATTAACGTATGTTTAAAAACCACATTAAACCGAAAGACTGGCCTGTAACACTGCATTATTCCAGCTAAGCAGTCAGGCTAAGGGACTGGGCACTTTGAGGCAATCCAGCTTTTCTAGCTCGTATCAGTGCACACAGAAGGCCAATACTGAGTGGAAAACCGGCAGCTCTCCCTAACTGAATACTGAAGGTGCTGAAAATGGCAACCTGAACTCAAAGGACCTCAGATTAATATTTGTTGACCTAGGAAAGTTGAACACAATCATGGAACTAAGTGAAAAATAAGTGCCTTTTCAAGGTGGCAGTCCTAAAGAGGGGCCTTTGTTGAGAGCTGAATCTTGGCAAGGCGTTTCAGGTAGAAGCTGAGAAGGAAACTGGAGAGGTTGCTCAGTGGAAAAGAATGGGAATTTGGATTGGAGGAAGAACCGACTAGAGAAGGGAGAAGAGAAGAGGATGAGGGCAAGACTAGACAATATAGTGAAGTGACAGTAGCCCCGGAGAACAAAGCGCCTCTTCGGCAACTTTTGGTTGTTTGTGCTGCTGCCATATTAGCCCCCCTTTTCTCCTCAGAGCTCTAGCTAAGTCACTTCAGCCACAACAGTAGAAGTAAGGACAGAAGGTGAGACATACGTCTGAATGCATATGGGAAACTCCCAACAGAACACACTGGATTGCAAGGAGACTTAACAAATCAAACCAATTCAGTGAGGGAAGGAGCTTGCATTGAGGGATGTCTGTGGGTCGTAGGATGGCCGGGCATTCTGTATATATGGAACATTGCCTTGTGTTTCATAATTTTGTCCTGAAGCATGTACTGATTTTGTCAGGATGTCCTGAATAGCTTATATTCAACCTTTTTCACTAAATTGAAAAATTCTGCTGTTGAACTGTGTATCCTGTATTTTAATTTGCTGAATCTGGTAACCCTACCATAGGACCGTAAGTGCCGTAGTAAAGGTGCAGAAACCTTGGCAAGGACATTGGACTTTCCACAAGTGGTGAATGGAGTTCAATCTTATCTAGATTATCTAGGGCAGAGTGATTTCAGGGGACACTGAAGTAAGTTATAGTTACAACTGGTCAGTCAAATCCAGGGCCTGTCCACCTTGGCTCATGATAGTCATCTGGGAACTTATAAAAAAAAAAACCCCAAAACATGCCCAGGTTCCATTCCCAGCATTCAGGTCTGTGTGGTCTGGTGTGGGGCCAGGTCTCAGCATTGCTAAAGCTTACTAGGGCATCCAAAAGTGAAGCCTGGATTGAGAATCAGTCTTCTGAAGAAAGCCTATCCTTTGTAGAGTCTTATGGATATATAGCTGTGATGGGCAAGTGTCAAGACTGGAAGTGAGGGTAGAAAAGAGGGAGAGGAATGAGCCCCAGTGAGGGGACTACTTCCATTGGGATCTGAATGCAAGGCCTGCCTACACCTGAAAAATATGTCAGTTGGAAGTCTATGGCCTGCTCTCCCGCTATGTAATTCTATAACAAAAGGGAAAAAAGCCAAGTCTCCTGCCCCACTCCATCAGTTAGGTTTGAGCCAAAGAAACAGCAGTGGGGGCTATTGATTAAGAGATCTCTTTCAGGGAATTTCTTTATAGGATTATGGGTGCAAGTTCAAAATCTAAGGGTTGGGGCGCCTGGGTGGCTCAGAGGGTTAAGCCTCTGCCTTTGGCTCAGGTCATGGTCTCAGGGTCCTGGGATCAAGCCCTGCATCAGGCTCTCTGCTTGGCAGGGAGCCTTCTCCCCCTCCCCCCAGCCTGCCTCTCTGCCTACTTGTGATCTCTCTCTGTGTCAAAAAAATAAATAAAATCTTAAAAAAAAAAAAATCTAAGGGTTGTCTGAAATCCCTATGATTGGCCCTCAGGAAGAGCAGGCCAGAACTCTTGAACCTGAGGTGAAGCTGCTGCCCAGAGACAGACTTTCTTCTTCCTCAGGGAAGGCTAGGTTCTGCTTTTTTTTTTTTTTTTTTTTTTAAAGATTTATTTATTTTAGAGAGAGAGCGAGCAAGCACACATGTGTGTGTAGGGGGAAGGGGCAGAGGGAGAGGGAGAGAGAGAATCCCAAGCAGATTCCACACTGAGCATGGAGCCCAACACAGGGCTGGATCCCGGGATCCCAAGATCACGACCTGAGCCAAAACCAAGAGTTGGATGCTCACGTGACTGTGCTACCCAGGCGACCCTCGGCTCTGCTTATAAGGCCTTGCAGCTGACTGAATCGGGACCCAGACTGTCTAGGTTCATCTCCTTGAGAGTCAGCTAGTGGTGGATTTAGTCACATCTACAAAATGTTTTTACAGCAACACATGGATTATTGCCTGATTGAACAACCGGCACGGTAGTCTGGCCACACTGACACATACAACTAACCAGCACCCCTATCTCATGGTTTTTGTTGTTGTTGTTGTTTTTGTTTTTGTAAAAACACGTGACATAAAATTTACTCTACAGACTTTTTAAAGTGTACAGGACAATAGGGTTAACTCTATGTATGTTGTAGTGCAATAGACATCTAGAAAATTTTCATTTTACAAAACTGAAACTCTGTGCCCCTTTAACAAGAGCTCCCCTTTCCCCAACTCCCAGCCTACCTCATACCTGTGATCCTCTCCTAGAACTCCCTCGAAGCTGCTGGAATGCAACAGTTCAAAGCAGAAAAGGCAGTAGACTGAGGTCACTTGGCTATGGTACCCCGTTGTTTGTCGTGGCTCTTCCAGCCCGTGTGGCCCTGCAGGGGATGATGGGAGACTGGGACTTGGTTCCTGGCTCTCCTCGTCACGGTGGGGATTTGCAAGGGAAGAAAGAAGGCCAGGAAAGAAATGAGGGGCAAGGAGCTGAGATCCTGCTCAGAGCTGATGGGCTAGGGAAGAAGCAAGTGCACAAAAGAAGCTGGAGACCCATTTATAATTTTGTTTGGGCAGTTGAGTGTGAGGCCCCAGTCTCCTTTATTTAAAAATATACTTAGGTTTGCTTTCCTTAGTGCACAGGTGGTGTTAATGAAATTGAGGTTGTGAGTGTGATTTCTCTCTGAGTCATTTAGCTTCACTGCTTCACAAGAACAGATTGCACCCCTCACCCCATAGAGGCCTCTTAGATGCTGCCGTGACTGCTAGGTACAGAGGAATATAAACAGCTCAGTCCAAAATTTATTCCTAATATGGGGGGGAGAAAGTCTCTCTCAGACTCACGACTTCCTGATTATGTGCATTCTTTGCAGAATGAAAACACCCTAGGTCAAGGTCAAATGCCTGTGTTTGGTTCCGTCATGAGCTCGTTAGTTGTGTGTTCGTTTGCTCTCACTGAAAGGTTGAAGTTGCCTGAATTGGAAGGTGACTTCCAGGCTGCAGGCTCCTTGATTCTTTTTTTTTTTTTCACTTTTTAATTTTTTAATTTTTTATAAACATATAATGTATTTTTAGCCCCAGGGGTACAGGTCTGTGAATCACTAGGTTTACACACGTCACAGCACTCACCATAGCACATACCCTCCCCAATGTCCATAGGCTCCTTGATTCTAAAGGGCAGTGTTCTCTGTCCCACAAGAATTGTTGCAGAGTGGTTCGTTAGCTCCGTAGATTTACTGGGGTCCCAGTCGTATGTTTAGAACATTATGTCTGGAGAAACTCCTGTTCAGGGTTGCTAAGAACCTTAAGCGGAAGAGTATCAACTTTGTATTTCAACAACAATATGATTGTCCAAATCTGGGACACTTTTGAGAGTGAAAGTGGGTTCTCTTAAGATCTGTGTCAGAACAATGGATATAAGTTGGGACTCTCCAGGGCAACGTGAAACTCAAGGTCACTTGGGTGGAAGGCAGTGAGGAGTCACGGAGCAGATTTGATCAGGGAAATGATTGAGTTTTTCTCAGATTGCTCTAATAATTAAGTGAGAGAATATGCATCAGCATATCTCAAAAGGCAAAGTATGCTTGCTAATTTTGCCTAAGAAAGATCCATTTGCTGCCAAGCAAAAAAAGAGTAGAGTAGGGGAAGCAAGACGGATGGCAAAGAGCTCGGTAAGAAACTCCCAGAATAATCCAGGCAAGGGGCGATGGGTGGGGGCGGAAGAGTTCTTGGGGAAAACCCGGGCATTTGTATTCTTAGGCAATCAGAAGTCATGGAGCAAGGAAGATGAAGCCTTCTCAAGCTGTTCAGAAGAAAATCATTAGCTAGACTTCATGAATAAAGAGAATAGTCTGATTTTATGGGTATTAAAAATGTCATAATTTAGTGACTTTAAATTCAGGGGTCGGTTCCTAACAATCATTTATTGCTCAGCAGCACAAAAAAGGCATCAACTCCCTGAACCTTGAGATTCTGCTCTTGCCTTTTCTCAAAATAGAACCACTTGATAGCTTTCTCAGCCGAATGCCCTCACTTAAAGTTAGGCCGGTCTGAGAGATGAATTGGGTAAATGTTTCTGGAGATACTTGGTCATGAGACTATATCATTATGTCTTGTAATGCATGTCTAATTTACTTAATGGATTATAATATCTTGGAAATGACTATAATGATCTATTTACACAGAATGCCCGAGTGCACAGACCATTTGTACAAATAAGCAATTATGTTCCCTGCTGTCAGGTTATTTTGGTCTGAAGATCAGTTACCTGATGCCTTTCCTCTATAGTGTTAATTTGGGTAGTGATTATATCCTGCATATTATAAATCTTCAAATAATCATTATGAATAGCAGCTGCTTGGAGCTTGGCTATTTTTACCCAGATATAAAAGCCTGCCTGCAAAATTTCATTTAAGATGAGAAGTGATATGGAGGAGTCCAAAGGAACATTCTTGGGTCTGTTTTATGTGCAGTCTTGATATGTCCTGAAGTATGTGTGTGTTCCTTTCTCTTTCTGGAAAGGAATGAAAAAAAAAATACTTAGGCTAATATGGTAAATGCTAAGAACCACATTTGAGTACATTCAGTCATTTGCTGTGAGTGCCTTACCCCTGACCTGGGATTTTCTAGTGTCTGCAACTTTAAAGTCAAACACACCAGTATTCTTTGCTATTCTGTTGACCAGAGAGCTGAAGGAGGCCTCATAGAGTTCTGTTGGAGAACTTTTCCTGCTTTATCTGCCTGGTGTCCTTTTAAGGGTGTTAATTTTGTTACTATACTGTATATGATAAAAAGCAAATGCATTTAAAATAAGAAACGCAAGTAAAGGGAAAACAATATAGGAAAATACCATGGAGTCAGAAGTGAGATTAGTCCACAGAAGGCATATTGTAAAGTCCTATGCTGCTGTCACAGGTGGGACACAGTTTGGGCTTTAAATCTTCTAACAGCCAGCTGGAATGGGAAGCATGATGTGAACAAGTTTCACAGAACCCATTAAGTAAAATCAAGTAGTCATATAGATGAAACAGAATTATTTCTGATCCTGAACTCAGAAAATTTCCCCTGTGTTCTTACAGAGAGGACACTGAAATGTGATAAAAGGAGGCTTTGATAATATTCCTACATGCTTTTTTTTGAAAGATCAGGTGTTTTACTTGCCATATGGGTTCTGGGCAGATTCCCGTCCTTCTCTAGTTTGTACCAAGACCTCCACATTCATACCCATTGAGACCTGATGTCAGGTCTGGTTGGCCCTCAGTAAATGGGTTATCACTTTGGCTCTCCCATGGACCCATGATCTAGTGATTCTCCCAGGAGGGTCTATAGTTTCTTTTAGTGTTCCTGATCCCTGGGGTCGGTAACACTTGCAGCATGTATTCGTTTCCTATTGTTGCTGTAATGAACTAGGACAAACATAGTGGCTTTAAATAGTGCAGATTTATTATTATATAGTTCTGGAGGTCAAGAATCCAAAATGGGTTTAATGGGCTAAAATCAAGGTACCAGGAGGCACTTGAGTGCTCTCAGCTTTTCTTTCCATCTAGAGGCTGTTTGCATTCATTGGCCTCTGGCCTTCTTCAGCAATCTTACCACTTCAGCCTCTGCTTCCAGAGTTCTTGTTTAACAGAATGAGAAAATAAGAAAAAATGGGGTGTTGTGTTTTAAAAAGGAAATTAAAAAAAAAAAATCCCGGAAGACTATTTTCTGTCTGTCTGTCTTCCAGAGTTCTATCTTCTTCTCCTATCTGACCCTCTGTTGCCCTTTGTCCCTTATAAGAGTCTGGTGATGATATTGGGTCTACCTGGACAATCCAGGATAGTCTTCCCATCTCAAGACCTTTAACTTCATCACGTCATCAAAGTTCCTTTTGCCATGTAGGAGAACACATTCCCAGGTTCCTGGGGTTAGGATGTGGATCACTTGGGGAGGAAGCAGGTATTATTCCATCTGTCACCCAAGAGAATTGAAAACAGAAGGGATGGATTGTGTACTATCCTATACTCTAAGAACATGCTTGGCAAGAGTTTCATACAGGATCCAGGCAGAGAAACCGGGCTGTTTCCAGTAGAGGAAAGTCTACTGAATATCCGGACTTCGATATAGAGATGCAGCAGGAGCTGAAAACAAGGCAAGGTAGCTTAACTCAGAGATGAAGTGCTGGAGATGCTGGAGGGACAACAGGAGGAGATAGTGCTACCAGAGCCCAGGAGAGCCAGGGCCACCGGGGATAGAGAAGAAAACTCAGAGGATGCATGTCTGGCAGGAGCTGAGGTTGTGGAAGAGGCATGGGCACTGCTGGAGACATTGCCTCCAGTGAGGGAAGTGGGAGAAAATACTCTGGCTACTTTCTCTTCCCTTGCCCATCTTCAACTAACCTTGGCTACATATTCCCTTGGCCAACCTAACCAGAATCTCATAGGCAAAGGGGTATGGAAGCTGTGGTTGGCAGGTGCCTGTAATATAAAGCCCAAGAGGGGACAGACAGGCTCTGGATGTGGAAGCAAACAAGAAAATGGCCCACACATCACATGTGGTGAGATAACCCGCATATAAATAACATGGGGAAAGACGTCTGGTACCATTTTTGTTAAACCTGTACGCAAGCTCTGGCTTTTCATACAGCGAAGAAAAAAGGCGTTTGTGTGTGGGGAGACAGGGTATGGGAGAGAGTATAAGCAACTAATTTTCACTTTAGTAGGATTTCTCCAAGGGCTAGACTTGAAAAGATTTTCAGCCACTCTGTAAAGGGCACATTTATTTTTATGACACTGAATGGATGATTTGTTCCCTCTGCTCTTACATCTTACTTTGCTCCCCCTCCTCTCCCTCTATCTCCTTCCTTCCTTCCCCTCCCATGTCTCCCATGTCTTCCTCCTCTCCATTCTTTCTTTTCTCCACGCTCTCTCCTCCTTCCTCTTTCCCTCTTCCCCCCACCATCTTTACTCTTTGTTTGCATTCATTTCTTAAAACATGGCATTTATTAGTTGACAGACACCTTCTAAGAAGTGATTACTGGTGACTGTCTCCTTCTTTCTCACCTTGCCTCCCAGTCCATGGACTGCTTGCAGTCTTCCTGAGGCTGGGGACTACAAAATTATTTTCATCTCTTTTTAACCTTCTGCCTTAAGAAGGATTTTTTAAAAAATAATTTTTATTTGTTGATTTGACACACACACACACACACACACACACACACACACAGAACACAAGTAGGCAGAGAGACAGGCAGAGGGAGAGGGAGAGGAAGAATCAGTCTCCCTGCTGAGCAAGGAGCCCAATGCGGGACTTAATTCCAGGACTGAAATCATGACCTGAGCCAAAGGCAGATGCTTAACTGACTGAGCCACCCAGACACCCCCTACACCCCTTAAGAAGCATTTTAGGACAGCTCCTAGGATGCACATCAGTGATATTGGACTCACCCTTTGTCCACTTATCTGGATTCCTCTCTATCTTCAATTCCCTGTATTTCCTTCCATATTCCAAAAGACAAAGTGTCTTTCATTTTTGTTCTTGGCGCCCATTTTCCAGGGGGGCTGTGGGGCTCCTGTGTAAGGCTTGACCCAGCCAAAGATCATGCCTTTGGTTCTAAAATAAAAGAAGTGCACAACATAAAACTGTATGCTTCTGTTGAGATTATTAGCATTGTTCAGATATCATTGACTACACATTTAAAATGGTTCAGACTTCATGTTGAAGGGAAATGAGGAAAATATTTTTCATGAAAAATGAGCTGCTGATAGAAAGAAATTGGAGCCTTCAATGTCATCATCCTTACCCAGTTATTCTCATTTAATAATACATAGAGTAATTGGTTGATGAGTTTTGGGACCTTGGTGGGGAGAGCTGAGCTAGTCATACTTCTCAGCATTAGTATTGGCTGTGGATCTGAAGCCTCAGGAGAGGCAGTAGATGCCTCTAGATTTGTTAGGCTCCATGTTGACTTGATCACTTACCTGCTATGTGACCTTGAGCAAGTTACTTAACCACTCAGTTTCCTCAACTGAAAAATAAGGATAATAATAGTGTTTTCATTCCAGCGCTGTTGAAAGAATTAAGTAAGTCAATGTAAAGCTCTACTAGAAGAGTGCCATGCACATAGTAAGGACTCTGTAAGGGTTTCCTCTTTATTTTCCTTTATTTCCCCCCCTTTCCTTCCTGATAACCACTTCCATTGGCTGCTGTTTTTAATATGCTTGTGTTTTTAAATGTGTGTGTGTGTGTGTGTGTGTGTGTATATATATATTCTTCTAAAATATGTAGTGTCATACATGTTTGCATGTGTGTGATTTGGTATTAGGCTATACATTTTGTTCTGTTTTTGTGTTTTTGTTGTGTATCAGTTGGCTATACTTGTGTCTAGGCCATTACTTCTGCCTGCCTCGTAGCACACTAAATGTGTATCTATTACATTTACTTATCCACTGACCTAGTGGTGTCACTTGAGATGCCTCCAATTCCCCACCGCAAACAATTCCATGACAAGCACGCTTGTATGAAAAATGGGATCACTGAGTCACAAGGCATTCACAGTCTCACCATGAATAAGCCAGGTCACTTTCCAGAATGGCTATAGCAGTTCATACTCTTTTCCAGCAAGGCACGAAAATTCCTGATTTGACCTAACTTCCTGATCACAAAACATTAGGTCCATATTCTAATTTGGCATAATGTGATATTTTATTGTATGAATTTTCAGTTCTGTGATTATTCGTGGGACTGTACCCCTGCGCTTTTGCTTCTTTCCTCTTCTGTGTATTGCTCAAGGACCTTGAGCTTCTCCTTCTAGGTATGAGTGAGTGCTTGCAGTAGACCAGTGCTCTCAATAAGGGTTAAGGGATTTAGAAAAGCCTGATTAAAAAAAAAAAAGAGGTTTAAAGGCATTGGAGAGCTTCCAAGGCAATCAATATTTAAGGGGATGAAATGTCAGGGAAAAGGGAGGTGAATGCATGTTCTGCAGCAATGTTTATCCTTGGGGTTTTTGCCAGTTCTAGGTGTATGGCACATTTATTTTAGGCTTCTGGCTTCCAGGACTGTGAGAAAATATGTTTATATTGTTTGAAGTCACCTGGTTTATGGTCAGTTGTTGTAGCAGCCACAGGAAACTCATACATGTTATAATTATGGAGTCATCTATATACCACCTGTTAAGATAGCAAGCATTCTAGTGCTTTCTTGGATAGACAGGAGTTCTTCCTTAAATACCCCTTAAAAACTCCAGGAATGTATCTTCTGGGGTCTGAGAATGAGTTCTTTTCGTTACTGATCTGCTGCTTCCTGTTGCTGTCTGCTAGGGTCTGAATGATGCTGTTCCCTGGCCTGATGTGTCTGTCCTAGGAAGCGAGAACTCTAGCTCCCCTACAGATGTAGGGGGACTGCTTTCCATGTCAGAAGACAGTGGAACACAGAGCATAATTCACACCCACTGCAAGATGGGGCAAATTTCAGGAGCTATATGCCCTACCTTGCACAATTCCAAGGAGATACCATTTGTGTTTTTTTGTACATGGAGGGCAGCCTCCTGGGGAGTGTAATGCAGTCCTTGCCCAGACCCTCCTCATGGACTCCCCTCCAGAAGCAGCTCCTTTACCTAGCACCACATCTCAGGTCCCAACCTAATTCCAGTTATTTGGAGTGAATTTAAGCACCCCAGTTAAAAGTCCAGAATCCAAACAGCCACGAAAACCAAACCAAACCAAACCAAAAAAAAAAAAAAAAAAGAAAAAAAAAAAAAAAGAAAAGAAAAATAAAGATTTCCCCTTTGAACCAGTTTAAAGCTCACCTTCTCAGTTTTCTGTCTCAGGATCAGCTGCTGCTGCTTCTTCTTCTTCCTCTTTTTTTTTTTTTTTTTTTTTAAAGATCAGCTTCTTCTGAGTAATGATGGAAATACCTTCACCTTTCTGAGATAACCTCATCTCCAACCCACTGTAACCTCAACCTTTAGTGAGGCCAATAACATAAAATTCAGCTGCACATCACTTCATTTCTCACAGTCTGAATAATTCAGTCTTGTGCTCATTCACCGAAGATTGTGATAGCTGTCTCCAAGATGGTGTCATTAATACCTTTTCTTCTGGAAGAGTCATGCTGATCCCACACTGAGAGGTAGAGCATATTCTTCCACCTTTCAGTCTGGTTTGATCTTTAATGCTTTGACCAGTAGGGATCTGCAGAAGTGAAGTGCCAGCCCCAGGGCTAGCTTTGCTTCCACCTGAGCCCCTGAGCTGCCACGTGAGCAGCCAGGTAAGAAGTCCAGCTCTAGGAAGTTTAGGTTGAGCTTTGCTGAGGCTCGTCCCATTCCTTCGTATGATGTGTCTCAGAGTGTGTGATAAAGAGTAGGTTTGGCTGTCTGTCCTGCTGTCTATTTTATGTTTATTTATATTTATTTTTTATTTATGTTTATTTATATTTATTTTATGAGAAGAGCTTTTGGGGTCTTCTCAGCATGCAAATAAGATGCATAATTACCTATATACACTTCACTAGGGCAAACAATAATATACCCACATAGCAATATCTAAAGCAATACTTAGAAAAGAAGCATTTCTTCTTAGAAACAAAACCCCACATAAATATACACCTGACTCAACTGTACAAAAAAAATTTCTATCACTAAACTATCTAAAACATTTGCAATCAGATTAATGATTCTCAGTTTTCTCAAAGTGGAAACTTGCCTTTGCATTTGTATTTAAAGAGTCTATTTTGTTAGTTTTCTCTGAACAAATAAAGAAGCTTGCCCTGAAAGAATAGTCACATTTCTACCTGTTTTAAGACTAATGCTCTGTGCAGCTTTGAAACAACAGTTATTTCCTGTTCTATCACTTCCATCAAGATTTGTAGAGCCTTGGGACTGATGGCCAGGTAACCATTTTATACCCACGTGCCTGGAAAGGCTGCTGTTTCATTTCAAGAAACTTGCCAGAAACAGAAGGTGGTATTAAATTGCTCTCAGTGCTTGATTATCTCTAGAGAATGTGACTGCAAAGAGAAAGGGAGGGAAAAAGCAGAGACGTGGAGAAGACGTGAAAAGGGTTCTCCCAGAGGGGTCTAAGCAATTTCAGAAGTACAAAGTTGAAATGAAGACACAGAATTCCATTTCTAGTCTATTTCTTCTTCCATATTCCTCCTGATGTCTATACATACCTCACAAACCCTTCATCAGGACCACAGTATAATTTAGGCATAATCTTAACTTAAGTGTTCCAAATGAATTTCAAAATCTCCAAATACCTGGAATATTCCAAAAGAAAATAATTCACTCCTTGAGAGCTAATCCCAACTGTTCCTTAGTATCTACCAAGTGGCGATATTTTCACTGTCAACTCTGTCACCACTGTTTCTGGGTCTTTACCAAGTCTTTTGAAGACAAACTGAGTTCACTACTTAGGTTGTAGAAATTAATGCTCAATTTATCCAAATTACATTTATAAAATGAAGGCAATAACAACTGTTTGTGATTTATTAGCATAAACAAAAAAATGTTATGCTGAATATCTTGTATTCAAGTTATTTTTATGGGTAAATTACCAGCTTGGAGTCTATTTATTGTTGATGCTTAACCAAGAGCAGACACTTTTAAAAGAAGTAACAAAAGCTCAAAAACATCTGCTTTATAATCCAGTATGTAATTATAGATAAAAATGTTAGAAATCAATAATGCAGTTTCACTATGGACCTTCAAATCCCCAAGCATGTACTAAGCAATAACTAACAATAAACTCAGTAATGATGAATAAGAAAATCAATGTGTCTATAAAAAAAAAAGTTTTCAAAGCCTTCAAAACCACAGACAGAAACACAGGCACAATGATAAAAATTTTCTTTCATTTATTTCTCCTTAAAAGCACAAAATTAATGTATTCTCCCTTTCCACAGGGTTCTAACTATCTGGTAGTTGAAACTTCATAAAATTGTAGGTTTAAAAAGTCAATTTTAGGAATTCTCAAGACAAGGGGCAATATTTAATTGTATTAGCAGTTGAAAGAAACAACACCTAAATAAAAAAGAAAAATATATGAAATCTAATAGAAAAAATGACAAAGAACACCAGCTTATTCATCTAAATATTTTAATCATAGCTATGTTAAAGCCCTGTCTATAAAAGATCTGAATCACTGGTATATCTGTTTCTATGGTCTCCCACCCCCCACACTCTCTGTCTTACATCATTTTTTTGTGATTCATGGTATGCCTGATAAATTTTGATTCAACGCCAGATGTACATGAAAAATTGTGGAGAGTCTGGATAATGTTATCTTTTTTGAAAGCAGCTTGGCTCTTTCCTTTGCTAGGTAGATAAAATGGAGGCTGATACCTTAATCCAATTCAGTCATGGACTGAGCTGTGTCAAGGCTGAGTTATGGTTCTGACAAGGCTCTGTCTACCTCAGTATGCCTCTGCTCCTAGGGTAAATATCCCAGGGGTTCCATGTGAAAACTTGTTTGTGTTTACCTGCTATGTCTAGAACTCTAATCCTTATCCTCTCAGACCCTGTCCTGCTGAAAATTCTACTCTGTTTTGGAAATTTTTCTGCTTGGATTTTTAGCCTCCTGCCCATTTAACATCAACACTTAGTATTCAACAAACGTCTTAAAGGGAAAACTGGAAGTATGTTGGGTTCAGTCCTCTACCTCTCTCTTCTCCAAAGAATTTTGACCCCTCAGGTCTCTGTGTTTTCCTTTGCAAGCCCCACTGGACTGGCAGAAACTCTACTGTTTTCTCTTTCTTTTAGTAACAGCTCTTTCTCTCTCTGAGGGAGAATCCAGTTCGTGGCCCTCTCCTAACTTTTGTTGGCTGTGGGCAATCCTTGGTAGTCCTTGACTTGGAGATACATCACTCAGATCTCTGCCTCTGTCTTCATACCTTCTTCTCTGTGTGTTTCTCCCCTTCTCTTTATAAGGACACTTACCACTAGATTTAGTGTTTACTAGGGTGGTTGAGATGGCCTTATCTAGATCCTTAACTAAAGTCCAACTGCAAAGAACTTTTTTCCAAATTAGGTCACATAAATGGGTTCTGGGTAGACAATATTTTTTTTGGGGGGGGAGGTAGGGAGCATTATTCAACTCACTATATAAGACATAAATATAAGTAATTGTTCATATTGGTCTTTTGAAGATAGCTATTGAGGCTCTTATGGTATAAATGATTTGGGGAGACACAATTCAAGACATTTAAAGGTTATGATTACTGAAGTAACAAGAGATTGTGTGTATATCTGTGGGTATATGTGCTCGAGGAATTTTCCAAGATTAAGACAACAAATCTATGATAGAGTCCCAAATCCATAGTCTCATACTCCTTCACTGTCTGTCTTTCTTTATCTGGAAAGAGAAGAAAAGTAGAAGAGCAATAAAAAATAGGGAAAGTGGGAGAGAGGATCGAATTCATGCTTCACTTAGGTTACTAAATAGTTTGTGATAACCTTTTACTATTTAGTTGTAGATTTTATTTTCATTTTCTATCATGTTCTCTCTTATTCTAATTATGTTGTTTCTGCCTATC
This sequence comes from Martes martes, assembly GCF_963455335.1. Lineage (NCBI taxonomy): Eukaryota > Metazoa > Chordata > Mammalia > Carnivora > Mustelidae > Martes > Martes martes. Next base: position 79,571,568 of record NC_137892.1, on the reverse strand, counting down.
ATGCCTCACCCAAGTAGACTCTAAACAAGGTGAATGCAGAATCCATATCATAGTACTTTTCCCAGTTCCAAAAGCACTCTAATTATGTGGTCAGAGTTGGAATCCAAGGGCATATTCAGTGAGGGGATACAGGAGCTCAGCTCCTTCTATGCCCAAAATAAGGGCTTCCCCAGGCAGCCATGTTTTCCCAGAGTGCTTGTTTCCCTGGGTACTAGTCTTAGCCTAGAAGGTATTTTTTTCTTTTCTTTGCCGAGGGGCTGATAAGAGACCTGTCCTCTCTTTCTAGTGGCTCCTGCTTGGTAGGGGTTGAATGGAGATTTATTTTACAAATCATGTGAAGATAATGTTATTTTGTTGTCCTTCCTCACTCTTATTCTCTAACTTCTATACTTCGAGAGTAGTGGTGACTCCTCAGTACAGTTTGCTTGCTAGAGGGCCTGAACTCTTTAACTACTCTGATCTAAATGTAATACATTCTCTATTCAATACGAGCCACCTTCGGGACTCTGAGTCTAAGCCATTCCCACAAGGGTTTCCTGCTTATACTGAACCATCAATTCAATCTTCATAACACTCCCTAGAAACTTTCTATTTTGCCCTTGACTGTGAAACCATTTATTCTCATATGTTTGTTTGTACATCCTATCTCTTTAAAATTTGTTCAGCTGTTTGCTTCGTAAACATTTTAAATACTGATTTTTTTTTTTTTAATACTGATGTTTACCAGGCTCTGTACCAGGTACAACAGATTCAGAGAGGGAGAAGACATACCTTTCCCCTTGGGGTTTGTAGACACTGAAGTGGACAGGCATGATCAACATGTTAGGGAGAGGCACTGGGTATCAAAAGCCAACAAACTTCTTCGGGATTAAGGGTTCTAGAAAAGACTCCCAGGAGGTGGTATCCAAGTAAAGGTTTGGAGAATGCAGAAGAAATATTTGGGTCAGGAGTGAGGAGGTGGGTAAAGAACATTCTAGACAGAGAGGACAGTAAGAACAAAGTCATAGAAGCAAAACCCCCAGTTTGCATTGTGCAGGAAAGGGTAAACAACTTGGTTTTAGCTGGAGGGGAGAGTGAGAGAAAATGATGGGTTGTGTAAGGGGCAATGTCCTCTGAGGCTAGATGTGGAGTCCTAGACTGTCATGCTGAAGAGTTTGGACTCTCTGCTAAGGCCTCAAGAACCCCTGAAGACGATGAGTGAGAGAGAATATGGCCAGTTTCGCATTAGAGAAAACTCTCTCTGGCTGCATGGTTTTGAGACATACAACCCAGAAACAGGAAGGAAAGTATGAAGTGGCACTGGGATGGATCAGTGTCCTCCTAGTGGCACAGCTGGAGAGGAAACGATGAAAAAGTACACTTAGTAGAGTTGGCACTTCTGGTTGGTGGAGTCCATGTCCAAGTCTGGAGGAGAGAGGGTTTAAGCATGACTGCCAAAGAGAATCACAGATATAGGAGAAAGGGAATAACCAAGGAAGCAAATTCCAAATGGGCTGGTGAGATGGCTCAGAATGAAGCCTCCCATTCAAGCCTCAATATGCCTTGAATGGGAGAGGTGGCGCTGCTGATGGAGGCTGGCCCGGTCCTTTCTCCTTGCCTGGGCCTCTAGTCTTGAGATGTTGGGGGGACTCTGAACTCTAATACCCCTTGTTCACAGAGGTCTTCACTTCCTGTTTTGGTAAACTGTGAAGTGCTTTTGAATTTTTAATTTTTTCCAGTTTTACAGAGAAATAATTGGCACACAGCACTCTATGAGTTTAAGGCCTGTGGCATGATGGTTTGATTCGCATATATTGTAATGTGATTACAGCAGTAGGTTTAGTTAACATCCATCACATCATACAGATACAATAAAAAGGAAAGAAATAAATTCCTCCTGATGAGAGCGCTTAAGATCTACTTCCTCTCTCCTTTTTTTTTTACAGATTTATTTATTAATTTAAGAGAGAGTGGGGGCAGGGGCAGAGGAGAGAGAATCCCAAGCAAACTCTCTCCTGAGTGTGGAGCCTGATGTGGGGCTCACAACCATGAGATCACGACCTGAGCTGAGGGCTCAGCCGCCTGAGCCACCCAGGCACCCCTAGGTTTGACTCTCTCTCCTTCTCTTTTTAAAAAAGATTTCATTTATTTATTTGACAGAGAGTGAGAGAGAGAGAAAGCACACAAGCAGGGGGAGCTACTGAGGAAGAGGGAGAGGTATGCTCCCAGTAAGCAGGGAGCCTGATGTGGGATTCGATTCCAGGACCCTGGGATCATGACCTGAGCTGAAGGCAGATGATTAACTGACTGAGCTGCCCAAGAGCCCTAGGTTCTATTCACTTAACACCTTTCTCATACGCCACCCCGCAGCAGTGTTAGCAACAGCTATCTTGTTGTACTTTACGTCCCTGGTGCTTATTTATCTTATATGTGGAAGCTTGTACCTTTGACCACCTTCCTCCAGTTCCCTCTCCCCAACTCCCCAGCTCTAGTAACAACAGATCTGATCTCTTTTTCTAGGAGTTTGGTGTTTTTTTCTTTTTTAATTAGATTCTACCTACAAGTGAGATCTTCCGGTGTTTGTTTCTTTGTCTGACTTATTTCGCTTACCACAGTAACTCCTTCAAGTTTCATCCATGTCATTGCAAATGGTAGGATTTCCTCATTTTTCTGCTGGCTGAATAATATTCTGTTGTGTGTATGTGGGTGTGGTATATAAACATATACTACAGCTTGTTTATTCATTTGTCCATCGATGGACACTTAGGTTGTTTCCATGTCTTAGCTGCTGTAAATAACGCTGCTATAAACAAGGGGTGCTGGTATGTTTTCAAGTTAGTGTTTTTGTTTCCTTTGGATATATTCCCAAAAGTGGAATTGCCAGATCATATGGTAGTTCTATTTTCAATTTTTTGAGGAACCTCCGTACTGCTTTCCTTGGTGGCTATATGGATTTCCATTCCCACCAAAAGTGTGCAAGGGTTCCTTTTTCTCCACGTTCATGCCATTTGTTACCTCTTGTCTTTTTAAGTCATGGTTGTTCTAACAGGTGTGATATCTCATTGTGGTGTTAGTTTGCATTTATCTAATGAGGGTCTTTTTATGTACCTGTTGGCTATTTGTATGTCTTCTTTGGAAAAATGTTTATTCAGATCCTTTGTCCATTTTTTTTTTTATAAATTTTTTTATTTTAATAAACATATAATGTATTTTTATCCCCAGGGGTACAGGTCTGTGAATCGTCTGGTTTACACATTTCACAGCACTCATCATAGCACATACCCTCCCCAATGTCCATTTCCCCACCACCCTCTCCCATCCCCCTTCCCCCCCGCAACCCTCAGTCTGTTTCTTGAGATTGAGTCTTTTATGGTTTGTCTCCCTCCCAATCCCATCTTTTCATTTTTTCTTTTCCTACCTCCCCCCAAACCCCCCCACCTTGCATCTCCACTTCCTCATATCAAAGAGATCATATGATAGTTGTCTTTCTCCGATTGACTTATTTCGCTAAGCATGATACCCTCTAGTTCCATCCACGTCGTCGCAAATGGCAAGATTTCATGTCTTTTGATGGCTGCATAGTATTCCATTGTGTATATATACCACCTCTTCTTTATCCATTCATCTGTTGATGGACATCTAGGCGCTTTCCACAGTTTGGCTATTGTGGACATTGCTGCTATAAACATTCGGGTGCACGTGCCCCTTCGGAGCACCACGTTTGTATCTTTAGGATATATACCCAGGAGTGCAATTGCTGGGTCGTAGGGTAGCTCTATTTTCAGTTTTTTGAGGAACCTCCACACTGTTTTCCAGAGTGGTTGCACCAGCTTGCATTCCCACCAACAGTGTAGGAGGGTTCCCCTCTCTCCGCATCCTCGCCAGCATCTGTCATTTCTTGACTTGTTAATTTTAGCCATTCTGACTGGTGTGAGGTGGTATCTCATTGTGGTTTTGATTTGTATTTCCCTGATGCCGAGTGATGTGGAGCATTTTTTCATGTGTCTGTTGCCATCTGGATGTCTTCCTTGCAGAAATGTCTGTTCATGTCCTCTGCCCATTTCTTGACTGGATTATTTGTTCTTTGGGTATTGAGTTTGATAAGCTCTTTATAGATTTTGGATACGAGCCCTTTATCTGATATGTCGTTTGCAAATATCTTCTCCCATTCTGTCAGTTGTCTTTTGGTTTTGTTAACTGTTTCCTTTGCTGTGCAAAAGCTTTTGATCTTGATGAAATCCCAATAGTTCATTTTTGCCCTTGCTTCTGTTGCCTTTGGCGATGTTCCTAGGAAGAAGTTGCTGCGGTGGAGGTCAAAGAGGTTGCTGCCTGCATTGTCCTCAAGGATTTTGATAGATTCCTTTCTCACATTGAGGTCCTTCATCCACTTTGAGTCTATTTTCGTGTGTGGTGTAAGGAAATAGTCCAATTTCATTTTTCTGCATGTGGCTGTCCAATTTTCCCAGCACCATTTGTTGAAGAGGCTGTCTTTTTTCCATTGGATATTCTTTCCTGCTTTGTCGAAGATTAGTTGACCATAGAGTTGAGGGTCTATTTCTGGGCTCTCTATTCTGTTCCATTGGTCTATATGTCTGTTTTTGTGCCAGTACCATACTGTCTTGATGATGACAGCTTTGTAATAGAGCTTGAAGTCTGGAATTGTGATACCACCAACTTTGGCTTTCTTTTTCAATATTCCTTTGGCTATTCGAGGTCTTTTCTGGTTCCATATAAATTTTAGGATTATTTGTTCTATTTCTTTAAAAAAAATGGATGGGATTTTGATAGGGATTGCATTAAATGTGTAGATTGCTTTAGGTAAAATAGACATTTTCACAATATTTGTTCTTCCAATCCATGAGCATGGAATATTTTTCCATTTCTTTGTGTCTTCCTCAATTTCTTTCATGAGTACTTAATAGTTTTCTGAGTATAGATTCTTTGCCTCTTTGGTTAGATTTATTCCTAGGTATCTTATGGTTTTGGGTACGATTGTAAATGGGACTGACTCCTCAATTTCTCTTTCTTCTGTCTTGTTGTTAGTGTAAAGAAATGCGACTGATTTCTGTGCATTGACTTTATATCCTGACACTTTACTGAATTCCTGTATAAGTTCTAGCAGTTTTGGAGTGGAGCCTTTTGGGTTTTCCACATATAGTATCATATCATCTGCAAAGAGTGATAGTTTGACTTCTTCTTTGCCGATTTGGATGCCTTTAATTTCTTTTTGTTGTCTGATTGCTGAGGCTAGGACTTCTAGTACTATATTGAACAGCAGTGGTGATAACGGACATCCCTGCCGTGTTCCTGACCTTAGCGGAAAAGCTTTCAGTTTTTCTCCATTGAGAATGATATTTGCGGTGGGTTTTTCATAGATGGCTTTGATAATGTTGAGGTATGTGCCTTCTATCCCTACACTTTGAAGAGTTTTAATCAGGAAGGGATGCTGCACTTTGTCAAATGCTTTTTCAGCATCTATTGAGAGTATCATATGGTTCTTACTCTTTCTTTTATTAATGTATTGTATCACATTGATGGATTTGCGGATGTTGAACCAACCTTGCAGCCCTGGAATAAATCCCACTTGGTCGTGGTGAATAATCCTTTTAATGTACTGTTGGATCCTATTGGCCAGTATTTTGGTGAGAATTTTCGCATCTGTGTTCATCAAGGATATTGGTCTGTAATTCTCTTTTTTGGTGGGATCCTTGTCTGGTTTTGGGATCAAGGTGATGCTGGCCTCATAGAATGAGTTTGGAAGTTTTCCTTCCATTTCTATTTTTTGGAACAGTTTCAGGAGAATAGGAATTAATTCTTCTTTAAATGTTTGGTAGAATTCCCCTGGGAAGCCGTCTGGTCCTGGACTTTTGTTTGTTTGGAGATTTTTGATGACTGTTTCAATCTCCTTACTGGTTATGGGTCTGTTCAGGTTATCTATTTCTTCCTGGTTCAGTTGTGGTAGTTTATACATCTCTAGAAATGTATCCATTTCTTCCAGGTTGTCAAATTTGTTGCCATAGAGTTGCTCGTAGTATGTTCTTATAATTGTTTGTATTTCTTTGGTGTTGGTTGTGATCTCTCCTCTTTCATTCATGATTTTATTTATTTGCGTCCTTTCTCTTTTCTTTTTGATAAGTCTGGCCAGGGGCTTATCAATCTTATTAATTCTTTCAAAGAACCAGCTCCTAGTTTTGTTGATTTGTTCTATTGTTTTTTTAGTTTCTATTTCATTGATTTCTGCTCTGATCTTTATAATTTCTCTTCTCCTGCTGGGTTTAGGCTTTCTTTGTTGTTTTCTCTCCAGCTCCTTTAGGTGTAGGGTTAGGTTGTGTATTTGAGACCTTTCTTGTTTCTTGAGAAAGGCTTGCACTGCTATATATTTTCCTCTCAGGACTGCCTTTGTTGTGTCCCACAGATTTTGAACTGTTGTGTTTTCATTATCATTTGTTTCCATGAATTTTTTCAATTCTTCTTTAATTTCCTGGTTGACCCATTCATTTTTTAGAAGGATGCTGTTTAGTCTCCATGTATTTGCGTTCTTTCCAAATTTCCTCTTGTGATTGAGTTCGAGCTTCAGAGCATTGTGGTCTGAAAATATGCAGGGAATGATCTCGATCTTTTGGTACCGATTGAGACCTGATTTATGACCCAGGATGTGGTCTATTCTGGAGAATGTTCCATGTGCACTAGAGAAGAATGTATATTCTGTTGCTTTGGGATGGAATGTTCTGAATATATCTGTGATGTCCATCTGGTCCAGTGTGTCATTTAAGGCCTTTATTTCCTTGTTGATCTTTTGCTTAGATGATCTGTCCATTTCAGTGAGGGGAGTGTTAAAGTCCCCTGCTATTATTGTATTACTGTCGATGTATTTCTTTGATTTTGTTATTAATTGGTTTATATAGTTGGCTGCTCCCATGTTAGGGGCATAGATGTTTAAGATTGTTAGATCTTCTTGTTGGACAGACCCTTTGAGTATGATATAGTGTCCTTCCTCATCTCTTATTATAGTCTTTGGCTTAAAATCTAATTGATCTGATATAAGGATTGCCACCCCAGCTTTCTTCTGATGTCTATTAGCATGGTACATTGTTTTCCACCCCCTCACTTTAAATCTGGAGGTGTCTTCGGGTCTAAAATGAGTTTCTTGGAGGCAGCATATGGATGGGTTTTGTTTTTTTATCCATTCTGATACCCTGTGTCTTTTGATTGGGGCATTTAGCCCATTAACATTCAGGGTAACTATTGAGAGATATGAATTTAGTGCCATTGTATTGCCTGTAAGATGATTGTTACTGTATATTGTTTCTGTTTCTTTCTGATCTACTACTTTTAGGGTCTCTCTTTGCTTAGAGGACCCCTTTCAATATTTCCTGTAGAGCTGGTTTGGTGTTTGCAAATTCTTTCAGCTTTTGTTTGTCCTGGAAGCTCTTTATCTCTCCTTCTATTTTCAATGATAGCCTAGCCGGATATAGTATTCTTGGCTGCATGTTTTTCTCGTTTAGTGCTCTGAATATATCATGCCAGTTCTTTCTGGCCTGCCAGGTCTCTGTGGATAGGTCCGCTGCCAATCTAATGTTTTTACCCTTGTATGTTACAGACTTCTTTTCCCGGGCTGCTTTCAGGATTTTCTCTTTGTCGCTAAGACTTGTAAATTTTACTATCAGGTGACGAGGTGTGGACCTATTTTTATTGATTTTGAGGGGCGTTCTTAGCATCTCCTGGATTTTGATGTTTGTTCCCTTTGCCATATTAGGGAAATTCTCTCCAATAATTGTCTCCAATATACCTTCTGCTCCCCTCTCTCTTTCTTCTTCTTCTGGAATCCCAATTATTCTAATGTTGTGTCGTCTTATGGTGTCACTTATCTCTCGAATCCTCTCCTCGTGTTCCAGTAGTTGTTTGTCTCTCTTTTGCTCAGCTTCTTTATTCTCTGTCATTTGGTCTTCTATGTCACTAATTCTTTCTTCTGCCTCATTTATCCTGGCAGTGAGAGCTTCCATTTTTGATTGCACCTCATGAATAGCTTTTTTGATTTCAACTTGGTTAGATTTTAGTTCTTTTATTTCTCCAGAAAGGGCTTTTATCTCTCCGGAGAGGGTTTCTCTAATATCTTCTATGCCTTTTTCGAGCCCGGCTAGAACCTTGAGAATTGTCATTCTGAACTCTAGATCTGTCATGCTACCTATGTCTGTATTGATTAGGTCTCCAGCCTTCGGTACAGCCTCTTGTTCTTTTTTTTGAGGTGAGTTTTTCCGCCTTGTCATTTTGTCCAGGTAGGATTTGCTTTCTCCTGCTGTGGAATTCCGCTGTTCTTGGTGACTGAAGTTGGTTTTGGATGGTTTCTTGTTGATCTTCTGGGGGAGGGGCCTGTTGTAGTGATTCTCAAGTGTCTTTGCCGCAGGCGGAATTGCACCGCCCTTGCCAGGGGCCGGGCTAAGTAATCCGCTCGGGTTCGCTTTCGGGAGCTTTTGTTCCCTGAGCGCTTTCCGTAGAGTTCCGGAGGACGGGAATGAAGATGGCGGCCTCCCAATCTCTCGGCCCAGAGGAGCCGAGAGCTTGGGGTTCCGCTCCTCAGTGCGCTCTCAGAGCAAAGCGCCCAATAGCCCCGCCTCCCTGGCTTGCGGTCGCGCCTCGAGGAAAGCAGTCAATTGTTGGAGCTGGAGAAAAGCGCCGGGTCGCTTTTGTCTCCGTGGCCTCCGGCCGCGCTCCGAGCCCACCCAGCCTGCGACCGGCACAAGGTAACCCTGGGCTTAGAGCTCACTCCTCGGCTTTGTCGCTATAGCCGGCTTCCCCGCTCTAATACCTGCGAGCTCTGCGGCACTCAGACACCCCCAGTCCTTCTGTGACCCCGCGGGTCCTGGGGTTATGCTGACCCCGCCTGGGTTTCCCCCCAGTTTAGCCTCTGGAGCGATGTCTCCCAGTGGAGCCGACTTTTAAAAGTCCCGATTTTGTGCTCCGTCGCTCCGCCGCTTGCCGGGTGCCGGCCCCTCCCCCCGGGGTCTATCTTCCCGTCGCTTTGGATTCACTTCTCCGCAGGTCCTACCTTTCAGAAAGTGATCGATTTTCTGTTTCTGGGATTGTTGCTCTTCTTCTCTTCGATTTCCCGTTGGATTTATAGGTGTTCACAATGGTTAGATAAGCTATCTAGCTGATCTCCTGCTACCCGATGTCGTCTCAGCCTGCTACTTCTCCGCCATCTTGACTCCTCCCCTCCTTTGTCCATTTTAATCTGATTATTTGTTTTTTGCTATTTAGTTATATGATTTTTTATGTATTTTGGATTTTTTTTAAAAGATTTTATTCATTTGACAGACAGAGATCACAAGTAGGCAGAGAGGCAGAGAGAGGGGGAAGCGGGCTCCCTGCCAAGCAGAGAGCCCGATGCGGGGCTCGATCCCAAGACCCTGGGATCAGGACCCGAGCCGAAGGCAGAGGCTTTAACCCACTGAGCCACCCAGGCGTCCCTGTATTTTGGATATTAACCCCTTATCACACATAAATGGTTTATAAATGTATTTTCCCATTCTGTAGGTTGGCTTTTCACTTTCTTGATGATTTCTCTTGTTGTCACAGAAGGCTTTTAGTTGGATATAATCCCATTTATTCATTTTTTATTTTGTTGCCTGTGCTTTAAGTATGATTTCCAAAAATTCATCAAGACTCATGTCAAGAAGTTTTATGGCTATGTTTTCTTCTGGGAGTTTCATGGTTTCAGGTCTTACGTTTAAGTTTTTAATCCATTTTGGGTTAAATTTTTATAAGTGGTTTAGTGGTCAAGTATCATTCTTTTACATGTGAATATCCTGAACTGCTTTTTATAACCACATCTTATTTGTCATTTGATCACAGAGTGCAGAATGGGGACCTGTGAGTAGAAATTTCAGGGAGGCTCAGCTCTCCATAATCTGATTCTGCCTCCTTGGAGGGAGAGTTGGTCAGAGCAGGCAGAGGAGGAAGCTGGCAGAAGGTAAGACAATGTCTTGCCTACAGTTTGAAAGCTATGTAAAGCCAGAGAGAGGCCTGTCTAAATGGTCATCAGAGTAAACTGGGTTTGAAGTGAGTATCAGCAGCTATGAGCTGAGCCTGGGGTTTAGAGAACCAGGAAAGTTCCAGGAAAGTCAAGAGTGTAGCACTTTTACCCAAACTAGGTGAATGGGGGTGAGGAAATACAAGATACCATATGCTAATAGAAGGTTTTGCCATGTCTCTGGCAATGTAATGCATAGATAGCAAAGATCATTTGCTAGGTCTAAGATAGCAAGCACACATAGAAGTTTCCTTAAGCTGGAGTTGTGCAGTGATGGTATAAATGGCCAGGGAGTATGTAACTACTGAATTCTTGACTAGGGTTGATGACTCTCTTCCTCTTCTGGGGGTTATTGGAAAGAGCTAGCTATCTCTATGGTGCAAGGTGGATTGAGAGATTAGGTGACATCTGAGTCTCCACCACTTGATGTTGCTCTGATTCTGTGATGTTCCAGAAATAGCTCAGGGTGTGGCCCTTGCAGCATCTTTGAATGTTGACTAACTCAAATCAGGGTTGTCACAGAGAATGACAACAGAGATTTCGGCCTGGCTTTTCCTTATAACTCAGAGGGAGAAGTTACATTAACTCTACTAAGCTTAAGTTCCCTTCAGTGGATAGTACTCTGACAGGGAAATAAAATTTTTATGGTTTGGATTACATATTCCAAGGGGTTCTTTTAATGTTTGTTGAAATGAAGATTTTCAGCCCTCCTGCCATGTAGGCATTGCTTGAATAGCATTTACCAGTGGGATTGGAGTCAATGCTATGTTTAAGGAACATTAGTGGGCTTTACTGCAATTTCATAAAGTTAATGAGTTCATTTTGTATGTAGTTAGATGGTTGGAGTTTTTCAAAGTGGCTCTAAGCCCCTGGGAAATTGCTCAGCTAACTTATTGCTCGAATAAGGGTGCTTAAGCATTAATCCCTTTAGTCGTTTGTGTCCGTGTGAACAAGAAAATCTTTGGTGATTCACCTTATTCCATTAATTGAGATATTCTGATCAATGTGAACGATACATTTGAACTACTTGCAATGAGGCTATTAGTTAATCTTGAAAGATCATACATATGGTAACACTTACAAAAAAGAAGCAAATGTAAAATATACAACAAAAGGCAACAAATACAAGCATAAGCAAAGTGGTACTGAAAATTGTACAGCTGGAGACTTATTTGGAAGACTAATGTTTTATAGCTAAGCTTAGAGCACATTTTCCTTCTGGTTAACTTGGCACAAAACAGGGCCACTTCCAAGTGTTATTTATTGTGTGTTCTCTCAAGATATCACTGTATTAAGCAAGATGAACATATTAAAATTTTATATTAGCTCCAGTTCCTGTCCTCAAGGTACAGTGTTCTCTTAGTAGAACGATAGGGCTTCCATTGCTGCACTCAGTGTTTGGCAGAGATGAAGAGACCTGGGCTTTCCAGTGAATTTGCCTCATAAAACTCTCTTTGAATTATATTTCAGTGAGGGGGAAGCTACGAACCTAATTTGATTTGACATTTATACACTAAGAGTTTCTGAAAAATATCTCCTCTGTGTTGCCCATTCTTACTTCCACACAGAGGTGGTCTGCCCTGCTCTGCAGGACAAAGATGGAGTTGAGACATACTTTTCCTTCAGTAGATTAGAATGAGTGAGTTTATTTCATAAGCTTGAACATAGATGTAAATTTGCGTTGTTCCGCACGTCCTCTGTTGTGGATTGTGTGAACTAGTCACTACCATTTAGTATTACATGGCCGTAATTGAAGAATATGTGGCTTTCACATTTTTGTGGACCTGTCCACACCAAGGGTTCTTTCCCACTCCATTCAGGTGCTCAGGCCAGATTCTGAAGCTTCTGAATGCTTAGCCTCAGCCTACACAGAATTTCTCTTCATACTTGTTGAGTGGCTGGAGTGAGCAGACATCTGTCACTTATGTGAAGGCATATTCTCCCTCTGGTCTCCTCAACATTTGAGTGGACAGTAGACCCGGACATATTCCCCAGATGAAAAAAAAAAAAACTCTTAAATATTAGGCGTCACAAGTATCTGTGCTCTTTAATCTTGTGTTTGATCATTTCCTCCCCATTGTGACTGGGAATATTTCTACATGGCTATATTGTGTTTGGTCAGTTTGACTGAGTCACCTGATTAGTTGGCATCTTTGAGCAGCTTTTTAATCTCTTTACCCATGAAAATTTGGTTTCCTGATCTGAATTCTAAAACAGGAAGTATCAGTCTTCTTTATCTTTGAGATTATCCATAATTGTTGAATATATCTGTGGGAGGAGTGGCGGATTTTGGAGACCATATTTGTAAGATGTTAGTGTTCATAATGCCATATCTTAGACCCTTAAAATTGTCAAGGCCTCCTTGTCACATACATTTTTTTCTGGGTGAATATACTTTATTTTAGCCATACTTAAAAAAATCTGGAAATACAATAAAAAATCCTCAAGTTTCTCCAAACTCCTACTCCAGTAGGAAGCTTCTTCCAGGACTTTAGAGCACAGATCCTAAAACAAAATGTCTTTTTCCCTTTTCTTTGTTTTTCAGTTATCAAGCTGATGATTAGTATATCTTAGCTTGTAGTATCATGGATGTTAGAGTTGTAGGAGACCTAGGATTTCTCTACCCATTCTATCAACTTATCAGCGAAGAAAATAGCATGAAGCAAAAGATTAGACCAACTTCTATCAGATTCCAAGGTCTAGAACTGAACTTGGAGAATGACCATAATTAGAATTGGAAACAGACTTAAGAGAGAGAGAGAGAGAGAGAGTTAAAGCTGTGAGAATGACTCAGCCTGGAGAGGGCTAGTAAGGACACTTCTAATAATGCTCTATATGTGAAAAACTATTTCAGCTCTGCAAATGGTTTTCAAAAATCATGGCAATGCCCAAATTGTATTCAGTCTATAAAGTTTGCATTTCCTTCCTCAGGTTTTTGTCTCCCTTTCCATGCTTTGCATCACTGTACATCAAATGTCACGTGTTAGTCTCACCCCTTGGTGTTAACCTGGAAAGGCACGTGGCCCACAGAGCCCGGGACTCAGCACCAGGACTGCTCTTGACTGAGAAGGATCCAAAGCCATGCCAGAGTGGGGCCTGTCTGGGAAAGCAAATAGAGGTTGCGATGCAAAGTGGGAGAAATGAGCTGAGGCATTAACCAGAAGGCTTCACTGGAAACGCACAGGGAGGCAGAAGCTACACAAAGAAAGAATGAGTCTCAGTCTCTCCTCCCTTCTCTTCCATCAGCTTGGGGACTTCACACTTTCACTGCTTCCTTGCAGTTTCTGCTCCATAAAAATATCAACTTACATCTGACCTCACCTTGCTGTGTTCTCTCTGGCCCCTCTCTGTCACATGACATATCCCAACGCCTTCTTTAGCTCCTCCTCCTATTTACAGCTCCTTCAACTCTGGATTTCCTAGTGCCAAATTTTGAAAACTGGCATTTGATTATTTAGATCACCTCTTCCCATCAAGGTCAAAGATCTAAATCCAGTCTGTGGATGGATTGTCATGTTTTCAAGGACACAACTCCTGATCGAACTGGCTGTGGGTCACATGGTACAAATGTGGTGATTTACGCCATAGAGGCTAGGGGGCATTTTCCTTCGGGAAGGGTTGTGGGTGACAGGCCTCATAAATCTGGTAGTGTCTCAGAGAGTCCGATTCAAAGCCACATAGTTATGAATGGTATGAGGGACTCTTGTTTTTGCCCTAAGGCTTTTCTTTTCTACCTCAGTGCTTCTGCTGAAATAATACTGAATAGGTTAAAATTCCTCACTTGATCTTTCCAGGAGATGAAAAAGAGCCTGTCCCATATGTATAGATTTTTCAGATGTTGCTTACTCCACAAAATGAAATGTCAGGGCAAAAGAAACTCATATATATTGTATAGCATGAAAAATATGCTGGAGGAAAGATTAACTGCTGATTTGGGTCTCCTGCTAAACTTGCTTCCCCCACCTCATACCAAGAGGCAATGGAATTAGGATTCACGAAGGGAGATTTCTAAGTGAAGCAGGAGAAGAAGGGGGTGGAGGATGTTTATTTGGCATTCTGCATCTCTTGAGGGGTCGATGGCCAAACCTTGGGTTGCCTTGGTGCCATCTCGTAAGTCCATCTGTGGAGCACCATGCTCTGAGAATGGCATACATGCAAGAAGAATGTAATTGCCATTTTTTTTCTTTTTAGACACACTTGTCATTCAGTTTGATAGTGCTGCTGGCTGCTGTAAGTATTATTGATGGAGAATAGGAAACCTGGCTTGGTGTTAAGGATGTGCGTGTGCATGCGTGTGTGTGTGCTGGAGGCCTGGATGTTTTGTAGACATTCTGAGAACCAGAATTGTGACACCGAATGTCTGACAGATTTCTATCAACCATGTATTAAAAAAAAGTTCTATTTTTTCACTGTTATACTTCCTATATGCCTCAGGTTTATGTAAAATGAGTATTCTTAGGACAGATAATAATATTAATTATTGCTGTGATTTATTGAAAGCTGCTCTAAGTTATTAAATGCATACTATGTTCCAGATCCTTGATACTTCACAAAAAGCCCAAATGAACTGACATTTTTCCAGTTCACGAATTAGGAAGCTGATGATCAAAACTTTCAACAGTGGTCGACCTTGCAGATGCAATAGGTGAAGGGGAAAGTTGACATTCAAACTTCCCCACCTATCATGTTTCTATAAAATTGCACTTATTTTACCACTCTGAACCTGAAAATTCTGGTGCCCAAGTTATCATCCCATTGTTCAGTCTATTGTTCTTTGAGGGCAGCAGTTGTAAAAAAGTCCATCCCTAGTTATAGACTGAGCTTCTTGTAATCCAAAGGGGCTAGAAATAAAAAGAGAGGAGAAGAGAGAGAAGAGGGAGGGAGGAAGAAGTGGGGGAAGGAGTCTCAAAGGATAGGAGAAGAGGAAGGGAGAAAGGACTGATGTTAGACCTCAAAGATTAGCTGGTTCAAACCCCTTTTTTTCAAAGTAACTTGGAGAGATTTAATATCTCCCCAGATCACATGAGGGCAGAAACTCTAGGATTCTATTTGATCCCTATTCCAGGCTCTCACATATGAGGGGAAAATGGCACAAATCCCTTCTTC